>NC_083366.1:6420000-7020000 GCF_030254825.1 Meriones unguiculatus | reverse complement strand
ATTGGAAGTGGGAGGCTCCATGAGTAGTGGATTTGAAAGCATTATTTAAATGATATGCTGATCCACTGGAGACACTGGGAGGATAAATGGAGATGTTGTGAACGTGCCCTTTAAGAATTTCTTAGGAAAATGGTCCCAGGTAAGGAAATTGACAATAGGCAGTACAATTCAGGCGCGCGCCCGCGCTCACACACACACACACACACACAGAGAGAGAGAGAGAGAGAGAGAGAGAAGGAGAGAGAGAGAGAGAGAGAAAGAGAGAGAGAGAGAGAGAAACTATTTCAAAATAACAGAAATCTGAGCTTATCTTTGGGTGAATTTTCTTTTGTTCTTTGTGTTATTCATTGTTTCTCAGATCCTCAACAACAAATGCCTAGTTTCTATGAGAAAAAAAAAATTAACTGCTCCCACCTATACCAGTGTTTTCTGTTGGTGCCCCCGAAAAGCTGTCTTACACCTGAGATAGCATTAAAACCCAGCCACTCATGGTGCTGCTCAGGACCCCTTCCATGCTCAGAATGCTGTGTCTTTGCCCTCTGCACCCTTCATTATCCTACTGTTCAAAAACATTACTCCAGAATAGGAGACTTCAGTAGGAGGGCAGCTGAGATAACTTCAGACAACTGTGTGTGGGTGTAGCTTGACTCTTGACTCTTCAAAAGGAATTGTCATAAATCAGTTGCTGGCGTTAGAATTGCTCATTCCTCCCCCTGCACCTAGCGATAGACTGCATGATAATATGTCATGGTTCTAAAATAGTTTCTATGTGCCTTTCTGAATGAACAGGCTCAAAGATAAGGGCTTATGTATGAATATTTAAACATGTATGAATATTTGAAATTTGAGAAAAACGTTGGTTTTAATATATAAAAAGAAAATTAAAATTAGTATTTCAATGTTTTGTTGATACTACATTTCCAAACATTTGAAGAGTTTTCTCATTTTTTAAAAGAATTTTCAGGTATCCATACTAGTTGCTGAGCAATTTCAAAAGCATATCCTGATGAAAATGCAGGAGCTGGACAGGTGTCTCAGTGACTAATGGCATTTGCTGTTCTTTCAGAGGACTGTGTTTGGGTCCCCATCACCCCACCGTGGCTCACAAGTCTGTAACTCCAGTGTCAGAGGTTCTAACACCCACTCTGGCCTCCCCAGGCACCTGGCATGCACATGGTGAACGCAAAACACCATATACATAAAATACATAAAACTAAAAATTGTTTATACAAAATTATATTTAATGGAGAATGTGGGTGTCTTTTAACATTTCAGTGTACTAGATAATGCCTAAGGTAGCCCATTATAGGGTAAGCCTGTAATTCCTCACAAACCTCATGATTCAAAGGAATAGATGCTTTTCAAAAGTCTGAGTTATTGCAATTATGTGGCCTTTAATGAGGGCAATGCACTCTGTCCCATGTCTCTAGAGCCAGGAGCTGCTTTTGACTTCTGGCAAGCAACTTCAACTAATCCTGACACTCAAGGCCCTCCCCAGGGACTTTGTCCATCCAAGGTTTCTTGTGAGACAATCTTACCAGTAAGTCTCTTCACGATACATGCTTCCAACAGGGATGTCTGCACACATGCAGTAATTCCTACGTGAACTGCATGCTTTAACCTGGTGAGATGTGAAGAAGAAATGACCCTTCTCCCCAGAGCACAGACAGCTAAGAGATGGAGAATGTATACACTTATGATGTGCAAATCGTGTTTTCTGCTTTTTTTCTAGGATGGGTAAAAAAATAAAGAAGGAAGTTGAGCCACCCCCCAAGGATGTGGTAAGTCCCCAGTGCTTTAAAAGAAACTGTTCCAACAGGTTGGCGAGCCCCGCAATGTATGCGGCAGAAGTCCAGCACCTGACTAATGACAATGTTAGCCAGAGCAAAGCAGCATGTAAGCAAACATTTGCAACATTGTTATTATATCATTAGCACAATTAGGCAGCCATTAGCAGCTTTTCTAGTATGTAGACAGCATGTTTACAGTCTGCTAATGGATAAATAGTTTCATTGTGTTCTTTTAAATACTTCCAGTTTATATTCATTGTCCTCTCATTAATATAAATTATTGAAGGGAATTTTTAAAAAGAAAGAGAAGTTGTGCTACAGCTTGTACATACTCGTGTTTGGCGTCTGCTGGTGATCTTGGACCTGAAATGTCCCATATTTTCCAGTTGGAAAGTAACCTGGGTTACCAACTCCTTTTCTTTCCAATGTTGAGCATGAACACAGCCCCGGCAGAATGCCCTTTCGCTCCTCAATGCATGGCCCACCTTAGTCAGTTACTGAAGGACTGCGTTACAGCGGAGGACAACTTGATGACTCTGGCTTCGGAGTCTCATTTCAAAACAGATGTTGGACATGTTTGTCATCAGACAGAATTCACATAAAAATGAGGAATTTCCAAGTTTGCAAAACTGGAAAGTTCTGCAGAAAGTTGCCCTCAGATAAGAGCATTATGGTAAAGGTTGGAAGTTTGTGTCATCAAGGCTCCTCAGGAACTGTGCTCATCACTTTGACCAAGTTGCCAAATTTGTCTACGCTATTGCAGTTTTCTTTATCTTTGAAATGAGACTATCACTCTCCAACTCATTTGGATTGCTACATTATTAAATAAATTAAATTACATGAAGTTTTCAGTACTTGACATATAATGCAGTAAATAACATCTGTTATTGTGGGAATCCTTAGGACTCTGCTCAGCCACACAGACAGACAGACAGATAGACACACACACACACAATCACACAGAGTGACAAACACACACACAGAAACACAGACAGACACAGATACAGAGACACACAAACACACACACATTGACACACACACAGACACAAACACAGAAACACAAACACACAGACACACACACTGGTAACCTAGAGGTATTCAATACTTTTATAATAAAGTTATGGCAAAAGCTATAGAAGTTTCTGTCTGCCTTCATCTAGGAAACCTTGGCAGAAGCAGTCACTGGTGAATTTTTACTGGTTTCCTGTTTTTTCTCATGCTGGCTATTTCCCTTAGATGTTCTTCTAACACGTGACAGACCTTCTTATTTCATTAGTTCATAAGCCTCAGTGTTATCCACGTAGCACTGTTAGTGCCTTTAAGGGGACTTATGAACACAGTACTTAGCAACAAACATATTTGATTGAATTTAGGATCAGTTGACTATCAATCAAAGGCGTATCAGTCCGCTGAGCTTCCTATAGTAAACAGCAGACATGTCTAATAGTGTCCTACAGTGCTGGCCATATTGTGTTCTGTGAGCCAATGTTTGAGGACACAGGGAAGACTTAAGAAACTCAGCCCTAGGGCTGAAAACATTTACAGGTGGCTCTGACTTTCTAGGTTCATGATAAGCGAGACAAAGACACACAAAACATTCACCAATGTCCTTTTCTATTGCTGTCCTCCCAGGGCCTTCATATCGGTAAAACTGGTCCCATTAGGAAACCTAATCCTCCTTTTAAAAGATTTATTATTTTTATGTTTGTATATATGAGGCTTGTGAGCTCCTGTGCACCACGCACATGCACTCCTAGAACTGGAGTTAGAGGCAGTTGAGAGCTACCTGATGGGGTGCTGGGAACTGAACTCTGGTCTTCTGCAAAGGGAATAGCACTCTCAACAGCATGCCAGCTTTCCAGCCTCTCTGCTCTGATTTCTACCTGGTAACCAGTTATCACAAAAGGTCTGCTACAATTAGCAGTATCCTAACTTGGTCTGCCTCTTCAAAGCCTATAAAACATTTGTTCTGGGGCAGATAGGTAAAGGCACTCGCCTCTGAGGCTCAGGGCAAGAGCTGATACCGAAGACCCACATGACACCGAAACTTGTCCTTTGATCTACGCATACACATTCTGGCATGCACACACCCCAAACATACAACAATCAATTGTAATAAAAATAGTTTTAAAGTTTTTCTATAAATTGTAAGTGATAACCAAGTGTCAGAGAGAGTGAGAGATAACGGCTGATGGAGACAAACTTTTCTCAGTCAACTAATGTTACTTTGCTTGCCATATATTTTCTAGAAGCAGCTGCCAATGACTATTCTTTTCACCCACCGCGGGTTAGCAGAGTCAGCATAGTAGTGGTAGGATTAAAACAGTCTCCCTGCGTTTCCCTAACTTCTCTTTGCTCAGGGCATGTCTTGATACATGGTTTATAGTTCTACATTCTTTTCTCAAGAGAGAGACAGAAACAGAGAAAGCCAAGCCTCGAATGACCAACACAACTGTCTTCTCCCTCAACCAAGTGTGGCTAAATGTTTGCTCGTGGTGTTTTAAGAAAATTCAGAATACCTGTGAAATGACTGGTGAACGAATTTCTAGTTCCACCCATTTGCCTGCAAATTTCATGATTTCTTTGTTCTTAATGGCTGAGTAGTATTCCATTGTGTGAATGTACCGCAGTTTCTTTATCCATTCTTCAGTTGAGGGACATCTGGATTGTTTCCAGATTCTGACTATTACAAATAAAGCTGCTACGAACATGGTTGAGCAAGTGTCCTTGTTGCATGGTGGAGCATCGTTTGGGTACATACTCAGGAGACGTAGAGCTGGGTCTTGAGGTAAAGTTATTCCTAATTTTCTAAGAAAGTGCCAGATTGATTTCCAAAATGGTTGTACAAGTTTACACTCCCACTAAATGAATGGAGGAGGGTTCCCCTTTCTCCACTCCCTTGCCAGCACTTGCTGTCACTTGAGATTTTGATCTAAGCCATTCTAACTGGTATGAGATGGAAACTCAGAGTTGTTGTGATTTGCATTTCCCTGGTGACTAATGAAGCTTAGCATTTCTTTTTAAATTTTATTTATTTTTTTATTAATTACAGTTTATTTACTTTGTATCCCAGCTGTAGCCCCTTCCTTTATTCCCTCCCAATCCCACCCTCCCTCTCTCATCTCCTCCCATGCCCCTCTCCAAGTCCACTGATACGGGAGGCCTCCTCCCCTTCCATCTGACCCTAGCCTATCAGGTCTCATCAGGACTGGCTGCATTGTCTTCCTCTGTGGCCTGGTCAGGCTGCCCCCCCCTCAGGGGGAGGTGAACACAGAGCCTGCCACTAAGATCTTGTCAGAGTCAGTCTCTGTTCCCATGACTAGAGAACCTACTTGGAGAATGAGCTGCCATGAGCTACATCTGTTCAGGAGTTGTAGGTTATCTACATGCATGATCCTTAGTTGGAGTATCAGTCTCAGAAAAGACCCCTGGGCCCAGATTTTTTGGTTTTGTTGCTCTCCTTATGGAGGTCCTGTAGCAGGCAAATGGTGAGAACTACAAAAGATCATTCTGAATGAGGTATCACAGAAGCAGAAAGACACACATGGTATATACTCACTTATAAGTGGATATTAGACATATGCTATAGGATAAACATACTAAAATCTGCACACCTAAAGAAACTAAGCAAGAAAGAGGACCTTGGGTAAGATGGTCAATCCTCACTCAGAAAGGCAAACAGGATGGACATAGGAAGACGGAGAAAACAGGAAACAGGACAGGAGCCTACCCACAGAGGGCCCCTGAAAGACTCTACCCAGCAGTGTATCAAAGCAGATGCTGAGGCTCATATACAAACTTTGGGCAGAGTGCAGGGAATCTTATGAAAGAAGGGGGGAGATAGAAAGACCTGGAGTTTAGCATTTCTTTAAGTGTTTCTTGGCCATTTGAGAGATTCCGCTGTTGAGAATTCTCTGTTTAGTTCTGTGCCCTATTGTTTAATCGAGTTATTTTGTTTATTGGTGTTTGATTTCTTGAGTTCATTATATATTTTGGATATTTGTTGGATATAGGATTGGTGAAGATCTTTTCCCAATATGTAGACCATCTTTTCTTTCTATTGACAGTGTCCTTTGCCTTACAAAAGCTTTGCAGTTCCAACAGGTCCCATTTATTAATTGTTGATCTTAGAGCCTGAACTGTTGGTGTTCTGTTCAGGAAGTTGTCTTTTATGCCAATGAGTTCAAGGCTTTTCCCCATTTTCTCTTCTAATGGATTTAGTGTATCTGGTGTTATATTGAGGCCTTTGATCCACTTTGATTTGAGTTTTGCACAGAGAGATAAATATGGATCTATATGCATTTTTCTACATTAGACAAGCAGCATGCATTGAAGATGCTGTTTTATTTTTCCCCATTGTATGGTTTTGGCTCCTTTGTCAAAAATCAAATGACCATAGGTATTTCCATTTATTTCTGGGTCTTCGATTCAATTCCACTGATCAAGCAGTCTGTTTCTGTGCCAGTATCATGCAGTTTTTATTACTATTGTTCTGCAGGATAGCTTGAAGTCAGGGGTGGAGATGCCTCCATAAGTTCTTTTATTGTAGGAGATTTTTTTAGCTATTCTGAGATTTTGTTTTTCCATATGAAGTTTAGAATTGTTCTTTCAAGGCTTGTGAAGAACTGTGTTGGTCTTTTGATGGTAACTGCATTGAATCTGTAGATTGCTTTTGATAAGAAGGCAATTTTTACTGTGTTAATCCTACCTATCCAGGAGCCTGAGACATCGTTCCCTCTTCTGATATCTTCTTCAATTTCTCTCTTCAAAGACTTGAAGTTCTTGTCTTACAGGGCTTTCACTTGCGTGGTTAGAGTTACACCAAGATAGGTTGTGTTTTTCTTAACAGAGATTGGAGGCTGTCTGGAAGCCTCTGGTCTGGCAGCAGACGGGCGTTACAAAGCAGGGCTTAGCCAGAATGCTGCTTCTTACTCCCATTCCTTCTGTCGGTAATTTTGGCCCACCATTCTTTTTATACAGAGCATGACATTGTAACTTCACAACAAGCTTGCTGCTGACTGACTGCCTCATGGGGAGGCAGATGGGCTATGTGATTACAGCTTGCGATTATTTATTTAGTTGTGTGTCATTCTGTTACAGCCATCATTTTATTCTCAGCACCTTTTTAAATAAAAAATTACTATAATGTTGTAGGCCCTGCAGGAAAAACAAATACCAGCCAAGTGCCTCTGCTGTCTGCCAAGCACTGGCATTTCTACAGCAGAACTGCTCTTTAAAGTGTAGCTCTGATGGCCTCCATTTTCCTTTATGTTTCCCATAATCTATATTGCCTTGTTTCTAATGGTGACTGGAAGGCACAGGAACATATCAGAGTGCTGACTAAACCTTCAGGAGAGATTAAATGGTGTTCATTTATCACTCTTGTTTAGAAGGATTTTTATGGACTCTACCTCTTCACAGACTGTAATTACCATAACATTCTCACAAGTTAGCCATGTGTTTACGAAATGAGCTTTCAGAGAGCCAGATATTAATTTAGATTTAGTGCTACATGGCATGACTCTAGTCTTCACTACTTTGGAGACTGAGGTGGAAGGGTTGCTTGAGTTTGGGAGTTCAAGGCCAATCTGGGGAACATTGTAGAATTTAATGTCACTACCAATAACAGAGCTGGAAAGATGGCTCAGTTGGTGATACACAGCAGGAGGACCTAAGTTCAGATCCCCAGAACCCACAAAGGAATTAGACATGAGTACTCTCATCAGTCACCCCAGAACTGGGTAGCAGAGGGACCCTGGAGGATGGGGAGACAGGTAGAGCCCTGGAGCTCAGTGGCCAGCCAGTCTAGTCAAATCAGCGAGCTTCAGGTGTAAAGTGGGCACATATTTAAAAATAATGGAGGAACAAAAAGGTGAAAACGAATAATAAAAGACAGTTAATGTCAAACCCTGACCTCCAGATGCACTCATATTAACAAGTACACACCACCCAAACAGAGAGAGGAGAGGGGGAGGGAGAGAGGGAGACAGGAAGAGAGAAAGGGGAAGGAGGAAGATAGGAAGAGGGAAGGAGGAGAAGATGGAGAGAGTGAAGAAGAGAGGAAGAATTGCATTAGAAAATGAAAGCTGTGAAATAGGGGTTGAGTCCTTCTGAGTGTGGGCTGGTGGGGACAATAAGCAGCTACAATGTCAGGAAACTGCTTGAAGTTTTAGGATGTCTAAACTGTGGTTCTCAGAGAGTGACAGACAGTGTGGGAGCCCTGTGAAGTGGGACAGAAACTCTGGATCTTTTTGCTTGCAATTTCAGTAGCAGAATGCACCTTTTGAAGCCAGTTGGTGGCTTAGGTTTCCTGATATCAGAAGACAGTACCCAGATAAGCCACCTTAACTCCACAAACTGAACTCGGGAAGCCCAACAAACATGGAGCTCTGTAGCTTCAATTGCTATTAAGGGGAAAAATGAAATGAAATTATCAATAAATAGTTGGCAGCCCGTGTCATGGTCACTGGTGGAGCCTTAAAGTGGTTGCCTTGGGCAATGATGAAGGTTAAGTTCATCATTGGATAGGCAAAGCCAGTAGAAAATGGAGAAGAGCAACATATCACCATGGTTTTGACTCTGAAAGGGAAGGAAGGGCAGAAGGTAAATAGTATCTAAAGAAAGTTTAGTTTTTGTTTCAAAATAAGAGAGATTTGGTTGGAAACTTTTTGTTGGAGTCTATATGGCACAGAGAAGGGCTAAGAGCAAAGGAAGTCTGGTTAAACTTTCCTGAGATTTAAATTCTAAGTGTGTAAATGCGACAGTTCTGGGCAGAACTATACTTGATACATAGAATGCCTGAACTACTAAAAAGCTGTGAATGGCTTTTAGAGCTCGCATAAGTTGGGGAATTATACTTTTGATTGGAAGGTCTTATTGAATATCTAGGGCATTATTAGATAGGAACTCCAGGAGCCCTGTGCCTTTATAGGATGTCTAGTTTTGCCCTGGGGTGCTGGGTTTGTTACAGCAAGGTTTAAAAATGGGATTGAAGTAGACAGAGCTGATCCAGATGGAGGATAAGTGCTTGAGAGAGTAAAGTTCAATATCCTTTAAGTTCCCTGCATCCCCATTACCAAGGGAAAAAATCTATACACTCAACTACATAGTTTTCACTATGTTAAGTAGCCAATAAAAATAATTAAGGATGGAAAAAAAAAGAAAAGTGTGACCCATATCAGGAAAACAATCAATAAGCCATTAGAGGAAATAAAATAGGAAACTAAAAAAATTCAATTACCAAAAAAGAAGACAGGGAAAAGAATAGCTAGGGAAAGTGGAGATAGATAGGAAGATAGTCAATCAAACCTAACTATATCAATAATCTTACTCGACATAAATTTTGAAATATTTTAAGAAGAGAGATTGTCAAATTTAATGAAAAGACCCAAGAAACGTTTAAGGATACATATAGGTTTATGAGTGAAAACAGAAAGACATCCATATAGTGCAAACATTAATAATAAGAAAGCATTTATGTATTGAACAAAAATACAATTATAGGACAAACACTTTTATCAAAGGGAAAAGTGGATGTTTAGATACAGAAGCTCTTGATCAATGTTGCGACAGTACTGTCATAAAATCCAGCAGAAGGCAGGTAAAGGTTCGTGCCACCAAGCCTGATCACCTGAGCCCAGACCCAGGACCCACACGGTAGAAGGAAAAAGCCCACATCTGTGAGTTGCTCCTTTGAACTCCCATGCCTGTGTATGTATGTGCACACACATGCAAGCGTGCACACACACAATTAAGAATGTAATAATTTTCAAAAATCCAACAGGCTTTTTCCCCTATGGATTTTTTTAATTCCTCATATCTCCTTTTACGCCATTGCCTACATCCATGCTGGGTGTTAGCTCTAGAGGGCAATTTTATTTCAGTGAGCATCTGTGGTGTGCTAGGCAATGGGCTAAGCACGTCAGCACAACCTCTTCAATCCTAACCTGATCATTTCAGATATGTGCTGTCATCTCTAGAACACACAGAATGAAATTAGCATTCTAGCCACTTCAGCAACTTGTCTGAGACAAATTGAGAAACTGCATCTATAACTCAAAACCTTTCTCTCTTTCCCCTGTTCTTTAGGAGTCAGAGGGCTGTCCGTGCAGAAAGTTGTTTCTTAGTCTGTGGTTGTTCCTATGTTTTCTTTAATTTTACTTTATGTGTATAAGTGTTTTGCTTACATGTATGTTCGTATACCACATATAAGCAGTGCCCACAGAGAAAGAAACATCAGAAGAAAATATCAGATCCCCTGGAAAACTGGAGTTACAGACAGTTGTATGTGGGTGATGGGACTGAACCTGGGTCCTGGACGAGCAGCCAGAACTCTTAACTACTGAGCCATCTCTCCAACCCCAGTGATTTCTGTTTTAGATGGGAACTTTCTAGTGTACCTACCGGGCAGCGATCACATTGTTTTTCGAGACTGCGGCTGCTGAAATTTCAAGCCGCTGTTGATGCTTATGTGTTATGTTATGTTTATGTGAGCTCTTGTGCGTTTCAGTTCGACCCGCTCACAATCGAGAGCAAGAAGGCAGCCACAGTGGTGCTCATGCTCAACTCTCCAGAGGAGGAGATCTTGGCCAAAGCGTGCGAAGCCATCTACAAGTTTGCTTTGAAAGGTTTGCGTTTGCTCAGTTCCTCCTTCCATCTCACTGGGTTCCATCCCAGGCACTTCCTTGACTTAGTATGTGGCTTACTGCCTATGTGAATGCCATGCAGTCCCCTGTCTGAAGGCAGTGTGCTTTCGTAAAGGGCTCTCCTCAGCTTCCAAGGGTCTGTCGCAGCGTAGAACAGTCATTTAGACCTCATCAACTGTGGGAAAAGCAGGAGTCAGGCACAGTGGCACAGGCCTGTCATCTCAGGATTTGGGAGGTGGAGGCAGGAGGATTATGAATGGGAAGCTAGCCTTGACTGTGTAGAAAATATCCTTTTCTCTCCACTCTCTCACTTACTCACTCATCCAATCAACCAATAAAAATAAATGCCACAGGAACAACAACAACAAGCCGCCATTTGGGTAGTAAGATAAATTTGCTTTAGATCATAACCCAAAGTATAAAATAAATATCCATGTGTAAGACAATATTGATACAGAAAGTGAAATCAAGGCTGTTCCAACCGTCTCCCTGCCCCGAAGCGCACTCTCACTCTCTTTGCCCACTTGGTGCTATTACCATCCACACCTGAAAGCCTCCGTTTGCCCAGTCTCATTGGCACCCCATTTCTAGGTTCCTTGCCTCCACTCATGTTTCCTCCCATTTGGATGTGGGCTTTTAGCAGTTAGAGGCTAGTATCCGAGTAGGAGAGAGAACACAGTGTTTGCCTTGCTGAGCCTGGCTTACCTCATTTAAGGTTTTTCTAGTTCTGTCCATTTTCATGCTAATTTTATAATTTCATCTTCATTTACAGCTTAATAAAATTCTGTTCAAATAAAATTTAAATGACCAACAGGGAGAGATTTTTGTATTGCATTAAAAAAAGGCAAAGCCAAACTCCATTCTGTCTTCAAGAAAGACTCAGAATATGAAGGCTCAGATCAAAGATGACAAGGGCTAGCTCATGAAAGGACCAATCAAAATAAATCTGTATAAGAAAAATAAACAGTAAAAAGGCTATTTCATCAGGATAAAGTGGTCAAGTAATCCAAAGGCTGTAGAAAATCTTCCATAGCTGTGGCCCTCATAGAGAACCCTCCAAAAGCAGAAAGCTGGTATCTTGAGGAGAGATAAGAATCAAGAGACATCAATCCCCCTAGAGAAGATTCAAGACCCTTCTCCCAATAAATGAGGGAATAAATAGACAGTAGGTCTAAAAACATGGACGTTTTGACCATGAATATATAACGAATTTAACCTAGTATTGACAGAACTCTCTGAGAACTGTGGAGTGAATGTTATTTCTCAAGAGTAACTTACAGAATACTTACCTCAGTAAACTGCATTCTGGGGCATAAAGCAAGACTAATCAAATTTTAAGGGATTCCAAACTATTAAAAAATGTATCTCCATACCACAGAGGAATCACACTCGAAATCAATAATAGCAGCTCTTCTGGGTAACCATGAAATACTCAGCAAGTCAGCTACACATTCCTATGTAACTCCTGAGTGAATAAACAAGGTGGATAAAGGTGAAAATTAAAGTAATTTATAAAAATGTATAGGATGCTGTAAAATGAGTGTTTAGACAAAAATTTTTGCATCATGTTAGAAAACAAGTTTCAGTGACAGGGAGGAGGCATGGCAGGTAACAGGGGCACCCCAAGCCTGGATCTCAGGAGTTTATACAAAAGCCCCCTGTTTCCTGACTCCTTTCACTGTGCATGCAATGACATGCAAAGCACACATGCACATACACAAAAAGAGAGAAAGAAAAAAGAAGAAATAAAAAGTTCTTCAAAGTTTCAAACCAGTAGTTTCAGCTTTCTTTTTAAGGAAGAGCAATGGTAAAGGAGAAATTAAACTCAAAGTCTGTAATACAATAGACATCTGAAAAGAAATTAATGCAATACAAAACAATTATAAAAAGCAAGCAGAAACTGTGAGCTTGCAAAAAAGAAAGTGAGGCAATCTTTAGCTCTGTATGACTCTCGAATGTGGGTTTGGAATTTGTAAAGAAAATACTGGCAAATTAAATCCAACAGCTGAGTTTCATGCCAAGAACCCACGATTTGTTTAACTTTGAAGAATTAGTAAAGGAACTCTATCCTATGTTATAGGCAGAAAAATATGTCAAAAACATCCACATGAGGCCATTCAGAAGCTGTAAATATATGCCATTACCTGGCTAGAAGTTAGAGTGCAGATGTAAAGACTGCCAATCACCTGACTTTGAGACGAGATAATTTCCAGGTGAGGTCAACACAGTCACTCAAGTCCTGATTGCTGAAAGGAGGGGGCTGGAGGCTCAGAGCCAGGTGGGAAAACAGGTCAGAAATGTGTGGCTGGTGACATTGGGAGAGGAAGGGGCCTACAAGCCAAAGAATACTGAGAAGATAAAGGACATTGCTGGAAGTACAGTTCAGTAGTTCAGAGCTTGCCTGGAACTCACAGGGTCCTGGGTTCCATCCTCACCCCCCTGCAAAATAGACCAAGGAAAGGAAATGTTGCTCTTAGGGAGATCTAAGAAGAAACATAGGTCACCTTGCTGACACTTTGCGTTTGCCTGAAGAGACTGATTTTAGACTTTGAGCTTTCAGGCCATAAGATGAAAACTTCACTGTTTTCAGTCACAGAGTTTCTGAGTCTATTAAAGTAGCTATAAGAAAGTAATACACCATTTTTGATGAATAAACATTTTCTCATTTCTTTTTACACAATTCAATATCTAGGGGCTAGAGGGATGGCCCAGCAATCAAGAGCACTTAGTAGAGTCCCAGAGGACCTGGGCTCAGGTCCCAGCACACACATTAGGTAGTTTGCCGCTATGTATAATCCCAATTCCAGGCTCTGTGGCCTCTTCTGACCTCCTCAGGCACTGGATACACACACACACACAAACACACACACACACACACACACACACACACACACACACACACAGTGTATAGATGTTTGCAGGCAAAATACCCATACACATAAAATAAATTTCTTTAAAGAAAACAGACGTTTAAAGACAGAGAATTATAAGAATGTCTGAGATGTGGTGACAACATTAGGACACCACTCTGAACTGGTGAGGACAAAATGAGCCTGCCAACATCCGGGGAAGGGAGAGAAGTCAATATACATGGTGCTGGAGCCCGAAGGTTTTTCTGAGAGAAAGGCAAACGGGGATGAAAGGCAAAGGGCAAATAAGAGACATAAGTAACCCATGACAGAGCCCCATGGAGATTGCAGGCATTCGTGCATGGTCTTGTTTTACCTGTGGTGACAGGTGAGGAAAATAAAGCAACTCTCCTTGAACTTGGAGCTGTGGAGCCTTTGACCAAACTGCTCACCCACGAAGACAAAATCGTAAGAAGAAATGCTACGATGATCTTTGGCATCATGGCTTCTAACAGTGAGTAACAATGTTTTGAAATGAACAGTCTCCTCCTTTCAAATTTTACTTTAAGGGATTTGCCCAAGTTTTATTTAAACAAACTTTAATGTCAGCAAATGTAACAATCTCAGTGCAGTGTAACAAATAATTTCATATTTTTAAAAGATGTACGTGTTTAATTTGTATCTGCATGGGAGTGCAGACACCTGAGAAGAGGGCAATGGATCGCCTGGAGCTGGAATTACAGGTGGCTGGGAGCTGCCTAAGGTGGGTGCTGGGAAGAGCAGCAAGAGCTCTTGAAATCTCCAGCCCAGATTTCATATCTAATGGATTTTTAACAGATATACAAAAGATGTGCAGATAACTATAAAATCTCACCTCAAAACTGGTGATGATGCTCTAGTTTAACAGGTTAGGAAAGAAGTTATCTCTTAAAATGATTTCCCCCTCAAGTTAGCATAGCATAATTTGCCAGCACATACTCAGCTATACTCCATATAAATTTGTCAGCTATACTCCATATAAATTTCCTAGTGGATGAAACTCCAGCAGAGTTTTGATAAATCGACTTTTTAAAACTAACTTTTGCTTATATAAAAAAAATAGTTGTACATAATTTACTCTTAAATCAGATCTATCATTTGATTCAAATATTTTCATATAGTAAGGAGTGTGGCAATGTAGTATTGGCCAAAACAAGCTCTTCTGGCTTTTAGAATAGCAGTTTGGGCACTGCAGATGTAGCTGCTGGGTCACATGCAGGTCAGTCGGTGGCAGAGAGGAGAGAGGTCATATCTAGGCTCAGTGTTCTGACCTGTGAACATCTGATTGATTAGTAGCCTAACACTCCCTCAAAAAACCAGCCTGAGAGGACCCCCAGTCTGGCACCACCCAGGCCCCGAGTGAGCCAGGGACTAGAAGATCCCTGCCTGGGACTGCTGGGCCCTGGGCGGGAGTGACCCCCAAAGAGAAAACCCTCAAATGGGGCTAACTGGGAGGCTCCTGGAGAGCAGCGAGCCCAAGATGACCACAGTCAGGTGCTGAACAGGCTTGGGGAGAGGGGAAGGCCATGCCCAAGGTGACCCCTGTCCAGTGCTATAATGCACAAGAGAGGCATATCACTTCTGAGGCCACTTCTGAGATGACCCCAGACGCTCAGGAGACCCTGGGCACCACTGTGCCATGAAGGAGGAGCTAGTAACTGGTGCAAAAATAGAAGAGGGAGAAACAGAAGGATGTGAGTACAATGAAGAGAGGCAGAACTGGAGACTCAAGGGTAGTGAGGAACAACCTGATGTGATACCATGATGGGGTCCTGGCCTGTACTGCCACCGGGGCCACATCTTGGTGTGTGGCCTTGCAGCAGCAGGGGTCTGTTACTACCAAGGGCCAGGCAGAAGTTCCTGGTATAGCCTGCTGCCCAGGAACACATTGCTGTCCGAGGGCTGTGCCCCACCCCTCGTCTGGACATCGCGGGAGAGCTGACCCCACCAGCTTCAGCACTCAGGAGAGCAGGCCCTGTGCCTCACCTGGGCAGCAGGGTAGAGCTGGCCCCGGTTGGGGTGGGTGGGGTTGCTGGAGAGCCGGCCCTGAGGGCTGACCAGCGGCGCTTTCAGGCCCAGACCAGGGCTTTGAGTCGGCCCCACCCCAACATCTGCCCCATCAGTGAGCTGCTAGAGAGCATGGAGGGGCTGGTCATAGGAACCAAAACTATAGCATCTCCATGACACAGGGCAACAACAGCATGTCTGCAAGGAGTGCGGCTCCAGTATTGACCGAGCAGCAAAAGCCAGAGGCCTCAAACCAGACCAATGGCAATGAACATTTTTAAGCAAGGAAGTGTGGACAAAAGTGTATCCTGTATGACTCACTGACATACCACAGCTTCCACAAGGAGACTTTTTTTTTCCTCTGTTGGAAAGGTTTTAGGGGTAGAAATCAGGTGTAAGTGGAGGCAGCGATGAGTGGGATTGGAATGCATGATGTGACACTCACAAAGCAACAATAAAATGTTAAAGGAAAATGGCAGTTTAGCAGAGCCATGCCAACAGCGGTAGTCTCTGACTTGGGAGCAGGATGTAGATTGTCCAGGCATAAGTCACTTCTCTGTGTTTTAGGGTAGTTTTTGAATCACAAACTTTGTAACTTACAAAACAACTTCAAAAAATATATGAGCCAACACATTTGTAACTACAAAAATCTTCAGTGATACTTTTAATGAAGAATGAATTCAACCATTGAACAAGGGTAGCCAAAAATGAACCCAGTCTCCCAGTTACAGTATGTGGCTAAGATGGTCGCTTTGTCGCTTGCCATGGCCTCCGCAGGGTACAGCGTGGACTCCTTCCTTCCTGTCCCCAACTGGCAGCTTTTATAGACAGTGTATGATATAAACAGATTTAGATTTTTGACTTTTTTTCTGTTTGTTGTATTCTTTATTTTCTTATTTGTTCATTTATCGATCTATCATCTAATAATGATATTTATTTCTTTTGAAATTCTCCAAATTGTTGGTGAAAATTCTCAGATCAGGGTATATAAACCACACTTTATGGGTTTCTAGGGGATTTTGTGACCATACGTTACTAGGAATTAGGGCTGGAAACATGGCTCAGCAGTTAGGAGTACACGCTGCTCTTGCAAAGGCCCAGAGTTTGGTTCCCAGGGTTTGCTTTATAACTGACTGCAACTCCAGATTAAGAGGGCTCCATGGCCTCTGGCCTCCTCTTGCCTGCACTTACATACACATCCCTGCCCCACCCCCACAGATGCGATTAGAAATTTAAAAAATGAAGAAGTGTTTTCACATTTAGAGGGGTTCTCTAGGACCTGCAGGCCCCAGAGCCCCGTGAGATGGTTTGGATCAGTGCTAGCATAACAGGCCACATCTGCTTGCCCAGCAGGGAGAGAGCTGCTGCCCTCAGAGTTCCAGTGAGTACCTGGCTCTCCCGTCTGACTAGTGACTAATGATGACAGGTCATGAGCACATAGCTGGTACGGTGAACAATGACGGTGTAATGAAAGCTTTCTTTAGATTCCACGAATTAGACGAGAAAAACATGATTTGAATTGATCGCTTTGTGTTGTGTGATGACGCAGCTAACACATGGCCTCCCCAGCTGCTTGGCAAGGCCTCCTCTTCTTGGAAGAATCAATATGTTCATGGCTCCACTTCTCACACGCGTCCTAGAAAACGTGCCTAGAAGATAAGCAGGAAGCCAACGGATGTGAGCAGAGTTAGGCCTCAGGGATAATCTGTGCATGAGCACCCCTCCACACTGCCCAGGTCCTGAGCACCCCTCCACACTGCCAGCTCCAGCATGGTCGGCATGTCTCCCCGCAGCAGTGTGTGCTCCTGAGAAACACGGGCCCTCCCGTGGCTTTCCTGCTCGCTAACAACTGTACTCACGCAGATGAGCTGATGTTCCAACAGAATACTGGGTGCTGAAACTTCCTGTGAGAGACAGCATTCCCTTTCACAACCTCTTCCTCTTCCACGTCCTCTTCCTCCTCCTGTTTTTTCTCCTCCTTCCCCTCCCCCTCTTCCTTTTTCTTTCCCTTTTCCCCTTCCTTGCCTTTTCTTTTTCTCCTTTCTCCTTTCCCCCTTTCCCTTTCTCTTCCTTAACTTCTGCTCACTCCTGCCACTCCTCTTTCAACTCCCCTGTCTCCCTTTTCTTTCCATTTTCTTCCTCCCCTTCATCTCCCTTCCTCCTCTTCTGGAAATAACTGAGCTGTGTGCCTGTGCCAAACTGGAGTGATTAAAAAAGACATTGACACTTTCTTTACTGGACCTTCATTTTTTGGTCAAAACATAGCTGTTGCTGCTGTCTTCTCCTGCCAGATTGTATTGAATTACTTGAGAGCACACAGGAGATGCAGAGATTGTAGTCAGCTGCAGAGCACTCACCAGAAACCCCATGTCGGGTGTTAGGAGTCAGAAACCAGCTGCAGTGGAAAGATGGTGCTGTAAACTGGTGGAAAGGCCAGGAATGAATTACATGGTAAAGCCAAGATTTGGTCATTGAGAAAGTAATCAAGACTGATATAGTGGTACCTACCTGGAATGTCAGTATGGGGGAGGCTGAGGAATTGCAGCGACTTTGGCCTGGCCACCATCATGAATTCTAGACCAACTGGGACTCCGCAGTGAAGCTCTGTCTGAAGAGTAAATGCAATCAAAACAGATCTGAGAAGTGGGAGTAGGTATTAAAGTTGTTGACAGATCTGCCTCAACCAGAAATCACAGGTGGCACCTGGCTTAGTCAGGTGATGCTCCGCTGGTCACAGCCTGGGTCAGGATTTCCATCCAGTTGCCACAGTGGAGGAAATTCACGGTCAAAAAAGAAGGAACAGAGACTAATACTGTATGTAGAGTGCTTGAAAGAGCAGTGTGACTGTTTTTCTGTTTGTTTTTAATCTCAAGAAAAAAAAAGATTAATTTCTTTGAACAATCCAGTGTCAAAAGCAGACTGTTAAATCCATCAATTAGAACACCAGTTCACAGAGCTGCAACAAACTAGAAACACAAACTGAGCAGGGGACTGGGCCCGCAGGTGGGGACAGACGCACAGAACAGTTCTTGCACAGCTCTGAGCATCTGACCTAAATTTTATGCCATAAGACTCTCTAATGAAGACTTGCAGCTTGTTTGTGCAAAGCAAAGTGTAATGTCAACCTGAGGCCACAAGAACACGCAGCTGTAGGCGTTGAGTGACTGCCAATCATGCAGAAAAACAAACAAACAACAATTGGAAAGTGAACAGGTACCAACGTACCTGTTAGGGACACATCTCTACATTTTGAAGCATATGGGGATGTTTTCTATCTATGGGGAAAGTCTTTGGAGATCTAACATCCCAGAAATAGTTCATAGGCTTTTGTTTCAGGCATATAAAAAAAATCTTTGGTACAGTTGTCACAAAAATTGTTCTGAACTATGCAAACAGGCATCCTTTCTTGCTAAGAAAGGATGGGTGGAATTTGGTTCCCTGAACTTTGCAAAGATCTAAATATCATGCTGAGGCTATTACCTGTCAATCAGTGGGGGAAAAATATATCTTTAAAACATGGTGTCATCCCCTACTGTAACCACCACAGCTTGGGCCTGAGATCCTGACTGAGTTGATGTAGGGCTGAAGAAATCAGGTATGTGGTGGCTTGAATAAAAAAATGGCCCCCATAGGCCCTTAGGGATGGCACTATTGGGAGGTCTGGCTTGTTGGAGTAGGTGTGTGTAACTGCACTTTGCTATGCTGTGGGTACTTGTTTTTCCTACTTTTTATCTCCTCCCACCCCATCACATTTCACCCCCATCGCTAGATGGGAAAGAAATAAGAATAGAGGGGAAAAGAGAGATAAAGATCCTTGAGTCTAATCTCTTTCTTCTTGTTTCTTCTTTGAGCACAACAACTAACAAACTGCAACCAAGGCCCCGGAATGACCAACCACCACCACCTCCTCTCAGGTGGTCACCTCCTCCTCCTCTCAGGGCCACCACCACCACCTCCTCTCAGGTTACCACCTCCTCCTCCTCTCAGGGCTACCACCACCTCCTCCTCTCAGGCCACCACCTCCTCCTCTCAGGCCACCACCTCCTCCTCTCAGGCACCACTTCCTCTCAGGCCACCACCTCCTCCTCTCAGGGCCACCACCACCTCCTCCTCTCAGGCCACCACCTCCTCCTCTCAGGGCCACCACCACCTCCTCTCAGGGCCACCACCACCTCCTCCTCTCAGGGCTACCACCACCTCCTCCTCTCAGGCCACCACCTCCTCCTCTCAGGGTCACCACCACGTCCTCCTCTCAGGGCCACCTCCTCCTCCTCCTCCTCTCAGGGCCACCTCCTCCTCCTCCTCTCAGGACCACCTCCTCCTCCTCCTCTCAGGGCCACCTCCTCCTCCTCCTCTCAGGACCACCTCCTCCTCCTCCTCTCAGGGCCACCACCTTCTCCTCTCAGGGCCCTAGCACTTATATACCCTCTGAAAATTTCCCAGAATTTCAGACATCACACAATAAAAAATAAATAAACAAACTATCTGCAGCTGGCAAAACCAAACCTCTGCAGAGCATGAGGCAAGTCATAGTCAGCTGCTGCTGTGGACGGCCTGAAGCAGCCCCACATCCCCACACCTGGAAGTAAAACAAGAACATACACTTACATTTCTGGAATTTTAAAAAAGAAACCCAAATTCCAGAATTGTCTCTACAGGCGTGGCCTTGTTAGAGGAAGTGTGTCATTGGGGGCAGGCATTGTGGTCTCAGAAGCTCAAGCCAGGCCCAGTGCTTCGCTGTCTCTTCCTGCTGCCTGCAGACCCAAATGTAGAACTCTCAGCTACTCTCCAATACCATGACTGCCTGCATGCCACCATACTTCATGAGGATAATGGACTAAACCTTTGAACTGTAAGCCAGCCCCAATTAAATTTTTTTTTTAAAAGAGTTGCCATGGTCACGGTATTTCTTGAAGAAAGCCTGGGATCAGGTGGGCTGTACTCTCCCTGATGGAGAGCAGCAACTATTACCCAAGGAACCCAGAATTTATTATGTACAACACAGGGAGGTGCCAGTTTCAATAGATTTTTTGTACACAGCAGTCTGTAGGAAGCTTTAGCCAACACTTTCTGTCAACTGTGTCAACATTCACACATGGATCAGAGGAAGGCTTTGCCAGTGTCCTAGCCTGACCCAGGCAAGGCTTTGTCAATTGCCATGAAGCATTGGGGTCATTGTCAATAACACGCATTCATTCAGGATTTCCTCTGTTTCCCATCAACCAACACCTCAGGACTTTGCACTTTCTGGAATCTTGTCTAGCCACCTTCAAAGACTACTGTCCATCTGCTGGACCTTCGGTCACATTGAAGAAAAGCCACAGCTCTGAATTTCTCAGAAGGTGTTTAGTGAATGCCAAACCTATTCAGCAATTGATAAGGATGAATTCATCTGAGTCAGCTTGATTCAGTGAACTTTCCTCCAATTCCAGCAGGACTAATCTTTCCTTACAGGTAAAGGAAATGGGCAGAGAAGATGCAAAACTAAAAAGCAGAGATATCTTTCTTTTTCCTCAAAAAGCTGAAGTTAGCAAGAAGTAGGAACATACCTGGCCAGCCTCAGCCTAACAGAAACCACAGACAAGTGAACCTCAGAAGCCAGCGCATTTCTCTCTAAGCATTATTGACATCTCTAATAATTAAATGGAATGTAAGCAGTCCGGATCTCAGTCAAAATATGTTAAGATAATTGTTTGCATTCTGTACAAGCTTGTGAAAAATCAAACTTAAAAACAATTTCAAAATGGAGAAAATAAACAAACATAGGTGCCTTCATTGGATGTACACACAACAGAAGCTAAGGCTCTAGGAAAACAGAAAGAGGGGGCAGAAAGATTGCACAATCTGGGGGACTCCCACTGTGAAACCGGGTCTTCCTAAACAAGACCTTGCATGAGGACAACCGCCAAAGGGCCAGTGGATGGGGTAGTTGAGAGCTCCACCCTAGATGAGGGAGGAAAGATAAGGTTTGTCCAGGGACAAGCTTGATAGGTTATACAATCCCAAATAGTCAGCTCTAAACACACGGACATATAACAGTGAGTGTACACACACACACACACACAGAGAGAGAGAGAGAGAGAGAGAGAGAGCTGTAACAACAGTAATTAAAGAAGAGTCATGAATTTGAGAGGGAGGGGGGATGTTGGAGGAATTGGAGGGAGAAGAAGGGTGGAAATGGTAAATATTATTCAAGTATAAAAACTTCAAAACAAGATTAACATAGTATGCAAGTTCAGGACACTGGAAGCCAGCTTCCCTCGACTGTTCCAGGTATATCCGGCACTTTGCTGCTGCCATGTGCAGGGCTGGTGAAGAGGTAGAGTCTAGACGGTGTTCGAGGGGAGGACACTGATCTGGGCATGAAAGCTGCCTCCTCATTGTTGGTGCTTAGACCTCAGTATTCTTACCCTGAAATCAGATAGAGCACCTGTCTCCTAAAACTTCTCAGCAGTCATTGCCACTATTTTAGTAAGCATTCAGATGTGTCTCCTCCTTTGCAGATGATGTTAAAAAGCTGTTAAGGGAGTTGGAAGTCATGAATTCTGTTATTGCTCAGCTCGCTCCAGAAGGTAACTTCACATCCTGCATTTATTTCCAAAATAGAACTCATTTCTTTTACGTTTTATTAAGCTACATATTAAAAAGCACTTACCAGCCATCAATGTGAATTGTCTCTATAATCTTGCAAATCAGTTTCAACCTTTAAAGAAAGTGTGATGTGAGCAAGATTTGTGGCGCTTTGTTTTCCAAAGCACCCTCCCCGTCTGGGTGTGAGTGTTTTCCAGATGTTCGGAGAGTGCGCGCCACTGCAGTATGGCCCCAGCCTTGGGGTTCCAGAACCTTCTGCCCCAGCCTGCCAAGCGGTTAGGGTCACGAGTGGGCATCGTCCTTACCCCTCCTCAGAGCTGATTGTAAAGCAGGGCTTCCGCAAACAGCTAACCCGTTGTCTTCCTTGCTTGTGACCTACAGAAGAGGTGGTCATCCACGAGTTCGCGAGCCTCTGCCTCGCAAACATGTCTGTGGAGTACACCGGGAAAGTGCAGATATTCGAGCACGGGGGGCTGGAGCCGCTCATCAGGCTGCTCAGCAGCCCGGACCCGGACGTGAAGAAGAATTCTATCGAGTGCCTCTACAACTTGGTGCAGGTGAGGCTGCCTTCTAATCGGTTTCTGGGCAGAGGATACAGCCCTGCTGAAGAGCTGGCTACAAGCAGGAGGCCCTGAGTTTGGGGGAACGCCGGTTGTGGGGCTGAGGCTGGAGAAACGGCTCAGAGGCCAGGAGCACTTGCTGCCCTGCCAGCGGCGCCAGGAGCAGTTCCCAGCAGCCACATGGTGGCTTGGGCTCCAGCTCAGGGGGCTCTGATGCCCCCTTTTGGTCTCCGTAAACCCTGCAGGCACGTGCTGCGCAGACATGCAGGCAAAACAGCCATACACAGAAAATAAATTTTAAAGCCCATTATGGAATTCATCGTCTCATTTAAAAAGAAAAAAAAATTTAAACTCACGGCTGGTCACCGAGGTGCAGCTGGCGCCCCGCGAGCTTCCCCAGGACGTAGGCTTCCTTCGGGGGTCAGCGGGCCGTCTGTCTGCGGTGGCAGGAGTCCTGGTTGACAGCTCGCGGGGGCCTCGCGGGGGGTTCGCGGGGGTCGCGACGTTCTTCATTCTTCAGCAGGCTCCGGGGACAGGTTGGACAGGATGACGCTGCAGTTAAAGGACGCTGAGGTGCCGGATGCCCAGTGTGTGGGAGCACATTTTTGAGAGAGAAGTAACTAAAGTAGAGGAGAAAGCTCAGCTTCTGGTCAATCCCCAGAAGATAACAAAGAAGTCAGAATGTGACCTGGAGGGACCGGAAAGTCATAAAGGATCAGAACCACGTGGAAGTTTTGGGAAAAAATGTTCAAGAATCCTTGAGAAATGGCTTGGTTGTAGATAGTGGGGGAAAAGTTTATTCTCTCTGGAGAGGACTCAGCAGTTAAGAGCACTGGCTGTTCTTCCAGAAGACCCGGGTTCAATTCCCAGCACCCCATGGCAGCTCACAACTCTCTGTAACTACGGTTCTAGGGGATCTGATACCCTCACACCAATCAAATAGAAAAGATGAAGAGATGACTAATTAGCTTTAGAAAAAAAAACACTAAGAGAAGTTGTTCCACTTGACTCAAAGAATGATCCTGAAATTAGAAAAAAAAAATGTTCAAAAAAGGAAAGGTTATTCAGAGAAAGCTCAGCTGGAGAACTACAACAAAAGTGAATTTCTGTCAACACAACCTCATAATCTAAGAAAGATACCAGCACCAACATCTTATTGTGACAATGAAAGGGAATATTCTGCTTCCAACTCAGAGGATGATGAAGGAGACACTGAGGTGGCCGGGTCCGCTCTCAAGAGTCAAGTTCAGAACATAACTCTTTCCAGCTCCTGTTCCCAAAGGGACACCAGCTCTGTGCAATTCATTATTCAGAACAGCAAAATGGTATTGTGTCAGGATTCTTTCCTGTAGAGTAGAAAATAGCTGTGGTTCCCCTCCCACTGTGCTGTTCCCTGTACCCTCTCCTTACCCACAGGCAGGTCAGTTTGGAGCAGTGGTTCTCACCCTTCCTGATGCTAGGATCCTTTCCTTGTGTTGTGGTGACCCCCAACCATAAAATTATTTTCGTTGCTACTTCAGAACTGTAATTGTGCTGTTGCTGTGGATCATAGTGTAAAATGCCTGATATGCAAGATATCTGATACACGTATATCTGCTACAAGATACCTGATATCTGATCCCCAGAGGGTTGCAGGTTGCTGGTTTAGAAAATGCTGCTTTAGAAAGACTTATGTAAGCTAGGCTCAGATGGCAGGGGAAGAGAACGCCCCCTTTCAGTGGACTAGGGGAAGGAGATGGGGGGGAAGGGTGGGACTGGGAGGAGATGAGGGAGGGGGGCTACGATCCAGATATAAAATGAATAAATTGAAATAAATAAATAAATAAATAAATAAATAAGGACTTACCAGCCTTCTCTGCTTCTTTTTCTACAAATTTTCCAATTGAGCCTGCTAAGCTTTAGGTCAGCCGAAATCCTAAGACAGGGCATGAGGGGAAGGGGAGAGGGCTGATTGAGAGATAGTTTCTAGGCAGTGAGATGGAAAGGGGTTCAGAAAACAGTCTCTGCCTCAAATGGCCTTTGCCACGTGACTTCTTCATGCTGCTGAAACAACCATCCTCTGAGGGAGTTCAGCCCTTTTCTGCTGTCTGCTGTCCAGGATCCCCCGGGACTTCCCTCACCATCCCAGCCTACTCTCCTGCTTCTGTGATGAAACACTCTCAAAAAGCAACTTCAGGGAGAAAGTGTTGATTCTGGCTCATAATTCCAGAGTATGGAGTCCCTTGTGGCAGGGAAGTGAAGGTGGCAGGAGAGTGCAGCTGCCAGTCATGTGACATCCATCATCAGGAAGCAGAGGGCTAGGAACTTCTGTGCTCAGCGAACGTCCTCCATTTTTCATAGCGCCCAGGATCCACTGTCCAGACAGTGGTCCCACAGACAATGAAGGTGAGTCTCCCCACACCAGTCAAAGGAATCAAGGTAATCCCCAAAGCCAAGCTACCTCTAGATACCTCTCACAGGTGTGCGCACTGGCTCGTCTCCTGGGGGATTTTGCATTATTCATAGTTGTCAGTCAACACTGTGCAACTCCCTCAGCTGACTCAAAACTTCCTGTCCCTGGATTTGTGGCTTTAATTCTTGACTCCTCATGGTTGTGTTTTTCTGCTTCTTTCAAATGAAAATAAAGAAGCATTACCTTTATAGTTCTTTACGACAGAGCACTGGGGACTAAGGAGCTATTAGGCTGCTGTAGCTAAATGCTACAGACTGGGTGACTCAAAACAAGTCAGTCTGGCTGTAGAAGTTCAAAGTTGTGATGTGGATATGACTTACTCTCCAGACACTGAGCAGAACCATTCCTCGATTGCCCAGCTTTTGCTGGGAGCCAGCGCTCTAGTCTGCCTTTGCTGCCTCCATCCTCACATCAATCTTCCCTTAAAAGGATACCATCAAGAACCCACTGTGCTCCAGAATGACCCCATCTTGCCTAATCACATCTGCAGTGACTCTCTTTCCAAGTGTGGTGGCATTCTGAGCCCCTGGGGGACACGATTATATTCATTTAAAGGCCACCTCTAACTTTTACGCACGAAAGAAGCTGAACATTTCGAGGTTAGGTGAAAGATGAAGGAAGGAAGCCTAAGCTGAGTGTGGGGGTCCCCCTCTGTGTGTGTGTGTGCTGTACATACATGTGTGTGTAGGGGTGTGCACGACTGTGCGTGTGAGTACAGAAGCCAGAGATGGATGTCCAGGCTTCTTCAATTATTCTCTACCTTATTTTTTTGAGCCAGAGCCTCTCACTAACTGGCTCTTGATGATTAAGATGGACTGGCTGGCCACTGAGTTCCAGGAATCTACCGACTCTGACCCCGGAGCGAGAACACAGGCATGCTGCCACCCCTGGCGTCTTTCCATGGCTTCTGGAAGGTCCAGACCCATTTCCTCAGGTGTTCGTGGCAAACGCTCACCTGACTGAGCTGTGTCCCCAGCTCCCTTTCCCACCATTAATGTTATTTTAATCCCATTTGAGGTTTGTTTGTTTGTTTGTTTTAATCATGATTTAGTAGCCAAAGTTTCGGAACTTTCTTCACTACTGCACACAATACCCCTGGCCCCGCCGCTGCTGCCGGCCCTGCCATACATTCAGAGCTGTAACTACACTGATTCTCTGAGATCTTAAGTATCGTAAGTAAAGGTCATTCACTTGAAAATATCCTGCTCTGAGCTTGCACACACAGGGTCATCTGCAGCACTGCATGCATGCAGCTATTTCACAGACAACCCCTTGATAAAGAATCCATGCATGAAATAGTGTTTGAAACAGTGTAGCCGTGTGAAAGGAATTGCACTGTGTACAAATGTTAATGCAATGCTGTTTATGGAGGTTTGCAGCAACAAATCCTGAGGGTCATAGATGATGATGACTTCCTGTTGACAGTGTCTGCATACAGAAATATTTTATTACAGTCCAGTAAGAGTTTTCTTTTATCTATGAGTTATTTTGGAGTCTGGAATCAAAGATGGGGAAATTATAATAATGTTCTCTGCCAGAACATAGACACTCTCCATTCTGGAGATTACATTTTGTTGTAGAAAGGACTGATGTGCTCATTTGTATTTCGTGGCAGGATTTTCAGTGTCGGACTACACTTCAGGAACTTAACCCAATCCCTCCTATGTTAGAGCTCTTGAAGTCGGAGTATCCTATCATCCAGCTGCTGGCTCTTAAAACCTTGGCTGTCATCACTTGTGACAAGGAGTCTCGGGCAATGCTGAAAGAGAATCAAGGGCTGGACTACCTCACCAAGATCCTGGAAGCCAAGGTATTCGAAGTGTTTGCACTCATTCAGCTCTCTGGCATGTCCTAAGGCCTGGCTGTGTTTAATTCTAGTGAGCAGAGTGTACGGGAGTGAGTCATTAATTGTGTGTGAAGCCTATTGGGCTGCAGGCTCGTTGTAGAGGCCTTCTAGAATGAAAGGAACAAGCTTCCGGCTTTGAAGGCTTAATTTTCTGAAACACCTAGAACCAGCCTTGCTCTCTCTATGCATCATAACTGTCCGGTGGAGGAAGCAGGAAGATGGCTTCTCTACACGTCAGGGAACCCTGGAGGTGAGGTTGCACACTTGCCACAGTGTTTGCCAGCAGTGTCTCTCCTGCTTTAAGAGTCTGTGTGTGAGCCGGGTAACGGTGTATGCGCGTATGGCTACAGTGTCAGCAGGCACATGTGTGAGGAGGCCAGCGCTCAGCATCAGGTATCCGCCTCAACTGCTTTCCACCATTTCTGAGACAGTGTGTGTCACTGAACCTGGAGAACCTGGAGCTGACTAATTCAGCTTGACTGGCAGGCCAGCAAGCCCAGGCATCCTCCTGTCTCAGCGTCCCCAGTGCTGGAACCATGAACACACAAGTGCTCAGGTCCGCAGGCTTGCCTGGACAGCACTTCACTGGCTGAACTATTTCGTTAGACTTCTACAATATATTCCTAATGTGTGAACTGCAAATAATTAAATTATTAAAATTTGTGTAAAATCTATTTATGGAAAATGCAAAATAATGTTAAGGAAGACTTACATAGAGGGCTACACCAACACTGTGGATTGTATCACAATTTTAATATGTCAGTTTTTATTAGACTTCCTATATTTTCCTGGCTTCACTGTAGTTAGACATGGAAATAATCACTTGTTTTCAATTTGTCTGGGCTACTGTCTTGATTTGGCCCCTTCCCTTGTTCTTCACTTCTGTCTTCTGACCTTTTATTTTATTTTTTTTTTGACAGAGTCTCACTTGTAACCCTGACCTATTTAGACCAGGCTGGCCTCTAATTCACAGAGATCCATGTGCCTCTGCCTCCTGGGTGCTGACATTAATGGAATGTGCTGCTGTAGCAGGCCCTGTCTTCATCTCTTTTACCCTTTAAATTATACTCTTCAAAAGAAATCAAGGACAAAGTCACAAATCCATCTAATACAAAACGACTGTCCTGTGTCCATCAGAAAACACACCACACCTTACCCTAGAATGAGTGCAAAGTTCATGGGTGACATTTATTCTTCTTAAGTTTCAGAAACTTAAATCCCATAATGTAAAGGTAATGAAAACCAAACACTAATTCATAATTAACCACCTCAAGTTGTAATATAAGAGGACAAGAGAGTGAAAAACAAAGTTATATATTTAGAATGCATGAATGAAAACAGATGTGTGCACAAACACTCTACCAAATCAAGGAGAAACACTCAGGCAATTTCAGCTGTCATGGCTGTAAGGAGTGACGTGGCCATGACTGACATTCATCACTACCTCCTTTCAGTAATTGAGGTTTCTTTTGCTCTCAGCAATTCATAAAATCCTATACAAACATATCAAAATAACCTTATTTTTATAACAATATACAGGTTTCTATACCAATGGATTAAAAAAAAATATTCGGAAGCCTGAAGATGATGCTCCAATGTTAGAGCGAGAGCCTGGGTAATTGATCAGGCAGTAGACTGTCTCTGTCATCTCTTAGTTTTGGAAGCTGCTTGCCTGCACTTCCTACTTAAGTAATAATTTTAATCCTTCTCAAGTTTCTGATGGCGTTGAAGACTAGATAGTTAGAATTTCACAGTTAGGCTTAAGTTCTTTAGGATTTAAGACAATGTTTTAAGGTCTAAAAAGATGTTTTTTTAAGTTGATAAATACAAGCTATGATAGAGAATGATTTAGGTACAAAACTTTAGACTCAGGATAGATAGTATATTCTTCAAAGTCACCAAACACAAATGAGCTAAACATTTTGAATGTAACTTTTATATATGGCTTTTCTGATTGCTTCATAACTGTTCTTACTGTATGTAGTTTATTATAAATAAATAAAGAAGAAAAAAAGAATGATGAGAGATGCCATGCCAGTACCTGTGCCTTGCTTCTAGGACCTGTGAATCGTAGCTAACGGAGAAATAGCACTGTATGTCAGACAAAAGGGCCATTCCAGAATTCTATCAGTCTGCTTGCTTTGAGGGTGATAGTGAAGATGGCTTCCTGCTGCACTTGTCTAAAGTGAAAGGAAGCCCGTGCGCACAAGCGCCGTGGGTGGAATACAATACTGGGTTACCTCTGCTCCAGCTCTCCGCTTACGGGAGGCTACAGCTTTGCACTGCTGTGGGAACCACGCGGTCTTTCCAGCAAGAATCCACGCTCACACTGCTTTTCCCCACTACTTTCAAAATTCTAGGGAACATATTTATCTTCAGCTTCTGTCCTGTCCCCAAAAGTACCTTCTTGAACTGGAGGTTACAGCTCAGGAGTAGAGAACCACAGAGACAAGGCCTTGCTTTCATGCTGAGTACTGCCAAAAAAAAAAAATTCTATACCTTTTTCCTGGGAATTTTATATTTGTATTTGGTGAAAGATAATATGAGAAATTTCAATTCTTTGTAATTTCTATGTGTTTTCTTTATTATTTTATCCACAAAACATTTTGAAGTAGGAGAAATGAGAAAAGGTTAGGCAAGTGGTGGGGATGAGCTGCTGATAAGAACTGCTGCTCCCGTGGTCTCCACCAACCCCGAAATAACCATACTCTGCTCTGATGAGCCCCGCGTCTTCTCCTAGTCAAAACTGAAAGGCTATGGTGGTTTGAAGGGGAAATGTCCCCATAGGCTCATGGGTCTGAACACTTGGTACCCAGTGTTGGGAACCAATTAATGAATGATGAGGCACACAGCAGATTTCATATGAAAGAGGTTTATTAGATGGAGATGAAGAGAGAGAGAAGAGAGGGAGACATGATGGGGGGAAAAGAGACGGGAGCTCCCTGACAGAGAAAGGGGAGAGGGTAAGAGCCAGGAGAGCAAGAGAGAGAGGGGGACAACGTGGCGGGTTGATCCTTTTAAGAAACAACGTGACCACACCTGCCACATGATGACATAGATTGCTAGGCAACCCAGAAGCAGTTTCCTAAATACTTTTTTCCTAAATACACTTTTTCTGTAATTAAAAAGTGAGGAATGCTAGCACCCAGATGGTAGTGCTGTTTGGGAAGGTCGTGGGACCTTTAGGAGTGACCCTCATAGGAGGGAGTACATCACTGGGCGGGGGGGGGGGGGGGGGACGTATAGCCCTATAAGCTTATAGCCTTACCTCACTTCCTGTTCTCACTGATTCCTGATGACTTGTGCAATGTGAGTGGCCAGCCTCATGTTCCTGGTCATGAGGGACAGAGTCCCCTTGGAACTATAATCTGGAATGAAACCTTTCTCCCGTAAATTGCCTTGGTCAAGCACTTTGTCGACACAGCTTGTAAAGCAGCCAAGAAGACAGCTTTCAAGCGGTGCTTGTTTGTATTGTTAGGACTTGGGCGACCTTCATGTAGAAGCGCTTGCAGTGGTGGCCAACTGCCTGGAGGACATGGATACAATGGTGCTGATGCAGCAGACAGGCAGTCTCAAAAAACTGCTTTCATTCGCAGAGAACTCCACAGTTTCTGACATTCAGAAGAATGCAGCCAAAGCCATTACCAAAGCAGCTTATGATCGTACGTATCCCCTAACATGATCTCAGCACACATCTTCCTCTTGTGTTCTTAGACACTGGAGGTCTGCCTGCTTTAAACACCTCTCTGAGAAAAGCAGTCTATGTAACACTTAGCACCCAAACATCTCACTGCCAACAAGTTAGAGCACAGATTGCATTGTGTGTGCTTGTGTGTGTGCTTGGGAGGGGTAAGTTTACAAACTTAACACCACTTAATTATAGGCCCATTTTTTTAAAATCACTTCATTACGATTTAAGCTTTAAGCCTTTATTTTTCCCCAAATTGGAATAATACAGAGTGTTTGTAATACTGAAAGCATGGTTTTGAGAGATTGCACTCAAAATGACATCCAAGAACTGTCAAGTGTCAGCTGGAAGGTAATAGTGCCATGTCATAGAGCCACAGAAGACAATATGCTCATGCTATGTATGTACATAACACAGTTTTCATTTCTGCGGCAATCCATGCCGTTACCAGTCTGTGAAACAGGAGTGATTACACCTGAAGCACCGCAGTGCAGCGACAGCCTTAATATATGGGCTATTTTGTTAATAAAAGATGGGAGCTTGTTTTCCCCCTTCCGCATAACTACCCTCAGAAATGGGATGGCAGCTTTGACTGTTCCTCTGATTTACATTCTAAACATACATACTCACATCTTTGTATATGTCTGTGTATATGTCGTGGAGGACATTGTTTCAGCCATACTGGATTTCCTAAAGGCTCAGCTTTAATGCGGCAAACAGAAGCTCCTGTGAGTGTAGAGTCAGCATAGTGGGGCTTCATGAGTTACATTGTCCACACCAAATCTAAAGATGGGTTGTAACATTGGGGATTTTTAATATGAAAATGTATGCAAGGGGGGAACAGTAAAGAAACTGCAGAAATGTCCTCTCATTATGGGAAAGATTTTTATCGTGGATAAGAGAGAACATCCAGGAGCATCTGGAAGAGCCCAGAGCAGAGAGAAAAGAAAACATAGTGCACGTGGCCAGGGCTATCTGCCGGAGAGCAGGGAAGAGTAGTGGAGACTGCAGCCTAACAAGACAGCAAGAGAGAATGAGGAGAAGAGAGAGCACAGCTGGGGGGGGGGCGGGTGAGAACCATGGGGCCTTTGAAGGGTTTAATAAGTACTTGCGAATAGGGGCTGTAGGAGCATGGAGACCAGCCAGCTTGAGCTTTGATTTGCAACCACAGATACATATCAATGGAGCCATATGTCCCTTCTGCCAGAGGCAAGAGAAGTGACTCCTTTCCAGGAAGGATAACCTGTTTCACAAGTTCCTCAGGGATGCTGGCTTGTATCTAACCACCAGAAATCCTCTACAGTCCAGCTTGAGCCTCTCTCTCTCTCTCTCTCTCTCTCTCTCTCTCTCTCTCTCTCTCTCTCTCGCTCTCTCGCTCTCTCGCTCTCTCTCTCTCCCTACCCAGCCTGCCTGCAACCTGACCAGTAAGTAAACATTGGCCTGTCCCAGTTCTACTCATGAGAGCTTAGCTGTTATTTATCACACCTGGCTGGTTCTGTTTTCTTTCTAGTCCAGGATTCTTGGTGAATTGAGACTCAGAGAGAGGTGTAATAAGATAACACAAGTGCTGTCACACCCCACATGCTTTGCATAACTTCTCTGAGGTCTGGTGTGGCTGGGTCTTTCTAAGTTTGTTGCAGCCCCCACTAGTGTGTAATTTTACATTTCATAGTGATTGCATAAAGTGAGGGAGGATGTGATCACGCCAAGGTATGGTTGAGGGGAAGGTTTTTGTTGTAGAGAGAAGGGAGAGCATAGGTAGAGACATCTAGAAGAGTACACTGAGCAGAACCAGCAGAGCAGACCTGGAGGAGAAAGAGATGGGTAGAGAGAAGGAGGACGATAAAGAGAGTGTGAGCAGAGCATACCAAGAGAGGAAGACAAAAGAGAGAGAGCCGAGAGAGCATATGTGGAAGAAGCCAGGTTATAAAGGAGTGAAAAGCTGGGAGAGGGGAAGCCCTGAGCTCACAGTACAGGGCAGGGTGAGAAGAGCTGAGAAAAGCCATCACGGACTCTGTAAGAGGTACTTGTGATGGTCAAAGAACCTGGAAGCCAGCATGTACTTTGATCTGTTAAAAGACCCCGGGGATAGCTGTTTGTTCCTGACGGTGATCAGTCATGTGACCGGGCACGGTGGGGCCCCAGGCAGTGTGCCTGGAGTATGAGGCTCAGTACTAGTTCTAGCACTGTCACTGTGTGGACCTGCTCACATGGCTCTGAGCAAACAGCAGCTCCTAAACACCTGTCCATTAACCCACCCAGTCAGGATTTTCTTTCCATTAACCGAGACAGTCAAGCAAGCAGGTACTCATAAAGATGTCAACCATGTTTATAGAAACACAGGGTCTACTCACGAAGACCACTGCATGAACACTTAAGGCAGAGACGTCTTAGATTCCAATAAGTGCTTACAAGCCCAGATGTGGAAACAATAGTGAAAATTTGCTGGGCAAAGAAGATCAGTTCACAGAAAAACCAAAAAATGAACATGTATGAACGCTAGAGGAGTACAGAGAGTTCCAGATCTGGAAATTTGCAGAATGCCTAGTAAAGGGAATACAGCAGAACACTGAGCATGTTAATGGAGGCTAGAGCAACAATGAGCAATCATTGTGAACCAAGATATTTAACATGAAGGAAGAGCCACTGAAGAGACAGGGTGAGGAGGGAACACTGCACTTTTCACTCTGTAAAGATGAGCACTCTTGCAGTTAGGTTGAGAGATCGGAAGAATGTATCACCCAACACAGAGGACCAGAACAGGTTGCCATGGTGATCGAGGCGAGGTATGAAGGTTACCTGGAAAGATCTGGGGGAGGAGCTGAGAGGTAGAATCCTGACTTAGCATGCATGAGGCCCAGCAGCACACATATGCATGCACGAGAGAAGGGTTAACAGGGACAGCCCTTCTAATGTTCTAATGCACAGCGGGGTAAAATGCTTGACAATAGTCATTTCAAAACAGAGATCATTTTGAGTTCTTAACTCAAACAATGATAGATATCCGAGATGATGGATTTCAGCTAACCTGATTAGTTTATTACATTGCATATATGTACTGAAACTCCAGATGGAATTCCATGTATAATTACTATATAATTACTGAGTGCCAATTAAAAATCATACCCCATCTTCCTACTTTGACAAATGTGTTTGTGTAAAAACAAATCACCAAAAGTCTTAAGTCTTGGGAAGTCCTAAGCCAGTGGGAGGCATGATTGTTGCAGAATGAGGACAGAAGTGTGGATTCCCAGTACCACGTAGAGGACCTGCAGTCCCAACACGGGGAGGCAGAGGCAGCAAGGTCCCGGGCTCTCTGGCCAGCCAGCCTAGCCAAGCTGGTGAGCGGCAGCTTCAGTGACAGACCCAGGTTCAGAAATAACTGGGGGAGCAGTAAAGGGAGATGTCCGCTGTTGGCCTGGCCTCCATGAACACAGGTGTGGGCACGCACACTCCTGACCATGCGCACACTTGCATCACCACACTCGCACACTCGCGCTCGTCTTTTGTACGGTTTTAACAAGCTTTGAGGTTGATTATAGAGGGAGCAGGCAGGCAAACAGATACACACATCCATACCAATGCATGATGCCATGACACAGGCGTGGTGAGCAGGTAGACACCTCAGCCTGTTCCTGGCCCGCAGGAAGGCTCGGTAAGCACTTGTGGAATGGTGGCAGAGGCTGGGGTGGGATGAAGCTGGTACCTGACTTTGGAAAACTGAGAATAATGTGATGCAACTTGAGATATGGGAACCCAGGAGAGGTGTGGGTTTTATCTGAAGAAAAGGAAACTCGTGCCCTCTTCAAAATTCTGATTAAAATGTTGGCAGTATAAAATCAGCCACTGTAAGTGCTGTCTGGTGCACAGCTCAGTGGTGTTCAATAATTCAACCTTCTGTGCCCCTTCCGGCCTAAGGTGTCGCCCAGAGTGGCCCAGATGCTAACTGCGCTTCCTTCTCTCTGCCAGCTACCTTCCTTTCAGAGCTGGCTGCTGCAGTCACTTTGTGCTTTTAGGATCACAGTGTTTGTTCCTTTGTCACGGTGTGGCCCTTAGCATGCTGTCCTCACAATGCCCATGCACAGAATAGCATGTGTCAAGTTTTCCTTGTGTTTAGAGCTGAATAATGCTTCTTTGTTTATGCCACATTTTGATTTTCCATTCAACTGCTGATGGACAGTGGAGTTGTTCTTTCCCTTTTAGCTATTGTGAATGCAGCTGCTATGAATGCGTATACACAAATATCTCTTTGACTCTCTGCACTCACATTTTGTGCAATGCACCAGAGAGGCTCCCTAACTCATATGCTAATTCTATTCTTGATGTTTTCAGTAACTTCCCTGTCCTGTTCTCTAAGAGCTGCACTGATTTTTCATTTCCACAGCCAGTGTTCAGGGTTCCAGTTTCTCCACATGCTGGCCAACATTTGTTACTTTGTTTTGTGATAGTAACTGCCCTACCATATGTACCATGCCATCCCATTTTATATTTTCCTGGTACTTAGCAATGTTTTTAAATAATTTATTCAATTTTTATTTTGAGTGCATTAGTGTGGAGGTATGAGATCCCTTGGAACTGGCATTACAGACAGTTGTGAGCTGCCAAGTGAGTGCTGGGAATTGAACCTGGGTCCTTTGGAAGAGCAGACAGGGCTCTTAACCACCGAGCCATCTCTCCAGCCCCAGTACTTTGCAATGTTAATGAATTTCTTCACCTGCTTATTAGTCACATGTATATTACTTTCAAGAGAAAAGTCTCCATCTTTTACCTGTGCGCACAGGTATGAATACATGTGTGTGCATGTGTGTGGGAGCCAGGAAACAACCTCAGGTCTCATTCCTCGGACACTGTCCCCTTTTGTTGTTGTTTGGCAAGGTCTCTCATGGGCCGGGAACCCACCAAGGAGCCTCGCCTGACAAACTAGCTGCTTCCAGGAACCCACATGCCTGCCTCTCCCCAGAGCTGGGGTTACAAGCATGACTCAACACTGCTCAGTTTGTTTTTAACATGTGTTCTGGAGACCAAGCTCGGGTCCTTGTGCTTAGCACTTTACCAACTGAACTCTCTTCTGGGACCCATTTTTTTCTTCCTATTTTGCAGTGTCTCACTAAGTGCCCTGAGTGAACTTGAACTCATCCTGTAAACCCATCAGACCTGAAGCTTGTGGTCCTTTTACTCAGCCTCCCAAGTGCCTGGGGCTTCAGGCCACTGCTGCTTTGTTTTGAGAGAGTTGTAGGCATTCTGCATGGATCACCCCTTAGTTCTGATTCGCCAGTTCTTTCTCCCATTTTGTAGTTGCTCTTGGTTGTGTTTGATGCATGTGTGGTTTTCATTTCTTATACAGCCCAGTTCATCTATTTTCAGCATCATGTCTAAGTGCTTTTTACCAAATTCGTTGTCATGGAGGCTTTCTTCTAGTCAAGAGTTTCATGCTGTCAGCACTTCCCATCCCTGGCATACTTAAAGCTAATTTTTGCGTATAATTTTAGGATGTTTCCAACTTCCCACTTCTGTATGCATATAGCCAGTTTTCCTAGGATCATTTGTTGGAATCCATTTTCCCCTTTTGCTACACAAAGTAATTTAGGTACCAGAGTCTTTGAGCTCTTTGTAGCACGTAATGTTTCTGGTTCTACTTCCTTATGTTCGTTCTAAAATAACTACATTTCAGCTTCGAGTCGTGTGTCCTCAGTCTTAATTTAGGACCTAATGACTACTGTGTTGGCTTAGCCTCTGCTTCGCCACTGTGTCATTCCCTTTAGCCAGAGCTCTCTCAGACTCACAAGGCCCGCGCTGGCTCAGGCTCTCCCTGCATCCTGTCCTCGAGCATGTGAGCGTTCTCTTACCTCTTCAGAACTTTCTTGTGATTGTAAGACCGCTCCCCCACACCCTTGAAGTGTGTAGATGAGCATATGAAGATCATTTTAAAGAACACTCACTGGCAGTTCTACAATGTAAAGACAGTCTGGCTTAGGATGTTTTAAATTTTCATCTTAGGAAGCAAGTGGTTTAATCAATCTGTTACTCACATGGACTCATGGGTCCCACCTCAGGAGACTGACCTGGAGTGATCCCAGACCCTTTCTGAGTCAGGACAAGAGCTCAAAATCTTTCTTTTTAAGTTGTCTTTTTTTTTTTTTTTTTTTTTTTTAGGGTCTAAAAAAATAACTGTTTGATTTGCAGTTTTCAAAATGCAAGTTTTGCTTTGGGGTTAGCATGGCAGTTTCTAGAATATGTAGACATGGTCTAGCCAACCCTAACGAGGCCACTCTGCTTGTGAATGAACAAGCCTGCTGCCCGCCTGCTGCCTGCAAGGCTCCAGTCCCGAAGGCAAGCGTGGAAGTGGGGCGTGAGAGCATTGCTGAGTGGGCAGCAGATGCATTTCCTGTAGGACATCAGCTTGGCTGTTCATATTGTCATGTGCTGTCTAATCTAGGGGCCCAATCACTTGCTAGGTTCTATCTGTTGCTTTTCTGGAGTAATTTGAATAACTTTGGTTTACTTAATACTGTTCACTTCTAATCACATTCACTAAGCATCTCAATTATGCACTCCAGCTTTAAAGTCTAATTTGATATTAAGATCATTCTATTTTATCAAAAGTGGTTTTAGGAAACAAAACAAAACATTTGGTAAACAGAAGATGGTTTAGTTATAGAATAGCTGGGTGAAAAGAACAAAGAGGAAGCGTGAGCAGCCCACAGCTAAGCCATGCAGAAGAGCTGCCACCTTTGCTAGCCACCAAGGGCTACACAAAGATACAGGGGTAGATTTATTTACACAACAACTGTATTTGGTCTTTTTTCTGGCTTCTTTGTTTTCCATACTTTGCCTCTCTGGGCTTTTAAAAGTAGATCTTTAAAACTTTTAAAGTTAAAGTTATAGTAATTTAATTACAGGTAAGTCTGTATTTGTATGGAAAGGTATAGTTATGTAAGAGTCCCTTCACCAACTAGCTGCCAGTCTCTCTCTAAAGAGTCTCTTTACTATGGCATTTCATTGTACCCACGTTTCTAATCTAGATTCCCAGGCAAAGAGTCACTTGATATAGAAGATCAGTTTCCCATGCTAATGCTGACCTTCTTAAGATTTTATTTTGTTTTTTAGTTGTTTCTCAAATTATCAGGGTACATTTTTCAGTTAAAAATTGTTTTGCATATACCCAAGAGTGCTCTTTTTAATTTTTAAAGTTTTGTTACAGTATATTTATTGGGGAGTGTGTGGACCTGTGTGAGTTCAACTTGTTAGAGTCAGTTTTTTCCTACCATGTGAGACCTGGGGATGGAAACCACTGAGCTGTCTCACCAACCTCAGTGCCGCGTACTTGAGTTCTTACCTCTGAGTGGGTTTGCTGTCTTTCAATGTCTTTGACAGTTTAGCTGGGTTTATAAATATTTGACAATGTTTCTCCTTAACTCTCTTTGAGTCTTGCTTTTGTAGAGTTCCAGTCTGAGCCCTGCCTAATTTTTACTAATATGTATATATATATATATATGTTTTCATATTATATTTTGGTAAAATCTTCTTTTCATTGCATTCAAAAGGTTTGGAGCTAGAGAGGCGGCTCAGTAGTTAAGAATACTGGCTGTTCTTGCAGAGGACACAGGTTCAATTCCTAGCACACATATGGTACCTCGAAACAGTCTATCACTCTAGTCCCAGAGAAACAGTGCCGCCTTCTGTCCTCTGAAGGCACCAGGCAAGCAAGTGCTGCACAGATAAACCTGCAGTCAGAACAATAAAATTTTATTTATATGTTTTTCATAACAGGTTTTTTAAATTTTGTTTTGTTTTGTTGGTGTGTGTGTGTGTGTGTGTGTGTGTGTGTGTGTGTGTGTGTGTAGAGCTTGCTATCCTGGAAATCTCTCTGTAGACCAGGCTGGTCTCAAACTCATAGAGATCCTCCTGCCTCTGCCTCCTGAGTGCTGAGATGAAAGGTGTGAACCACCACTGACAGGCAAAATATATTTTTTTAATTGGAAAAAAAATTTTTTGAAAAGTTACTCAGTGCAGGTGTCCCTCCCCCCCCCCCCCCCGCGTTCTTGGTGTTGTTGTCATTGCTTGGTTTAATCTTTATTTCCCCAGAAGCATTTATTGTCTTTAAAGCATCTCTGTCCTTCTCTGTTCCTGATATGCCATGGTCGAGTTGCAGTGTTGCTGTTGATTGTAGACTGCTCTGCCTCAGCCTAGCAGATGAGGCTCTCGCAGAGCCTTTGGCCATGTTCCCCATCAGCTGATATGTTAGTGGAAGCCTTTGGTACAAGTTTGGATGGTGGCAGGTGTGTTCTTGTACTGTGATGTCACACCGTCACTGTTCTGTCTTCTGCTGCCACAGCAGACAGATGGAGGCTAGCAGGAGGGGGACACACTGAGAAGTGCAGTGGTTTTAACTGAAAATAGTTTGTGGAAGATTTTCTGCTCTTGCCCTCATAGTCCTCTCTTTCTTCTTAGTCAACCTCCCTGCCAGACAAGCTAATACTTAAGAAACTCTACCTCCTCAGTTTCTCTCCATTGCTAAACCCACTGTTTCCAAAACAGCCCTGTAGAATTTGAAATAAACATATTAACTGAATCCTTTAGACAAAGCCCTTCCTTCTTTTTGAACTCTGGCTCTGCAGGTCACCCACTGTTGTGGTCACCTTCTCTACGCACTTGCCTCTTTTCCATCTCTAGAACACACCTCTCATTTAGTTCTTCTCCCAACTGTCGAACCAAAATCCTTCACATGCCATCCATCATTTCAGTGCTAGGCTTGTTTCCATCTCATGTCTTGTTCTTTCTAAAATCTTCCAGAGAAATATCACTTCTGACTAACGTCTGCTATACTTCCTTCTCTGCATACACGTCTTACATCTGTTTCTAATTCTGACATGCCTTGGCCTGTTGCTCCTGATGGCTTCCAAGAACATGCAACGGCTGTGCCCAAACTCAAGCTTTAGGAGAGTCTTGACTATCTTTGAGAATCTGATCAGTGTAACCTTGCCAGTATTTATATATAGGCATTATTCTGCATGCAATCTCGCGGGATGTCTGACGCTAAGTGTCCCCAGATTATAGCCTCCAAATGAGGAGAGTAAGGATAACTAGACCAATTTGTTACACCCTCACTCAGTGTGAGCTATTCATCTGATGATGGAACATGCCCTTTGGATAGACTAGAACTTCCTCTGTCTTCCTTGTGTTGTATTTGCAAGGACATAGTTGTGCTAGTGTAAAAGGAACTTTTACTCATTTCAATTGTTGTCTCAGAGCCTTACCGCCTCTGTCTGTCAACATAAGCCTAGTCCTGGAAGCTTCTAGCCTCCATACAATCTAACCTAGGTCTAGAATGTTTTCGGCCTCTAAGAATCACTGCTTAACAAGCTCACCCTCTTGTGTTCTGATTGAGCTCTGGGCTGGCTGATTCAACTCAGCTGTTTTGGCTCAAACTCCTCTCCTAGCTGATTTATTCAATCTGGCCTTTCACTTGGCCTCTGAATTGCTCTGCCTGGCCTCAAACTAACTCAGCAATCTTTTCTAATCTTCTGGCTCCTTCTCATTCTCTGGTTCATTCTGTATTTACCTGTGTCTAGCTTGTTCTCTCTTCAACCTGTCTTGTATATCTATCCTGGTAAAACTGCCTCCTCTTCCTCTCTGCATTGCTCCTTAAGTAGCTTCTTTCCCCTTCTCTTCTTCCGTGAGTTGGGCATATCTTACTCTGTCAAATCTTTTCTGATTTGTCACTGTTTTCTGCCACTCAATTAGCATTTACTTTCAAACATGAGTGCTTCCTTCTACAAACCATCTTTGCCTTCATTGTTTGGGATTAAAGGTGTGTTGCCTGGACCTAAGTTTTCTTTACCTGAAACTTGTTCTAGACAAGGCTGGCCTTGAACTCAGATCTGCTTGCCTCTGTCTCCTGGATTACAGGCATGTTTGTATTCCAGCTGGATCACACAGACCTAGAAGGTCTTTGGATGTATCTCTTGCCAGAGCAGCCATGTTCTGAAGTAAAATTTCTCTACATGCTAGGCTATGATTTTGTACTCATTTGTTCTGGTTTTGGTCTTAGTCTTTGGATTTGGGGAGATCTCATTTTGATGAAATAACTGGTTTCTCTTTCTGGACCTATAAGACTATGTGTATGTGTGCACACACCTGTACTTTCTGTCTTAATAAATCCTTAAGCATGAACCCACTTCTGAAACACTAAATGGCAGATGACACCAGTACAACAGGATGGCTCAGAGGACCCAGGGGCGCAGGATTAGAAGGCGGCAGCTGCTTTCATGGAGAATTCTGCAGTGGTCTTAGGGGCTGCACTCCTGGTCCAGGCTATCACCATGGTTGAGGCACAGGGCTCGTGGAGGTAAAACTGAACACAAGGAGTGGATCCCTGTCACCAGGCTGAGCTGCCTGATTAAGGACATGAAGATCAAGTCCTTGGAGGATATCTACCCTTCTCCCTGCCCGTTAAAGAACCTGACTTTTTCCTGGGTACATCCCTAAAGGATGAGGTTCTAAAGATCATGACAGTGCAGAAGCAGACATGGGCTGGCCAGAGGACCAGGTTCAAAGCTTTTGTCATTATTGGGGACTGCAATGGTCATGTTGCTGTTGGTGTTAAGTGCTCCCAAGAAGTGCCCTCTGCCATCCCAGGGGCCATCACTTTGACCAATTTTTCCCTTGTTCCTGTGCAGAAAGGCTACTGAGGGAATGAGATTGGCAAGCCCCATACCGTTCCATGTAAGATGACAGACCGCTGTGGCTCTGTTTTGGTGTGTCTCATCCCTGCCGCCAGAGGCACTGGCATCATCTCTGCTCCTGTGCCCAAGAAGTTACTGATGATGGCCGTTATTGGTGACTGCTGCACATCAGCCAGGGGCTACACTGCCACCCTGGGCAACTTTGTCAAGGCTGCCTTTGATGCCATCTCCAAGACCTACAGCTACCTGACCCCCAACCTCTAGAAAAAAACTGAATTCACCAAGTCTCCTTATCAGGAATTTAGTGATCATCTTATGAAAACCCAAATCAGAGTCTCTGTCCAGAGAACCCAGGCTCGAGCTGTGACTACCACATAAGGGATTTTATACAAGAAAAACACAGTGAATTAAGTCTGTTAAAAACAAAAACGAAAGGCAAAGGAAACAAAACAATGGGAAGCATTGGTTGGTATAAGTCGCTCTCCTTCCGAGCAGTGGTGTGGGCCAGGGCCAGCCTTTCCGGGTGCTGCTGGACAACTGCGTGCCACCTTCCTTCCTTGCTGGCTTATTCCCATCTTGTAGGTGCATTAACTGTCTACCTGGCCACAGCCCCAAGTCACCTCTTCCTGTGTGCCTGAGAGCTGGCTGCTCTCTTTCCCCACCCTACCTGTATTCCTGGTCTGTTTTTCATATTAATTTGTAGACAGTCCTGACCTCCATCTGCCAGATTCATTAGACATGCTTCATTATTTAGTTACACTGGTGACCCTTCCAAAGTAACAAGGATTAACAAAGCTGCCTCCTAGTATTGCTGTGTTGAAAGTGAATAATTAGGTAGAAGTTTAAATTTTTTTCTTCAGTTAGAAAGTGCCATAAGTAAGCTTGGACAGATGTTAGTCTTCATTCTGTTAGGAAGACAGTGCTACTATCAGTAGTGATTCATAACGTGGCTTTACTTTTCATTATTACAATAATGTTTTAGATGAGTGTGTGTGTTTTCATTGTCAAAAACAGCTGAGACGTGAACAAATGACATTTATTTGTAATGTTTTGACTTTCCTTTCCCACTGTGGGAAGCAGGGTCAGCACCTGCATTTGCCCTGGCCCAGAGGAAGGTGGGAAAGTGTTAATTACGTCGTTGCTGAGTTTAATGAGCGGGTGTTAACGTCTCAGCTGGAGCAAAGGTGGGACAGTGGCAGTCTAGGGAGTGGGCAAGGACAAGCCTTAAAAGTCTGCTGCTCTCTGAAGCTCAGCCTTCTTTATAGCACACTGAGTGCTGTTTTCAAAGGGCATTTCTTTACTAGTAGCCAAACTGTCTAGCTGTCTTTATCATCTGCATAATTAAAGCACAAATACTTCTTGGCATAGCAAGTCAGTGAAAGTCCGTGGTTAATATGTTAATTTGTCTCTTACGTCTCTACAGCCACAGTGCCGTCAGCACTGTCGAGGTCTGGTGAACGCAGCTGGATTGTGAGCACTTTCCCAGCAGGGTTGAGAAACTAATTGTCTACAGCATTTATCTAAACTATTCTGTAAAAATCTAATTGCCCAGAGTATTTGCTTAAATTAGTTTTAAAAATCTTTCCAGTCTTTACATACATACTGGGGTGTTTTTTTTTTTTTTTTTTTATGCAACAATCGTGGGCTTGAAAGTTGATCTGTTCACATTAATCGCTACTCTGCTTGTCGGATCTTCCTGGTAGAATCCGTGCTGAGTGACCTGTTTAGATGGTGATGAGAGCCTTCAGGGAAAGCTCAGTAGTAATTTTTTTTGGTCAGTGTCTCTGGAAAAGTCCCCAGATTTTTTTTTTTAAACTAATAATGACTTCGTGAATTTAAAAATATCTTAGAGGCCACATGCTTTCGATGTAAATATTAACTGCAGCTTTTTTATGAAACTCGGTTCTGACCAGCCTGAAGCCTGTCCAAGAAAGGAGCACAGGAGTGGTAGGCAGCTCCTGGTTGGTTACGAAGCCTGAGCCAATCCCAGCCAGACAGCTTGACGCACACAGCTGGGAACGGAAGAGGCTAGAAAGTCTGCAGACGTGACGGAATATTACTGTAATGGAGCGAATGTAGTACTTGTTAGAGGGAAGGAGAAAGCAGAGCTTACCAATGGAGAAACCCCATTAGTGTTTGCTTCTGAAAGTATTTCTGGGGGAAAAAAAAACATTCAATTAAAATATATCTGAGTGCAGATTGTCATCTAAAGTATTATCAATGTTTGGGGCAGAAGATCCTTCCATATGGTAATGTCCTCAGATGACGACTGGAGAATCAGATCTACAGCCAAAAAAACAAAAAACAAAAAACAAAAAAATAAGTAACTTAGAAAGGAATTATTTCTCAGCTGTTTTTCCTTCTTTTCTCAGCAGCCTCTGGAGCCAGTGACCACAGTTTTTAACACTGAGTTTCCAGACTCCTTAAATAAGGTTTAGAATTCAATAAAATGAAAAAATTTTTAAATTTAGAACTAAAAGAACACAAAAATAATCTTAATATTCTAAGTTAATGTCTGCTTTGACACAAGATAGTTCCTTCTGTATACTATGAGATTGGCATTTATCTTTTAAAAAAAGTTAGACCAAGAGTGAAAAAAAAAAAAAAGACAGAGAAAAAAATCACATTGAGTTTCAAGCTAGGGAATCCTCCACGGCAGACCACTTGCTTAGTTTGTCCAGGGTCCTAAGTTTGTGCCTTCAGTGCCTCTCTCTCTCTCTCTCTCTCTCTCTCTCTTTCTCTCTCTCTCTCTCTCTCTCTTTCTCTCTCTCTCTCTCTCTCTCTCTCTCTCTCTCTCTCTCGCTCATACACACACACACATACACACACACACACACACATTTGGTTTGAAATTTATTTTATAAGGCGTGAATACCGTGATGTGGACATAGAATCATAAGTGTTTTCAAAAAGTCATATTATTCTAACATTGTTTTATACTGTGTCTACAGTAACACACATGATTTTTTCTAGGTCCTATTACTGTACATGTATGTACAATCATTTTGGGGAAAGACACTTGAAGGTTTTAATGGAAGCTGAGAAGAGGCAGGACCATACTCCAGGACTCGCTTCTCCTTCCTCCTCCCCTCTGCTCTTCTCCGGAAGTCTTGAGTATTTAGTTCTCTGGTCTACACCTTGTAGGCACACCTCAATGTTGTGGTTTATATTTAAAATAATATCAGGTCCTTGGGCTTCTGGGCTAGAGGGAGAGCCTCTGTGGACCGTGAGAGCTGAACCAGCTTGTGACGAGTGCTAAGTGCTTACAAGGTCTGAGTGTGTGCATGTGGGCACACCATGCTCGTCCCACCCTGCTGGCGCACGGCGGTGAGGGACGGGGAGGAACTGTGAGGCCCATCGTCCCCCTGTGTCCCGGCTGTGACCTGAGGGTGGAGCAGGTACACATGCTCTTTAGTTTGAACATTAAAATTAGCAAATGGCTTAGATTTCCATCAGGTGGTAAGTACAGTTTTTACCAGGCAAATTCTGATTTATTTTTTCTTTTGGTTTATGAAAGCTGAAAATAGAAAAATTTTTCATGAACAAGAGGTTGAAAAATGTCTGGTGACCCTTCTGGGATCTGACAACGATGGCACCAAGATTGCTGCCTCCCAAGCTATTTCAGCCATGTCCGAGAACTCGAGCAGCAAAGATTTTTTCAACACCCAGGGTAAGCAAAGCAGAGACAGCCATCTGTGAAGACTTACAGGTTTCTGCGCTCAGGCTGCATAGGTGGGTTTGAAGTCACGGTTTGTGTTCATCTCTCCGCAGGGATTCCACAGATAGTTCAGCTGCTCAAAAGTGACAATGAGGAGGTGAGGGAAGCTGCTGCCCTGGCCCTGGCCAACCTGACCACCAGCAGCCCTGCGAATGCCAAGTAAGTGCAGACAGCTCGCTGGGTCCTGCACATTTAGCTTTTAAGATGATTCCATATTTTCTTAGGTAATCTGACTTTTGTTATTCTTTGGTGTCTCTTATGAAAGTAGATATCTGATTGACTCTTTAAAAAAAATGGACTATTGAATTTTGTTGGGAAACTGCAAACCATTGTATTGAGATGGCAAGTTAAGTCTTTGTGTGTGTTCCTGTTCTTCTGTGTGTGCGTGTGCGTGTGTGTGTGTGTGTGTGTGTGTTTACATGTCCACGTGTACAGATGACTGGAGTACAGACATCATCTTCTATCACTTTCCCCTTTGTTTTATCCAGTGTTTGCTATTTTCTGTGTACTGGATTTTGTCTGCTTGTATGTCTGTGTACCATGTGAGAACGTGGTGCCCACAGAGGCCCGAGAAGGCTGCTGGATGCCCTAGACCTGGGGTTCCAGCCGCTTGTGAGCAGCCATGTAGGTGTTGGAAATCAAGCCTGGCTCCCTGGAAGAGCAGTCAGTGCTCTTAACCCCTGAACCGTCTCAAGCCCCAATTTCCTTTATTTTTTGAGACAGTCTTCCACTGAACCTGAAACTCTACAATTCAGCAAGACCAGAAAGCCAGTGAGCTCCAAAGGTCCTCTGGGCTCCTCCTCCCCAGCACCAGAACTACAGGCCTGCGTTGCCATGCCTGGCACTTTGCATGGGTACTGGCATCCAGACTCAGGACCTTACATTTGTGCTGAAAGCATTTTACCAGCTGAATCATCTTCCCAGCCCCTCCCGTTAACTCTTATGGCTCACAGCTTTCACTTCCTATGTGTGTGAAAGTAAGCAAGCTAGAAAGATTGACAGCATTATTTAAAACAATTGATACATTTTACAGGGTTTAAAGATTCCCTCTGAAAGAATGTAAGCATTAGAGAAATGAGCATGAAGAGAGGCCAGCGTTGGAGATTCCTCCTGAGTAGGAACACTGTAAAACAAGTTTTGTAATCACTTTTAAAATTAGTTATCGAAGTAGTCCATCAGGAATGAGACCAAGACTGTGCATGCTTAGCTAACATGTAAATACTGAGCTGGAGACGGAACACACGTCCGTCAGTCTCTGGAGGAGGCTCCAGAGGGCTAGCTCTTTCCTCCAGGGTATAGCACAGCCTTGCAAGACAGGAATTTCCTGAGCTTGGGTTTAAAGAAGATAAACTTTGCCCTCCTTGCATCTTACTTGGTAATGCTGACTAACATTTACTTCTTATCTTTTCTGTGCATGAGTGTGTGAGAGAGAGACAGACAGAAAGAGAGACATTCTGGCTAAAATTACCCTTTCTAACTTGAAGCCTAGACACCCCTTGCTCTCATATCATCTTTTTCTTAACCTTTTACCCCTTTGTCTACTCCCACACACACGTTTTATAAGGCCCTTGGTGGAATGACTAAAATCCAACAATGTCCCATGAAAGCCTAACAGCAGTGCAGCGAAACAAAGGTGTTCCTCTGTCACAGGCCATGGGAATCACCTCCCAAGCCAAGGGTCACCATTACCTCCAAGAAAGCTTCAGACTCAGGGAGCAGTATTTGAAAATGGCAATCATACCATTTCAAAAAAGTCTTATCAGTATCATTAAAACCTCTCTGTTGTCCATGTTCATTTACATATAGTGTAAAATACATTTACAGGCCTTCAGGGTGAAAAGGTGTCTTGCTATAAACCTGGAGGAGTTCTTCTCAACTCTCTATAAACCTGAAGGAGTTAGGACATCGCTAGGCCGGAGGGACTGCCTTTAGATTGTTCTGGCATTGTTTCTTTCATGGATTTTTGTTGTTTTTGTAATTTCTGTTTTAGAAATATAGAATCAGGGCTAAAAGATGTGTGCTTTCTCTGACATGACTCCCTTCATCCCTGATTCCATGTGAGGGGAGGTTTTCACCCATTCGGCGTGTCCTTCATTCTGCCACCTTTTATCACTGTTTGTTAAGGGGTTTACTGGTGTTCTTTGATAGCTGCATAGTTTTACTTTTGATTAATTTTTGTAGCTAAAACATTTAAAACATTAATATATTTTATATATTAATATACATATTTATATATTAATATATAAAAAACTAAAATATTTAAAACATTAGATTTATTTATTTCTCATTGTGTGTGAGTGTTGTGCCCACAGGTGTGTGTATTATAACCACATTCCTAAGTGGCACCCTCAAAGGCCAAAACAGGTCTTTGGGGCCACTGCGATGGGGCTGCTGATGGTTGGGAGCCACCCTGTGGGTGCTAGGAATCAAACCACAGTCTTCTGCAAGTGTAACAAGTGCTCTTAACTGCTGAGCCAACTCTTCAAGCCCAGAGTAAATATGTTTCAGAGCGTGTCAGTCTACTTGTGCCAGATGCTAAACCTGGAGTCAAAAAATGATCTCAAAGTCAACCAAAAGTAGGGAAGGCAGCCAGGCTAACTTGTAGCTTCTTCTAGAATGTCAGTCATTTAATGTACTAATTATAAAGTAAGATTCAACAGGAATGACAGCAAATGAGATTGGTTATTTTTAATAGAAAATGTCTTCTTTGACTATACATAAGTAAGCATGAACCTGCCTTTCCTGGGGTTCGCAGAATCCCTTTTTGGAAGCAAACTATTTCAGGATGATTCTCCCAGCATGCGCCATGCTGCTGCTGGGGTGGCTGAGGAGTTTATGCTGTTCTAATTGCTTTTTGTGGCTCATCCTGAAGGAAGGAGGCAGAGCCAGAACTGAGTCCAGGTGCACTTAAGAGTTGTTTGAACACCTGCTCATCTCTAAGCTAACGTGTAGCAAGGCAGGATAACCACCAGGAGTACCGTGGGTGTGATGGAGGCAACCTTCTCCTCCATTCACATCTCCATGTGCCTAAAATGAATTTCTAATTCCTTCTTAAAATAATAGTGTTTACTTATTCTTGAAACTTTCATACAACATATACAATGTATCTTGACGACATATCTACCTCTCTCTCTCTCTCTCCAATCCCATTCAGGACAGCACCTCACTCATATCTATCTATCTATCTATCTATCTATCTATCTATCTATCTATCTATCTATTATCTTTCTACCTATCATCTGACTATTTATCATCTATCTATCATCTGCCTATCATTTCTATCTGTCTGTCTATCATCTATCCATCCACTGAGTCATGTTAGTGTTCTGTAGGGTTATCTACTGGGGCGTGGGCCACCTGCCAAAGGCCAGCCACTCCTCCCTAAAGAAAAGTGGTTGATTCTCCCCATCCGACATAAATTGTCACTAGCTTCCCAGCTAGGGCCTCTGAAGTCTTTTCTCCCTCCTTTTGTACAGATAACCCAGCTACTGTGGGCTTAGGTGTGCAGCAGCTATATGATGTCCAGGGGACGGTAGTTCACTGCTCTCCTCATACTTCAGCCCTTACATTCTTTCTGTGTCCTCTTAAGAGATGTTCCCGGAGTCTTGGGTGGAAGGGAGGTTGGGGGGAGATGGGTAGATAGCTCATCTACGGCTGAGCACTCACAGGTACTTGTCCTCACACTTGGGACATTTTCTGGAGTTAGCCTGAGTAATATATAGTAAGAATCAACCCAACTATACCAAGCCAAACAGGAAAAGAGCAGAGGACGAGGATGCCACTTCCACCATCAGAAGGATACTTTGAGGTAACTCTTTTTGCAAAAGTACAAATACTTTTTCATCCATTTTTTTATGATTTAAAAATGGAACTGTAAAACCTATCTATAACCCAGGTTCTCACCCGTGCATCTTGTTTCTCGCCTGGAAACAAATTCACCGCAACAGCAGCGCGCAGGCGTTCTTCGCAGTACAGCGAGCAACTGGGTCTCCATCTGAACGCGGGCACAGGGGTCCCGCCCGTGAGGTCCCTGCGGATGTGGCTTTGTGGACCTTTCAAACTTTATCTCTCCACAGAATGGCCCTTCAAACAATATACAATGCGTTTGAATTAAAAGATTCTAAACTGCTCCATTCTAACCCCTTTGCATGCTTACGCTGCTACCATAAAGGAGGGTATGCTTCTTAAGTGCAAACTCAAGTTATCAGGCCGTCTCTATCCCATCTGCCAATATCTCTAAATCAGATTGTCGATTACTTCATTAACAACACACAATCAACGTTGCTGCGGAAAACAACCAAGAGTAAACAGGCCATAAAATATGATCTGGAAGTACTTTCCAGTTCCAGAAGTATTTCTCCCAAGCAGTTTTGAAATGACAATTCTAGCCCTAACCCTAACCCTCTTGCCTAAAATGTTTTTCTAGAAAGCCAACCCACTGTTCAACTATCACCCTGGGAAAGCATTGCTACAATGTTGAAAACTACACAGCCAGCTCTCATTGGCATCTGCCCCCATCTTGTAGGGCTAACCTGTTAGGTTGATTGCTGTTTATCTTCTGTCTCCCACTACACCAGATCTATGGAGGGAGCAACCTTTCTCTGTTTATTCATTGACACAGTTCAAGGATCTAGAACAGCACTGTTCCACAGATAGGTAGGGCCGGGGATGGAGGTGTGAGGGAGGGGTGAGCTATTTAAAGAAAGAAATCAACCCAAAGGGAAAAATAGGAAGTTTAGTGTGATGGGTAATCGCAGTGGAGAAGCCTTGATGCCGCAGTAACCAGGCTGCTGGAGGACCGGAAGAAGAGAAGGCCCAGTGAAAACGATTTCTTTCTCTAATGGAAAAGAGGTTCCCGTCGAAAGGCTGAGGGGCCATCTGCAGATTTCTCGCAAGTCCTACAAAGATCTCCAAGTGTGTATTTGCCACGGGCGCTTGGACACTAAAGAAGACATCTGCCGCCTTCATCAGGGTTTGGTCAAGTAATCTAGGGAATCTGGTCCAACTCTGGTTCCCCCAATTTGGAGTAACAGCGGCTGCTAATGAAGACGAAAGCAGTGAGCTGGAAGAAATGGCCCCAGAGGCTTATGGGAGAATATCGGAAAGAGCGCTTAGACAGCCACAGGCCTCTAACAGAAGAGCCCGGGGTGTCTGTAAGCAGAGGCCGTAGCAACTGAGTACGTCATCTTGGAAAAGTGCCCGACCATGAAGAGTCGGGGAGCTGCTTTTAACTGCGATGTGGACACATAGACAGACAGACAAGGAGACACAGACAGAGGCTACTCTAAGACTACATTTAAACTCCTTTTTGTTTGTCTTCTTTTTCAAAGATTAAATAAAATACTTATAAATGCAAGTTTGAAACTATAGGTGATTTTTGTCTTTTATACCAATTTCAAGAAATTTGCTAGTTTTGTAGTGGTTCATGTGGCTCATTTTCAAAGGTAACAGATGATAAAGAAATAATGACTTTTTTAAAAGAAAAGAATCACCTTTTGAAAAAAGATAACTCTTAACACCTTGGGGGGGGGGGAGAAGTTATGGCCCATTTAAAACCCTGAACAGTTAATCTCCTGACTTCATTCCCTAGACCTTAAACTATCTGGCTCCCAGGAAAGCCTTTTAGAGGATGTGGTTATTCACTGTGAAGAAAATATTACTAGATTATTAACCAATAGTAAATTTAAATAAAATTAAAATACCCCTCCCTTTTTCTTATGGGCACCCTATACCTGGTATTACATTGCCAAAATAGAGTATGGACTGAGCTCTCACACACATGCACACCCCAAATGTTACGTGCAGTAGTGAGTACTGGAAATAGCCCACTTTGCTTGAATGGATTCTTGTCTGCCTTCATGACTCTTCTGAGAACACCATGTGCCACCAAAGGAAATCAGCATTTTCAATGTGCTTCTTCTGGTTTTTGTCCCTAATTCCTGTGATTCCACCAGAAACTGAGGCAAATCCTAAGGAACATGATTTAAAAATAAGCTACCACTTAAATCTAAATGTGTATGCATTTTAACTGTTCAGTTATTTTTCATTTTTGAAGGTTTAAATTAAAACACACATACAGAGACAGACAGATGTGTGTGTGTGTGTGTGTGTGTGTGTGTGTGTGTGTGTGTGTAGAGAGAGAGAGAGAGAGAGAGAAGGAGGGAGAGAGAGACCGAGGGGTGGAGGGGGAGTGGAGAATGGGAATATGACATTGTATGAACACAAAAACTGAGAACATGTGTTCTCTGTGGCTTCAGCAGAGCAGGCGTTACAAACTTGTTAGACCCAATTTGGGTGGGACTCAGAGTGGGATTTCTCACAATTACATAGCTTATCCTAAACATGCAAGCAGTGACCAGTGGCGTCAAAAGCATACTTTAATTACTGAACTAGAAGGAAAGCAAACACAGTTTTTTTTTTCTATTCTCTTGCTATATATAGTCTATAGACATGTGTATTGTAAAGCCTGTTTTATAATTCTGTGTTTTGTACGGGTGAGTTTTAAAGTGTGACAGTTAAACATAGCTTCAAAGACACAGTCATGGACCAAAATAGCTGCATTTCTCTGAAGAGGACAATGTTGAGTTTGGAGGCAGCTCCTGTTTTCTTTTTAGTAATGAGCTCTTTAATCAGGTAATAACTTTTCAGTGAAGCCCGCATATCCACAGATGCTAAGCTAACACCCACAAATGGGGGAGCAGTCGGTAATAACACTTAAGTGAAGCAATGGAATTGTAGGTGACATAATTAGGTCCTATATAATTTTGTTACATCAAAATACACAAACAACTTACATTTATGTAGCAAGCTGCCCAATTTGCTGCTTGTTAAAATAACATTGCATCTTCTTTACTTGAGCTGAATGAGTTATTAACCAGAGGTCAATATAGGAAGAGTTAAATGTCTTTACTAAAATACCAATAAATTTTGTCAAACAGAAATTTTAAAGTTTATGCAAACATTATACCAACGCCCGTATCTTAGAACAGAAAGTGATTGATGATGTTTGTTTCTTCGTGATTTGGATCACAGAAGTCAATAGTGGTTTCCCTCTAGAAGTCATCTGTTCTTACATGTGGTCTTTCATTTCTTTGCAGAATAAAGGTTAAAGAGTATGAAGCAATGGACAGGAATCAAAGTACTTATCTGAAGGGTAATTAAAGACAAGAATTGCCAGGGTCACTTGTTAGAAATGAAAGGAGAAAGAAATTGTTTTAAGTAGGTAATAAAAATAGGAGACAGTAAAAACAAACCTACCTAGAATAATGAAAAATGAGATGAAGAAGCAGTAAAAACTGGCCTGTGACTAGGTAGCCCCTTGTCTAATTCTCTGCCACTCTCCTTCCCTCGTATGCTGGTAATCTGCTTGACAGTTGTCTGTATGTAATGCTTTTTGGAAATGAGAAGCTATTAATTTTTGGATGTAGGAAATATCTTCAGTTGAATTTCATGTTTTATTTACCCTGTACTTTTCTACCCAATTAATCATTTCAAATTCTTAAATAATTTATGCAAGTGTGGAGCAAATGATTTGTGGTTGACATCTTTCTGAGTAGCTGATTCTACATGTAATGAGAATATTTTAAACACTTTATATCATCACTGCCATCTGTTGGATCTGACCAGAATTAGATTCAGAGTTGCCCCAAGAATGGAAAGATTCAGTATTTTTAATTTCCTTTGCACTGCTAACTAAATTTATCCTTTGATATACCATGGCAAGACTTGAAAATAAGTATAAATGTTGGTTGGGCATTTTTAAAAGGATCTTTTTGTAAAGATACAATTTTAGCAAGTAGCAACAAATAAATATTGAAAACAATAGCTGTAATCATTTTAATACCTACAAGAAAGTGGACACTGATAACTAAGGTTCGGCTCTTCACAGACTGTCATGTTCAACCACCTGACCCTGATTCTCCATGGCCTACCTTACCTCCATCAAGATAGTTTGAAAGACCTCAGAGTTCTTAAGACCCCCTTTCTCCCCACGCTCCTCTGGAACTTTCAGTTTGTTTGTTTTTAAATAGCTTCTCAACTGCCCATAAGAGCAGCAACCCAAGGAAGTTCTGAATTGTAGCATAATTGTAAAAATAAATTAATACAGACTGGTCACTTAAAGATAAATTAATTGTTGGGCCACCTTAAGCCTTTGAAATAGCAAAGACAAGTGTCTCTCTCTTTGTGTGACCTATGGCGAGGGCCACAAAAGCTGATGGTGAGTAAGAGGCCCACCCAAGGGTCTCTGTGCAGAGACGGAGTGCCCCACATTGCATGGGTGTGTGCCTGAGTGCTTTGCCAGCTCTTGAGCTTCCTCGACTGTTCATCCATGTCAATATGAATGACTGATTGTTTGGTATTATTGGTGTTTAAATTTCTCTTGACTAATACAGAAGCGAAGAAAAAAATCTCCCCCATTAAATAAAGCTGGAGGGAGGCAGGTAATATCAGTTTTAATGTCTACAAAAAATATTTGTTGAGTATTATGTCTAAGAAAACTATATAATATGTGAAGAAAAAATTTAAATGTATCCCAGGATAAATTCTTATATACTATTGCAAAAATCATGTAGCATCCCTCAAGAAACACCAGGATTCAGGCATGCTATCTGACAGGACTGTCACGTAGTCCAGTCTGCTCCGAAGTGGATTCTTATCTCTGGTCAGTGCAGAAAGTGTGTGTGTGCTTTAAAGCTGGGGTGAGGCTGAAGATCGCTATGCTGTGTTTATTATTTCACCACCTCTTTGTATACCCTTTAACTTGTAGACGTGGGACTGATTGTTCTTAGAGTCGCGTACTTTCCTGTAGAATGATGGCTGTAACATTGAGTGACGGCCAATTGTTTTGAAGACAAGAGTACAACAAAACACATGTGTTAAAAGTGGCCAAACGCCCCGGCTTCCCTTTTCGCTGGGCGTCTCTGGCGGGGGTGGCCGCACGCCCTCGAGGCGGCTGCGGTTGTGTGCTTGGACAGACAATGACCCGCCTAGACCCCTTGCAACCCTCAGGTTCGTTTAGGATTAGTACTCTCGGAACTCAGGTTAAAAACAGCTAAACAAATGGCCATAGAAACGAGCCCCGAACGGCGCAAGCTCAGCGCGTGCTCCCGGTGTGTGGGCGGACCCGCAGCCGCAGCGGGCGGTTACGTCCCGGCCGCGGAGGGTTGTCCCGAAGAAGCAGGTTTTCTGCCGCTCTCCTTCAGCCAGGGCGCCGGAACCGCGTCTTCACGCTGCCCCCTCGTGGCGGCTCGGGGGGAGGGGCAAACCAGACCGAGCCCTGTTTTAATGAAACGCACACTAATTTCATTTGAAACACTCTGGTGAGCCTAAAATAATATTTTGGGAGCATTATTAAAAGACTGCGATCTGGAAAGCATTTCATTGTGATCGTATTCTGCTGCTAACTACGCGGTTAGCTGATGTTTGTCTTTCTTTGTCCCTTTCTGAGGTGCAGTCATTTCAAAATGTTTTGACACCTTTTTTTTTTTAAAGCGGTGCCTGAATATCTGCCGTGCCCTGTTATCACCAGGACAAATGCAGCCCATTCAAGCAATAGACACTGATGAATCTCATTGTAATAATAATACAAAAAAGCTTATTTTAAAATTTTTGTTAGTGTTAATTTGCTGAAATTTTTTGGAAGTTTGGCAGTCTCCCAACATAAGTGACAGGCAACATAAATTGAGCTGGTTTAGGAGACCTGGTTTTGTTTGAAGAATGATCCTTTTCTTAAATTAAGGATAATATTCCAAAGAGCTTGTTACCTTAAAAGTCCTCTGAGAGCCCCTAAGATTGAACAGTAGGTAATGGCACTTGTCACTAATCCTGATGTCCTGAGTTCCATTCCCAGGTCCTCCACATAGTAAAAGGAGAGACCTGACCCTCCAGGGTTGCCCTGTGACCTGCACACACATGCCATGGGGCACACACGTTTGTAATAAACAAAGTAAGGAAAGTCCTTTGTATTTACGTGACAAAGCCGGAAGAGCCTTGGTGGCATTCTTATGAATTACTCCTTCATTGCTTCCATCCGAATCTGCTGAGTGCTTGTTTCTTAGATCTTCCCTTAGCCCCTCTATTCCCGCCTGTTTAGAAGCATCTTGACGTTACTTTGCTTATACTGGGCTGGGGGTGGGGTGGGGATCATACTGGAGCTAAAAAGCACCTAATTTTCAATAAAACTGCTCGATTTGCCATCCCTCCTTCGTGGGGGCTGACGGTTGCCAGACCTTGACAAACACTTTGAATTTGATTAGCTACCAGTTTTGTGAGGCTCAGTGAATCTCATAAAATGTTCAATTAGAAAATTATCCGTGCTGCTTTTATTACCTACAGAGCAGGGCTGATATTTGCATAACATTTTAAAGTTGCTGGTACTCCCTGATTTCCGGCATTACTGACTTTCACAGGAAATTATCAAACAGATTGGATACACTTAGATTATTTCTCTTTTAATTTGAAGCCTATTTAAACCTATACGTTATTTTGTATTCACCCTTGACTTTTCATATTAATCATTCCCCACACTTTCTCTTCACTTGGGAATAGTCCCTTATTGCTCATTAATTGTACCTACATGGAGAGACCCAGATCCAAACTCTGAAGACGCTGCCTTCGTTCTAGCCCTGCAGGTTCATTTCAGGCCTCTGGCTGAAAGGTTGTCTGAAAATGAAGGTTCCGTCCACACATAGAAACGGAGAAATACGGTCATATTTTCCTGCGGCAGATTCTGCTGCTGTTGGTAGCTGGCAGTTGTGGCCAAGCATTTAGCTATACCCTAGTGGGGTGTGTCTCTGGGTCCTGCAGCAGTCCTATGGGTGAAGGAATGTACTTGTCCCTGTCGTGTGCATTTGTTCATTTCTCACATGTAGAAGTGAGAAGTCGAGGCACAGTGCTTCCCCAGGTGATGAGAGGTAGGCAGGACATGCACGCGGGGACATGGCCTGTCCCACGTCCCTGGGCAGGACAGTTATTTCTCCCACCGTGCAGCTCATCCCCCACTCGCCAGTTGCTGAGCAAGCTTGGGAGGTTCTTGTTCTCCAGGGAGATGTTAATCTGCACCTTTAACCCAGACTCCTCCCTCTCATCTCTCCTTCCCTCCCATCTTCTCTACCTTCCTCATTTCTCAGCCCTTGAACAACAGCAAAGTGATTTGAGCAGAATTTACATTTGCTTTTCTTGGAAGGGGAAGGCAGCCTCTGAAAATACTGTTTTCTGAAATGACTGTAATGCTTAAAACAGTGACACTGGACATGATGCTGCAGCTATAACCCAGCACCTGGGAGGGAGAGGCAGATGTAGGAAGGTAAGATCATCTTTGAGTACGTCGAGGTTTACCTGAGCTGTGGGAACCAGGCTTCAGGCAAGCAAACAGATAAAATGAAACAAAGAGAATGCAGGAAAAGTCACAGTGTCAGTATATTAACCCTCGTCGGTAGTCAACTTCTTCAAGCAGCACTTCCCATCCGTCCGAATTGTCTTTTTCAACTAAGAAATAACAGATGGGATGTAGATTGCCCTTTGGTCTGTACCTCTGAGCCTCGGCCTGACAGGCATCCTGGCTCTTCCAACAGTTTCTTCTCTCTAGAAATGACTTCTGCTAGGGTGCGCTGGGCTTTTGTCGTTTATCTGGGAATTCACCTTTGAGCTTAGGATCCTTCTGTAGTCATACCACCACTTGCCCCAACTCTTTCTGTGCCAGTTCTGTGTGGGACACTGCCCCAGCTCTATAGACACAGAGGAGTGTAGACAAGGGCCCCAAGGACCTGCATTCTTCAAGCGTGAGTCTGGGAGATGGCAGGAAACAACTATTATAGTCTCGTTTTGAGACAGGGTATGGCTAGTGGTCCAGGCTATCCCAATCCTCCTGTGTCAGCCTCCCAAGTGCTAGTATTGCAGTGACCATCTAAAGGGGCAGCTTTTTAAGTGAAACAAAATACCACAGGGTCATGAAGAGGCATCACCCTCGGGTCGTAAGAGGAGACTCAGGGACCTGCTTGGAGCTAATTGAGGAAGAAGGACATGGGGGGAGGGGTCCTTTTTTTTTCAGTCATACTAGAGCATTCAGTGTCCTTATTGCGAACATAAAGTGATATCTTTAATTCCTGTGGGATCCTATTTCATGTCATTTACAGATACTGCAGACCGATTTCCAAGTTAACAAGAAACATTTAGTACCTGCAAAGCCACTTATCCTGAGCATCCAAACACCTTGACCATCACTCCTATTTTATTAGGAGATAAGCCAGCCACGTAAAATGAAGAGAGCTCACTCCCCACGGCAGGTAGTTAATTACTGGCAGAGCAGTCTGGGTTTTCAAACAGGGTAGCGGAAGTGAAGAACTGTGATGGAACAGATAGGTCAGTAAAGACGCCTTGTCACTCTGTGTCAGAAGATTACATGATTCCCTCAGACTTTGACTGACACCCTCCAAACCTGTAACAAAAAATAGTCATGCAGTCTGTGGAAGTGCCTGGCTGGAGCCTATAATTGTGTGGTTCTTCCACAGAAACCCTGGCAGAGAAGCTTTAAGAATGTTCTAGCAGCCTCAGAACAATACCTAAGGCAAATTATTATGATACAAACAATGTGCTGTCAATAGCTCCAAGTATTCTACTGCATCTTTATTTTCTTCTGTGGAACAAAACACAGTCATGTCCTTTATAATAATCATCTTACCACCTTAAAGTTTTTCATTGTAAGCATATGCCTGCAATTATGAGCCAAATATTCTTTAAATGCTGTTGAAAAGAAGACTCCTTGGCCAGTGCCGTCAGCCCTGGCGTGCAGCCACAGTGCCATCACGCTGAAGCTGAGGGCTGCTGCCAGCTGATCGCTGCTTTCGGCTCTGGAACTGACCACACGTTTTGTCGTTTTGGATTCGAGCCTTGCTTTTAACAGCTGAGTCCAACACAACACTTTAGGGATTATCATCTTTGTTGAAAAACAGACAGAGACAGGATGAGGGAGTGAGGGCTCCTGCTCTCCGCCGTCCGGCTCTGGCTGTGGTAGCCAGGAGATGTGCCTCCACCTGCTTGTCAGGGCCTGCAGAGCTTCACCTGTGTGGGTCTCCTGTCAGCTGGTGTGGCTACAGGGGCCTCTCTTCGCCACTGTAGCCTGGCTGTGCCAATATGTCTTCCTTGGAGTGACAAAACTCAGAGACATATGAAAAGTCATGCTGGTGGGAATGGTGGTGGTCGCTGTAAACAAACGGTTCTTATTGCCAATATTACCATCTGTTCTGCCGAGTTCCACATACCACGCTGTGTGTGGGCTCTGTTAAACAGATTCCCAGAATGCCCAAGGTCACCCTTGATTCATGTCATCAGTCGTTACAGATCTGCTGAACTTGACTCTTAAACCTGCAGAATGATTCAATTCCAGGACCAAATGGTGTGGCTTGGTAACACACCCAGAATCATTGCATGCAATGACAATGGCTTATAAAAGAAACAGATTCCTAAGACACTCTTTGTTTAAAGTAAAAAGCTCCATTATTTAACTTCATCTCAAAGATGTCTCAATAGACTGAGAACATCACAGTGAGGATGGAATGGACTGAGACCAGGCTAGACAATGAAGGTGGACACCCCAGTCTGTTGGCTCCCTAAAAGTCTTCCTCACCATGATGAGTTAATCCAAGCAGGAGGAAATGCAGGAGGGATGGGGAAGAGTGAGTAGGGCAAGGGGCGCCTCAGTGCAAAGATGTGAAATAGACCATAAGCCATCAGTTGATGCTACACGTGTAACTGAATTTTTCCTCGGGGAAATAGAGAATCCATTTTAGTTGTTTTGTTTTGTTCTGTGGTGGCTTTTTTGGCTGTTGTTTTCCTTTGTCTCTTTGTAGGTCTTCGGAATTTCAGTGAAAACTTCTGAATTCCATGACAAATGTGAAATAACTACATTTTGTTATGTTTGATTGCAAATTTCTGTGCCAAAACATTGTTTTCTGAACAACAACAGCAAAAAATTATGCAGATTTTAAAAAGGTTAAAGTTCAGGTTTTAAAAAAGAACTGAGTTTGGGGGTGTAGAGCCACTTTCTTGAGGAAAAGCCACTTGTGCCAAACAATGAAAGGGGATTATGCGCAAGAGGAGAGTTCTGGGAAGCAGGGAGAGCTTGTCCTGAGGTGAGAGACAGCAACAGGGATGGGGCGAGGGGGGGGTTGGGAGGGTTGGGGGGGGCAAAGAGGGAGGCAGGGCCATGCATGCAGGAGTCTGCAAGCTGTGGGGAGTCATCTGGGCTTTATCCTAACAGTGGAAACTGTGTAAGTTTGGAGTAAGCAGTGATTATAATTTTTAAATATTGCATTAGCTGTAGCACGAGACATGTTAGGACTTACTGGTTCCTCCCTTCATGATGAGCTTCTATTCCCACAAATCCATTGAAAACTGAAGTCCAAATGCTACTAGACCTGACATCTTAGCCTCAGAACATAACACACCGTAGGGTGCCAGGGAGGGGCCAGGTGAGAGCGGGGAGAGCCGAGAGCAGGCAATAGGAATGGAGCATGGCAAATAGCATCACATCGCCAACCTGTCAAATGTCTGAATTGAAAACCTGCAGTGTGGTTTCTGTTGAATGTCTGTCAATTCTGAAAAATCCTAACCCAAACTGGAAGTCAAGAACCGTGTGTGTGAAAGACCTCTGTATTTGTGTTAATCCGCAGGAGGTCAGGTTGCATTGGAGTATGGAGAGAAGGGAGAGAGCAGTAGCATGCACGGGCTTTGGTATAGCCAGGACCTGGTTAGCTTGGATCTACCCAACTGCTAGACTTCACCTCTGTTCTTCATGCTTACACACAGATGTTTTTATACATCTCCATATTTGTTGTTTAGCTTGTTTTAAAATTTTACAGTTTAAGTTCATTTGAGTAAACTCCAACTGGGTGGTGATGAATGATAGTAAATATCAGAAAATATTTTCTAACTATTGTGGTGACATATGGCCTTATAATTCTGGATTTTATAATACAGCAGTTTGACTTCTGTCTCATTTGCTTGGATAATGCTGTACTGTTAAGAAAACTGAAACATGTTTTTAAAATATGCCACCCGTCAGTTTCTGGATTTCCCCATTAGAGACGTCAAAAGAAAAACAAAACAAAACAAAATATCATGGGTTGGAAAGAAACATGGTCAATGCAATAATTAGTTTAATATGTAAATTTTGTATTATATTTCTGTCACTGTTACTACTTTGTGTTTAAGCAAAAGGGGTTTGGTTTTCTGCCCCAAGTTCATTTAGTAATGTTTAGAATGGTGTAGAACACAAGCTAGAGGTAAAGGGTGGAGAGCCAGCACATGCCTTTCTTCCCAGGGCTGGGAGCTCGCTTTATCTCCGGGAGGCTATTCTGCTCAGTGCAGTTAGAGCTGTCTTCCACTATGCACCAGACACTTTTTTATTAATTACCATTATATTATTATTTTGGTTTTTTGAGACAGGGTTTCTCTGGTAGCTCTGGCCATCCTAGATTCACATTGTAGACCAGGCTGGCCTCAACCTCACAGAGATCTGCCTGCCTCTGCATCCTGAGTGCTGGGATTACAGGCGTGCACCACTGTGCCTAGCTTTAAACTTGGGCTTTTTAAACAGCTAGGTTTTTTGGAATTCTTTTATTGTCTTCATAAAGAGCAAAGAAAAGAGCAGAAGGAAGTGATTCACAGACCAAGGCAAGGCATGTCTTTACCAGACAATGCCAACACTGAGCAGAAGGGCCCAGGGCTCAGGTGATCCTTAGAGAAATCCCTAGTCTTTTATTATTATTATTATTATTATTATTATTTTATTTTTCTTATTAGTTACATTTTGTTAACTCTGTATCCCAGCTGTATCCTGCTCCTTCTTTCCCTCCCCAATCCCACCCTCCCTCCCTCAACTCCTCCCTGCCCCTTTCCAAGTCCACTGATAGGGGAGGATCTCCCCCCCCCTTTCATCTGACCCTCTTTTATCAGGTAGCTTCAGGACTGGCTGCAAAATCCTCCTCTGTGGCCCCTACAGTACTGCTCCTCCCTTGGGGGGTGGGGATGTCAAAGAGCCTGCCATTGAGTTCTTGTTAGAAATAGTTCTTGTTCCCCTTACTATGGGAAACCAATTGGTTACTGAGCTACCATGGGCCACATTTGAGCAGAGGTTCTAGGTTATATCCATTCATGGAGGAATGGATACAAAAATTGTGGTATTTTTACACAATGGAATACTACTCAGCAATCAAAACAGAGGAAATCATGAAATTTGTAGGCAAATGGTGGGATCTAGAAAGGATCATTCTGAGTGAAGTATCCCAGAAGGAGAAAGACAAACATGGTATATACTCGCTTATATAGACCTACAAGATATGATAAACATAATGAAATCTATACACATAAAGAAGATAATCAAGAAAGCAGACACAGGGTAAGATGATCAATCCTCGTTTAGAAAGACAGATGGGATGTGCATTGAACGTATGACAGGAGTCTACTGAAGGCATCTGAAAGACTCTAACTAGCAGTGTTTCAAAGCAGATACTAAGACTCATAACCAAACCTTCAGCAGAGTACAGGGAATCATATGAAAGAAGGGGGAGTTAGAATGGATGTAGAAAGGATAGGAGCTCCACAAGGACCAAATATATCTGGGCACAGGATCTTTTCTGAGACTGACGCTCCACCAAGGACCATGAATGAAAATCCCTAAGAAACCTGCTGTTTCTTAGTTCTGTTGTCATTGTTCCTCCTCCTCCTCCTCCTCCTCCTCCTCCTCCTCTTCCTCTTCCTCCTCCCCCTCCTCCTCTTCTTCTTCTTCAATACAGATAGGCTTTTTTTTTTTTTCATCATCTTTTGTGTGTATTTTGCCTGTCTGTATGTCTGTACACCATTTGAATGCCTGGTTCCCAGGAAGACTAAGAGAGGGCATTTGATCTCCTGGAGCTGAAGTTATAGGTGGTTTTAAAGAGTAAGACTTCTTACTCTTCTAAGGACCTGGGTTACTAGGTCTGAAGAGTAGTAAACCTTCTCTCCAGCCCCTTATTCTTTAGTTTCTTCTTTTTGTGAGAAACTGAAAACAAACAAACACACAAACAGAAAACACCATACTTTTTTAATTTTCCAAAAGAAGAGAAGAGAACTTCCCACGCGTGAACGAGGGGCGTGTGTCCTGCACAAGGCGTGCAGTGCTTGAAGACCTGAAGCGTGTGGCATGAGAGGCAGCTGCACCGAGTGCCTGAACAAATAACTCAAAAGAAGAGGGGTTTGACAGGGGGTCAGTGTGTGCCAGTTAGAAAAGTGCATTGAGCCTGAACGTCCAGAGATCAGCAAGGAGCTCTGTGTAAACCATGTGTAAGCCCTGGGCTCCAGCCCTGGCATGTGCGTGCGTGCGTGCGTGCGTGCGTGCGTGTGTGTGTGTGTGTGTGGTGCACACATACACAGAGAGAGAGAGTCACACGCATAGATGCAGAAAGTTTAAAATTCAGTATTTGAACTATAAAAGTACGTAAACAAAAATATGAGAAGTTCCTGATAAGAGTTGACACTAAATCTTTTTTATTCTTTATTTTTAGCTGTTTGACGTAGATTAAATGCACAATTTTTCCTATTCATAAAACCAGATGACCACCATGTCAGTTAATAATAAGAAAGAATTAGAATTGAAATTATCTTGAGTATTTTCTCCCCAAGGAAAGGAAATTAAACATTGACCCTCAGCTACTAAAGGAAGGGTTAACTGTACCTGAGAGGAAGCATGGGAAAGAAACTGGGTATCCCCTCACCATCGAGGCAGCAAGTATGTTGGAAGGCCTGATCTAGCAAGCCGAGGGTCAGGCCTGCCAGCCCACCACCAACCCCCGACCCGTTCTCTTTCCTTCTGAGCTGGTTTATATGGGCATCACAGCCCTCCCCTCCCCAAGGACCACTGGCCTCCCAACCCAGATTTTGTCTCTGCTCTGAGGGACAGGATAATTGTCATGACTTTTGTGTTTGAGGACACCGGTCCTCCCTCACAATAAGCAGATTTAGGTGACGCTGCCAAATTAAATGAATTCAGGCATTGCTGGCTATACCAGGCAGCTTTATCTCCCCGCCCCCCACCACACCACCTTTCTGGTTTTATGATGCAATCCTAAATGAAAAAGAATGTCCAATATGAATTTGAGATGTTCGTGTTACTAAAGTGTCAGTAATTTTTGTTGTCTTGATGACGTGATGATTTAGGTAAATGGTTGTTGTTATTGTTGGTGTGATTTTGTGTTGCTGGGGACTGAGCCTAGAGCCAGGCACTGGGCATGTAGGTAATGGCGCTACGACTGAAGTGCACATTTCCAGGCCCCTTTTGCGTTTATGCTTTTTCTTTAGAGACTGTCTCACCAAGTAGCCAGGCTAAACTTGAGCTCACTTCATAGTCCAGACAGACCTTGATCTCCTCCTGTCCCCAGAGCTGAGCTGAGAGCCCCGGCAGGTCGGCCCGTAGCCCCAGACTGCAGAGCAGGTGTGCTCCCTACATCTTATACACAGGGCTATTTCTCACGCACTTGACACAGTACAGGCCCTCACATCAAAGGCTCTAAATCTTTAACCACCGTAAGCCTCTCTTGCCAAAAATGCACGACTCCTTTGTCAAGTACTAAGGGCTTGCAGTCATCAGCCGTGGGGCACAAAGGCAGCAGGGACCCGCTGGTCCCATCACACCCACAGTGGGGCAGTCAGCTTTCTCCACTCAAACAGTTCGGTCAGGTTTTCCCCATCTTAATTACACCCTCAAAGACATGAAACCGAATCTAGACAGCCCATCACGAAGACTCTTCCCAAGTGACTCCAGCTTGTTGACAATTAAAACTCATCTTCGCTGAGGAAAGTAACTGAACACCAGGCACTGAAGAGTCCTGACACGTTTGGGTCATGCGTTTTTCTGGAACCCAAAGGATTACCTGATTTCATTCATTTTCCCCCAGACTGCACTTAGCTCACTAGCACCCATCTCTGGGTTCATTAAGCGTTGTCTCCGTGCTTACTCGTGAATTCGGTGGCAAACTCTTCTGCTACCTCCTTGAACTGAATGGCATCCTTTCTCCCTGCTGTGCACAGCGCCGCCGCAGAAGCAGACGCCATCAACCCTCTGATCAACATCCTGTCGAGCAAGCGCGACGGAGCCGTCGCCAACGCCGCCACGGTGCTGACCAACATGGCCATCCAGGAGCCCCTGCGAGCCATCATCCAGAACCACGAGATAATGCACGCGCTGCTGGGCCCGCTGCGCTCCACCAACACCGTGGTGCAGAGCACCGCCGCGCTCACGGTGGCCGCCACTGCCTGCGACGTGGAGGCCCGCTCCCAGGTGAGGCTGACCGAGGCTGGGGTCCCGCCTCTGCTCAGACCTCGCCCCAATCTCCTCTGACTGTCCCCGCTCCCGCTGACACGGAGGGTTCCTTTCTACCCGTCCACGGGGCGGCCCCTAGCCTCTGGGTGTTTACGCCAGCACTGTGCTGAGCGCTGGTACCGTGACGCCAAGCCACAGTGCCGTGGCCGTGCAAGCCCGCGCTTGCCTGGGTCTGTCTAGCCTGGAACACTGCAGAGGCTTCCCTGCCTTCCCCCCATGCTGAGCCTTCAGCGCGTGACCCTCCTCACACCATTTGCAAGACTCGGGTAAGAACAAGGTGGGCTTTCTAGGCAAATCCCTGCACCCGATGCTCAACAGCACTTCCTAGAACACCATAACGTAGAAATACCCGCTGTATGCCTAAGTCCATGCGAATGTCAACTCTTACTTCACCTCCGCCATTTCTCTGAAGGGAAAGGTAACCTCTCTTTTTATCCACCCGGTAAACAGCTCTTCCCTTTTAAAGCCAGCTCTGCCACCTCCCCCGCTGCCGGGCCTTTCTCCAGCCCTGCAGCTTAGCTAACCTCCCTCTTTGCTTCTGTTACTCCCTGAGTCTCTACCTGCCATTCCTACACCGCATTTCATGGTTCTTGAAAAAAAAAAAAAAAGTACACTCCTTCAAGCTTTGGGGAAAGGAACGGAATTTTCTGCCCTGTGTCCATGTTACTACTATTTTACTAGGACACAATGTTCATTTCTGTGTTATTTATCTACAGGGTCTCACTGCCCAACCCATGCTGGCTTCTGGCCTGGGGCTCAAGATCCTCCTCCCTCCACCCTCGACAGCAGGGGTGTGTCTCCACACCTGACTTTGATAATTCCTACTTAATGAATAGCTGTTAAGTGAATGAGGAAAAAAAATGAATGGATAGAGGAATTAATAAGTCAGCTCTCTGCCAAAGGAACACACGGCATTAGATTTCTATCTTGTTTTATACCCAGAAAAAAAATATGGTCAGAAATGTGGCTTCCTAAGTGTGCCACCCTTCAAACATAGAGTTCTGTGTGCTGACATGTGGGTGTGCCGGAGTGCCTGTTTTGACTTGAGAAATCTGTTTTTGTTTCTTTTATTAATTTTTTATTAATTACACTTTATTCACTTTGTATCCCCCCTGCAGCTCCCTCCCTCCTCCCCTCCCAATCCCTCCCTTCCTCTTCCCTCTCCGCTCATGCCCCTCCCCAAGTCCACTGATAGGGGAGGTCTTCCTTTCCTTCCTTCTGATCCTAGTATATTAGGTCTCATCAGGAGTGGCTGCATTGTCTTCCTCTGTGGCCTGGTAAGGCTGCTCCCCCCACAGAAGGAGGTGATCAAAGGGCAGGCCAATCAGTTCATCTCAGAGGCAGTCCTTGTTCCCATTACTATGGAACCCACTTGGACACTGAACTGTCTTGGGCTACATCTGTGCAGGGGTTCTAGGTTATCTCCATGCATGGGCCTTGGTTGGAATATCAGTCTCAGAAAAGACCTATGTCCAGATTTTTTCGTTCTGTTGCTCTCCTTGTGGACCCCCTGTCCTCTCCAAGTCTTACTATTTCCCACTTTTTTCATAAGATTCCCTGCACTCTGCCCAAAAGTTGGCAATAAATCTCAGTATCTGCTTTGATACCCTGCGGGTAGAGCCTTTCAGAGGCCCTCTGTGGCAGGCTCCTGTCCTGTTCCCTGTTTTCTCCTTCTTCTGATGTTCATCTTCTTTGCCTTTCTGAATGGGGATTGAACATTTTAGGCAGAGTTGTCCTTCTTGATTAGTTTGTTTAGGTGTACAGATTTTAGTATGTTTATCCTATATTATATGTCTAATATCCACACAATGGAATATTACTCAGCAATAAAAAAAAAACAAGGAAATCATGAAATTGGCAGGTAAATGGTGGAAACTGGAAAAGATCATCCTGAGTGAGGTGTCCCAGAAGCAGAAAGACACACAGGATATATACTCACTTATAAGTGGATATTAGACATATAATATAGAATAAACATACCAAAATCTGTGCACCTAAAGAAACTAATCAAGAGGGAGAATTCTTGAAAATGGATCCTTGTCCACGTGGGCTCTTGGCTTTGAATGCCGCCTTTGACTGTTCTGGGGAACGCTCTTTTCATTCTCTAGACTCAGAGAAGGTGGTGCTACCTCTCACACACAAGACCAGAGCACTTCCAGACCTTTCTTTTCCTAGTTGGAATTTCATCCCGAGAAAGTATTTAATGGTGTAGTTAACATAGCTCCATCCTGCCTCTTTTTTACTCTTTTGATTTTCTATTCCCCAAAGAAACAACTTTCACATCATTTAAAAAAAAAAAAAAAAAAAGCACCTTTTTCTAGAGACTTGTTCTAGCATGGCTTTGGCTATGCTGCTAACCTGGGCCATGGCGTGTTGTGAGCACTAGCCCAAGTGCACGAGTGTGTGAGTGCAACAGGGTGTGTGTGTGTGTGTGTGTGTGTTAGTGCCACTATAACAAGCTACTGGTGTTTCATAACTTAAAACAAGAAAAATCTATTAATTTAGGGAATCTGAGGCCAGATCCCCCCAAATAGGTCTTGGGAGAAAAAATTAAAAAGTCTGAAGTGCTGTGTTTCTCTGAGGGATTTTTTTTTGGGGGGGTTGGGGGGAATGAGGAGTGAGGTTCAATGCCATTGGCCATTCCAGCTTTTGGCCTAGAGACACCTGCATTCTTTGGCTTACGGTCCCTTCTTCTGCCTTCAGAGATGATCACAACAGCACTCGTGCCTCCACATCCTGTCTGTTTCTGGCACTCCTGTCTTCTTCTGTTGGGAGCTTTGCAATGACACTGGGCTGCTTGAGAATGCAGTCATTTCCCAATCTCAACATCTTTAATTTTATCACCTGTACAAAGTCTGTCAGGATAGTGAACTGTCAGTGTTCAGGTGACTCAGCACAGAGTACCCCATACTGCAGGGAGGAGATGGACTCCCACCACTCACCCAGGGAAAGTTTGGAAGAACTCTAAAATGACTTTTCTTGGGCTTCTCTGCTTAGAATGGAAAACTGGCAGACTTCCCCCTGAATTTAATAACTCTAAATTGACACATTCTAAAACCGTCTTTGCACAGTTGAAACCTTTGCATAGTCAATGAGATTTTTTTTTCTAATGTATGAATGTTGATTTTTCTATTCCCCAATGTGCTGCTGAGGATGGAACCTGAACACAGCATACGTGAACAACCCATGAACCATATTGACAGGACGGTCCTGGGATTTTGGAATACAATCTTGCTCTGTAATGGAGGCTGGCCTTGAACTTGGGAGCCACTTGCCCCAGCCACTGAGTACTGAGATTATTGCCAGGCTGGTTTCTATGCTCTTAACATGTCAGTTTTGATTTCTGCTTGTAGTTGAAGAACTGTGGTGGGCTGGAGCCGCTGGTTGAGCTCCTGCACTCCAAGAATGATGAGGTGCGAAGGCATGCGAGCTGGGCCGTGATGGTCTGTGCCAGCGACGAGCTGATGTCTGTTGAGTTATGCAGGCTCGGGTGAGTGGCCATTCCTTGTGTGTACCTCAGGTGGAAAGCACAAAGGAGAGAAACAGACCCCTCAGGTCCACGGAGCACCAAGTAGAGCCCACACTGTCATTTAGCATTGAGGAAGGGCCCCCTGGGACAGGATGAGCTCCCCTTGCCTGCCCACCTGAGGGTCCCTTCCCTCAGTGCTCCACACTCCATTTCCTTTTCCACTTCATCTCGATAAATGGTTCTCTTTCACTTTCCACAAACACAGTCCTGTTTATCTCCCAGCCTCACGGCAAAACATAAGCTGTGGCCACTGCTGTCATCTTTGTTCATCACTTCACCAAACCCTTCACCTGGTATCTGTATTAGCATGCTCCCCACAATTCATGCTCCCCACAAGCTGCAGGTGAACTTAGTTCTCTTTAGCATAGTAGCAGAGGAAGTTTGAAGGTTCCCACATATCTCCAAGCATTTGTTCTTATTATATAATTTTGTTACCTAAATCTAAGTTCTCAATCTAAGTTCTCATATTCTTTTCCTATGAAATGAACAATGATAGAGAAGGCCATAGCCAGGTGCGGTGGTGCTCACCTGTAATCTCAGCAACTCTGGGAGGCAGAGGCAGGTAGCTTGGTGGGAGTTCCAGTCTAGCCTGGTCTACATAGAGTGAGTACAGGACAGCAAAGGTTACACAGAGAAACCCTGTCTCAAAAAACCAAAACAAACAAAAAAGTCAGGGGCAGACCAACTCACTGCCAAATTCCCCCAAGTCTTTAGAGGACAGCTAACACCAAGACTCCTCAAACTGTTCTGTAAAGCAAAAGGGAAGGGAACACCACCACACTCACTCTGTGAAGCCAGTATTACCCTAACTCACAATTGGATAAGGGTACAACCATAAAAGAAAACAACAGACCAATCTCCGTAATGACACAGACACAAAAATTCTTCTAATGATTCCAAGAACACACAAAGAAGACTTGACACTCTACTTGTCTGTAGCGTAACAGAGTGAAAAAGTGGACTGAAGTCACGTGACCTTTTACTTGCTGGAGAAAAGACATCTGACAAGGTTCAACAGGCCCTCATGATAAAAGCCCCAAAGAAAGTCGGGGGAAAGGCTACACACAACAAACCTATAAGCCAATGCTTATAAGTGGAGAAAAACTAAAATCAGTTTCTCTGAAATCAAGAATAAGACAGAGGCATCTACAGTGACTGCTCTGATTAAGCAGTGTGCAAAGTCTTAGAACAACAAGAGAAAGAAATGAACAAATAGAAAAAATCAGATTGTCTCTGTTTGCAGACAGCTTAATCTTTTATTTAAAAGAGCATACACACATTGTGGAAAAACTCTCAGAACTGCCAAGCACTCTCAGAAACCAGCAGAATCTAAAAACAACATCCAAAAATCGGTAGCTTTTTCTGTGTGCCAATATTAAACTTGTTACAAAAGAAATGGGAGTGAAATGAATCCCATCAACAATCATTTTTTTAAAATCTAGAATAAATATAACCTGAGAAGTAAGAGACCTCAGAGATGAAAGCTTTAAGACACTGAGGGATGAAGTTGAAGAACACACTAGAAGATGGAAAGAGGTCCCATGCTTTTGGATTGGCATAATCAATAATGTGAAAGCATCCATACTTCAAAGGCAATCTGTATACTGAGTGTAATACCTATCAAAATTCCAATGACATTTTTCACAGAATTAGAAGAATCAATTTTGAAATTCATATGAAAACATAAGGAACTCAGAAGAGCCAAAGCAGCCCTCATCAGAAAGAGCAATGCTAGGGGTATCCCAATAGTCAACCTCAAATTACACTACAGAGCCACAGTAACATCACAGCCCCATGATTATTGACAAAGATGTGAAAAATACACATCAAAGAAGAGACAGCATGGTTGACAAATGACACAGGGGAAATGGCTGTCCACATACAGAAGAACGGATAGAGTCACCTCTCATACTATAGAAAGATCAACTTGACTTGGTTAGAAGACCCCAATGTAGGGCACGAAACCTTGAAACTGCTAGAGGAAGACAAAACTAAAACATGTCTAAACATCGGCTCAGGTGAGAACTTGGAGAAAGAGACTCAAGAGCATGGAAAATGATCCCAAGAATTCACAAGAGAGATAGCATTTCTCATTTAGGCACACAGGAAGTGATCATCATCATGAGCAGACAGCAGCAGCAAGTGGGCATCAGCGTGAGCAGACAACCTTCTCAGTAGAACAATATCTTCAGTAACTGCATAACAGATTATAAGGGATTGATAACTAGAACACATGAAACCTGCGAAGATCAGACATCAGAAGAATCATACAGCCAATCAATAGGCCAAAGAACTGAACAGATACTCCTCAAGAGAAGAAAACAAATGACTAACAGATGTCTGGAAAGCTGTCCAACATCCTTAGCCATCAGAAAAATTCAAATTCAAATTATTTTGGTATTCCTTCTCACCCAGTCAGAATGGTTGGCATCAAGAAAACAAGTGATGATGAACGCTGATAAGGATGTAAACACAGCCAGAGAGAAGGTAACCTGCATCCAAAGAACTGTAAGTAAACACACCACAGGGACCATCCAAATGCACACCCCAAATGGTTGAGAAATAGACCTAGCCCAGACGTTTATTAACAAACAGAAAAAAAAAATGTGGTATAACACACACCATATCCAACCATTAAGAAAACTGCAGTTGTGGCATCTGGAAAAGTGGACAGAACTGGAGATCACTGAATGAAATTCAGATCTAAACTCAGAAAAATGCATGTTTTTTCTTCTCTGTGGAATCTAGATTAAATTTATATGTATATGCATACTGTGCTGATTTAAATAGGAATGGCCTCTAGAGACCCCTGTGAATGCTTGGCCCATAGGGAGTGGCTATTAGGAGGTGTGGCCTTGTTGGAGTGGGTGTGGCCTTGTTGGAGGAAGTGTGTCACTGTGGGCTTGGAGTCTCCCGCGCTCCAGCTACTGCCAGTGTGTGCCACACAGTTTTCTTTCTACTGCCTCCAAATCAAGATGTAGAACTCTTGGCTCGTCCAGCACCCGCCGTATATACCATGCTGCTCAGCAGGGTGATAATGGACAAAATCTCTGAAGCTGTAAGCCAGCCCCAATTAAGTGTTTTCCTTGGTCATGGTGTCTCTTCACAGCAATAAAACCCTAAGACTTATAGCGACATGTTTAAAAGGAGACCCTGAGAGGGAAAGACAAATCTTAAGGGAGTGATAAAGGAGAAAAGAGAAGTTAATGGAATATGTGTGACATGTATTCTGTTACAAAAAGAAGGGATCAGAGGGTGAAGGGATAGAGGGACAGAGAGGATGAGGAAGGCCAGTGAGGATACAAATTAGAATAAAGTGCAATAACACATAGGTATAAAAGTGTCAGATAGAACTTATGACTTTGCTTTTGTTTCCTGATTTTTGGTTTTAGACATGGGTTTCTCTGTGTAGCCCTGGCTGTTCTGGAACCCATTCTGTAGAACCCATTCTGTAAGCTCAGAGATCTCCTGGCCTCTGCCTCCTGAGTGTTGGGATTATAAATGTTAACCATATCTGCCTGGAACCCATTACTTTGTATGCCAACCTAAACATTTAAAGAAATGCCAAAAATGAACAAGGAATTTCTCCTTTAAAATACGCATTCATCTGTTTTTCGTTGCTGTAACAGTGCCTGAGAAAGAAGCAAAGAGGGAAGATTTACTCTGGCTCATGGCCGCAGACGTTCTTTATCGTGGTTGCTTGGTCTTTGGACCTGTGGTGAAGCGTTGCCTCAGAGCAGGAGCACAGGGCTAGGCAGGGTTGTTCCCTCATGCCAGTTAGAAAGCAAAGAGGGCAAGGGATAGGCTCCCAGGAGCCAGTTCAAGGACAAACACCAGTGACCTAACTCCCTCCCACAGGACCCCACTTCAGGGATTCCATCACCTCACAACAGAGCCACAGCTCACAACCAAGCTTTTAACACAGACATTTGTCTAGGCTATATCCCTCTAACTGTTTGAATATGAGTCATTGCATGGCATTTATGTTCTCAGAAAGTGATGATTTGTCTTCATAATTCTGTCAGTTGTGCCTCATTTAAAAAGGCAGGGGAGGCTCTGAGCTTTCTGTCTCAGTTCTTGCCCAGGAGCTCAAGGATATAAATGGGGACTCACTGCCAGTTGGATTGGAGAAAACAAACAACTTTTTTTTTTTTTATTTTATTGACAGGGCTCTAGACATCCTTGAAGAAATTAATCTATCAGTAAGTCGGAAAAATAAGTTCAGCGAGGCAGCCTATAACAAATTGCTCAACAACAATCTTTCCCTGAAATACAGCCAGACTGGCTATTTGTCATCAAGCAACATAATTAGTGATGGATTCTATGATTACGGTCGGGTAAGTGGTGGCACTTATTTGTGTTTTACTATGATTTTCTCTTTAATCATGATGCCATTACATTGCTATTTTATAAGCCCCAAACACACTTTATATTTTTACAGTTAGAAATGTGAGGATCAGCACTTTAGCCTGGACTTCTTGTAGCTATAAGATTTTGCATTCTCATACAGTTTTAACTAGATCCTATTTAACTTGTACTTTAAGTCAGCTTGTTAATTCAAACCCCAGTAACATTCCACGACACACACACAAACCACTGAGAAATTGCTCCACAAAAAGCTCATTTTATTCAATGATGAGTAATTTTGAAAGAATTACTTTAACATCAGTACAAAGACGCTTCAGGGGAACTGAGGACAAGAGCAGGAATTCAAAGCACAGAACCCTGACACACAGGGAGACACTGGCAGAGAGAGGGGCGTGAGTCTTTGAAAAACTCAATGAGACAATATTCTCTATAAAGGAGAATTCTGATCCACTCACTCTGTACGTACTGTGCTTCCTTTCCATGGGAGGAATATGCAGACACAGCAATATGCTAAAGCTGGGTGGGGTGTAAGAGAGGGTGGAGCAGAGGGCATGAAGGCATCTAAAAACTATGAGGCAACAGAGCTGCGGCTGCCATTTTTAAAAGGGTGGCCAGGCAGCCCTTACTGAGCATGATGTATGAATAAAAACTTGGATAGAGTGGGGAAAGCTAGCTTGGGGGTTATCTGGGAAAGAAATTTCTGAGCAGAGGTATAATGGCAAATGTGCTTGGCATGTCTAAGGAATATCAGGATGGGCTGCAGACCAGAGCTGAGCTGATAAAATGGAAGACTAGAGATGCTATTATTAACCAATACATCAAATGAGTAAAGGAGCCCAGACCATATAGTTCTTGAGGACCGCTGCAAGACCTCAGTCTTAAATGGGAAATGGAACAGGATCCTCATAGAATGAATGATAGGATCTGTCTTGGTTTTAGACAATTGCTTTGAATTGTTTTGAAAAGATCATGGAAACTCTCTTGGATTGGAACAGCATCCACTACTTGATCACAAGGAGACAAAGAGGCTGATCTATCTATCTGCCCTCTTCCCTCAGGCTGGCAAAATTACCCTCCAACTCTTTTCGTGCCTTTGTACTCTCAAGTTGACAGCCTCTCTTTTATTATTATTATTAATATTATTATTGTTCTTGTTGTTACATACACACATACATATGTATGTGTATACATAGGTGGATCGATGGATTGATGGTTTGATGGATGGATGATGGACTGTTAGATTAACAGACTGATAGAACAAAAGGGAAGAGAGAGAGAACATATTGAGTCCATTTTTACTGTTTGTGTGTACGTGATTTTAGGGCTTGATTACTCTGCGTTGGAAACCAATAAGGAGGCTCACCCCTGAGAGAGGTGAATCCCCTTCTCCCAGCAGTCATTAGCTGCTTGTGGTTTTTTGTCTAGAAGTGGGACTCTGAAAATGTCTTCCCTTTCTGTTAAGATGCCTGTGTTTGCTTGTGTGTATGTATGGGCACCATGTATATGCCTGCTATCTGGGTAGGTCAGAAGAGAACATTAGATCTTCTGGGCCTGAAGTTACAGACAGTTGTAAAATACCACATAGGTTCTCAGAACCTGGGTGCCCTTCAGGAGAAACAAGTGCTCTTAACTGCTGCACCATCCTTCCAGCTGCAGCTTCTCTTAGATAGGCCTGTGAGATTTGGAGAAATCGGTTTCAGCCCACAGTACTTTCACAGGCAAAGTCTTCCCTGGAATATATAGATAGATTCTGGAACAAATACTTCTAGGGACCGTGGAAACAGTTATGGTATGGAATGGCTGAGGGCAAAACAGCAAAGAATGTGTGTGTAAAGGAGAGTGTGTCTGCAAGCTTCAGGCTTCTGGCTCTAATTATGTATAGAGATTATCTATCTATCATCTATGTATCTATCATCTATCTATCATCTTGTCATCTATATATCTATCATCTACTTACCTACCATTTGGTTTGCTTCTTTATTATCTATCTGCAGGATGTGTGCACATGAATGAATTAGACCCTTCTGTCAGCACTCATGTTTTAACTATAACACTTGCAGATGATCAACTTTTGTGTTCACATTATCTCACAGATAAACCCTGGCACCAAACTTTTGCCCCTGAAGGAACTCTGCTTACAGGAGGTGAATGATCAACGTGCTGTTCTGTTAGTCAACAATAAATCTGACACGTGAGTCTTTGGGGTGGGGTACTGCAGAGAGGGAAGCATGCAGTTTTTTGTTTGTTAATATACAAGTACATAAAAATTCCAGTATGGCTTCTTCCCAGCTGTATCTAACACTGAATGTAAGGGCTGTCCATAAACTCAGCCTGACATGGAACTACCTGTATTTTCAATGGATTTGGGAAAATAACCAAAGAATATGAAGTGTATAAAAATTGACTAGTCTCCAGAAATGTGTAGTAGCATGCAATGACCACCCGTCAATTTTCTTATAATAAATAAATGGTAGAACTAAAAACTAAAGCATCAATTAAAACAAACAAACAAACAAATAAACAGGGTCTTACTGTGTCGTTCTGGTTGGCCTGGGACTCACTATGTGGCCCAGGTTGGCCCTGAAGTCATATTCACCGATCTCTGCCTCTAAAGTGCTGTGATTAAAGGTATGCGTCACCACGCGGGCTGCCAACTTTTTGGTTTTTTAAACTGGATCACTTGTGGCACAAGCTGGCTTCAAACCCTCTTGTAGCTGAGGATGACCTTGAACTTCCACCTCCATCCCTGAGTGGATTATAGGTGTGCACCACCAGGCATGATTTACATCATGACAAGGATCAAACCCAAAGCTTTGTGCGTGCTAAGGCAAATCCCCTGCCAGCCGAGCTACAGCCAAGTCCTATGAACCTGTATATCTATATATTACCAACATGCTACGTATTTCATACGAGTATTTCCTGTTCAGGCTCAGGAAAGGTTTTTAAATTTATTTGTGTCTTAACTTCTCCCTTATGATTTTTAAAAATAGTATGGCACCATTGAAAGTCTTCTGCAAATATGACTCTCCCAAAAAATCTGTTTTACAGGACAAAGTTACCATTGACAAGTTTTAGTTTGTACTTAACTTCAACATTTTAGGTCTCCACCTCCGTCTATGGAGGACAAATCCGCAGATCCTGCCTATGGACGAAACATTTCTTCTTCAGCCTCCTTGAGAAGGGGAAGCAAAGAGAAGGCCAAGTAAGGACACATTTTATCAAAACTCAACCAACCCACCTAGAGTGGCTACTAAATTCATTTTCTTTTTATGGGGATTGAGCAGCATAATTGTTTTGCAAACTTATGTGACAAAGCTGTCTGGGGGGAATTGGAGGTAGAGGACCTGAGATTGAGGCTGTTCCCCTGAACTGTGGGTAGAATAGGCCCTGACTGTTCAGTGGTGACTGAACCCGAGCATAAAGGAAGAGAGAGGGCCTTCTAACGATTATCTTCTTTAAGGTGTATCTTCTATGCCCGATGTTAGTTTGACTAGAATGAACTGTGTGATTTTCAAATAATAAAAGAGAGAAACAGTTTTCGTTTTAGCCCTGGATTTGGATCTCCCACAGAAGAAAAGTCAGAGCCTGCATCAGGACGAAACACTGTCGTTAGCAGAGGTGCGACCAAAGAGAAAGGATCGAGGTAGGAAACTCATTGTTTTCTTCTCCCAATTTCAAGCATGACAACTTGTAATTATGCAGCAAGGGTGCATGGAGGGAGGTGGAGCTTCTGGTTACCCTGTGCCGGCCGTGGAACCCGGCATCTCCATGGTGGACTTCACACAGAGCCACAACCTCGCACATAAAATCTCCTCCTTAGCAGCCACACTCCAGCCATAGGTAGCTTGCTGCCAGAGACTTTGCCTAGCAAGTGTCATATCTGGGTTTGAGCCCCAGCACTGACTTTTGAAACCTACACACTGAATGAGGCAAAAAGCCTGGGTTGTATTGTAAGTGTTTGCTTTTGGTCTGTGCTGGCTTTGAAAATTTTACCCAGAATTTCTCCTGTCTTTGGATAAGTCAGGTTACCCTGGTAACTACTACCACCGAGTACTACAGTGGCTGTCATTCAAAAAGGACAGCACTTGTCCTCAACTACTCTGCCCCTAGGGAACAGGAGCGAGAGGAGAGTTGCCCTTTCCTGATGGCGCTCTCTCGTCCTCTCCTAGCTGTGTTCCCACCCAACCTTAGGGCGAAGAACTCAAAGGAGGGAGAAAGAGATGGATTGGATGGTTGGAACAGTTACAGTGTGCTTTGTGCTTCTGTGGTTGATGTATTCTAATACCCTATTTGGGGCTGGGGAGATGGCTCCGTGGGTGAAGTGTGTGCCTAGTATGCACAGAGAGCCGAGTTCAGTCCCCAGTAGGACATAAACCCAGCACGGTGTTCCCCACACACAGTCTGGTCCCACCTGCAGTCCCGCACGCTGTGGTAGAAGCAGGGAGAACAGCAGTCCAGTGTTAGCCTAGGCTTCACAGAGAGCTGGGTACCACCCTGGGCTAACTGCCCGACAAGTGGGGTAGGGGAGAAAAATGGTTTGTACTGACTAACAAAAATTGAAGGAATCTTTGATTTCTTTTTTCAAAATATTCAAAAGGAAACTTCATGTGAACTTCAGTTGATTTGTTCCTCTTACCCTGTGTGGTCAGTAACGGGTAAAGATAAATAGTTCCCACCCCTAGTTTGCTTCATTGAAATGTAAACTCAATACTTGTACTTTACTTAACTTAGGTGCTGCTCCTGCCTCCCCAGGTTAGCGCCTGGGTCTTGGCTCGTTTGAATCTGGATCACATTAAGTTCCCTGTCAATTAGTTAATGAGTGTTTCAGTAATATCTGTTGCTTAATCTTAATACTGTGAGAGTCTAGACCCCTGAACGCAAGATCTGCATCTGCGCATACAAGGAAGGGTGTGGCGTGTTTAGCTGAAGCAGCAGTTCCTTTACCTTAAAATTGATGTGCTTATTTACACAGAAATAGTGGCTAAATTATGCTAGAAAAGTTGAAATGTAGAACTAAGGTCAGTAAAAAGAGGGAGCTAGAAGCAGAAGTACTTAGAATCCCTCCGTCCCCTAAAGCTACAGCTGAGTTTTAAACTTGTCACTGCTGGTTGACCCCTAGAGGGGGACTAGGAAGCCCCACGCTGACCTACCTGGACCCTTGGGACTTGGTCTTTTCATTCATTCAGATACCCCACCCCCATCCAAGGGTATTTGGACAGACCTATTGATCTGTCCCCACAGGAGTGTGGGGTCACCATTCTTTGGTAAATAATGTCCTTTATTGCACTTGGCCCTTTAAATTATCAAGAGGAAAAATTACTAAAGCTAAAAAATACAAAGAGGGGCCATTAGAGTCTGGGGTCACTTTGGCTGCGAGGTGAGAAGGCTGAGCCTCACCTGAGACTCTTACATCCTTTCAATTTCCGTGATTTCCTTGAAAACAGACCATGGAGACAATCAAGGGACATCTCCCCCTTCCTCTTAGAGAAAACCTCTTAGAAGTTTTCTGTCAGCTTGAATCATCTGGGAAGGGGGAAACTTACCTGAGAAAATGCCCCAAGCAGCCTGTAACCATGTCTGTGGGGCATCTTCTTTCTTTCTTCTTTCTTCCTTCCTTCCTTCCTTCCTTCCTTCCTTCCTTCCTTTCTTTCTTTCTTTCTTTCTTTCTTTCTTTCTTTCTTTCTTTCTTTCTCTCTTTCTTTGTTTATTTGTTTGTTTTTTGATTAGTGACTGATGTTGAAGGACACAGCCCACTGTGGGCCATGCCATCCCTGGGCTAGAGGTCATGGGGTGTGTAAGACAGCAGGCTGAGCAAGCCATGAGGAGCAAGCCAGGAAGCAGCATTCCACATGGCTTTTGCTTCAGTTCCTGCCTCGGGCTCCTGCCCTGACTGTGTCCCTCGTTAATGGAATGTGACCTGAGAGGTGAAAGCTGAAATAAGCCTTTTCCTCTCTTACCAAAAGTTGGTTTGGGTCCTGATGTTTAATTACAGCAACAAAAACATTACCTAGGATAGAGTCACTTGTTTTCCTGTCAGTTCTCTGTCCTTTTCAGCTAGTGCCACACCTTGGCAAAAGGCTGGCAGAGTATTCCCCTGGGGTGGCGTGGCAGAGCTGGAGATACTGCAAAGTAAAGATAGCGGACTGTTGGAGAAGGGAGCAAAGGCTTAGAGCACATAGTTAGGAGAAGGGTGCCTAGCAGGAAGTGGATCATGGCATCATCAGCCAGCCAAGTTAGCCAACGGGAGTGTGTGAAGACCAAGCTAGTCCAGCCCCCATGCTAGGGATAATAGGTGTAAAACTGAGTAATAACTCTCATGAAATGTAAGCAGAATACCCAGCACAATTAAAGCTTTTTATTAGCCAAGCAGTGGTGGCACACACCTCTAATCCCAGCACTCAGGAGGCAGAGGCAGGCAGATCTCGGAGTTCAAGGCCAGCCTGGTCAACAGAGAGAGTTGCAGGACAGCCAAGGCTACATAGAGAAATTCTGTCTCAAAAAACAAGCAATAAAGTTTTTAATTAACATGCTGCAAAGTTGCTTTTTGTTTCAAATTCTACAGAATTTTAAAGAAGGAATTTGTGTAAAACACAGTCAAAATAGAAAACAGTTCAGCCATGCCAGAGCCCCAACACTGGCATTCCCCATCTTGTCCCTAATACAGCAGTTCACTCTTTTTTTTTTTTTTTTTTTTTTTTTTTTAGATACCAGGACTTGGCGGTGGTGCTTTCCTGTTGTTTTTGTCTTTTCAAGGTCTCCCTAGATAGCCCTGGTTAGCCTGGAACTCACTTGTAGACCAGGCTGGCCCTGAACCCACAACAATCTGCCTATCTCTCTGCCCCCAAGTGCTGGCATTAAAGACATGGACTACCCCAGGTCCAGCCAAAGATAATTTTTATAGGACACTGATAAGGTCCATCCAGCATAATGCCTTTGAGATGCTAACAAATTGTTTTGTGTACTAGTGGTTTATTCCTTTTTATTCTTAACAAATATTTCATTGTATGGGTTTAGTGCTATATCGCTATCTCTTACCGAAGGACATTTGAGTTGTCTCTAGGGTTTTTTAAATTTAAATTAACTTTAGCATACAAATAACACGCTTTATCATGGTATTTTCATTCATATGTGTCATTGTATTTTGTTCTGATTAATTGTCCTCTCCTTATTCCTCTGATGCTTTTCAATTCCGTGCATAGTTAGTATTTGGTCATTTAATTGTCTGGATATGGGGTTGTTTACTCTCAAAGGAAAGGAAGAGGGAAAAAAGAAGAAGAAAAAGTAAAGGAAGAAGAAGAGATTCTGACAGTGCCCAAAATGGTGGAAGGCATCTTGGACAGAGAATGGTACCCTCCTCCTGACCCTGAATTCTGTGTGTATGTGTACGAGGTGACCAAATCAATACTGCCCATCGTCAACATTAAGGAACAGATTGAGGCTCTTGCCAAGTGAGTCCCTCCCCTCCCCGCCCCCGTACATTTATTTTAGTTTCTGAATTTTAAAAAAGTTTTAGTGGTTGGCTTTTTTTTTAAGTTAATTTAAAATAAAACCAACAAGATAAACCGCAGTGGTTCACGGCGCTTGAGCCAATGACTCCAACACAGAAGCCATGAATTATGGGTGCTCTTCATTTCGTTAAGCTACATTTCTGTGAAATCAGAGCTGAAGGTGTTTGGAGACAAACACCTGTTTGTTTTTGTTTTTTTGTTTTGTTGCCTAGCTAAGCTGTTAAGAAGCATCTTTGGTATAATCTTATCGAGGTTATGAGTAAGCCTGTGTTTAAGAATTAAATCATTCCTCTGTTGTATGGGGCACTCACCATTTAAAGGCATCCTATTGTGAGTTCTCTACAAACTCTCCCCTTCCCCTTCTTTTAACGCAAATAAGCATCCGTTTTTCTGATGGGTGTCTGCTAGTTTGCTCTATCTCTGGAGTGGACTTTGGGCATTCTGAGAGCTCGCTGCTGGGCAAAGCAGAGCTCAGTGTAAGCCCCGGAAGTGCCCTGTCCGTGTTTGGGCTCCTTCCGCCTTAACATGAGGCCTGTAAGCGAGCAGGAATGACTAGAACCCCGGGGTGGGCTCCACGAATGACACGACCCAGCAGCGGAGCTGCTCCTCCAGCTACAGAGGCCGCCTCTCCGGGAGCTCTGGCCACTCCAGCTCGGGCAGCAGTCCACAGACCAGGCAGTGCCGACTGCCAGCCTCGCAGAGGCCAGACCCTGACTTCTGTCACCCAGGACGAGGCAGAACGAGGCTGTTGTAAAGGATTTGGCTCTAAAGGATTTCCAGGGTCATTAAGATTCGGGTCCTGTGAACATCTGTCCAGTTCTTCACAACACCGAGTTCCCTCGGAGGCTCTGCTCATCACTTCCACTTTTTTAAAGTAGAACCGATGCTAGATAGCAAGCAAGAGAGTGGCCCCAGAGGCCTGTCCCACCACCCGAGGAGCGGTGGAGGCAGGTGGATTGCTGGCTCTGCTCCTCCGCCCTTTGGCTTGTTTTGTTTTAAGCTTTGGAGTTTTCCTTTGCTTCTGTTTACTTGCTCTGGTGTTTTTTGTTTGTTTGTTATTGTTATTGTGTTTGGGGGTTTTAAGATATTATTCATTACAGTACAGCCAAAGAAAGGCTAATCTTTCCTTTAAATTTTCAAATTTTCTTTTCTTCCCCCTAATTATGTTCTTAGTTATAGAGACCTTTTAGAAAAGTATTTATTGACACCATCATATACAATCGTATTGTTTTGGGGGAAAGAAAGTATTCCAATTTCATTATCTCCCACCCATCTGCTACCCTTTCATACCTTTTTTCTTTCCTCCTTCTTTTCCACTCTTCTTTGATGTCAGTGTTCTGTGATGTGTTATCTTCCACAATTAAAAAGATTAATCCTAAAGGAAAAAATATGAAATTCACACTGGACTACACCCGTGTAATACACACTGGTGTATGCCCAGTCTTTAGAAGACAGAAGCGGGATGGGCTCCATGCGGGCAACTACAACCTGGGCCACACACTGAGATCGTGTCTCAAAAGAACAGGCCCTTTTTTCTTGATACTCGAAAATGCCCATGAATGTAATGAGAAATTTGACTGGTTTGCTCTTGCTTTTGAGTTTAAATTCCTTCTGAAAGAAGAAAATTGGTAAAAAGCCTTCACTTTCAGACTAAAACACTTAATACTGTTCACAGTAAGATAAAACTTTGAAACTACATTTATATTTAGTGTGATAGTCATTTGGTGTTATATCAATTGGGATCTTAGCATTCATTTTCTTTGTGTTGAATGAAATCAGCAGAATTTCAGTTTATATATGTTTGTGATTGTCTCAGTATTGTAAAGCATGTTTTTTTTCCTCTAAGTATTTATTTTTTAAGTAAGCAAAAAAAAAAACAGAGGAAATATAGCTTTTACATATAATATTGCATAAAAGATCCAAAATAAATTATTAAAACTGACTTTTTTTTTTAATCTCACTGTAATGGACACAGATATGTGGCAGATAAAATGGGCGGTAAGATTCCAAAAGAGAAGCTATCTGATTTCAGCTGGGAACTTCATATAAGTGAATTGAAATATCAACTGAAATCCAATGTTATACCAATTGGATATATCAAGAAAGGAATCTTTTATCATCGAGCTTTGCTTTTCAAGGTATTTAAAATGTTTTATCTCATTTCCATTAGGTTAAAAAAAAATTTGTCTTTATCTCACCTGAATGTATCAGTTGGTAACATTAACATGAATCTTTGCATTTATATGCATTTGATTTATATGTATTTGTATGTATGCATACACAAACACACACAGGCATATGCACCTGCATATACATTTTGCCAGGCTGCTGGAAGGATATTCACTCAACTTTTATCATCTACCTCCTGTCATTCAGAGAATCTTGCAGAGTTTGGAGGTCAGTGGCAGTATTGTGATGGATCGTGCAGTTAAGAGGTACCTATGTCCCCACGGTCATATCAGAGAAGGGTTCAGAGACAGGAATGACACATAGCCAATTCTGTTAGAGACCACGCAAGGTTCCCTCAGGTGTCAGGCGTGGTGGGGCTCACACACCCGTTATTCCAGTTCCTGGAAGGGTGAGGTGGGAATATTTTCTAGTTTCAGGCTGCCGGGGGCAGAGCAAGACTCTGCCCTTTAAAGACAAGGCTGGAGCAGAAAGCCACCGGTGCGCTCTCCTTTAAAACTCTGCTTTATTGGGGTGTTTAGGCCTCTCCCTCCCTTCCACCAACCCCCAACCTTAGGTAGGAGAGAGGGAAGGTTAGTGGGAAGAGGGGCCCAGACCCCTTTACTTCTCCCGGCTAGTTAGGACCTCGGGATTCTTTTAGGGCTCCATACCAGCGTCCATCAACCGCAGACTCAGCTGAAGTGTTTCTCTCCATCTGTCTGCTCCACCACCACACCATTTCTGTTCCCTCCAAACTGCTCCTCTCTGCACACCAACACCAAACCCCATCACACACCATATAGCCTCTTTCTTGGCCTCACGTTTGTACTCCAAGTCCTAGACCTCGATCCCCCCTCCATGTGGCAGGTGGCAAAGATCATGCCCCACGTGTGACAGTTATCATAACAGGTGTGGGCAAACTGTGGACCAACTAAAATCCCACACTCAGGATTAAAAAAAATTATTTACATAATATACAAAGAACCCAAAACTTCCACTATATAAGTTTCAGAGCCAGAAATGTAGATCAGCTGATAAAGGCACTTCCCCACCAAAGCAGATGACCTGAGGTTGGTTCTCAGGATCCACATAGAGAAAAAAGTGCATGTGCATAAATAAATAAACATCTACACATAAAATAACCCTGGTATAAGAATTAGCTTCCATTTAAGAAATGCAAAGGATATCATTTAGATAGAAAAGCAGGAGAAGGAGGGAGAAGAAAAGAAAGAGAGAGTGTATGCATTTCAAAGGCCTGATATGGGGCATCAAATGAGGCTGCTCTTCACCCTAAAATTTGAGTAGCCACTGAAAGTTGTAAGTGGGGTGTGTGTGTATGTGTGTGTGTGTGTGTGTGTGTGTGTGTGTGTGTGTGTGTGTGATGTGATATAATTCTGAAAGACCATTCAGGCTGCAGAAGGGGGAACAAGTTAGAACAGACACAGAACTAAAGACAGGATGAGCCTTTAGAAGGTGGCGGGTCAAGTGATCCTTACTGAGGGTGCTCCATGTGGAAGGAGAATGAAGCAGAGATTTCACCTGAAAGGAGTTGGTATTTGCCTGAAGATGGTGGGGAGAATTCCCAGGACATGAGGAATGACCTCCAGGTTCTGGACAGGGCAAGTAGAGAAGATGGCACCATTCACCGAGAAGTGAGGCTTAAGAGAGTGTGGCCTTTTGATCCATTGTGTAGGAACTTAGAAAACGTTTTCCCACCCTACAGACTGAAAGATTAAATTTCTTTCATCTTCCAAGTACTTATAAACTTCTGTAATAGTGACTTTTCTCCTTTTTGTCACCAACCAATCATCTGACAAGAAGCAGTTTAAGGGAAGAAAGGTTAGAGAGCTCAGTCTACCAGGGCCTGGGGAGGTATGAGAGCCACATCTGGTAACACTCCACCACAGTCAAGGAGCAGAGAGAGAAATGCTGGCATGCAGTTCTTCTCTTTCCTTTATGCAGTCTGGACCTCAGCCCATGGGATGGTGCTTCCCGCATTCAGAGTGTCTTCTCTCCTCCCTGTGCAGTTAAACTTTTCTTATAAATACTCTGTGGCGTGTCTACTAGGTGATTCTAAAGCCCATCAAGTTGATGGGGAACTACTCTCAATCTACCACGTGTCAATTTGCTAACTATACCCATCATTTTAAGCAAAAAAAATTCCATGTCTCATTCTTGAAAGCCTTGCAGGCATCTTGTAATGCAAACTGCACTTAGTTATCTGTAAGAATTCCTCAGATCCTAACAGTCCTACCATTGTACAAAAACCCACAGTCCAAAGTCTACTCTAAGAGTCAAAGCAAAATCCTAACTATGATTCCTGTAAAAGCATTTTTTCAGGTTGCATAACTCTGACAATCATTTCACAGAATAAACATTGCCATTCTAAAAGGGGGGAACACGAACACAGTAAGAAAATATTGGATCAAAGTAAGATCAAAACTCAACAGAAAGCTGAGTATGGTGGCGCTTAGCACTTGGAAGCAGAGGCAGGCAGATTTCTGAGCTCCAGGCCAGTCTGTTCTACAGAGTGACATCCAGGGTTATACAGAGAAACCTTGCCTTGAAAGACCAAAGCAAACGTTTCAACAGGGAAAACATCAGTTCCTGCAACACCATGTTCAGCATTTGGAGCCTGTAATGCAATCATCTGGGCTTCTGGAACCCTGCTCATCCAACTTGTCTGCAGCACATGACTGATAGCTCTTGGGCAAGCTGCATTCTGTATCTGCAACTTTCCTTGGCTGATGTCCCATGGTTTTACTAACTCTGACATCCTGGTGTCTCTACAGTAGCTTGGGGTTTATCTTCACACAAGGACCTTAGAGTGATCTTCCCTCCTCAGTTAAACCTGTCTGGAAAGACCCTTAGAGATATTCCCAAGGTGTGTTCCAAGCAGATAGACACCATTAGCCGTTGTCTTAGGGTTACTATTGCTGTGAAAAGGTTTATTTGGCTTACACTTTCATGTTGTAGTCTATCACTGGAGGAAGTAAGGACTGGAGCTCAAGCAGGACAGAAACCTGGAGAGAGGGGCTGATACAGTGGTGCTGCTTACTGGCTTGCTCCCATGTAGGCTCAGCCTGCATTTCTATAGAAACCAGGACACCAGCTTAAGGATGGAACCACCAACAATGGGCTGGGCCCTCCTCCATCAATCACTATCTAATAAAATGCCCCACAGGCTGCCTACAGCCTGATCTACTGGAGGCGCTTTCTCAGCTGAAGCTCCCTCCTCTCTGATAACTATACTTTGTGTCAAATTGGCGTAAAACTAGCCAGCAAAGCCACCATAATCTCATTTCATCCATTTATATCTCACTCAGGTTTCACAGCAGTCCTACTCATCATCTAAATGCCTTTCTTACGTCCTTGGAATTCTTGCTCTGTAGGTTCTTCTTCCTGTCGTAAAGTCCTTTCTTTTTATCACCTGTTCCTTCATCTAGATTCTAGACAGGCTGAAGTCTGCAATGTACACATAGAAACTCTATGTCTGTTCTTGCAATGTCTACAACCAGAGCCCTCTCCCTCACGACAGTTGTCATTTGTGCTATTTGCTAGGACCTTGTTCATATAACTGTAACAACTCACAAAAATAGCAAAGATTAAATTTGCTAGTAATCCTTACTTTATTTTTTTAATTATCTATTTTTATTCTATGAGCATTGGTGTTTTGCCTGCATTCGTATGTGTGTGAGGGTGCCGGAGCCTATGGAACTGGAGTGACAAACAGTTGTGAGCTGCCATGTGGGTGCTTGAACCCAGGTCCTCTGAAGGAACATCCAGTGCTTAGCCACTGGGCCATCGCTCCAGCACTGTAACCCTTACTTTAGTAAATGGCAAAGCTAGTACTTGGAGAAAAGAGCTTACCCAGCTCAGCCATGTGGAACTAGGCTTGAACACATTTTACACTGAGTATTTAAACACCTCTCACATTGATTCTACCAAATGTAAATCTCACCCTTGATTAAAATTCTGAGTTATACTGACCATGATATTTCTTGGCACATACCTCATTCCCTACTTCTCTGTCCCTGACCTTTGCTCTAGTCTCTGGTAGGGGCTACAGTGACCACCTCATTGTCTGTCTTGCTTAATACAACAAAGGATTTGGTTTGTCATTGACCATCCATTTCCCCAGACACCACTCTCTAGTTACCTTCTTCTCTCTTGCTATTAATAACTAGACTCTTCCAGATGGTCATCTGTGTTATTTAGAGTTCCTGTTGCTGAGAGGAAACACCACGGCTGAAAGCAAGTTGGGAAGGAAAGGGTTAATTTGGCTTATCATTCCACATCACAGTCCATTGTTAAAGGAATGCAGGACAGGAATTCAAATAGGGCAGGAACCTGAAGGCAGGGGCTAATGCAGAGATCCTGGGGGAATGGTGCTCAGCATGGCTTCCTCAGCCTGCTTTCTTGTAGAACCCAGGACTAGCTGCTCAGGGATGACACCCCTACAATGAGCTGGGCCTTTCCCATCAGCTGCCAATGAAGAAAATGCCCTGCAGGCTTGCCTACAGCTCAATCTTATGAAGGCTATTTTTTAAATTGAGGTTCCTTCTTAAAAAAAAAAAAAAGATTTCTTTTATTTTATTTTATTTATACAGTGTTCTGCCTGCATGTGCTCCTGCATGCCAGAAAAGGGCACCAAATCTCACTGTAGGGTTGGGAGCCACCATGTGGGTGCTGGGAATTGAACTCAGGACCTCTAGAAGAGCAGCCAGTTCTCTGAACCTCTGAGTTCTCTCTCCAGTCCGAGGTTCCTTCTTTTGAGATGACCTTAGCTGTGTCAGGTTGATGTAAAACTGTCCAGCACATCATCTGTTTTCCCTTTATGAACTTTCTATATCAGATCACTTTCCCATGTTAGCACCTTATGGTCCTGCTATCACAAAACCCCGTACACTGGTGTACAGGGGAGGTCTAAACAGCAAATACTTATTTCTCATAGTTCTAGAGGCTGAGAAGTCCAAAGTCAATGTGACCTTGAAAAGTTTGCGTCTGGAAAGGGATTTCTTCCTGGTTTGCAGTCAGCTGCATTATTGAGGCATCCTCCCAGAGCTGAAGTTCTTAACTCTTCCTATCTGTTTGTTTAAGACAGGGTCTCTCTACATACTCCAGTCTCTTGAAGAGCTCACACTGTAGATCAGGCTGGTCTTGAACTCACAGAGATCTATGTGCCTGCCTCTGCCTCCCAGAGGGCTGGGTTTAAAGGTGTGGTCCCCCACGCCTTTTCCTGTTTTTGTAAGGACAGTAATTTCTGGGGAGGGAGGCCTTGTCCTCATTAGCTCCTCTAAGCCCAGTCATCTCTCCAAACTCTCACCTCACTCAGAATACATTAGAGTTTAGGACTTCAGCATGCAGAGCTGGGGGGTAGGGGCATTGCACACGTATGTAATCCCTAACTCTTTGTGCTGACTTGAACTCATTGCTCTCACAGGTTACCCGTGTCATGCAGCTAATTGCTGACCATTGCACCACTGAAATCCTGAGCACAGTGCTCTCTGACTCTCTTGCTCTTTGAACTCTCCATACATGTAGATTTTGTCCCATTTTCTTGCAGACTGATGGCCCTTGTTTGGCTTTCCTCCCTGCCCTAAGGAAGCCTAGATATATTGACCTCAGGCTCAGTAATTCCCTCCTTTCCTCTCCTGCATCTTTCACAGATGCCGTGCCAATCAGGTCAGTCCTGTCCATTCTGACACACAGGCTGCAGAACATGACAGGGGTGTCCAGCGTTAGGAGGAGGAGGTAAGGATCAGTCCCTTCCCAGCTCACCACAGGCATTTCCCAGGACTCTCCAACAACTATGCCCCACCCCAGCTCCCCTTCCCTGTGAGCAGGAGACCTTTGTGTGATCCACAGTACAAGGAGAATAGCTTTCCAGACACAAGCTCCTTCACTCACTCACCAACTCACAGATTGTTTCCAGGAGGCTGTCTGCTTCCCCTGTCAGGTCGATTCGTGCACTCACCTTGAGAAACCGCCTGCCCTCAGCTTCAGTCTAGGAAACAGGGTGGGGCCAGCAACCTGTTGTAGTGATTTAACAGGACATAGGGACATCAGTCTCATACTCTGGAGAACGGCCTACCACAGTCTTTGTATCCCACTGGACTACAAGGGTGATAGATTTTTATACTTTTGTTCTGTGGTGACTGCTTTCCAGGCCATCTTGAGCTACAGGACAAACGGTATCAAAATCAAAACCTAAGAGTCCTGAAAATGACCACCAAGTCTGTATCATTTTGTCCTATTCCAAACTGCAGTTTGGGGCAGTCACTGCATAGTAACTAAAACATCCAGTTTTTTTTTTTTTTAATGCACCCACTATTGAAATACAATTCATCCAATTAAAGTATAAATATGCCCACTACGAAAGCACAGTTCTCCTCTGGGGCTACTTGGCCTTTGTTCAGGGCTTACTCTGTACATTTGGCTTCCATCACGCAGCCATGAAGGTACCGTGCTGCTCTCCACCCCACAGAGGAAGAAATGGAAGCCTGGGCTTGCAAACCCTGAGGCTTAAGCTCACTAGTTGGTAAGAATCAGGGCTGAGTTGAAATGCAAACCCAGGCAACGTAACCAAGCTCTTTCATTCATTATGGAACAGCTGAAAAGTTTCTAAAGATGCCTGACGAAGGGACTCTAGCCCACTCAAGAGCATGCCTCTGGCAGGCCTGGCCCTTCTCCCCCGTTCGCTCTGCCTTCCTGAAAACCATCAGATAACATTCCTAAAGCTAGCCACCACGGTCTACTCCCCTATTTGCCTACTTTCTCCTGAGGCTGACTACCAAGGTCCAGCCAGCAAAGTGATAAAGTCAAAAGCCCCCATGCTCACCTAATTATCATGCCCAAACAAAATTAAAAACCTCACCCTAACACATGGTTTCTCCCTTGACCTTTATAAACTGCCACTTGTCTATGGGCCACATCTGTCTCCTCTACATCCAGAAGCAGTCCTTTGTCTCTTGCTCCTTGCTTGACAAGTGTCTCTTCCTCTTCCCCCCAGTCCTCTGTCTCCTGTCTTGTCTCTTATTTCCTGCCCTCTCTCTCTAGGGCAAATAAATCCCCTTTGTGCTGATAACTTGTTCTTGGGTTCTTGGAATTGTACTCTGTTCCCTTTCACTTAAAACAAACAAACAAACAAACAAACAACTCTAAACCAGGGAAAGTCCGGGCACCCTGGAAAGACAACCTACAGTGAGGTAGCAGCTGAAAGCTAGAGAGCTAGCTGCAGTTTGGGGTCTTCCATGGTGCCTTCTGCATTGCAAAACTGACCGGCTGGGAATCAGGCTTGCTTCAGTCTCACCACCTACTGTGGCTGGAGCCTGGGGATAGCTGCCCTCCAACCTTCCATCTGGTGCTCTACTGCATAACGGCCTGCAGCGCCCTTTCCCAGAGCACCGCTGTACACACTGACAGCCAGGCCTCAGGGACAGCCCACGCTCCTGCCACACTCTCCTCCATTTTCCGTCAAACATTGTGTGCGCATGCCTGTGTTTAACTCTCAGTCTCCCAGCGAGGCTCTCCGCAGCGGCTTGCCCGCGGCCCTGAGCCGAGGTGTGCTGTCTCTCCCTCAGGCACTGGCTGATAAAATCGGGGTGGGCTGCTGCCTGGTGCGCGGTGAGTATAGCCGAGGGTGGAACGAAGTGACGCTGCTGAACGAGGCTCGGAAGGGCCTGAGAGGGAACCTGCCGCCGCCCGAAGAGTACATCGTGGACCTCATGTTCCACCCGGGGACCCTGATGAAGCTGCGCAGCAGAGAGGCCGACCTCTACCGCTTTCTGTAGTCACCAGAGGAACGCAGGAGCACCCAAACCAGAAACTGTCTCTGCGTGCTCTCTAAGACGGGCGCTGGCAGATGTCATAACTTCAAATAAAAGGATTAGAAACGGTTTGTGTGTAGACATCATCTGTGGGTGCTGCTGTGCGGTGCTCAGGTTCCAGGTCTACCAGGACCTCACCTGCTCTCCACCCGGCACGAGGTTACTGTGGATGAGACCAGCTCAGGCGTCTTGGAGCTAAGAAATCAGCAACGATGGCCGGCAGCAACTGCTTCCTGCGGTGGAACGGGACTCTCATTGTCCCTGTTTGGTATCCAGAATAAGTCGGGTAATTAGTACTTGGTTTAGATAAGCGCAGTCGATTTGTACTGTCTCAGTCACCTTGTCTGGCTTTAAGATTTAAGGGGCTCCGGTACTTCAAAGTCCTTTCTAACTTAATTGAACACTGATTAGGGACTGCAGCTTTGCCTGTGGTGGTTTCAGTAAGAATGGCCCCCACAGGCCTGCAACTGGACAAGGGTTGGGGGGTGGGGCCTTTTTACAGGACGCGTGCACTGGGGGTGTGCTCTGGGGTTTGCCAGGCTCAAGACAGGGCCCTTTCTCTTCCTGCTGCCCGGGGATGCATCTTCTCCAGCACCGCGTCTGCCTGCTCACCGCCACGCTCCTTTCCATAACAACAATGAACTAAACCTCTGACACTGTAAGCCACCTCAGCTAAATGGTTTCCTTTCTGAGAGTTTCCGTGTCGAGGTGTGTCTTCACAGCAGTAGAACACGGACTAAGCAATGACGCTTGGCACACAAACATAAAGACATGAGCTCACATCCCTGGGACATACCTAAAACGCCATCACGGTGCTCCTGTGATGTCTGACCTCAACACTCCTGCCTACATGCACACTCACGCATGCAAACAACACACACACACACACACACACACCACCACATATAAGTTAACACTGGGTCACCCAAAACTTGTTTTAGATGAATATAACTTGAAAATTTCATCTCTGAGAAGGAAACAATCATACAGAGAGAGTAGAGCAGATCTTTGATAAGAAAGTATGTTTCTAGACATGAGCTCAAAACGCCGAGAATAAATAGCCATTTCAAATGCAGATGACCATTATTGATACAGCAACTCTCACGAAGTATATATTTTCTAGTAAATCTTTAAAGTCTGAGGCTTATCTGTATAACCATTTTCCTAGTACGTTTTGCAATGAGATTGATTTTGAAAACTGTGGCTAACACTTTTTCAAAAACCAGCCCGTGGGGATAAGGTCGTGGCTCAGTAAGTGAGAACACTTGCTTTGTAATCACGAGAACATGAGCTTGAATCTTTAACACTCAAGAATTGAAGCAAGGAGGCTGGAGCCTTGCAAGGGCTTAAAACGCATTAGCCAGGCAGCTTACGCGAACAGCTACTAGCCTCTGGTTCAGTGAAGACCTGTCTCAAAGCACTAAAGGAGACACCAAGTGTCCTGCTCTGGCCAATGAGTGGACACACGTGGGCATATATATACCCGCACACTTGAAAACATATAACACAGCATGTATCTGAGCACACGCACTCCCACAGTAACACAAATCTGTAATTTTAAAGCATATAATTTTTTTAATCGAAGAATAAGCCTCTTTTTTGTGGCATGGTAAATTTTATTTATCATTCGATTTAATGGATTAGAGTATGGATTATAAGGCATGAGCTCATCTCAGCATTTTTCAAGCTTGTTTTGATCCAGCAAACACTTAAGATGGATTACAAAGATTTATAAAGTGTAACAAGATGAAAATGGATGAAGAACAGAAGCACGGAAGAGAGAGAGCTTAAAGCTGGGGACTGAGCAGAGCATGTAAAATTCATCCATGAAGATGAAAATCTGACTGCAATCCAGGCAGCCACTAAAGGGGCAGGACTGTAAGCAACTGGATCAGGGTCCACCAGCTAACAGCACAGAGGACCTTCTGAGGACAGAGACTGGGAGACTTCTCCTTATGGAGCTTCCTGAGATAATAAAATGTAACAGGAAGAAACTAGTACCCTATGTTCTGAAAAATAATTTCCTGGGCCAATGGCCAGACATGACAGTAGAAGGAGGAAAGAGTTTCAGGTAGAGCCACTATGGCAGGTCCAGGTGGGCGTGAGCTCACCAAGGTGTGCTCTGTTGGTTTATTGCTTGCCTCTTTAAGACAATTCCATGCAATGCCCCTCCTAGGTTCTAGGTAGATACTGAACAGACATAGTTTAAATTCTATTTTCAGGTATGTTTTTGAGGCTCTAGACCCATAGAGTTGAATATCCAGTCAATTACATAAAATAATTTGCAGTGGTAACAAAGCTTATGAAATGCCTACAAATGAACTTTAGAGGAAATATGAGAGAGATGAACTTTCCATGACACCATGGTGAGACTGAGTGTGCTTTGTTCAGGGAGACTGGCACTCAGCACATCCCACGGTAACACATGAGTTAACACGTGAGCACTGCTTTTCCCCTTAGAATCCCACCGTGCCCTTTCCGAAGTTGGCAGCAAAATCCATCTAGAAGAATGCACGAATATCCATACTATTTTAAAATAAAACAATACAGAGGGGATTGGCTTTCCATTTCCCATCATGTACCAAATGTGTTGAAAAGCAACCAGAAGTCAACTAATATGGCACAAACATAAAAAGAGAATGAAGACTGCACATGGAAACCTCTTTGTAGTGGTTGAGATTTATTATATCAATAATAAATATTGTTATGCCACAACAAATGGCACCCAACTAATCTAAGTATCCACACCCTTTAAATCATACTTTATCATAAGCTCCCACTGATGCAACCCAAACTTAAAACCTAAAAACTCCCATGTCTATTACTGTCTCTTTGAGAGACTCTTAAATCGGCCCAGGAGTTTACTGTGAGCAGACCTGAGACTTAACAAAACTGGCTACAGTCTAACAGGATGGAAGACACAATAAAACAGACTTCTGGGAGCTAGGCTGATAATCTAGTCTACAGTTTTAAGACAGAAATAAAGGGAAGTTTAGAAATTATGACAATGGTTACATTCATAGTCATTAATTTAACTTTAATCATTGGATTAGCCTTTTATGTCTTCTCAAAGGCAAAGGCTTTAGGAAAGACACTGAAACAATACAAAGAACACGTAAAACAATATGAAAAAGAAATGAAGGTTGGAAACAGGACCTAAAACAAGAGATACAGAAACTTACAAAACAGGATGAACAACAGGAAGATAGGAGAGGGGTTTTAGAAAAGATCCTGGAACAACACAAAGAATAACTAGAACAATATAAAGAAAAAATTAAAAGTTGGAAGAGAAGCATAAAACAAGAGAGACAAAAGATTATTGAACATAATAAACAATAGAGAGATGGGTATGAAATATGGGTGCAGACCTTAAGAGTTTAGAATACTAAGTAAAGAAAATACTCAGGCAGAGGCAAAAGATAAAAAGAAAGAAAGCCAATCAAAGGTGGTTAGAAAACAAACGTTAGCTTATCCAGTCAGTATACAGCAGAGTCCAGCAGATGATGATCATCCACAGGATTGTCTTGAAGCTGAATGGCGCCCTGTGGAAGTGCTAGATCTGAGGAAATTTAAGGAAAGTGTCACTAATTTTGGAATGCATTCACCATTTGAAAAACAAATGCAGATTTCCTAGTCAATCAGATGTAGAGTAATTCCAAGGAACTGGGAGGATATGGCAAAGGCAATGTTAGAATGTGGGCCACATTTACAGTGGCTATCATGGTGGAGAGAAGAAGAGGCTAGAGAGATAGCACACAAAAATAGAGCCGAAGGTGCTGGTGTTTCTCAGGAACAGCTACTTGGTGATGGCCAATAAACTGACACAGAGATACAAGATGTACATAATGAAGAAACTTTAGCATTATGTTGCCTAGCAGCATTAAATGCCTGGGACAAGGTTGAGGAATCAGGAAAAAGGCTTGAGCCATTCTCCCAGGTCATACAAGGTCCAAGTGAAACATTCACTAACTTTTTGCAAAGATTGACGTCAGCTGTGGAAAGAAGTAAATCAGATCCACTAGTTAGAAAAGCACTAACAGAATCTTTAGCTTTTGAAAATGCTAATATTGAATGCAAAAAGGCAATAGGCCATTAAGAGCAAGATCTGCTCCAATAGACGAATGGATTCGAAGTGCGATTGACATCAGACCTCATTCACCCAGTTTGACCTTGATAGGAGAAGCTACCCCTAAAGACCTTGGGAAATATCTTAATTGTGATGGGCAAGGTTGCTACAAAAGAAGTTACCAGGAAAACCAAAATAATTCAAAAAGGGAGCCTCTGCTTCCTAGAATATGCAGAAGATGTGGTAAAGGTCGACACTGGATTAGTGACTGTAGAGCAGTCACAGATAAATGGGGTAATCCTTTATCAAAAAACACCCAAGGGGCCTCTCACAGGCCCCAATGCAGCTCTGGGAATAAGCATTAAAAGCTTAGACAGTGAGGCCAGAGCAGGTTCTATAGATAAATAATAATAATAAAAAAAAAACAGGAGGGAACAAAAGAACAAATATATTGGCAAACCTCTATAAATGATCAAAGGCCAAAGTTAAAGATAATTTTAAATAATATTGAAATTGAAGGCATGGTGGATACTGGGGCTGATGTCACAGTTATCACTCCTAAATCCTGGCCCCCAAATTGGCCACTTCAAGAGGCGGATATCCAATTCTAAGGAGTTGGAACTTGATCTAAAGTAAAACAAAGTGTCAGGTGGCTTAAATGAACAGGACCAGAAGGTCAAATAGGAAAATTGAGGTCATATGTGGCTGAGATAGACATAAACTTATGGGGAAGAGATCTGTTACAACAATAGAAAATCCAGATTAACATCCCCCCAATTTTAGAAGCAAGCCAAAAAACAGGCAATACTCCTGATAAAGAAGTTAAAATTATATATATATATATATATATATATATATATATATATATATATGCCATCAAAAACAGTTACAGACTGTCCAGGCTGTCCATAACAAAATACAACAGAGGCTGTCTTTTCAACTTCATGTTGGGAAGCCACTGCTAATAAAACCCCAAACCAAGTGGTTGGCGGACCAACCTATTTGGATTGAACAATGGTCTATGAGTAAAGAAAAATTACTGGCACTAGAACAGCTCGTCCTGGAACAGTTGGAGGCTCAAAATATAGAGGAGTCCAAAAGCCCTTGGAATTCTCCTGTATTTGTCATTAAAAAGAAATCTGGCAAATGGAGGATGTTAACAGATCTCAGAGCAATTTGACAAAATTATTCAGCCAATGGGATTGTTACAATCTGGAATCCCATTGCCTTCTGTATTACCTAAGGAATGGCCTATTATAGTGATTGATTTAAAGGATTGCTTTTTCACAATTTCTTTACATGAACATGATAGGGAAAGGTTTGCTTTCTCAGTATCCACTTTGAATAGAAGCTGTCCAATAAAGAGATATCACTGGAGGGTCTTACCGCAGTGTATGTTAAACAGTCCTACTTTGTGCCAATACTTTGTACAACAGCTGTTGGAGATAATTTGTAAGCAATTTCCTCAATCCATAATTCACCACTATATGGATGATATTTTATTAGCTTATTCAGATATGAAAACATTAGAAATATTTATGATGAAATAAATAGAACTTTGTCTTGTTGGGGATTACAGATTGCTTCTGAAAAAATACAAAGAGGAGATTCTATTAATTACCTAGGATACAAAATAGGTCCACAGAAAATTCAACCACAAAAAGTACAAGTTAGAAGAACCCAATTAAGAACTCTTAATGATTTTCAAAAATTGCTGGGAGATATTAACTGGCTACGGCCTGAAATTGGTTTAGCTACTCAAGAGCTAAGTAACTTATTTCAAACCTTACAGGGTGATAAGGACTTAAATCGTCCAAGAACATTATCAGCTGAAGCTGAAAAGGAATTGGCTATGGTAGAAAAGAAATTACAAGATGCATATATAGACCATATTGATCCAAAGAGGGCCTGTATTTTGGTTATCTTGCCTTCCACTCGTTCTCCCACAGGAATTCTTATGCAGAGAGAGGATTGAGTTTCCCTCTGAATAGAATGGGATGTTTTTGGCACAAACAAAGAAATTTAAAACCTATATAGAAACGGTTTCTGAATTGATCCTAAAAGGAAAAAATGAGACTTTATCAACTGGCTGGAATATATCCAGCTGAAATTGTAGTGCCCTTTACCAATGCTGAGATTGTGTCATTATAGGCAGACAACGAATATTGGCAAAGAGCTTGCTGTGAATTTTTGGGAGAAATCAACAACAGATACCCAAAAAGCAAAATACTTCAGTATATAAAAAGAACCAATTGGATTCTCCCTCCTATAGTAAAAGGAACTCCAATTTCTGGAGCTCCCACATTTTATACAGATGCCAATAAATCAAAAAGGGCAGGTTATAAGTCAGAAAATCTGAGTAAAGTGGTGGAGAGTCCTTATAAGTCCTTATGATTCAGTTCAAAAATCAGAATTATATGCAATTCTCTTGGTGTTATCAGATTTTCATGAGTCTCTTAATATAGTCACCGACTCTCAATATGCAGAAAGAGTTGTTCTGAATATAGAAACTGCTGATCTAATTCAGGATAATTCTGATTTAACTTTACTGTTTCTTCAATTATAACAAGTAATCAGAAATAGAAATAATCCATTGTATATAACATATATCAGATCTCATATGTGTCTTCCAGGCCCTCTAGCACAAGGCAATGATAAAATTGATCAACTATTGATAGGCAGTGTGTTAGAGGCCTCAGAATTTCATAAAAAACACCATATTAACAGCAAAGGTTTAAAAAGAGAGTTTTCTATCACTTAGCAACAAGCCAAAGAAATTGTGAGAAAATGCCCCACTTGTTCTTTATATAAACAAACTCCACTACCTGCAGAAAGTAACCCTAAAGGTAACCAAAGAAATAAAATTTGGCAAATGGACGTGCTTTATTTTACAGAGTTTGGTAAACTGAAATATGTGCATCATACTATAGACACATATTCAGGGTTTCAATGGGCAACAGCCTTAAGTTCTGAAAAGACTGATTCGGTTATTATGCATTTATTAGAAGTGATGGCAATTATGGGCATACCTAAACAAATTAAGATTGATAATGCTACAGCGTATGCCTCTAATAAAATGGAAGGATTTTTTACATATTACAAGATAAAGCATGTAACAGGTATACCTCACAATTCTACCGGTCAAGCAGTCATTGAAAGATCCAATCATACTTTAAGGGACATGCTTAACAGAGAGGGGTATTAAAAAAAACCCAGAAATAGATTACATAATGCTTTATTGACCTTAAATTTCTTAAATGTTAATGAACAACAAACAACAGCTGGGAAGAGACACTGGGTTATAGAAAAAAACTGCCAAATTATTTCAGCTTATATATTTCAAAAATACCATAACTTCACATGTGTTACGCTGGGAAAGAGGTTTTGTGTATGTTCATACAGGAGAAAAGAAATTATGGGTTCCTTCAAAACTAAAATCAGATATGACAGAGAAAGACAACCTGAAGACCTTGGCCACACAAGAAGAGAGAAATCAAGACCAAACATAACAGGTAACATAAATTGATAATCCCTTCACATGAGAACAACTCTAAAACTGACTGAGGCATAAAAAATGTCACATACAACAATACATGGCCAATAAATCCTTGGCTATAATATCCTCAAAATATATTAAGCCATTCTTTTAACTGGGATAGATAAAATTGGTTTACAGTTTAGTTTCATCCTGAACATCTCATACATTTATAATTTTAGAACTGTATAATGCTTGTGAGAAATTATATGTTTGCAGAACAAAAGGACTGGACACTGGAGATGCTGGATCAAACCTGACTGAATCCTCCTTCCAGCATGCTGAGACATTGACACATCTGTTCCAGCATCTTGCATGTTCCAGCATTCTGCTTGTTCCTCCCTCAACTGCTTCAATTGCTGTTTCTCATCAAAGCCTGCTCCCAAGAGAGCTATGAAGAAAGCTACTAATCTTAATTGATCCAGCATTTTAGACTGTTCCAAACAGGAATTTTATTAAGCCTGAAATTTCTCAACATTCAAAGACTGGACCACAAATGTTATTGCTTCTTTAATTAACCATTTTTTCCCCAATTTTCTTTGGGCCCCCTAACAGGATTTTTATCTGTCCAAAATGTCAGCTAGAAGAACACCATGAGAACAAAGTCCAATTTTCCTTAAAGGGGGTTGGGTAAGTTTTTTTTTTTTTCTATGCCTATGAATGTTTATTTTCATTGGGAGATGTTTATAAATTAATTGTCTTACTCAGGGAAAAACAAGATCAGATTCAGGGATTCCTCTCTTTTCCTTTTCTCTATCTTTCTTTCTTAGGTAAGGAGAAAAGGGGTTAAAAAGAAAGGGGGATACAGGGATATCTTATAGGAATAATAAGACAAAAGGTAGGTTATTGAATCTACTCTACTTAGGGTTTTATTTGTTATTCTCAAATAAGGTTAATTTTAACTCTCGTATAGGATTTTGCATATTGATGCAAAAATAAGTCTATTTTTGATACATTGGTATAAGCTTTAGTATATTGATACAAATTCAAGGTTACTTCCAATACTTTTAAACTGCTATTGCAAACTGATTAGGGTATTAGGTAATTGTTAATTGTTAATCAACTCATAGTCATGTCAGACACTAGTCGAATTTATCACAGGTTTATACATCCTAGGTTTAACAGATAGATATGACTTTGTAGACAGGTAAGTCTTCAAAAACTTCAGAGGCTTACAGATTATGGCATTTTAAAATGTCTTTATTATTTTAAAGATTCTTTGACAATGAGACAGGTTATCTCCTAGCAGTATCCCTGCTAACTTGAAGAAGATCGTGAGCATCAAAGAACCTCCGTATGGAGATGGCTTCAAATGTGGCAAACAAGCCACTTGGGTAAAGAAAATACTCCTCCTTCACGATAGACAAATTCTGCCAAACTTAAATGCAGGACAAGTCTACTAAACTACCAAGACAGGGTAAGCAAGTCCTAAATAGTTCCTGCTTCACATTTATGTCTGTCAAATATTCTGAGCCAGAAAAGGCTGAAGATGATTCTCTGACTTCACAGAGAATTATGGTTGACTGTTGTAGCAAACTGTCTCTGTCTTTTTTTTAGTTTTTGGGAGCTGCTAACATGCACTTCCTATTACTCTGGTAACTAATTTTATTCCTTCTCAAGTCTTTGATGGGGTTAAAGATCAAATAGTTATAGTTCCACAATTAAGCTTAAGTTGTTTAAAATTTAAGGAAATGCTTTCATATAGGTAATACCAATAAGGATAAAAGTTGACTTAAGTATAGAACTCTAAATTTGTCAAGATAGACAGGATAATCAGATACTTTCTCCTAAGTTGCTATATACACACGGACTAGACATTGCACATGTAGATTTTACCTAATAGTTTCCATAATTTTATGATTATTGTTGCATTGAAAGAAAAAAAGCCTTTTATTGGACTTAAAGGGGGAAGTGTTGGTATAATGTTCTTTTGGAATATATACATTCTACCCTTGTTCATTCAAATGCTGATTTCTCTCCCCTACTCTCTGGTTTCGATCCAGATGTTGCATTGTGATGCTTATTCTAAGCATCACCTGTCTCAAGTTTGTGTAAACATGCCACCATTTGTTCTCTAAATTGTCAATTAAAATAACCAGCCACTATGCTGAACAATGGAGAAGATAGGAAGATAGGGTGGGACATCCTGGTCCAGAGTGGGAAGAGGAGGAAGAAAGAGGGGAGCAGAAGAATCCAGAGGAGAGGTCTCGGAACCACGTGGAGAAATGAACCTAAGATATCACTAAAAGCAAGTAAAATGGGTGACTCTGAATGGGAGGAAACTATACTGGCTTGGACTTTTAGGATGTAGTAACTATTGCCCAGCATTGTGCTCTAGGTTAATTAAATAAATCCTAGTCTTGAAAGGAAGGAGTTAACTTTACAGGTTTCTTTATGAATTTTTTGCCCCATGTTAAACTAAATTCTCCCAGTACTTTTCCAGAAAGCAGAAGGACATGGACAAAAGGTGAAGCAGGTGAATGGGGACAAGACGCACCCAGCTGCAGAGGAATAACCAGGCCAGCAGAGATAACATTGCCCAGCAACCACTCCAAGGGTCTCCACCCTGTTGTGGAAGAATGTCCAGGCCTGCAGTATGAGATAGGGTTGCCTGGGAACCGGTTCAGATGGTCACAGCTCCCCCACCCAGGACATTCCGGGTGTAACTGAAAGATGGGATATCCTCCAGATGTCCAGGGCAGGACTGACTGGATTTGGGCACCTAAAATGAACCAATCATTTAAAAAGTCAACCACCCTATAGCCCTTCACCCAATCCTAAGCTGCTGAGCCTGCTACCCCTTGCTTCCCCAAGCCTTTCCTTTAAAACCCAGGCTTTTGTCTTTCGGGGGCTGTTCCTCGCTGGTTGGGAGGGCAGCCCCATAGCGTGATGGCTTGAATAAACCTCTTGCATTTTTACCTATTCAGTCTCCAAGTTCCATCTGTTTCCCTGGAAACTGGGCTCCTGCTGGGCCTAACAGTCTCTTGTGTGGTGATTTGGTTATACAACTGTTTAGGAATAACTGCTGTTTAACTAAAAGATATATATCAATAGTAAATATTGTTACCCACAACACACCCCTGAACAGGTTTCACAGGATGCTTTCTAAAAACACGGGTTTCAGGTGTGTATTTTTCTTGATAAGGAAGGGCATGTTGTCATCCATGCCTTTGTATCGGCACAGAGTGGTACAGGAAACCAAATGGACGTTGACCTTTTCTTTTTACTTAAAAACCCTTAAAAACCATCACCTGCCTCTCAGCATGACACACGTAGTAGTCCTCTGCCCAAACCAAACATCTGGAGATGAGTTAATGGGGTTCTGGAGACAGTGCATTCAGAGCCACTCAGAGAAAGTGAAGGCTACACACCGATGTGTATATGAACTTGAATGAAACCTGACCAAGGACTTTGTGAACACAGTTACTGGTTTGGGTATACTCGTACAGCAGCGGGTAGTGTTCTGTCACTTATCTAGGGCTTAGATGTCTTCTTGGGTTTATTTATTTCTTTGAGGGGTTGATTGATTGACTTTTGGAGCCCAGGCTAGCCTCAAATTCATAGCCCTCCACTTTGAGTCCTATATACTGATATGCTAGGCTCGGGGTTTATTTAAAAGCATAGTTCTTCATTTACAATCTCTGAGTGTTGGGCCAATCACTGGCAAATCTTTTCTTAAGCTTTTACTCTTCAAAGCCAGAGCACTGTGTGGCTTCCCTTTTGACGACAGTCACCAAAGCTTCAGGCATGACTCCCTTACTAAAGCAGATTCAAGTGAAGCTCCCAGGAACTAATACAGTACAGAGCAACTGTGGGGCCCACTGAGAATCACACTCTTAGCAACAAAACACCACTGGAGGAAGTGAGAATGTTCTGCTCTCATGACGTTTATGGATGGAATGAGCCTTTCCTATGGAGAGGTGACTCCTCTAGCACGTGAGGGCATGGGGACAGAATGGACATTTTATTCTGTTCTTCCCTTTCCCAACCTGTGTGATCTTGGAAAGGTTACTTAACCTCTCTGTCCCTGCTCTGGCTTCTGAAAAATAATACAGGCAAGGATTACAACATACTTATAAATGAAAATAGCAAAATTTTACATATTGCTCACTACATGCTGAGGCTATCATTCTATGTAGTTTAAACACTTATGTTGTAGTTCGCAGTTAGCTCAAGATAAAACCAATGTAAGTAAATGACCCAGGATTTCTGTCAGAAACAGGCGAAGCTTTAGACCTGGACCTCATTTGGCTCCAGAGGTGACACTCTGAAGCTTAATGTGCCATTATGTTTCTGGCATAATGGTGCCTGGAAATGACATGAGGTGGGGCCTGAGTGTGAAAACTCATACCAGTATAAGTGTGTGTGTGTGTGTGTGTGTGTGTGTGTGTGTGCGTGTGTAGCATGTTTATGTGAATTTGTAATTCTCTGTGAGTTTCTCTTTCTTACAACCCCTTAATGGGACCAGATGGTAGGAAGTTATCAGTTCAGGTCACATTCAGCTCTGCTATTGCAGAGCAAAACTAACCACACTGAAGCCTAACCGATGGGATATATGTGGGCCGGTTGGCTTGTGTCAAGTCTCACTGTGGACGCTGAACACCTAAGGCTGTGAGCATGGAGAGGGCTTCTTTATCCGGTAGCTGAGCTCTGCAGCCACACATCAGGGGGCACTCCCTGGCACCTCTTTCTTCTTGACACCTCTGGGCTGTAAGATCAGTGTTGATCCAGTGCATAAGCCTGGAGACCCCTTACCTTTTACTAAGAGTGATGGCATTTGTGACTTTCTGTATCATGTTTGTGTGTGTCTGTGTCTATCTGTATGTGTTCAGCATGTTTATGGGATTTTTCATTCTCTGTGTGTTTTTCTTCCTTTCAACTCCTGTATGGAGCCAGATGCTGAGAAGCATGTTTATAGAACTTGCAAGAGAGCTGCCCCAGTTCATAGGTGTTGCTCAATCAACAAGAGCAACACGTCACACATGAACTCACAGAGATTGCTCGGGACCTGCACAGGTATGCACCAAGTGTGCTCTAAGAGCTGAAAGAAGTGGACACAGGCTCCCACCCCTTTCCCAGAAGCTATCTGCAATTGATAGCCACATGCAAATGAAAATTTAGTTTCCTCCAAGCATATCTCATGGGAAACAGACCACTCTCCCGGCAGGCTGCATGCCCAGCAGTAGATGGCCAACAAAAAAAACCAAACTTAGAACCATCTCTGGAGGTTCTTTGACTTATAATATTATGTCAGGGCTTCTCCTCTTTTTAAATTTAAATTTTACTTTAGTCTTAATTTTTATTATATACATTTCCTTCTTCTTCCTCTTTCTTCCTCCTCTTCTTGTTTATTGTCATCGTCTTTGCCTTCTTTGTCTTCTCCTCTCTCCTCTCCTTTTTCTCCTTTTACCCTACATGTCCTTATGAATATACCATAGCTTCCTGAGTGTGTACACAAGTAGGTCACTGTTTTGTGTGCCCTTTCCTGATTTCTTTCCCTTCTGTTCATTTGGGTTTTTTTTCCAGTTACAATGTGTTTATTTTTGTTTTCATCTTATATTTCATTTTGTTGTTATCCCTTAGAAGACAGTTTATTTTCTTTCTTTTTCTTGGTTCTTTTTTCTTTAGGTTTTTTGAGGCAGAGTTTCTCTATGCAGCATTGGCTGTCCTGGCCTTGAATTCACAGTGATCTGCCTGCCTCTGCCTCTCTGAGTGCTGTCTGTTTGTTTTCTAATGAGATACAGAAAGGGGTTGGATCTAGATGCGAGGGGAGCCAGAAGGAAACTGAGAAGACTAGAGGAAACCATAATCAGGACATAGAATGGTTCAAAGGCTGTGGGCGCAGCTCAGAGGAGGCTGTGACCCAGAATGCTCAAGTGGAGTTCTCAGTTTCATAGCTGCCACACTGTAGAAAGAGAAAATATTATAAAGAGAAAATATTGTTATCTTACTCTTAATTGGCTGCCTTACACTATTTTTTAAAAAAGTAAACAACTACCACAAGCTGATTCACCTATAGCTGATTGCTTTAATATCATTGAATTGTGTCAGCAATGAGTGTCTGTTTGACCAAATTTTAGTCAACCTCCTGAGCCCTCCCCCCAGGGTTATCTGTGGACTTCCCTGTAAAAATCCAGTTTTCCCAAAGAACCTTGCCATCTTACTTGTTTTGTTGCTGTGGCAAAATATATGATGGCAACTTAAGGAAGAGTGTGATTAAGAGTTTAGGAAGGTTGGAGCACGAGGGGAGTATCTGGTGGCAGGGGTGAGGGGCTGCTGCTCATAGGCAGGAAGCAGAAAACAGACAGGAAGCAGGGCCAGGCTGGGAAACCTCAGGGTTCACCCCACAGGCCCCACTTGGAGTCCTGAAGAGGTTCCACAGCTTTCTAGAAACAGCTTCACCAGCTCCACATGAGACTTCAGGCCACAGTGCACATTCAAACCAAGCACCTGTTAAGTCACTTTGGCAAGAACCTCACCATCCTCAGAATCTGAGCACCCTCACCATGTGGCCAGGCTCTCCCCCCTACAGTATCCCCAGAGTGACCTCTGACATCCCTGGCCTGCTTCATTGCTCCCTGCATCGCAGTCATGAACACAGCAGTTGTGACCACGAGATTAGGCCTATTCATATGTCCTTCGGGTGGCAAGGAGGGGCTGACAAAGCATTGTGCCAGTAGTTCCCAAGACACAGCTCAGGAGCAGCCTCACAGAGGTATTCACGGGGCCCCTCCCCTCCCTGAGGATAAGCAGCTAAGGGCTGCTGGGGGTACTCTCTTCTTCGTGGTGTAGCCGCCAGTAAGTAAGTCACACCCCTATAGAAAACCCCTCATGAAATTTGCAGGTAAATGGTGGCATCTGGAAAAGATCATCCTGAGTGAGCTATCCCAGAAGCAGAAAGACGCACATTGTGTATATTCGCTCATATAGACATATAATATGGATAAACCTACTAAAATCTGTACACCTAAAGAACCTAATCAAGAGGGAGGACTCTTGCTAAAATGCTCAATTCCTATCCAGAAAGGCAAAGAGGATGGATATCAGAAGAAGGAGAAAAGAGGGAACAAGTCAGGAGCCTGACACAGAGGACCTCTGAAAGGCTCTGCCCTGCAGACTATCAATAAAGATGCTGAGACTTATGGCCAACCTTTGGGCAGAGTGCAGGAAATCTTATGAAAGAAGCAGGAAACAGATCTGGAGAGGACAGGAACTCCACAAGGAGAGCAACAGAACCAAAAAAATCTGAGCAGAGGGGTCTTTCCTGAGACTGATATTCCAACCAAGGACTATGCATGGAGATAACCTAAGACCCCTGCACAGATGTACCTTATGGCAGTTCAGTAGCCAAGTGGGTTCCATAGTATTAGGAACAGGGACTGTCTCTGACATGAACTGATTGGCCTGATCTGTAAGTACTTCCTCCTGAGGGGGAAGCAGCATTACCAGGCCACAGAAGAAGACAAGGCAGCCGCTCCTGATGAGACCTAATTGACTAGGATCAGAAGGAAGGAAAAGAAGACCTCCCCTATCAGTGGACATGGGGAGGGGCATGCATGCAGAGGGTGGAGGAAGGGAGGGATTGGGACGGGAGGAGGGAGAGAACCACAGGGGGGATACAAAGTGAATAAAGTGTAATTAATAAAGAATTAAAAAAGAAAAAAGAAAACCCCTCACCCACAAACTCACTGGTTCACAGAGCTAGGCTGAGTGGAAGGACTTCTTCATTGTGTGCTTGGTATTGTATCTGGGGTTAGGAGACTAGAAATTTGTTTATACCCTACCCTACCCCCAGGAGGAGTTCACACCATAACCTGATTGCCAGTTACCAGCACAGAGAAACATGGGCAATGTCTGTTGACTGTATACCTCACACGGCTGGTCTTTAAAAATTATAATGGAATTTTTAATTGGTTTCATTTTCATTGGATGCCATTGGAAGTACTTGGATGGTAAAATCAGTTCTATCTCAACTGGGCACTGTTTGCTTGGGCTGTTGAGTGTAGAGGGTATGATGAGGGCAGAACCTCCTTTGAACTTGTATCGGGCACCCAGAAATGCAGACCGTCCTGCTGTCTGGGGAGCCGTGCGTTCTCCATTAGGCGCCCACTTGCCCCTCACCACCAACATCACACCTCCCTGCCTCTGATGTGCGCATGGCTACTCTACAAGTTTGCAAGCTATGAATGGGTGTGCACGCGTGTGATCCCAATGTGAGGTGGCTGAGGCTGGAGGACTGCAAGTTCAACATCAGCCTGGGCCATATAGTAAACCTTGTCAAAAAAAATTTAAAGACAATAGAGGAGGAAAAAGAGGAGGATGAGGAAGGAGAGAAAGACTGGAGGCTGCAGGTACAGCAGCTCCACCGTGTGTACTCAGCACGCTCAAGGCCTTGAGTTAAATTTCTAGCTAAGAAGAAAGGACAGGAGGGAGGAGGGAAGAAAGGATGAATAGACATGGGGGCAGAGGAGAAAGGGAAGGAAGGATTGCTTCAAATTGTTAGAGGTTTAGAACTGATTCTGGGCAGATGGAGGGTGTCTTGGTTTGAAAGGCTCACACCTACCTCTTAAAGTTCTGTTTTGGAGGTTTAGGCAGCCTGGGCTTGTGTTAGCCTGCCAGCAGTGTGTAAGGCTCTGTGTTTGTTAAGGAACAAGCTTCCAGATGCCCAGCAGGCAGCACCGGGGCAGGTGTGCAACAGGTGTCTGCTGTCACCTCAGGGCGTGTGCGCCGGCTCGCTTTGCTCTTCTAGCAGGTGTTACTCAGCCACTGCTGCTGTGACAAAAACACCCAAGAAGATCAACTGTGAAGGAAGAAGTGTGCTTGGGTTTACCATCTATAATTCCCTTAGCAGTAAAAACACTCTATTTTATTTATTTGAATAAATGCTCAGAGACTCATGAATGCTGCTGCTGCTGCTGCTGCTGCTGCTGCTGCTGCTGTCTTCTTACCTCAACGTCCAGTAAACATTCAATTAACTGAAAGGCTGGAAATCCTAATCTGTGGTTGGCTGGTTCTATTGATGTCGGCCTATGGTGCATGCAGTGGGGAGCCTGCAACAGTGCAAAACTGCACTGGTCATAGCTTCCCAGAAGCAAAAAGTGAAAGAATGTGCTCCCGATTTCTGATATCCACTTCAAAGGCACCACACACGCACACACACACACACACACACACACACACACACGCACATACACACACATGCACATACACACACATGCACACACACACACACACACACACACACACATATAGAGTGACCTGTTTGCCTTCCTCTAGCCCTGCTGCCTAAGGACCATCAGCAGCTCCACAGGCTGAGACCTCACATGTGGGCCTTTGGGGCAACTTCCGTCTACAGAATGACACAGCCCAGGGCTAGGAGCCCCAAGCCCTGCAGACGGCCAGACTGTGATTATCTTGAGAAAGCCCCCATTTGTTTTACACCAGAACAGCTGGTGCAGGGATGGAATCAAGCCCAGAGAATCACACCAATCACACTGAAAGCAGCTGAAACGAGCAGCGCTCTCTCTCCATGCTTGTATACCCCAAACACAGATTGAGCGGTAGGCCAATTAGTTTATTCATATATCCTTTCTCTGAAGACTCAGAGCCGATGTCTATCTCTTCTTCTGACTCCAGTCTTTACTGGCAGAAAAACCCCTAAGAGTCCGGGCAAATGCATTTATATCGTCATTATCGAATCACTCATTGATAGTCATTGTCTGCGAACATGATTTTCTGGCTGTGTGACTTCATTTATTTAGCTATCTAGAAAATGGTTTTTTGCTAAGCCTCATTTTATTAATATAGATGAGAGAGAGACACAGAGAGATAAGAAGCCCGGTCCCTAAGACTTTTCCAGAACAGAGAGCTCAGTGTGAACTCAGTCTGGCCGGCTTCCCTTGGGGAGCCAGATGGGATGGAGAAGTTAACCATTCAAAGACACGAGATGGTTTGCTTCCTGTGTTCATCTTTTTGCCTGGCCAAATAAAGTAATAATAAAATAAAAATTGAGGGAATTAAAAGTTTATGCTAAACTGTTAACCAGTTTAGCATAAATTTAGCTTGAATACAGGCCCTAGGCTTGATCCAAGCGAACTCCTCCCCTTCCAAACTCTTGAAAGAATCAGACTAACTTTGTAACCTATGTTTCTTTAGTTGCCTTATAACTTATATTTTCATGTTTTAGGCCCATGTTAATTAAGTGCTTCTCTTAGTGCTTCTCCAGAGAGCCGAGGAATGTAAAAGTTCCTGACATTAGCCATCTGTGAGGGCTGAGATAGGGAAGAGAACAAGCAGAGATCTCTACTAAATGGAGAGAAAATCACTGGCTGGTGCCTGTGAGATGAGCTTTGTTTGGAAACTGGGCCAAATGGCCCCAATCCTTCTCCTGACCTTTGATCCAAAGCCTGTAACCCCCACTCCTCAGAACAGACATGGGATGAGCTAATCATTCTCCCACCTTTAACTGTGCCTATATCTCATATGGCAGGAAATTCCAAACTGACTTGAAGATCAGATATTTACGACAGGGCTGACCAGACCTAAGGGTGCCCAGAACCAACCAATTATTTTAAAAGTTAAATACCTCATCCAATCATAAATTGCCAAGAAGGCAACCCCTAGAATTCCCCGTGCCTTGTCTTTTAAAACCCTAAGGTCTTTGTCTCCCGGGGCCACTCCTTGCTGACCAGCAGAAGTGACCCCACTGTGCAATGGTCAAGATGAACCTCTTGCGATTTTGCATCGATGGATGATTAGTTTCCTGAGTTCTCTTCGTACCTTCTTATATTTAGGCTCTTGCTGGGCCTAGCACTCTCCCAAAATAAAAGACATAAAAAGTGCTAGGAACAGACCCCAGAACCCTACTCCAAAGGCTCCATCTGTGGTCAGTGATGGTTAGTATTTTTTGTTTATTTTTAATTACATTTGTTGTTGGGTTTTTTGTTTGTTTGTTTTTTTTTTTTGGGGGGGGGTTATGTGTGTCTTTATCATTTTGTGTGTCTGGTGTTTTTTGTTTTTTTTTTTTTTGTCTTTTTGTTGTTTTTGTTTTTTGGTTTTTTTTTTGGAGGGGGGGGTTCAGTTTTGTTTTGCTTTTTGAGATAAGATCTCAGCATACAACCTAATCTGCCCTGGAACTCATGATCTGCCACCAGGGTCTGCTTCCCTCTGGGTGTCTGGAAGAAAAGAAAACTTAACCCAGTGGGTGGGTTAGCAGGATCTCAGTCTGGCAGTGAGTTCGGGAGAAAAAGCCTTCTCTGAGCTGGTTTTCAGTGAAACAGCTTCTTTAGTGGGGGAGCGTAAGGGCTACATAAGCCTCGGGAAAGGTGGACGGGGCTTCAGGAACGTGTCCAGCAAGTGGGGGTGGGTCTGAGCTGCTGGGAATGCTTCATTTGCATGAAAAAGAATTCTAGGTGCCAGCTGGACATGTCCTTATTGGGAAATAGGGAGTTTTAGCCTGAAACCTGGCTGCGTGACTTCATCAAGGACAGCAGAGGTAAGTGTGAAAAGCACTGAAGCATGCCCTCCCAGAGCAGGAAGGAAGTGGGCTTTGCTCCTGCCAGGCTCAAGACAAGATTTTAGGGGTCTGGACACATCTTGACCTTGCTCTTGCTCCAGCCTGGTACCTCTAGTGGCATTGCCCATGTGCCCAACAATGATCATCCTGCCTCAACTTCTCAAGCTTTGGGGTTATGGGTGTGTTTCATTACATCCAGTAGTATTTTCTTTGAGCTACTTCTTTCTAGTTTATTCATTTGGCCATTACAATAGTAGTGTCCTACTTAACATGCATTTTTCCCCCATAGAGTAGGGCATAGGGAATTAGGAAGGGTATGGTGACAGAATTGCTGGGATCACATTACTGACTCCTCATGTCCTGCAGTGAAGGTGTGCAGCTAACTTTCCCCGCTGCAGTTTTGCTGTCAGCCATTCTTTCACAGAAAGCTGAACAGGGAGAAAGGAAGGGGCAAGGAGAGAACTTGAAGCAATTTGCTTTGGGGCACTCTGCTCCTGAGCTGGAGGTAGCCAGTTCCTCCTCTAGTGTTTTGGCTTTGTGGGATAGCAGCTATAACCTGTGACAAGCTGGGTGATATGTAGTATGTTAATGAGCAATTGCCCAGCACCAAATGGTTCCATAAATCACTGCCAGAGGCCAGTCCACAGTCTAGGGACGTTCTGAGATGTGAGCTGTGGGAAAGAGGTGGCTCATTGGCAGGTGCTGTATAGAATTGGTTGCATCCTGGGAACTGGACACTCCACTCCCACATTTCTAAGGCCAATGCACCAGCAACAAAGAGCAGGGAACCCCTGGTAGAGTTGGGGGACCAACAGGAGTTCCAGCCCAAATAAGGCTGCACTCCTCTATCCCCTGAACTTCTGCAGGGCAAGCTTCAAATTGGCAGAAGCTTTAAGATTCTAGAAGTAACATTGCTTCATTGTAGAGACTTTTACACTGTAGACAAATAGGAAGAGGTGACCAATAATAGTTTCAATAATAGTTGAAATAGGTAATGATTCATTTTCTGAAGCTGGTGTCACCCTGGCCAAAGGTGACTAATGGCTGTTAGCATAAGGTTCACTTATAGGCTTTGGGGTAAAACCAAGCAAAGCATCTGAAATCCACTGAAACAAGGTCTGAAAAGATTATGCATCCTTTGGTACCCCAAGCAAATCCAATCCTGGGAGCTATGAAACAGCCATCCTTGTAAATGTTACTGTTACAAGCACAAGATGATGGGGAGATCTCGGAGACAGAGGACAGCTTGAGGTATGCCCAGATTCTTGTTGTAACAAGAGAATTAAGATGAAGACCAAGAAGCTGGGAGGAGGTTTTATTATTGGGTGAACACATACATACTTAAGGATGCACACAAGCTTCTCGAGAGAAGGACACGACAGGGACTTGAATAACTAGTCTCACAGTTGTGTCAGTGGCTCTGGGTGGAAGCTGAAGGCACAGCTCCACCCCACCCCTGAAGAGTTCTCCTCTGGGACCTTTTCCCAGGTGAAGCTGGCTGTGCCAGAGAAAAGAATTTCAAGGTAAGTCAATATTAAGCGGTATTGGAGTTTATTAAGTGTTTTGAATATGAGTTTATGCATGGTGTTAACAGAAAGAAAACTGTAGCTGGACTTTTGGCTACTTTATTGAGTTCTTTTTCTTACCTCACTACACTAACTCTATCCCTTCCAATCCCAGGGAAAGGGGGCATCAATATTGATAGACTATTTCTTGCTGGCTAGGGGTGTCAAGTTCCTTGGGGTGAATTTTATCTACTTCATCATCATCATATCTCCAAACACTTGGGAAAAGCAGAGCCCAGCCCCAGATGTGGGAGTGGGCTTCTCAAGAGGGTATTGCCTGAGTGTCCCACCACTAACTACAGAGATGAAGCTGGTGTCTTCTGAAGTTACTTATCCAAGAGTCCTTTCGCATGTTGTGGTTTTGTTGTTAGGTAAATGAGACCATGGTTCCTGGGGTTTGCTGTGTGGGGTGACAGCTGAGAGAGTAATCCCTTAGGCCAACAGGGTATGGTCCGGAGCTCAGGAGCTCGCACTGTTCACCAAGGGTATGTTATTTGTGAGGTTCCAGAAGGTTTCAGGCTTAGGCATGGGAAAGGAAGCTCAGTGCTATTTTAATATTCTTACTTAAACTATCTCTGTATAAAGGGAATGTTATCTCTATGTATTCAACCTTCTCAGCAACTTTTGTTGATTGTGCTAAATTCTTGACTCCCAGCTAGCAAGAAATTTCACACAGAGATCTGGTGGGCTTCCTTAATCTTAAAGGTTGGAAATAGGTAATGATTCATTTTCTGTTACCAGCAACAGGTCAGAGGTTTCCTGGTACAGGTTTGTGTGTGCCTGTATATGTATGTGTCATGGAGCTACATGCATAATGGGAACTGTCAGTTCTGTATGTCTAATGATATACAGGCGCCATTGCTATAAGCAAGGAACAGTTGGTGGTCATTTGGGTCAGCCATGTTTGTCCTAAACATCTGAGCAAGGATTGAGCGGCCTCTGAGACCTGCTGTGGTGACATTAGCCTCCACTCACCATGCCCCCCGCCTCTTGTAAGTTGTCTCTTCAGTAAAGGAGCAAATGCCTTGTCTTCTCATTATAAATAACCTGTGCTTAGAAATAACCAGTAACAAGGTAACACACACATACACACACACACACACACACCAGCTTTCACTTTGAAGGGAATAAACAAATGGTTTACTCTGGAACCAAATATAAGTGACCGTGACTGCTGAACACAGACTCAGGTTACTTTAAATTCCATGGTCCAATGACAATTTCAGGAAGTTCTTGTAGTACAGAACCAAGAAAGTAATATCAGGACCCTCTTTAAGATACATTGGTGAGAACACCAGGCAGCCAGGTTAGAATACAGCAGGGAGACCTCTGCCATGAGCCTCTGGTGACATCTTTCATTTTAAGCTGGGGTAGAAGCTAAATCATACATTTGAAGGATTTACCAAACAGTCTCATGGATGTTTGGTCACACACAGAGGTGGCATTAAATACCTATTACAGGGCCATGGCAGGCAACTTTGGCTGTAGACCTGCAGCATCCCAACCTCTGCATAAACACTGAAATCCCCATCAGGCAGTCAGCTTTTGTAGACCGTAGACACAACTTTCTTCATTGACACAAATGAAATTGTGCTTCTGTGACAGGCTATTCTCTTCTAATCCTCCTCAAATAGAGACAAGTGGTTTGTTTCCTCGAAGCTGATTTTATTTTAGGTACATGCAAAATGTAATTTCCGTCAAAGTCAATATTCTTTGAGGCACCACTACCTTTCAGCCAGTCTCCTGCAGACCAGAAAGGGGGCCCAGACATTTTTCACTTGCTGTGGGTGACCTGTCTCACCTCATGCATCTTCCTTACCAGTTGCTGCAGAGAGATAATTTACTCTGTGTTCACAGTCACACAGGCATGGCTAAATGAAAAACACACCTTCCAACGGAATCAGTTCCTCAGCAGGAGAGTTGAAAGCTCCTATAGGATCCTGTATGGAGATGCACATTTGAATGCTAATTACCCCGAAAACTCCAGTGCATTGAGGTGTTAGGGATGTGAGGTAGAGCTCTCCTGCCTGAGAAAGAGAGCAGGACCCGCAGATGGTGTTGCTGCAAGCAACTGGAGTCGATCTATTTTTAAAGTCATTTTACAGATTCACTGGTGCTAAATTAGTCATGTTAGATTAACCAGATAATTTGCTGTGGGGTTTGCTGTGACTGAACTTCTTTATCAAAAGTAGCGGTAGATGGTGAAAGGGGTGTTTGGTGTCGTTACAGCTTAGAAAGGCTGATACACTCGGGTTCCTGAGTTCTGTGAATACAGAAATATCTTTCTTTCCCATTGCTAAGTCCCTGTGTGAGACCCCTATAACAAAGGACAGATTATCAAGAGAAAGACACATACGTTTATCAAGATTAAGTTTTGCAAGGCATGGGACCCTTTGTAAGGAAACAAAAAAGAACCCCAAAACAGGGAAATCCATGTCTTTATACTCGGAGTCATGAAAACATGGATAGTTATTGAGAAGAACAATTAAAGGTGGCAGGAATGGTTTCAGGACAATGAGCTGGGGGAACTCCGTAAGGCCTGTCCACATTCTTCCTCATGTTCCATTAGCCAGGCCCATTCTAGTTTGTAAAGCTCCTCCATTTTGGCTTAACTTCGACCATTTCTGAAACTACAGTAATCTGATATGAACTGAAGTCATTTGTGCTTTTAGATTCTTGCCCTCCCTACCCTCTGCTGATTCAGAAGCAGCCTGACTGCAAGTATACATCATAGATGTGCTAGGAGGCATGGAACCTCTGCCACCTCTCTGAAACCTACAAGCGACCTCCACTCTGCCATAGAAACCTAAAGCCCCCCAGAGACCCTGCCATTCCTCTGTCTGTGGCATTGATAACTCTTCTGATAGATCTCTTACCCCAAAGAGCAATACAGCTGAATGCCCCCCACCTTGAACCTCACACCTGAAACCTTTCCTGTTTCTGTGTCTTCAGAGAGAACACCCAGGGGTGCAGTGTGATGCCTGTTAGTATTTGTTTTAAAATGATGCCATGAACACAACAGATATTATATGAAAGAAATTTATTGGATGGAGGTGGAGAGATGGAGAGGAGAAGGAAAGAGAGAGACATGGTGAGAGTCACCAGGAAAGAAAGTGAGTCAGAGAGAACAAGAGAGGAGAGTAAGAGAGAAACAAAGTAGCAGGTTGATCCTTTAACAGCTTGTGAATCTTGTGGGAGACACATGATGACATCATAGGTTACAGGGCAACCAATAAGCAGGCTGCCTGTACCCAACTGCGCCCTCTCACTGGAGCTTCATCTCTGAAGAGCTAGTAGAGAATTCCTTTCGTAGAAAGCATGGACTCCTCTTCTTGGCCTAGCAAACACAGGGTGAAAGCCTGGTATCTCTTCTTTCATGTTGCATCTGTCTGCTTTCCCTTTGGTATCAGGTGCCTGCTTGACTCTGCAAAGGCTGACCCTGTCACAGTTTCTCTCCTTTTGTGGGGGTAACATACTCTGACAAAGGGGAAGTGTTCCAATCCATTGTTTAAGAGATGGTTGCCATGATATGAAAGTTAAAATGGCAAGAGCTAGAAGCACCTGGTGGCATCGAGTCCATAGTTAGAAAGCAGAGACTGATGAATACATGTAGCTCATTTCCCTGTCTCCATTTACACAGTTAGGGATGCTCTGTCCAAGGAATGACTTGTCCAGAGTTAAGATGGGTCTTCCCACATCTTAGCCCATCCAAGAGAGGCCTTTCCCTGGTGATTGTGGATTCTGCTGACAGTTAACACCAACCATTCCAGGCATGGTGCTCACTCACAGAGCATCCGTCTAACATAGTCTAACATACAAAGCAGAAACCAAAAAGATAATCAAGCAGATACTTGCAACTGAGAGACCAAAGAATTTTGGGTATTGATTTAAAGTTTAAAGCACAAGCCCGAAGGAAGGCTAGCCAGGTGGAGACCTGTCCAGCTGCCTGGGGGGGGGGGTGAGATGGGGGAGGGAAGCCAGCCTTACTGCATTCTTTCCCTGCCCAACAGAGATACAGTTGCTAGGAAACCAGCCCAGATGACCACACCAGAACAGCTTATGGTCTTGGCACCTAAAGTAAATCAATCATTTTAAAAGTCCATTTCCCTTATCCAATTGTGTAACACCAAAGCTGGCATATTTTCCATTTAAAACCTTGTTCCCTTAGACAGTGGGGCTGCATTCCTTTCCAGCTTCCACAGGAAGTTTGCTACCTGTGTTCAAACATGTGTACAATAAACCCTGGTGCATTTTCAGCGGAGTCAATTCCTGGTGGTCTTGGGGGTCTCAAGAACTGGGCATAACACAACCTCGTTTTGATTGGGGAGGGGACCATGTATTCCTTATACAAGGTAATTAAAAACAGGATGAAAGTTTGAGTGTCTATCTTTATCTGTGTCTGAGTTTTATTATTATATTATTTTAGAGACAGGGATTCTTTTCTGGGTAGCCTTGGCTGTCCTGGACTCACTTTGTAGAACAGGCTAGCCTTGAACTCACAGTCCCTCCCCAAATGGATTACAGGCATGTGTCACTGTGATCAGCTCTGTATCTGTACTTTAGCTAAAAACACAGAGATAAGCCTTTGACCTTAACCTTAACTGTTTCTCCTGACTTATTTTGAATTACAGGACAGAACCTACTCTCCAATGAAGACAATTATCTGTTTTGCTGAGGCTAGACCCTCATCAATTAGCTTAATAATTAATGACCTATTGAATCACCTTATATGACAGACCATCTTCAGGACAACCTATAGGGACTCAGGTTAAGACAATGATGAGTAATGGCTAGGGGAACCACACCTTGACTAGAGTTGCTTTTTTATTTTTAGATATATTTATTTATTATTTATATAGTATTCTGCCTGCATGTGTGGCTTTGAACCAGAAGAGGGTACCAGATCTCACTGTAGATGGTTATGAGCCACCATGTGGTTGCTGGGAATTGAACTCAGAACCTTAGGAAGAATAGTCAGCGTGCTTAATCTCTGAGCCATCTCTCCAGCCCTTAGAGTTGCTTTATTATGTAAAATAATACCTTCCATTTAAACCTTAACCTCAAAGACAGACATCACTGGACCCCTTTATTTGTTCCTCTCTCTAATGAAACAGCGTTGGATAACTATCATTTCCCTGCTTATCACCATGTCTTTACATGCTACAATATAATAGCTGAGCCTGCTGAGGCTGTCAGAACCCATACTTTCATATTTAAAGTTCTGGGAACAGCTTTGTTGAGCTGTTATATCAATTTGAACCTTCCTGTATAGATGAGGCTTGTCTGGGGCTTGCATAATCGCCTACATTTTCCAAGTGTTGGGAGTCCAGGTAGGTCACCATGCTGCCCTGCTCTTAGTGAGCTGTGGTCCTCACAGTTGCAGGCAAATGCATTGTCCACAAAGCCATCACCCCTAACCTTGGCTGTTAAGTTTTTAATGTTTTATACTCAAAGCAATTAGACTTTCTAAAGGCTGGTTTACTTTTAGCTAAGCTTTCTCATCCTCCTGCTTTACATCCTCTACCTCTTCTCCTACCCTTTCCTCTCTCAAACCCAAGCCCAGGCACCCAGTCATAGGCTCAGCATCTTTATTTAGAATTCGGGGATAATTGAGGAACATTCCTTCTGGTTAGGTGATTACTGGAGATGTGCAATGTTCATAACAATACCCATGGCAGGGAGGTTACCAGACCTTCCACCAACACACGCTGTCTCTTTATTTAAACCTAACCTTCATGTAAGTGCCCTGAAGATGGAATTGATGTCACTGGCATTGGTTCCTTTTTTCCAGTGTGCAATACATGCCCTCTCTCTGCTTTTCACCACTACTTGTCTCTTTAATTGGCAAATGACTGGGGACAGGTGGCTGAGCCCACTCAGCCTATTGGAGCTGGGAATTTTACCATAAAACTCCGGTGACAGTGCCGCAATTTGGGCTAGTATGATTTGCACCCTATCAACACAAACACCAGATTTCCTAGACTGCACCAGAAAACCACTTGATCACAGCTCCACAGGTTCATATAATGACTAAGAATATAATGCTTTCAAATAGAGTTCTAACCAAAATGAGTTGTTGGGATCTATAAGCAGGCATCTCTACAGCCAGCCCCGAAGGGACCTGACAAACAGGACATCAGGCATCTGTGAGGCAACCTGCAGACCAACTGCAACCACCGCGCATGCTCTGGGTCTCCTTATAAGAGAACTCGTTTTTCTCTCTCCCTCCCTCCTTCCCCAGACAAGGTCTCCGTAACCCCACCCCTTCGCCTAATAAAACTTCCCATGTGGAACCAGTCGTGTGCTGTGATTTATAATCTTATAACTCCACTGCCCAGTCCCACTATAAGTTCCTCCCTGAATCAAGTGGTGCTGCATCTATTCAGCAAGGCCAACCTGAATACAATTTGTAAACAGGAATAAAAATAGGAAAGCTCATGTTCACTCATACACACTAATTACTAAAGCTCTTTCATTTCCTGAATTTTCTTTCTCTGCATTTTGAGTGTGAGAACTTCCCCCTCCTCTTTAAGGAAACTGTGCTTCCTATGTTTTTCTTCTTTTCTGTTTTACTTCTGAGAGAGCTTAAAATACTGAGATCGTCTGCAGTGAAAATGTTCCTTGCTGGTTTATTGGATGGCTGGTGGTATTTTGGAGTCTGAATTTGAGCCAACTTCTTTTCTATTCCGAATGCTCTGTGCACCTCAGGACAGTGATGTCAAACCTGCCCCACCCAGGCTCCAGGGATAGAAGGAGCGTGTGTAGGATGAGGGGGTGGCTAGCCTGAGCACACCACAGTAGAGGGAGCACTGGGAGGAAAGGCACACATAGGTCCTGTTCCTGTGTGAGCCTGCAAGGTCAGGCTCAGGTCTTCATCCACTCAGGGGAGGGGCCGGGGAGGGGGAGCTTTAGGAAGTGACTGTAGCAGGAGCACTCTGACTTCATCAGTGGATGAATCCATTCACAATTTGAAGCTATTACTGGAAAGTGATAGAGATTGGTTTGATTGACTTGAAAAAGTAAATGTGGTGGTTTTAATAATAGCCCTGGGAGGAGTGGAAGAGGCGGGCAGATTGCTGTGAGTTCAAGGCCAGCTTGGTCTACAGTGTGAGTTCAGGACAGCCAAAGCTATACAAAGAAACCCTATCTTGGAAAGGGGGGTTGGGGTGGAGAATGGCCCATAGGCTCAGATATTTGAATGTGAACGCTTGGTCATTAGGGAGTGGCACTACTTGAGAGAGATTAGGAGGTGTGGCTTTGTTGGAATGGGTGTGACCTTGTTGGATAGCTGTGGCTTTGTTGGAAGCAGTGTGTCACTGGGGGTGGACTTTGGAGTTTTCAGAAGCCCAAGTGTAGGCGTCTCTTTCTATAGAGCTCTCAGCTACTCCAATACCAAGTCTGCCTGTGCAGTGCAAAGCTTCCCACCATGACGATAGTGGACTAAACCTCTGAAACATAAGCCAGCCCCAATGAAATGCTTTATAAAATGAAATTTATAAATAAAATGAAATTTATAAATGAAATTCTTTATAAGATTTGATGTTATCATGGTGTCTCTTCACAACAATAGAAACCCTAAGACAGCAAGTCAATGGAAAGTGTGTCTTTGAATTCTTTGCCCCATCCTGTCTCTTTGCTTCCTGCCACACATTCTTATCATCAGACCCAAAGCAATACAGTGAACGACATATTGAAACAGTGAGCTGAAATATGGATTTCTTTTCTTGTGTCAGTTTCCTCGGATATTAGTGATAGCAATGAAAATCCTAAGCAATGAGATTCATGTATGCAAACACCTTTCTTCACAGATAAGAGAGGAATAAGGAAAGGAAGCTATTTTTGAAGGGAGTAAATGATAGCTAAAGGAAGGGATGGACCAAGAAAAATGATACTAGTTTGCCATGGAAAATTTATTCCTTAAAGCATCATATATTAAAAGGATCGTGACCTCATTTTTAGATTTTGGGGAGCTGGGGATCAAATCTAGTGCCTCATGTTTGTTGCTCAAGTTGTTCTACCTCTGAACTGTTATGCCCAGATCTTAAGGTCCACATATGCCAGACCAATATGCAAGAGAAATGAGCTTTATTCAGGCTTAAGCTCAGTCTCTCCACTGTCACCAATGCAGTGAATCAGAAAGGAAAGCCCCGAGCACCTGCAAGGCAGGGTTTTTATTGGGGTTTGAACAAGAACTGGAAATTCCCAGTTTAACAGTTACACGATTGGATGACATTCAGCAAGGGCAAGCTTGTTACAAAGTGATTGGCTAACTAACATAACATTGAGTGAGCTATCTATAGGCCTCAGGAATGTTAGGTATTTTCTATGCCACAAAATGTTCTAGTACTAGGTGGGTGGGCTGCCCGGCACAGATGCCCCACCCTGAGATAAGATACCTTCCCTTTCTTGTGGTTACCCTCAGGTTGTTCTTTGGGTAGGAAATTTTATGACCTTGTTTCTGGAATTGGTGACCTATGGCCTAGTTCCTGGTGACCCTGAAGTGAGGTCACTAGTTCCTGGTGAATTTTGGGGGTGTCTGGCCTGGTTTTCTCAGAACTATATTCCAGCCACACACACACACACACACACACACACACACACACACACACACAGTTTGAAATGATTCCCTTTATAAGAGTGGGTGGGCTTGTAGACTGACAATACTGGTAGCAAAGTCTGTGAACAATGGCGCTATTCCTCCATCTTCCTTCGTGCGACATGAGTTTAGCACTGTTGGTGTGCTGGATGTTGACCTCAGGGCTACCTATGGTGCTAGCCAAGTGTGCAACCACTGACCTACATCTAGCTATGAGTTCAGTTAGTGAAGCTCAGAGAGGGGACCAATGGCAATCCCTTTCCCATCCGGTCAGATGAATGTGGTGGTGAGTGTCGATTGTCCCAGAGACAGAATCTAGAATGGCCTGTGAGGTACTATCTTGGCTGTGTTAAACAGAAGACTTTCCCACTGTGGGTGGCACCATTCCTCTGGGCTGGAAATCAGATTAGTAGCAATGGAGAAAAGGAGCTGGGCAGCAGCGACACACCCACTCGCCCTCCTTCCTGGTTGTGGGTGTGAGGTGAGCAGCTCCTTCACATTCCTGCTGCCAGCACTTCCCACCATCATGGAGGGCCCTTGGACTGTGAGCCAGAGTAAACTCTTTCTCCTTTAGCTTGCTTTTACAAGAGTGTTTTGTCACAGAAGCAGGAAAAGAAACTAAAGCGATGGAGGACTATCCTAGCAAAGCATCTTCTAGAGTTCTTCCGTTTCTAAGGGTCTTTCATTAAAAATCATTAGATTACTAAAGTGCCACACTGTGGATGAGGTTCAAGAATACACACACACACACACACACACACACACACACATACACACATATATAAACATATATATATTCTTTCCAGGCTTGAATTTAGATGGTTGGGCCCAGGGAAACTTGTTCTTTAGTCTTCTCTAGAAATAATACTATTGGACATCGGAGAGAGGCTCCTAAGTGTTCATGAAGCTGAAGCAGTAGTGGTGAGGATGGTGAGGATGGCGTGTGGAGAGCTGTGGTGTAGACCGGTCGTGATGGGGCTACTTCCTGAGTGGGTGTTGAACCTACACAAAGTCAGAATTTTAATGTTTTTCTTATGCAAAATAACTGACATTTGAGCAATGGAAAGAATGTTCTAGAACATATCTTGCTTCTTAAGTCTTCCTTAATGTACCCAGTGGGCGTAGTTAACCTGGTTGGCTCAGCCATGATTTCAGCAACCAGGATGTAATCCGATCTTTCTGAATACGCCTGCCCTGTAAATTCTCCAAACTGGTGATCTGATGATCTGACCTCATTAACCAAAAGGGAGTTTGCCTCTCCTTGACAGACACCCTCTCTCCTTATCCTTAGTTAAATTACTTTCAAAATAACTATGAATAAACTCACCATCCGATAATTATACTAAAAATTCTCCTAAAAAGGATTATGCTGACCTAGAAAATAAATTATTCTCCCTCTTGCAGATAATATACTTAAAGCTTATTTCAAGGCCTATATGAATTGTTCATTGATTTTCCCCCTAACTTTTTCAGGAGGTGTTTCCTTTCTTATTGCAAATAAAGCAGTTAACTATACAGAGCCCTTTAGCAAACAAATGTTTTAAATATAAAGTCTATTACCTCAATCATAGCCAATAAATCTGCAACAAGAATTTTCCTTCTGAGGTGCTGAGAATGGACCCCCGACCCTTGTACCTGCTCAGACACATGAGCTGCACTCCACCTCCGTAACAGAGTTGTAGAGTTTGAAGGATTCCTACAGATGCCTCTGCTCACTCATCTCATTTTACAGGAGAAAACCTGAGCCCAAAAGAAGCCAATGACTTACTGAAAGTTTCTGGTACATTTCTACGGTGTACTTTCAGAACACAGTCCCCGCGCTCCTGGGGGAGCTGTCTTCCCACACATTAGGAAGGAGTGAAGCAGGATTGCCTCACTTCTCAGCACCAGGGGAGCTGGCTTCTTTTGTTGGTGGTGGTGGCGGTGGTGATCTAGCCAATGAGCCTGTGATGACTCTCCAATACCACCTTCCTAGAAACCAACATAAACCAAAATAAATTGAACAATACATTTCATTTAGATTTCTATTGCATCCACTTGAGTGTGTATGTGCACATGACACAGTGAGCAAAGAGAATGCAGAGGATAACTTGGATATTGTTGGTTCTCTCTGGGGATCAAACTCAGGTCATCAGGGTTACAGCGAGAACCTTTACCCACTCTCAGCCATCTCACCAGAGCTAATTTCAAGCTTGATTACTTATTTATTATTATGTGTATGATCTGTGAGTGTGTATGAGTGGGGTATGTGCATATCACAGAGTCCATGTGGAGGTCAGAGGAAAACATTCTGGAGTCATTTCTTTTCTTCCACCTTACTGAAGTAGACTCTCTCTTGTTTCTCCCATGTTATAGATTTTCCAGAGGATTCCCTTGTCTTTGCTTCTTATCTTACTGGGATTACAGATGCTTGCCATTACATCCAGCTCCTATATGCACACACACAAGTATGTAAAATAATGGATGTATATTATTAATTCTTTGAGAGTTTTATACAATGTATTTTGATAATATTCATCCCCCACTCCTTCCCATAATTCCCCCAGATACACCTCCACCTCTCTACCCCCATGAATTAGCTACTTTTCTGTGCTGTGATAAAATACTATGACCACAGGCCATTTAAGAAAGAATGTATTTGGACTTATGGTTTCAATGGGACAGACCAAAATGGTGGACTGCGGCATGGCAGTAGGTGGCTAGCGCATATCTTCAAGGGCAAACATGAAGCAGATAGAGAAAGCCAGAGTGAGGTGAGACAAAAACACTCAAAACCTTGATTTCTCCATGTCCACTGTGACACACTTCCTCTCTAGAAAGGCCATACTTCATAATCTCCCCAAATAGCACCACCAGCTGGGAGCCAAGTGGTCAAATGCCTGAGCTATGGAAGAATGTTCCTCATTGAAGCCTTTACATCACTGCACACCTCCAGCTTTGTGTCCTTTTAGTGGCCTACCAAGTCCACTTTGCTCCTATGTGTGGAGTATGTTCGACCTCCAGGAGCCACGCCATAAAGACTCTCCCTTCCCAGAAGCTATCGGCTGTGCATCGCTCCTCAGGAAGCCCTCCCGCGGCAGGCTTAATGTGCCCTGGACTGGTCATGTCCAGGCATTTATAGCTGCTGTTGGGGCAGAGAGTACAGAAGTCTTGTCATGTCCAGAAGATCCTTGCTAATCTCTGGCTATTATTATTTTTCCACCCTTCTTGATGGTCCTTCAGCTTTGTTTGACAGATGTGCGAATTTCAGCTCAGCATACCATCAGAATTATTCTTTGCACTTTGACCAATTGTTTCTGTCTTTACCACTATCTACTGTATAAGGAAGCATCTCTGATGGAGTCTGAGAGCGTCTTTAATCTCTGAGTGTAAAATAAGAATTTAGAGAGCAGTTTGATACTATGTCCACTTAGCAATGTAACAGTAAGAGTGGTTTCACCCCTGGGGCCTGTGAGTTCACCAACTCACAGGGCTGTTGGCCAGACTTACAGTATCAAGTGTGTGTGTGTGTGTGTGTGTGTGTGTGTGTGTTTTCCTCTTGGTCTTACATCTAACCAGAAATTTAATTGGTTATACTCATAGCATTCATACCACTCTTATACCCATGAACATATCTTGCCAAGCTGGTCATTATTGTAGTTCTCAGGGTTCACAGCTGGGTAAGGCTGTTGATAATACACACACCCCAACCCCAAGCAGCCTACATAGCATTCTCCATTATTATGAAAGCTAGCGGCTAGTTAGCAGGGAGGAAGCTTCCTGGTCAGGACCAACTTGCTTTCTTCATGTCCGATGGCCAATGTGTATGGTGTCTTTAGCAATAAGGTCTTACCATTGAGTTCTGGTGAGTGACCAAGAGCAATGGCAATAATGTATTTCTTTGGTGTCTCTGAGACAACTAACTCTGGTCATATTTGGCAACCTACGGCTTTTGATGAGCGCATTATTCCCAGATATCGTAATCAATTATCTTCTACATGAACACACACACACACACACACACATACATATACACATACACATACACACACAGAGCTTGTAAAATAGTAGGTTCCCATATGTTTTTTATTTTACATCTTTCTTTTTCCCAGAGATTTCAGGGGTTGAAATTGAATTCAAATCATCAGTCTTGCTTAGCAAGTGCTTTACCCAATGCGTCATCCCACCAGCACAAATAAATTCATTTTAACATATTCTCAAAAAGAAAATAACTTGTTCTGTGGTCATTTTTAGATGCAGAGTATTGTATGTACACTGCGCTCCACCCCAAGAGTTTAAATAACCTCGAAACTACAGCAAGTTCTTGGCCTTGGGTAAAGCAGGACCAGCCTCTTCCCTCAGAAGCTGGTGGGACGTGTTCCTCCTCTGTGCCAGTTCCTCCTTCTTTACAACTTTTAGGAATTCTTCAATCAGGTCACATCAGAAATGGCTGATAGAAGGGATTTCTTTTAGTCCAGAATGAAGGAGTCACTCACCTCGGGCTAGAGTATGTAAAACATGACCAGCATAACACAGGACAGCCATTGAATAAGTTCTGTTTCACTGTTTTATGACTCCAATGCCAACCCCCCACACACCCAATTTTTGCATTTGTAATTACAGGGTGGAACAGAGAGAGGCCGAGTTCCATAGACTGCAGCAGTGTCTAGTCTCGGAGTCTCTGATGTAAGTCATGACAATGTACCCAAAATCCAAGACACTAGAACCCATTTTCCACCCTTTCCTCTTTACCCAACATCTCCATCACTCTTTGGAGGACTCCCATTTACTGACCATGTCAGAACTCCTTCTCATCACAGAGGGAGAGCATCGAAAGTCAAGGTTACAATCCCCAGAGCTCTATACTCTCCTCATTATCTAAAACAAGTCTTTCTACCCTCTGCCTAGCTCCCTGTGCTGACAGACCTGGGTCAGAAACTGCTTCTTCTTGCAGTGGGCAGCAGCTGTTATGTCCAGATCTTAAGGACCACCAGGAGCTGGACCACATATTCAGGAGCAAAGAGCTTTATTCAGGTCTAAGCTCAGTCTCTCCATCAATGCAATGAATCAGAGAAGAGAGCCCAGAGCAGCTGCGGTAGGGTTTTTTATTGAGGTTTGAGGAAGGACTGGAAGTTTCTTGCTTAACAGTTAAACAATTGGACAGCAAGGGCAAGCTTGTTACAAAGTGATTCACTGACTAGCATAACTAACATTGAGCAAGCTATCTATAGGCCTCAGGAATGTTAGGTGTTTTCTGTGTCATGAAATGTTCTACTACAAGGTTGGTGGGCTGCCCGGCACAGGTGCCCCAGCCTCGAATAAGATACCTTCCCATTTTTGTGTTTATTCTCAGGCTGTTCCTTGGGTAGGGAATCTTGTGACCTTGTTTCTGGAATTGGTGACCTATGGCCTAGTTCCTGGTGACCTTAGAGTGGGGTCACTAGTTTCTGGTGACTTTTGGATGACCTTGTTTAGGCCTAGTTCCTAGTGACCTTTGGGGGTATCAGGCCAGGTTTTCTCACAGCCAAAGGAGAAATAGATGATGGGTTCATGTGCTAAGGTAAGCGCCTGAGTGGCAGTCCTTAATAGGGGGTGTGTGCTAACTCTACCACCACCAAGTCTCAGGGAGCATTGTGGGAAGAAGGCAGAAATAACATGAGAGCCATGGAGCAGAGTGCCGGGAAGTGCTGCCGGCCGGATGGGATGTGACATGTCACGTGACTGTCACAGTCAGGCACTCACAGCAGCTTCTTGCTGCCTGCACAAGACTATACAGACCAAGGCAGCTGAGATCTCCGAACAGCTGGAGTCCATGGTCCTTAGGCCACACTCCATACTGACATGCCATGTAGCTGCAGGAGGGAAAATCATTCCTGGTTGAAAATGTGACCATGGTAGATTTCCCTTGCTCTCGCAGCCCCACACCTTGTAGCAGTAACTGGACTTAGTGGGTTATCAAAAATAATTTTAAAAATATGAAAAGAGCTACAAGGGTGTCATGGTTGGGTGGATATAGGTAAGCTGAAGGGAGAATGGGAGGTAAATATGATTGTATTTCATTGTATACATCTATGAAATTCTCAGAAGTAACTAAGAACATTTAACCCTATAATGAACACTGTGCATTGGTCTAGAAATTACAAAGGAGGGCAGGTGCAATAGCTCACTGGATAAAGGCTAAGACAGATGCTGAGACTGATGACCTGAATATGACTTTTGGAACCCATGTAAAGGTGGAAGAGACCAATTCATGCAAGTTGTCCTTTCTTTGTGAACTGTGCTATTCACTTCTCTTCTCACACAAATAAATATTTTAAAAGTTTTTTTTTTTTTGTGTGTGTGTGTGTGTGTGTGTTTGTCATAAATAAAACATTTTCCATCAAGAACTGAGCATATAAGTCAAGAAGCTTCTTGGAGTGGCCAATACCTTATTTGTCCAAAAACCCAATTTCAAGGAACAAATGGATGCAACATGGAGCACATGATGCTTAATAACTCCTGAAGGACCCTGGAGAGGAGCTGAGGTACCTGGGCGCCATTTTACTGAACAAGGGCTAGGGTCAGAAGTCAGCAGTAGAGTGCTTCTGTGGCATGCAGGAAAACCCAGCACTAAAACACAAGCACACAAAAACCACATTGGAGTGTCTTTCTGGACAGTCAATTGCCCAGGGACTCTCCTGTTCTCGGCAGAGATCTAGCTGGGTTCTCCAAACACCCCAGCCAGGCTGCCGGGTGCTGTCTCAAGAATCTGGCTTTTCCTGCTCCAAGCTGGGCAACTCTGAAGGCCATCCCTCTCCTTTGCAGACTCTGAGAGCATATCCAGCTGTAACCAAGAAATTGAACAGCCCCAGAAAGTGAAAAGGAAACTTTTCACTATTCTCAGCTCCTTTTTCAACTCCACAGGAAAAGGTTTATGTTTGGGATATTTGATAGTAGTTTGGACAGAGTGAGCACATCTCTCCCACCACAAATCAGAACTTTGCATTCTTAAATGACATTGGCCAAATAAACTCTAGGAGAGCAAGGCTTTTGTTGAAATATAAAACAGCGAAGGAGAAACCAGATATAAGATACAGGGGCACCACAGTCCAGAACTGGTCTGAGATCCTGGAAGCCTGCCCTTGTTCCCCTTGCCACAAAAACAGAATTTTGATGCAGTGGAATATGGGTACTGGCTCTTGGCCTTCACAACCACTCCGGTCTGGCTAAACCAGCCTGCAGAAGCCCGCTGGCAGCCAACAGCCTGCACGGAAGGAAGCCGCTTTCCTGGAGGTCCCATGCAGGTGTTTATAGACTGGTAACCTGAGCTGGCTAAACCACAGTCTGTCAGCTGTTACACGGGATTTCACACAGACAAAGCAGTATTAGAAACCAACAAGGCACTCTCCTGAACAGGTTTGCGTGTCTTAAGTGCACTCAGTGTGATAGGCAAAGTAGCAGGGTCAACGACATTCATTTTTGCAGTGCTGGGGACCAAATAGAGGGCCTTTCACGTGGGAGGAATACAGGCTAGCAGTGAGGGGCAGGCCGGCTCTACAAAGCAGAGGAAAATGCAAGCCTCTCACATGCCTTTCCTTTTCTGTGATCCGGTTTTGTTTGTTTGTTTTGTTTTTGGTTTTGTTTTGTTTTCAGTAAGAGTCTTCCTTAACGAGTTCTCTGCCCAGGTCTCTCTTAAAGGGCTTCTGGGTAACCACTGAGGAGTGGAGCCACGGAACCTTGTGATGTCGCTAGAGGAGGCTGCTGGCTTTCCTCCTTTTTTGTCTTTTAGGGGAAGGGAATATTATGCAGCCCCATGGTCCCAGCATTCACTGCTGACCATGCTGTCCACTCATCTTCTGGCATTTCTTCTAACTCCAGGTTTCTATACAGTTCAAATAAAGCTGGCTGCTTTGCTGGGGCAGGCAGGCTGTTTGAGAACACCCTCCAGGAGAGCTGGGAAGATCCAGGGCCCGAGTGCTGGCTGAGACCCCTGTAAGTCAACAGAGACTCCCTGCTGAGTTCCTGCAACTCCGAGAAAGCTGCAAACCCCAGAGTCAGGCCTCTCAGAGATGCCCTAGAAGGGAGGCAAAGAACACAGGGAGTTCAGGAGTCTCCAGCTGCCCCAGCAGGGAGTCAAAGAACCCGGCTGGCCAAGGGTTTTGGGCAGGAAGCAGCTTCTTTCCCAAACCCCACCATCTCATCCAAAGTTCTCTGACCTCAGACCCCAGCAGGAAATGTCCTGCTCTCTCATGATAGAAAAATAGACTGAACACACTAAGGGGAAACCAAGGCATTGCCCTGCCAGTAATTTAGCACACGTTGAACGGAATAACAAAGCCCAGTTTTGGCTCCTGGCAAAACAAAACAAAACAAATCTATGCAGATTCAATTCCATGCTGGCTGTGGGAATTGAAGTGTTTGGGGGTGAGCCCAGGGCTATCCTCACCCCTCCACACCCAACTTTTTAAGGGAGTTCTTGGGATGCACAGCAAGGTCCTCATGCTTGTTGCACTCTTTTACGTACTGAGTGAAGAATTTTACCTACAGCCTGAGGAATGGCGCCCTGGAGCCTTATGGCGCTTTGGGCTGCTGCTGTTCAGGGGAATTGTTTTAGTATCTAGAAAACACAGTAGCTGGAATTCTTAAGTTTTTCTCTACAAAGACCATCTACAGTGATGCTCAGTAACCAGCAGGATTTTAAAACGGCTTCTGCTGTTGCCTTTGCACTTTCTGTATTTTCTACAGCAAATAATAGTGCTTTGTATTTAGTAGAAAATTGAACATTTTTCTGGGTGGTTTTGTTATTCTTTTGGAAATAAGTTTTTCAAGAGACTATTGTTTACATCTGTGATGGTTTATTATTGTCATTTTGAATGAATTAGTAAACATCTGTGAGCACTTATCTAGAATGCAAAAGGTCCTGGGTTTGATTCCCAGCACTGCCTATATATATATTACTTTTTACTGAGACAGTATCTCTCACTACACCTAGGTCTTGTCCATTTGGCTAGGTTGGCTCGTCAATGAACTCCAGTCGTCCACTTGTCTCTGCCTTCCTAGGCCCTAGTCTGGGGTTAAGGCTGTGTGTAGCTGCTCTTAGCATTTGTGAAGATGCTGGTGTAGTGAGAATTTTGTTTCCTTTTAAAAACACAGAAATGTTGTAGGCTGTGTTTTTGCTTGAATCCCAGGTGTGGGGACCCAGGGCTGTTCACACCAGCTGACTGTGATTTTCCTGGGGCTCCAGCAAGGGTGTGGTTTTGCCAGCTGCAGATACTTTCCTCCATTGTGGGATGTTTGGAGTTCTGGGGACTTTTCAGAGAATATAGAAATGCTGGGGCCCTGAGAGGTGGAGTTGCTGTTGCTGGTGGGTCGGAGGCCGCTGGTTGCTGTTGGTTACAGTTTGTCAAGTAGTCTGTTAGGCAAAGAAACAAAAGAACAAAATGAGATATCCTGACAGCAAGGAACTCGATGCTCCTAATCAACAGGAAATAGACTAATGATAACAGAAACCCTGTAGGCGTAGATTTTCTAAAATCCTGCTTTTTTTTAAAGTTTTTAAACACTTCTACCCACCTTCCAACCTACTGAGCAGAGGTAGGGGAGAAAGAAAGCTATAAGTAAAAGGGAATCGGGCCTGAGTCAGCAAAAGCATCAAGACTCGGCAGGAGTGGCATGAGAGGTTCTCCGGAACATTTCTCCGAGAAGTAAAATGTAGAAAAACAAAGACCAGCAAAGTGATGTGAACCTTTGTTTACTGAGCCACCTTTTAATGTAAAATTTCAGCATTAAACTTCCCCATTTTAATCTTGGGGTACAGAAAATAAAGACGGATCCAAGCTACAGGGGCACCATTCCTCAGGTAAAATTCCTCACTTTGTAGGTAAAAGACTGCAGCAGGCATGCGGTGCCTCCCGAGAACTCCTGTGAAAGGTCAGCCCTGCCTGAACGCTAGGGCTCAGAGATAACGGAGAGCGCCTGGAACTGCCCTGGCCAGCTGATCAAGCCAATCTCTATGCTCCAGAGTCAGGGAGAAACCCTGTCTCAAAATACTGCTGGAGAGTGACTGAAGAAGACACTTGATGTAAATCTCTGACACACACACACACACACTGCCCATGCACCCACATATGTATACTTGTGCGACACTTATTGCTGTCAAGTAGAAAAACAGCCTTCATCTCAAGACACGAGATAATTTATGTTGGAGACAAATATGAGTATCAAGTAGAAAAACAGCCTTCATCTCAAAGACACGAAATAATTTATGTTGGAGACAAATATGAGTAACCGTGGCCTGGGAACACAGATCTAGGTTCCCTCAAAGTCCATGTTGCAGTGTGACAGCAGATTCAGGAAGTTTCTATAGTAACACAACAAGGAAAGGCATTTCTCAGGAGTCGGGGGAGGTTGCAGCAAAGAGTGTAAACTTCTGCTATAGGTTTCAAATGGTGTCTGCTGACACACGGCTTCTGAGCTGGCGGGAGCCGGCGGTTTACCTAACAGTTACAGATGTTTTCAGAACAGGCAATGAATGACTTTCAGGCACCAAAGTAGCCCAAGGTACCTGGTTTTGGACCTGCAACATTGTTACCTCTACACAGACACACAGAATTAGAGGACACTGGGGTCCTAATGTCAAAGAAGAACGAGTATAGGGTACTCAGGGGGATTTGGAAATAGTCTCGGAACGCAGACTCCACGTCTGTCACCGCGCAGACATGAATTTTAGTGTTCAGGCTCTGCTGTCACAAGACCCGGGCACAGAAGTCGGGCTTTGCTGCTTGCTCATGTGACTCTGGATGAGTCTGTGTCAGACGCAACTTCGGTACCTTCTTCATGCCAACTAACTTCCTTTTCCATTATCTCAAAGTTTAAAAATTTCAGTGATAAAATCTGATTCTGAAGAAGCTGGAAGCCATCATTACCACTCCCACCTTCTCCTGCCTCATGGCCTCCTTCCCTAGGGAGATTCTGACGTCAAAATGAGTCCTTGTTTGCCCGGAGGATGTCCATGGTCAAGGCAAGTTGTGACTTTAGAGCGACAACACGGAAAGAGTAAGTTTGCAGCTGGCGCACGGCTGGGAAAGCCATGGAGAGACCCAGACAGCCAGGCTCAGGCCACACTTCAGACTTCACAGACCTGGGAGGCGGCCAGACTCCCTCCTCCCCGCCCACCGCCCCCGAGCCGCAGCCTGGTCCCTTCCCCCGCCACACCATCTGGTCCACAGAAGCTCCAGACTTCCGTGTCTCTCGGCCCTTTAAAAAGCAGCATTCCTTTCCTGTCTTCTCTACACCGTCCCTTCCACCCACGTCTCTCCTCTCTCTCCTCTCTCTCTCTCTCTCTCTCTCTCTCTCTCTCTCTCTCTCTCTCTCTCTCTCTCTCTCTCTCTCTCTCTCTCTCTCTCTCGCTTGCTTTGGTCTCGCTTGTCTTAGCTCTTCTCCCCCGCCAATCACTTCCTCTCTTCTCAACGCTCACCATCTCCCTTGTGCACCTGCAGTGCTCTTCTTTGTACAGCCATGAAACGTCCCTGACGGGCTTCTAGAGCGTTCGTGTGTCTGGCGGAGTTCAGAGTCCTCCAACACTGGAGCTGGCAATTCTGCCGCCTTAGCTTCCGGGACAGACGAAGAATTTATTTCGAGGCTTTTGGCGCCCTCTTGTGGTTTATCCATGACGTCAACTCCCGCAGACAATGGCCGCTTTGTCCAAAGGAGAAGCCGCCTTAGATGACAACCTGCCCCCCAACCACAAAAACCTTCACTCTCTCCTTCCTCAAACAGTCCGGACGGCAGTGAAAACTGAAGTCGTTAAGCACAGGGCCACTGTGTTTCACGGCGATGTTCACTCGGTCCATGAAGATCCCCCGACAAAAAGCCAGAACAACGAAACCGGGGTGGAACAAGGTGGAGGGCGGAGATGAGGGCCGTAGGTGAGGCTGGGCGTCCCCTGACACAGGCCGCTTCACACCTGAGCGCGGGTCAGCACATTAGGAGAGCATTTCCCCGAGAGGGCAGCCACCTGCCTCAGGAGGTCCCCCACTGACTAGAGGCAGACCGTGGCTCCTGGGATCGCTGGGAAGCTCTTTCCGTTCTCCTCCCCCCTCCGTCCTTCTGTCTGTCTGTCCCTCCTTCCCTCTGTCTTTCCTTCTCTCCCTGTTTCTTCAACAGCCCAAGCTGCCTCACATTCACAATCCTCCTGCCACCACCTTTGGTTAGCGAGGCTGCAAGCATGTGCCACATGCTGCCCGCCTGCCTCATTCTCTAGAAGGCACGTTATTCCAGCAGAAACCTGTTCTGTATAGTCAGCTCAAGGTTAAAAAATAAAATAAACAAAAGGCTTTAACTCGTGACTTCCAGAACTCTGGAAAACAACATCATGACATCACAAAACCGTGGGCTGGGTTGAAGCTGCATGTCCTGGTATCAATAAGGCATGCAACCCTGCAAGAGCAGGTTTAACAGAGGTGAGCACATCTCTGGGCTGGTGGAACACCCCTATTAATAACTGTCTGCTTGTGAGAGGCTGGGCAGATCCCTCCTGGGCTTCAGGCTCAAGTTCAAAGTCAAGCAGGAACGGTATTTCTACTTAGACATTTTAAAGCTATCAATGGTAGGGCTTGGGTCAGAAATATGTGACCACTTCATTTTTAACAGGCTCATGCAGGCAGTAGGTATGCCTTGGTCTTATTTGATCCATACTGATTCTGAAATTGCTCAAATCGATTTGATCTGAGGACCTTGTGTTTCCTGGTGACAGCAGAGACTAAGGGGAACGGTGGCATGTCTCCAGAAATGGCACTTTCCCACATTTGTCCAGAAAGAAATGGAGTCACTATGGAGAAGTCGGTGGAGACGGCTCCAGGCACAGGCTAGTGCCGGGTCAAGCGATCAGGGAACGCAGCGTCCAGCACCACATTTTCTCTTGGAAATTGTGTGATTTATTAGCAGAAGAAAGTGCAAGGCCAATGAGAGACCTTTCCTAGTGCATGCTGGGCAAAGAAAGGCTAGTCCTTGAAGCTGAACCTCAGAAAGATCAATTTAGGGCACTGACACTAACATTTACTTTTTATTGCACATTAGCTTCAAGACTCCTGTCCCAGTTTCATTGTGAAATACAACATGGGGCGCACTGGAAATGGGGGTCCAGAGACCTTAACAGAGTATGTGGGAGCAGACAGCAGACTGAACATCTGAGCCCCAGACGCTAATATCTGAAGCACCAAACTTGTGGTTAAGGAGCAAGGTGGCTTTGCAGTGTCTGCTTGTTTGTCTCTGATGTCATGGTGGCAATGAGCTGTGGAGAGCCCCTGACTGAGCATCTCTCTGGAAAACTGGCCACCAACCACCCAATTGATTGACACCATTATGTAACTGTAACTCATCAAGTAATTGCTGAGACCATTCACTAAGGCCAATGAGGTGTGTCTCCTCCAAAGAAGCCACGGAAAGAGAATCACAACCTCCCAAGGACATGCTTCTTTGGCAGAGCACAGGCTAGTATGTGAGGGCACCACCTTCCCAGCACCAGACTCACCATAACTCAGAAAGCCCAGCACCATGCAACTGGTCCTCAGCACTGCAAGCAAGAAAAAAGTAAAAGATCATAAGAATTGCAAAATTTCAAAATTTACGAATTTTCTGGGTATTCGCCAAACACATATTGTATAGAAGTTTGCATGTGTCATAGCAAACTATGTGCTACTTATATGAAGACATTATTTTTTTTGTCTTACATAAGTGAGAACACTAGATATATTTGCCGCAAATTCCTTTTTCATTCATTGCCATGTTTTAGAGAACTTTCCTTACCAGGACATGTATATCTGCCACTATTTTCAACTCTGCCAAAGATACCATGCTACCATATCTTATTTAACATTTATCTCTGTTTAAAGTGTTTATTAGTATCTACTAATTATATTTAATGATGGACTTCATTGTGGTACTTTATGTGTGGGTATAATGCAAACTGATCATTCACCCCTTAATCCTTCTTGTCCTACTCTATTCTACTTCTAATGATCCCCTTCCCAACTAGACCCCTTCTACTATTGTAGGGTGTGTATGTGTGTGTGTGAGAGAGAGAGAAAGAGAGAGAGAGCGAGAGAGAGAGAGAGAGAGAGAGAGAGAGAGAGAGACTCCATAGTTTCATCGGGTTGTTTACAGGAAGCTGGGAGAAGAGCCACTTTTAGCGGCACAGGCACCTGGTGTCCCTAAAGAAATGTGTCTCCCTTGCCTAGAGCCCAGCAGCTGCCTTCTCCCTTCAGCTCGGGATGTCAATGCGCCCAGTCTTGTGTACCATGCATGACTACAGCTGCTGTGAGCTCAGAAGTGTAATGGCCACATCATGCCCAGAAGGCAGTGTCCCATGATATTCCGTTCCTTCCACAGATCCTTTTATTCTCTGTGCCCATCTCTATTCCCTGAGACATGGGCGGGGGTCATGTGGGCATCCCATTTAGGGATTAGAATCACTTCTTACAACCTTGACAAGTTATGACTAACTGTCCTCTTTGCTTTGCATACACACTGAATGTGTTGCCAATATGTTACTACAAAAGCAAAATTGAACAATTTTAATTGCTGTAGAAATGTAAGTATACATAAATTATAAATATGAGACCATTTCTATTTGTAGGTGTAGGCATGATTTTAGTTAGTAAAAAATACTGTAAGTTAATTTCTCAGAATAGAGCTATTCTAACATCTTAAGTGTCCATTTTTTTTTTTAAACCAGGGGAGTGAATACCAGCCATATCAAAGAACACTTGGCTATTTTTTCATCTTACTCCATAAACTGAATATACTCAAAGTCAGCAGAATCTCAGTGATATCTGAGGAAAGCATGTACTACATATTCCTAATCTAATTAGAGAAAAAAATTAATATTTTTTTATTTTTTAATAAAATATTTTAATAAACATTTTCCAGGTTTCATGTGTACCAGACATTTAATTTTTTCAGTAAATCATTTATTTCCTTTGTGTAATTTCAGTTGAATTGTTTTTTCTTTTCCTTTGATACAAGATATTAAATGTATGCATACATTTAATCCTGTACATGCTTTCGGTGTATGTGTACATTGTATGTATTTGTGTGTGTATGTGTGTGTGTGTGTGTGTGTGTGTGTGTGTGGTCAGTGTTTCACCCATTAGTTGCTGGCTTAATCTAGATACCTAACACTCAATGCTAAAGTCTGCTCTGCTATTTCCTAACATAATGACTGTATTCTACACACTTACTTTGGAGAAGCAGTTGCTGAATTTCACTGGCTGTGAGAACCATCTGGATTCTGGTGATAACTGGGCCCTGTTCCCAAGGTTACCCATCAAGTAGGTGTGGGCGAGACCGGGGATTCTGTACCGGTGACAGGCGCCTGGGTGGCAGGGACTCTGCTTCTCCATTGACCTGGGATCTGTGAGGGGCCACCTCCCCTTGGGCCAGGCTGGCTCATCTTCCCCTGTGTCTGTGTGCCAGATGTTGCCAGGGCTGCTCAGTCTGCAAGGCTCTGTGGCCGGCCTTATAATACAGAAAATGTGCAGGTTGAGAGTGTCTGTTAGTCCTTTCATTGATAGCCAATGCAACGTCGATTTGAGCCTCTTCCTATTCTGGAGAGAGATTACCAGCAGAAACGAGGGTTACCTTCGCACAGCAGCTGCTGCCACGCCGACCGTTCAGCCACATGAAAGGACACGCAGCCATTATTCCCTCTCCTGTAAACTGAATATATTCAAAGTCAGCACATCTCTAAGATATTCGAGACAAAGCACAGGAGCAAAGAGTTAAGATCTAAATGCAACAATTCAAAAGCCAGGAGAGAGACTGCGAAGCACATGATAGCTTTATTATTCTAAATTGCCCATTTTAGTACAGATTCTAAAATTGGAATAGAGCAAATCCTGCCTCTGTCTGTATCAAAATGGTTCTCACTGCCCTCTGACCCTCCAGATCTGCAGATTGGAGATACAAATGAGCTAATGGCTCGTTCTGTGCATGTGCTCAGGTGAGCCTTTGTGTGTACTTTCTCTTAGGAAAATGCCTCCAGCCTCCAGCCCTACAGCTGAAGGATTTTTGTAGGTTGAGCCTCCATCTTAATCTATGCTTGACCGCCTTCTTTCTCATTGTCATAGTTAAAGAGGGCCACAACAAGTGAGGAGCCATCCATGACTCTCAGTGACTGCTCTGGCTTTCTTTTTCATTTCCTTTAAGTGGTAGGATGTACATAGTCAAATTCAGCTGTAGGTTAATTTCTGGTGCCTGTTAAAAACTCTATCAAAATATTTTATAGTTAAATGCTCAGTTGCTAAGAACCTGAAAGCTAATTTGGTCCTAATTTGCTTCTTAAAACCCCAAATTTGGGGGAAAAAAGTCAGCCCCCTTGGATGGCAATCTTACTAAAATAAATTTCATTTATCGACACTGTATTAAGAAATTTAAATTCCTGGAGTGTTTGGGGACATTATTCTTCCAGTAACTGTAACATTATTCTTCCAGTGCTCTGAGGCCAAATGACTCTTCCTCCTCTCCAAGTGACTGTGAAAGTCAGAGCCTCCACATGCAGCATCCTCAGTCTCCTGGGGGAGGAGCATGGTTTTCTGAGCACTTTCTTTCCCTTAGCTGGATTTGTTCACAAGGTTGTAGTGACAGACAGTGCCCCAGCTCAAGGCTCGGCAGAGAGTGGGGAAGGGATGGAGAAGAAGCCCCACCTCCACTCCACCCCTGCCCCGTCCTGTTTGCTAAGAAGTGGCAGTGATTGTGTCAGGAGGTATTTACATGATACATACTATGGCTCTGGTTTGGATGTTCTGTGTCTTCCACGGGTTGTAGACTGAACGGTGGTGGGACCTTGAAAATGGAGTATGTGAGAGGTGCTTAGGTCAGTGGGAACTCTGTCCTCTGAAGGGAAAAGGTAGTTGTCCTGGAGCCTTGACTAGCTCTCATGGGGTTGTTATGAAAATCCAAGATTAGCCCTTCCTCATCTCCTGCTTCCCTTCTCTGTGATTTTTCTTTCTCACGTGCTGTTCCATGGTGAAGCCATCCCTCATGACTTGATAATTAGTGCACATACTGTTTTTACTTTCAGCCTTCCCAACTGTGAATTACATAAAACTCTGCTTTCTAAGGTATCGACCTCAGGCATTCTGTTAGAGCCATGGAAAGGGAACAAATACAACCACCTGTAATTGGGACGGAAATGACCTTTGCTTTAGAGAAACTCTCTGGCACGGCTTAGCTTGCTCGGACACTGGTGACCTCTCTGATGCTTTAGACTTGATGTGGTAGACTGTATCTTTACCCTGAATGGTATTTAGTGGTATGACAGACTATCAGCAAGGAACACTAGGGGATCAATAGTCACACCTCCCTATATCTCACCGGGAGTCCATACTGTTGGTATGCAAGCAATTCAACTGGCTTGCCCTCAGGAGCCTTTAGGGTCCTGACAATGTCCTATGTCATCATCCACACCAGGTGCTGGATGTATGAACCCTCTGGCCACCCAGCGCTCTCTCTTGGTCTCTCTCCTTCTCTCTGTCTCTTTCTCTGTCATGGGCACCCTCCTCCTCCCCCATTTCCAACAATAAATCTGTTCATACCAGATCGGTTTTGTGACATATTAATTATTATTATAACGCACACTGCCAACTGTTTATTACCATAACACATCTAGTCTGTGTAAGCTCGTGGCTCCCACTTTCCTCTAGAATCCACCCTCTCTCATGAAGATTTATGACTGACATGCTTGCTCTTCTTCAAAAAATACACAGTACAGAGGTCTGCACTACCTACTCCTGGGTCACTACCACTGTTCAGGATTTGCTTGATTGGAGGACTGCATTGGACTCTTCCCCGTCAGAATGCTCTAGACCAGAGAGTAGCAATGGCTTACACATGCTCGAGTACCCCTAACTCTAGAGAATTCAAGTCTGTTGTTCGATACAGTTACTGAGAGACCAAAAGATTAAAAATGGCTATTTTAATGTTTAAGGCCTGATCTAGCTAGGTGAGACATTTCCAGTAATGCCCTGCCTTCTTTTCCTGCCCACTAGAGATAAAGTTGCTAGGAAACTGGCCCATCCCCCTAGGGAGGGACACCAGATCATTAATGGTTTAGGGATCTTCCTATAGCCAATCAATTTAAAATGCAACATCCCTCTTGCCTTTCGCCCAATAGATGCTTGCCAGGCAGGAATCGCCCCTGCTTTGGGCATGCTGGGAGGGACCGGAATCTTTAAATCACCCAACTAACCTGAGCATGGGGCTCTCGGCTCTCAATGCTTTGGCAGTGGGGGGTGTGAGCCCAAGCTGCAGCTTGTAACTTGTAATAAAAAAAAAAAACCTCATGTATTGCAGCGGAGTCTATTCCTGGTCTTTTGGGGTTTGGGAACTGGGCACAATATTATCTCACTATATTTTAATCTGGCTTGTAAAACCTTTAACAAAGTTATCATGCACACCCTCCCTTCTTGTAGGGACTTGTCTCTATACATAATTTTCTTGGAGAAAAGGGGGAAATAAGATTCAAAATATATTATATGCATGCACAGAAACATAACAACAAAACCTATCATTTTGCACAACTGAATAAATTAATGAACATGTAGATAAGAAAAGGAGGGTTCTGAAGTCCTTCTGTAACATACTTTACCTGGTCAGGAAGTCTTCAGGAAATGAATTTGAATACTGTTCTCTCTCTCTCTCTCTCTCTCTCTCTCTCTCTCTCTCTCTCTCTCTCTCCTGGAACATGTTTCATGTCTCCAAATTCTTAGAATATGGGCTAAAATGAAGGCTAGAATCTTATGTCCTTCTTGGTGGAGCCTCCGGAAAGATTAGTTCCCAGAAAGTTTACAGGAAGATGAAAAAGAACCACTACTCAACGCGCCCTACCAGACTTCCCTTGGTTGCCTCGTGAGCGCTGTGGCTGTCTTCCATTGTCTGGGAGCCACAGTATCTCTCGGCTTCACAAAAGAAAGCTCTGCAGACATCAAGTGTCATGATGCAGGAAGCTAGCACCTCCTGGACCAAAGAGAAGCTTCATCTGTCTTGACTTGTCAGGGCTTTGTGTGCGAGGATTGATGAAGAATTCCACAGGGACAAGCTAATGAATATGCATGCATAATGGAGACACTTCATTAATGGCTTATGTAAGGGTGAATTGTTTTACTAATTTAGTTTGCTCAATGACACAGGTCTATTGAAGAAAGGAAACCACAGAACTTTTCCCCGAAGAGATGACCTAACAAACTCCAGTCAATGTCGCATAATGCAATTGGATCAGCTAGCACATATAAACACATCATGCCCAGCATGGAGGTGCATGGCTGTAATCCCAGCTACGTGGAGCAGCCTGTACAACAAACACAGAGACGCTGTGTCTTAAAGCACCACAATAAAACACACTGAAAAAATAAAACCCTTATTAGTCATAGGCGCCTTTCTTTGTACCTACCTAGTATGAGTCAATAACACTGCAGATATAATCATCAATCCCTATCTGTAGTCTTAAGGTTTCAAACTTCTTATTTTTTTAATATAAAAAGCACTGAAGGGCCAAGGAGATGGCTTAGTGGTTAAAAAAATAAATAAATAAATTTAAAGAAAGCACTTCTTTACAAGTGTGACAAGTAAATTCAATCCCAGGACCTAATGGTAGGAGGAGAGTCTTGCCAGTGGTCCTCAGCTCCACACATGACTGTGGCTGCATTAAGGATCCATACGAACACATGCACAAATAAACACCACTGGTGAAACCGTGCCGGAGAAACTTCAGTTCCTCACATCCGCAGCCATAATTTTAGTGACTCAAAGTTCCCACCAGTCTGTTGCTTTATAGACGGTGATCAACCGCTAGTTCCTGTGCCATTTGTATGTGGGACTATTTTTTTTTTTTTTTGGAAATAATTTTCTTCAGATATTTATCTGAAGGACCAAACTTTTTGTCACTATTTAATGTGACATACCTGCACAAAATAGAATGAAATTTAGGTGTGACCATGTTTCAAGTCTTTCTCTCTTCTTTCAGTCTGCTGTTGTGTTATCGAGAAGAGATGCCTGGCTCCATGGACACTAGGCAAGTGTTCTGCTGCCGCTCTACTCCCAACATGTTTTCTTCGATGTTTAGCTGGAGCCTTGCTATATAGCCCAGGCTGACTTTGAACTCATGATTTTCCTGTCTCAGCTCCCTGAGAAGCAGGCGTGATGCTAAGTGTCATGCCATCATGCATGGCTTCTTGTTTTAATCTTTATCATAGCAGATTAAAGCAGAATAGTTGGATTCTGCCAAAGCCACACTGAGCTCGGTGGCAAGAAATTCCAAACCACAGAAACAGCTTCCATCATGTTTCCACCCAGATGTGAGTTTGTACAATGACCTGAACATTTTTTAATAAGGTGTTTTTTACCAAAGTGTCAATATAATTACTTTTTATACTGTCATGGCTAATCTTGGCTGTCAACTTAGTGAGATCAGAAATCAACCAAGAGATGTGTCCAGGTAGATCTATCTATTTGGTATTTTCTAGAAGCATTAACTGAAGGAGGAAGGTTTTCCTCAACTTAGGCAACATCTTCCAATGGCAGCTTAGATATAAAGAAGTATGTGGGAAAGCATTGCTGCTTTTGCCTAGCCACCTTTCTCCCTGCTCTGGAGTGTATCCACTCTGAAGCTGCCTCAGCCATTCCTCACTGACATTGGAGCTCCTTCCAACATGGGCTGAAAACCAGCACGAATAAATTCCCCTTTAATTTATATTCATTCTATGGGCTCTGTTCCTCCATGGAACCCTGACTAATATCCGCACCTCCAGCATTTCATGAGCTTTTCCTTACTGTCTGTAATGCTCTTTCACACCTTCACCTTAATTCTTTCAAGACCTTTCTCATGTCTCACCTCCCTTTCAAACCACAGTTAAAAATTCATGATTAAAAGCTATAATAATCTAAGTTATGAAAAAAAAATGTCTTCACAACTGAATGGTAACCTCAGAATAACATGGCTCAGAAGGTAGGGTTGGATTTAAACAAGCTCTACTGTGAGCAAAAACTGAGCCGTCTGCTACGTGAGGTCAACACCAGAATGGTGACAGGCTTGATCGTATACAGGTCTTGTGCAGGAGGCCACAGCGTCTGTGAGTTCATGAGTTCGGCATTTCCCATGAGTATAAGGGTAGCATAAGTTGGAGTTGGCAGGTTATTAAAAATAAAACAAAAGAAAAAATAGGAGATGAAATTGGGGCTGGTAGAGAGAAGAGGGGTAAATCTGAGAGCAGTTAGTTGGAAGAATGGGGCAAAATATGATCAAAGTATGAAATTCTCATAGAATAATGAAAACATCAAGTTATAAACAAAGAATACCCTTTCTGCGCTCCCGCTGGACCAGCCAGCAGGCACGGCCTCAAAGACGCTGGCAAGTTCATGGCCCTATACCTGCCTTGGAAATGCTCCGAGAGCAATCGCATCATTGGTGCCAAGGATCACGCGTCTATCCAGTTGAATGTGGCCAAGGTTGACAAGGTCACAGGCCAGCTTAACGGCTAGTATAAAACCTATGCTATCTGCGGGGCCATTCACAGGATGGGCGAGTCAGATGATTCTATTCTCCGGTTGGCTAAAGCAGATGGAATTGTCTCAAAGAACTTCTGATCAGAAGAGGTCAGGCATATTTGTCATAAATAAAAGTGAGAAAGTAAACAAACAAACAACAAAACAAACAAAGAATATAGGCTGTGCAGCATATTGGACTATGAGAACTTGATCCCCTCCACAATTGGCTTTAGAACCCAAGACAAGGCATTTTGCTTTCTGAGTGTCAGCTTACATCTCTGAAAGAAGGGCATGATAATGACGAGTTTTCTGTCACTACAGTAAATACCTGAAAGCATCAGCTTATAAAGAGAAAATGTTTACTTTGGCTCACGGTTTCAAGGATCTCAATATACACTCTTGGCTCTGGGGGCGTTGGTATGTGGTGAGACAGCACACACGACAAAGGCATCCATCATAGCAAAACCACTCGTTCCATGGTCAGGTTGCAAATGAACCCAAGAGGAAGAGGCCAGGGCCTCAGGCCCTGCTGCCGATGACTAGGAGACATCCCAGTAGGCTCTAGTTCTCAGAGTTCTACTACTCCTGAAACACCAACTGTCAGTACCTGGGCCTGAGGGGCCACTCCAGATCCAAGCTAGTTGCAGATACTAAAGTCTCTTTTCAACTAAAGATAGATTTCAGTTCCTGCTGCAGCCTTCAGAGCTTAACTAAGATCTAGGATGTGCAGGTATCAGAAGAGGGCCCGGAATTCCAGGAATGTTGGAAGCCTGTTCATATTTATTACTTTCTCTAACTCTCCCATGGCTGCTTGCACTCTTCAGTTTGCTTTGTTGCTCTGGCTTTGAATGCTTCCCTCCACATCCCCACCCCCTTCACAGCAGCCTGGGTTCTCTCTATGACTCCCTCAAGCTCATCACTTTATTTGTCTGAGACCATTTAATTTCCCCAACTTAGATTTTCTTCATGTGGAGTTACATTTTGTTGTTTACTTCATTATATTATTTATTTGTTTGATTATTCATTTTAAAGCACGATTTCTCTGTGTAGTCTTGACTGTCCTGGACTCACTGTGTAGACCAGGCTGGCCTCTGCAGAGCTCCGCCTGCCTCTGCCTACTCCGGTGCTGGGATTACAGGTGTGTGCCACCACACCTTGTTAGAGTTACATTTTGGCTTCCTAAGTTTGTCAGACTCATCATGTTTTGGCTTTGGTTTTGTTTTATAATCTTTCAAAATTAATTTAGTATTTATTAATTTAATATATACTATCTTAGTCCTTGAAGACTTAAAAGTTACAGTGTTAGAATTTACAGAGGGAAGTCACATGAATTCATATACTTTTCTTTTTAAAAATTGTGATGATGATGATCATGGTGGTGGTGGTGGTGGTACATACATGTACGTGTGTGTGCAGGAGTGTGCGTGGGGATGGTATGTGGGGCAGGGGCATGTGTGCCATGGCGAATGAGTGAAGATCAGAGGGGAACCCTGTGTATTCTCTCTCCCACACATGAGCTCTGAGGGTTGTACTCAGATAATCAGGCATGTGTGGTAAGCACTTTTCATGCTCAGCCACCTCGCTGGCCCTAACAGAAAGCACAAAGTTCTACAGAGTTATGAAGAATAGAGAATCAAGCAGCAAACATTTGTATTTGACTTATGTATTTGACTTGTATTTACTTATGCACTTATTTACAAATGCAAGAAAGCAGGAGAGATTTGGCGTTGACAACTGAGGGAGCTTGCAGAGAAATAGTGTGTGAGATTCTGCTTTGCAGTTTGTGATTCAGGCATCTAGAAGCAGAGGCAGATCTAGGCAAAGAAAAGAAGCTAAAATGTAACCAAGACAGACTGCGGGGCCACAACTTAGTCAGCTGTTGAGGCTGCTGACAGCAAAATGCATACTTTTAAATAAAATACATGCATCCATTATAAGGTAAAACAAATATTTTTAATTAAAACAGGCTTTCAAAGTAATATACTGCACATTAACAAATGCAATGCATAGCTATAACTGAGACAAAATAGACAAACTCCTACAGTGTGCTGGCTCACAGAACTTATCACATGGGCCATCTACTACGAAGCAAGGGGACTAGAGGTGGGACTTTCCCCAGTAATATAATATTATTATTATAGTGTGTGTGACTTATTTATAACTATAGGACTTTATTCTTTCATATTGGGCCACTGAGATAGCTCAGTACCACACACACACACACACATACACACGCTCGCATGCACACACACACACATGCATGCGTGCGCACATACACACCGGGTGCCTCACTCCTTTTTCCTTGCTGACACAGGGCCTCTCTTGTTTCTGGGGCTGCATTGTGAACTGCCTGTTCGATGGCCTGTGAGCTTTCACTCTCCTGTCTTTGCCTCCCATTTCACTGTAGGAATGCAGGGATTACAGATTCTCGTCGCTCTGTCTGGGTTTCCATGAGTTCACAAGGTTGAGCTCAGATCATGAGGCTTGCACAGTTAGTGTCTTTACCCAGTAAGTCACCTCCACAGCCTGAGGTGAGTCTCCTTTGCTCACTGACTGAAGCGTTAAGAACATGCACTAGTGGGAGGAGGGTGCAGCTCTTTTGTGCTAAGTTTGCAGGGGAATATGGGGGATCATTGGCTCTTATGACCGAGGTTGAGGAGGTTGAGGAGGTGGTTCTTGGAGTCCCTTCTTCCTGCCATTCACCAGGGCTTGCATAGCCTGGGAGGGGCAGAGTCCCAGCACAGTCCCTGATCAGTTCTCGACTGGAGATGTCACCCCTGAGTCCCTAAGCCGTGGTCCTTCCACAAGCCAGTGGGATGACAGGAGGACTGACGCCTGTCATGGCAGTGGTATGGGTAGCGTCGAGAGTAGAGCTTTCCTTTAATCATACCTCACGTTGCTCTTACGGGCTGTAGCCATCCTGCTGCCATCTGAGAAGAGGGTGTTCTCCTGAATTGGAGAGGAAATTCAGAGCTTTGGGGGTGCTAGAGAGCTTAAGCCAGGATTCCTTGCCCTTGTCTGGGAAAGAGACTGGCTTCCGAGAACAATTGGAATAATGAGGAAACAGGGTGCTCACAGACAAAGCGCGGGATGGGAGAAAGACAAGCATGTTGTATGCAAGCTATATTTGTTGGGCTTCATAACCTGGACGGATACATGCTTCCTAAACACAGATTCTTGTTTGCTTCCTAAACACAAATGAAATGTTACTGCAACATGAAAACCTTTCTGTAGTTGCCAACATTCTAGTTTGCATATAAGCTGACACAGTCATTTTTTATTAAGGATGACTACAAAAATGAGCTAGATATTCAAGAGGCAGAGGAGGGACTAAAAGATGATGGAAAATACTTTCAACACCACCTTAGAAAAGTGAATGAACAAATATAGTTTGCATCACAGAAAAGGAGGAATAGGCAGAAAAAAAAACCCTGAAATTTTCAAACTTGTAAAAACATTTCAACTCATAGATTAAGAAAAAATTGTAACACGTTTCAAGTGGAATAAGCAGAACAACTGCCATGCCAAGGCAGTTGTGGTTAAAAAGCTGAAAACCAAACATTAGTGTGATCAGAACTGTCAACTCCTCATAAGACACAATGCACTCCAGAAATCAAGGGAAGAAGGTGTTCAAATTGCTACTGGGAAAAAAAAGAGAGGTTGACCGAGAATCCTATAATCGGTAGAACTATCTGTCAAAAAGGAAGGCTGAAGCAAGGGAACCCTCCAAGACTCATCTCCCATAAGCAGATGAATGAAAAACAAAACATGGTGGCACTCTCTTCAGCGATGACGACGAACGGAATGCTCTCAGGGGCACCGGAAGAACTGGAGATCACGTTAAGTGCGATAAGGCTGATATGACTTGTTTTCTCATACATGTAGAATGAGCATATGTGTATGTATATATGTGTATGTGTTGTTGTTGATCAGACTTCTTTGAGGTTAAATGATGGCTGGAAGCACAAATAAAAATGTGCCCTTTGAGGCTACAGTTTACGCTGAGCTGAGATATATAACAGCAGGAGCGTGCTGAGCAGAGGGTCCTAGTCTTCTGTGGGGGGAGGGTAACAAAAAACAGACTTGACAAATGGTGTGTGTGTGTGAAATGGAATATAATCCCCTCATCCAAGCATGATGGTCCCTGAGGGGACTGGCTTCCTGCAGAAAAAGTCCTAACACACACTATGTGACTTCGTTCAATCCACGAAGTCACATAATCACAGCAGCACACAGACTCAATAGTCAAAATATGACAACGTATACAGATGAAATTAGTCTGAATGGGTTATTAATAATTTCCATTTTATACTCAAGAGAAAAACATTTTTACCCAGTTGTTTCAACAAAAGGCTTGGAGGTTTGGCCTGGCCGCAGGTAAAACACACCTCAAGTCTGTGAGCTCCTTCCCTAATCATTGAGGTGATCTGGATTCCAGCAGTGGGGTTTTACTTTGCCTGCCTGAGATGGGAACCTCTGGGTTTGCCCTAATTCATGTTTTCTTGCCCAGAGCTGGAGCATGGACGCTCTTGTCTCCTGACTGGCGGTGGAAGAGCTTGGACACCATGGCCAGATGGAGCTTCAGGTCTTTTACATGAACTCTGAGGTCAACCAAAAATAAAAATTCTTTAATGAATATGAGAAAACGAGCAGAAGGGCGACAGAAGGACAGACTGGTTGTGGACACTGTGAACACAAGTGACTGAGTGAGATCCTGGGAACACCACAGGAAAGGTTCTATGGAAGGCAGCAGGCTCCTGAGCACAGTGACGGCAGGACGAGGGTAGATCCAGGAGGAGGGTTGATCCTGTTGTCTTTAGGAATTACCCATTTTCTTGGGGTGTGCTAACTGGAACATGGTAAGTGATCATGTTGTTGACAGCAGAGCAAGACGCTGGTCACCAGTTGCTCCAGAATGGCAGCATCCTGTGGAGCAGCCTGGAGAGCACAAGCGGAAACGTTCTCCAGCTCTGGGGCATCGTGGTCAGAGCTGGAGGACTCCAAGTCTCCTCGTGTGGAGACCTTATTCAGAAGCAACGTCTTTGGTGTGTTTCTGTTGCTGTTGTTGTGACATGAGCACAGGCAGCCCAGCCTCTGGGTGGTTGCTTTTCTCCATCTATAAACTGGGGAACGTGATGTTTACAATATGCCCAGCTGATGGGGAGTCTCATAAAATAAAGTAATTACAAAGACTTTCATGTTGTGTGTGATAAAATAAAATTAAATCCATTTCTCCAGCCTTTAAAGCAACACACAATGAAGTCAATGTGGCATTTTACAATGACAAGCGAAACTCAATTTAGATACCAACTTTAGTCACTTGTAAAATTGAAAAGAAAAAAAAATACCAAAGACTTACTCCCTTCTGCTTGACTGAAAACAAACACACCCTGTTTGTCCTCTAAAGACCTCTTGATTGTCACAAAAGCCAAGATATTGTGTACATGATCAAAATATAAGCATATTAGAGTTTCTAGAGGTGATTTTAAAAAGCTTTCATTTTGATAATATTTCTGAAAACATCAAACTTAAGGGATAGTCTCATGTGTCTGCTTGCAATACCAGTTTTTTTCTCTCTTTCCAGTGGAATTCTGACCATAACCATCAGAAAAAAAGCAAATAAACACACAAAGAAACAAAACAAAGAAACAGAAAGAAATCAAACTCTCTCGATTCTGATTTTATCTCCCGAAGGTGTAAATGGCAGTTTTGTGACTTGTTGGAGGCAGTGCCCAAATAGATGTGTGTCCCATGTCTACTGTTCTCCCACTTCCTATTGCCTCAGAGCAAAAGCCAAACAAGGAGGTGATGGCGAGGTCAGTTGTATGGTTGTTTTCTGAGACTAGCGCTGGAGAGCAATATCTCACTTTTAAATGTGGCCAGCTCCCAACACCTCTGAGCAACATTAGAGCAAACACGCCCCCTGATGCAGGCCAGGAGCAATCCCAGGCCTCCCACTTGCAAAAACACAAAGCAATGAGGCTGTAGCTGCTCGGAGTGGCAGAGGCCCCCAAAGAAAGGGTTGCAGAAAGCACTGGAGGTCAAGTAACCCAAGGCTATGTAATAATTTGCTCTTAGGTATTTTTGCATGGTTCTGATTTTTAAAGATAGGGGATTCCCATTGCCTGTAGCTCATTAATCACAGTAGCTTTTGATTATGAAAAGTGCATTCCCAAATATAGTACTCCAGGACTTGGCAGGGAGATTCCATGCTTGTCCTTTGAGTGTGCCAGAACCGTCTGAACCCTGCCAGTTCTGATTGCACTTAGCATTAATTGAAGATGCTGAGGACTATAAGCCTCTCTGAGTTTAGCCACCTGGAGCAGATTAAAACCTTGGTCCTGCTGCTAAAGTGGTCCAGGGATTGGGAATACAGGTTGTTTTAATCTTTTCCGAGTCAGGCTGTTTAGAAATATCCATACATCAAATGTTCATGGGTCTCATACACTTTTCTTCTCAGGGGAGAATTCAATTCCCAGTAACACGAAGTGGGATTAACTTGTCACAGTGAGCCATCTGGAGGGAGAACACCCACCTACCCTGTAAATGTGCGCAAATTTGCCACTCTGCTTGGGAAGCCTCTGAAGGCATCCCAAGATTCAAAGGGAGTTTTCTCAGAAAGACACTTCAGTTAGCCTGGTGAAAACAAAATGCTATGAGAGTAGATTCTAGGCCTCCCTGTGTGCTGAAGTTCTTCTGAGCTACAGGATGGCCTCAAAGGCCACCTTGTAAAGTTCTTTTAAGAACGCAGAACGGCTGAGAGCAGTCTTGAGCTGCACTGCAAACTTTAACAGAAAGGTTGGTGAGGCTGCAAATAGGCAGAGACTAACATGGACACTACTGAGTTAAGATTCAGCTTGTAGATAGATTCTGGAGTACTGACTTCCTTGAAGAATAAAGAAAAAAAAATTAGAGTACTCCAGAAGCTAAAGGTCTCCCTGTGCTACATCCTACCTAAAAGGAAAGAAGAAGAAAAAGAAGAAGAAGAAGAAGAAGAAGAAGAAGAAGAAGAAGAAGAAGAAGAAGAAGAAGAAGAAGAAGAAGAGAAAAAAAAATTTAGATTAACTTCAGAAAGCAGAAGGTCCATAAAAGCAAGCTTCGAAAAAATGGCTTCATAGTTCACGGAAGAGAACCACAAAGCAGAGTCCAGGGGATAGATATGACATGACCTATACAGGAACCCAGGCAATCAATAGTTAAAGCCAGTGGACCCTGGAAGGAGCCCATATCCTCCTAAAATATAGCCAGCCTCCAGAGCAATCGAGATGGCAGTTCTCTGGAGGGAAACCTAAGCTACACCAAAAAACTGAGAGCACCATGATAGAGAAGAAGGTGCCAGAAAGGTGGAGGAAAACAGATTGATTAGAAATCTGTGGTTTGTTTAAAATTAGTTTTGTCACATCTCTAATATATTTATGATTAAAACCATAACCTATACAAGAAGTATTTCTTTAATTTGAAAATAAATTGCCACACATTCAAACAATTCTTAGGTCATCAAATTATGATACATAGCAGCATTGATTTTGAGCAATGTGAATAAGGCTTCTATGCACATTTGAGGCTAACAGAAAGTTGATATGAAAACCAGACAATAGCATTAGGAGACAGTAAAATTGCCAACTAGGCTCAGTTTTGAGCATAAATGTAAAACTTAAAAAAAAAAAGATATTAGCTAACTATGAAAATGTGTAAAGCCATTCCACACAAAATAGCCTAAAAGTGTTGATTTCAAGGTTTATTGGTAGTTTAGCATTATTTAGCATTATTCCAAATCTAGGAAAATCTAGATTTGTCACAAACTAGAGTTATCTGAAAAGAGGGCGTCTCAATTGAGGAAATGCCCTCATAAGTTCCAGCTGTAGGGCATTTTCTTAACTAGTTATTGATGGGAGATTGTCCACTGTGGGTGGTGCCACCCTGGACTGGTGGTCCTGGCTTTGACAAGAAAGCAGGCTGAGCAGGCCACGATGGGCAAGCCAGTGGGCAGCGCCCTCCGTGTTCTGTGTCTCAGCTCCTGCCTCCAGGTTCCTGTCTGTAAGACAAACTGTTGATTGTAACGAGTTTGGTGAGACTTCTGGAGAGCATATTGACCAGCCGCCCCCAAAGTAATGACACGGAGACTTTATTAACATGAAAGCTTGGCCTTAGCTTAGGCTTCTTCCCAACCAGCTCATTAACTTAAATTAACCTGTTTTATACCAATCTATGTACTGCCAAGTTTCTGCTACCCTCTCTTATACAATCAGTCCCAACTTATTTCTTCTTCCACGTCTGGATGGCGAATCCACCTCCCCCAACCCCAGCTCTTCCCCAGAGCTCCCATCTTCTCCTGACGTCCCACCTCGCCTCTGCTGCCTGCTATCTGCTGCTATCTGTTGCCTGCTATCTATAGGCTGGTCAGCTCTTTACTAAACCAATCAGAAGGAGATGGAGAAGATGTTTACAAAACCCTGAGACAGGCGATGCTTCATAAACATAATAACACCAAAGTCCAGCCTGCACTCAGCTCTCTGCTGGCACAGAATCAGAAACTATACATACCAATGTGCTTAAATTACATATAAATACATGATACATTGAAACTCACAAATAAACATTCACAACTTACAAGGCTTCTACCAATAAACCTAAAAAAAGAGTTCCAATTCTTTTTTTCTAGGTAATAGCTGAAATACAGATAATACATATGGGGAACAACAGCATTCTATTCTGTGTTGATTTATTGTTTTGATGATGAAAATTATTCAAAGCAGCAGTGATCTATTCCTTAATGTCAAAATTCAGTGCAATTTTAGCCAATATCTCAATAGTTATTTTATATAGAAAATGGCTCTATAATTAATTTGATCAATCAAGAGCCAATAAATTTTTGAAAAGTGAAAATCATATTTATCAAATACTAAGGCTTAAAGTAAAATTATAGGACTGAAACAGTGTTGCATCAAGGCAGTGATGGACATTAACCAATAAACAGAATGGACATTTTAATGAATGATTAATAAATGAATGTATAACAAATGGTTCTAAAAACATGGTTATCTAGATAGAAAAAAAAGGCAAAACTATTTCCTGTCTCACACTACACATGGAAGTCAATTTTGTGCAGACTAAAAGTTTTAATTTCTGAATAGAACACAAGAGAAAACTAGTATTATTTTAAGACTCATTTAAAGAGATCTGAAAATTCATAGCTATGAAACTTTTAAATAAAATGTTAGAAAAGTAAGTTGGAGGCTGGAGAGATAGTTCAATGGGTGAAATAATCACTGCAGGGGTGTGAAGACCTGAATTTGATTTCTAGCACCCATGTTAAAAACCCAGGCACTTTGGGCCATGCTGCTAATCCCAACACTGAGGAGGTCTAGACAGAAGGACCCTGTCTAGGTAGCTCGCTGCCCAGCCACCCTAGCCTAATGAGTGAGCCCCAGGTCCCACTGAGAGTCCTTGTGCCATAACACAAAAAGGACAGCCCTAAGGTTGGCCCCTAACCTCACACACAAATACACTTGCACCCAGAATGAATGCCCACCTCTCCACACAAAGAAGCCCAAATTGAAACAGGACATATCATCACATACTTAGAATCCCAGCACCTGGAAGGCAGAGAAATGGGGATGCTACAAGTCTGAGATCAGCCTGGTCCACATAGTGAGTTCTAAGCAAGTCAGGGATACATAGTGAGACTCTGTTTTAACAAACCAAAAGGGAAAAGGGTAGGCAGGGGAAGGGAAGGAAAATTAAGTTTGAAAATGACACACAGCATACACACAGATGAATAAATATGCTGTAATGGCATACAAATTACAAAGATAACCATAGCTAAACCCAACTCCTTCCAAACTCAAACATCTACACAGAAGATATAAGCATTCTTAATTCTGTTAATAATTAGAGAAGTGAAAGTCGGAAGTCAGTGAAATACCAGAATACTGGCAATGGATATTGAACCTTTTAACCTCAAATATGGTGAAAATTTGGAGAAACATAGACTCACATAGATTGGTGGTTCAACTAGTTGGGAGAAGAATGAGGGAATCACAGAAAGGCCAAAGGTGAGTACTATTCCTTAACCTAACAGCCATCGGCAGTTCAGACTCTTGTGCTCTGTACTTCCCATTTTCTGAGACTCTGACTTCCCCATAAATTCTGCCTCTCCGCCCCCGCCACCAAAATTACTCTTGCAGCAAGAGGCGCTCCTAGATCTCAATTTTTATTTCAACCTGTGCAGTCCAGGAAAAGAAAGGCTCAGCTGCCCTCCTCTGTGGGCTCTGCACATGAGTCCATTCCTCAGTGGCTCCTCAGCTCTGCGTGCTCATCTCTGACAGTAGCCTTGCCTAACAGTAGTGTCAGAGGTCCTTCAAACTCAAACTCTAGATCAGTGGTTTTCAATTCAAGGTGTATCTGCTTTCCAGAGGACATGGTCATTGTCCGGAGACATTTGGAATAAAGACTTAGGATGCTGAAAACCAGACTACGAAAAAGACAGCTACAACTTGGTCTCCTCTCCTCTGTGCACAGTAATGGATTATTTACCCCAAAAGCCTACAGTGATGAGACTGAGAAGCCCAGCTCACGACACATCCCTGCAATATCACAGGGCTCTGGACAGGACAAAAAGGGTTAGTTTAAGGACACATGAAATAATGAAAACACTACCTATAGGGCTGAGGAGATGCCCCTAGTTTAAACACTTGTCACACTAGTAAGAGGACTGAATTTGCATCCCCCAAACCTATGTAAATGCCTTGAATTCTGTTTGGACAGGTCACTTTTAATTCCAGGCATGTAAGGTGGAGCCAGGGGATCTCTGGAGAAAACTGGAGAGTGAGCCTACTTGTATAGGTGGAGCTCTGAGTTTGATTGAGGTGGTAAGCAACTGGGAAAGATTCTTTACAGAAACCATGGGCCTTCTCATATGCACATGCACACATGTACCCATACACATGCAAATACACAAGCACATACAATACATGAAAAGAAAAGTAAATAAAATATTAATTATAGCACATGTTAAACAGCATGCATAGCTCAAGATCTTTTGCATGCTTCTGTTTTGTAATTTATCGGTAACAAACACGAAATGCCTGTGAAGTCTGAGAGATCATCTAATATAATCTAACTTCTTTTCATCAAACAGTGCTGTCGTCATCCGTGTGTTCACGCCTCTGAGCAGGGAATGCTCACCGTTCATGCTTTCTGTGCTGTCACTGAACTACTTTCTGTCCTGGTTGCTTCCTTTGATGTCATTTAGACAAACCACTCACAAACCCAAGCCATTGTCACATTTGGCATTTTAATGGTTGTATACTTTTTTCACTAAATTATTATGTCAAGATTTGCTTAGTTATTAACTGCTTGTTAATGAGTTTTAAAAATTCATTGGTCATTATGAAAAGCATACCTGTAAATCTCTCTGCAAAAATAATGTTTCCCTTCATATCAAGGTTTTTTCCCATGGGGAGTTGTATCCCTAAACTAATATTCCAGAATGAGGAATATAATGAGTTCTATAGTCTACATATGTTTGTACAGAAAAAAGTCATCCTTTTTATAGGAAATGTATGAATATACCTCAGTCCCCAAGCTTTGTTAGTAGTGGTTTCTAAAAAAAGAAAAAATTATCATGTATAAGGAAAATTTGCTTTGTGTAGGTGTTTTAATTAGGAGTTCTGTAATGATTATGGAAGTTAAACATTTTCCCAAAGATTTGTTCACTATTTTTATTTTCTCTGATGCAAACCATCTGCTCACATCCTTTAAGCCACCTGCCCGCCAGGCCTGACTGTGGATATTTCTTTCTTATATGTGTAATACTATTTATCTGTTATGTGTGCTGAAGGGCTCCCTGTTATTGTCCCAGCGACTTTTCCAATCTGGGATGAATATTTTTTGTGCTTCATGAGGCAATATGTATGGCTGATGTGTTTATATGTAAAATACTTAACATGAATTTAATCTTCAGCATTTCAGCTTTGCCCACCAGAAAAGCAGAGCATTCCATTTGTTACAAGAGAATTTAAATATTGTTTTGATTCTACTTTCTTTCCTCACTGTAAATCTCTCACAAAAATAATGTTTCCTTTCATATCAAGGTTTTTTCCCATGTGGACTTATATCCCTAAACTAATGTTCCAAAATGAGGAGTATAATAAGTTCTATTTTATATTTTCAGATGACTGATCCAAGCCCAAAGACTGACTTGTGCAAAAGTCTGTCTCTACCTGGGAAAGCTCTGAACACAGAGGCCAACGCCTGTGCCACACTCCCCGGTCTCTAGCATGCCGTTTGCTCAGACCTTTCACGGATACCAGGATGCTATTTCCAGGAAATCTCGAGCTTGCAGTGGGCACAAACTGACCATTAGGATTGGCTTGTGGCAGATGAAAGCAGAGCACATTTCTCTGAGAAGACAGTGGTCCAGAGCGTACCCACCTAGACCGTTATCAGTGGAGAAAAGTCTATTGACTTTTGACCTGGTATGCCGCTGAGGTCAGTTCATCTTATGTCTTTGTAGATTTCATTTTCATTTGGGTGGATACTTCATCTTTTTCTTTTAGGAACTTAATTAGCATTACTTCCCCCCCTTGTGGATATTGTTTGCAGAGAAGTGTGTGGAATACACAGAGAGCCCATGCTGTAGAGCTTAGCTTTTATTGAAGATTCTCACACCTAGGGCTCGCTGAGTACTGTACGGTCTCCACGAAAACACAATCAGTTTAAACAAAATATGGCTTTGTTTGCCTGTTTCGCAGTGGGGCATTTTAACACACACAACTCTGGCTGACCTGTTGCCTTCACAGTCTGTGACACCCAGGCTCCAGGCATCTCCTGATAGCACCAGGGTGTAAGTCTTATCTTCATGCATACCAGCACAAATAGCTAAAGCAGATTCAGCTCCCCTCTAACTAGCTCTCCCAGCAGCCTGCCGTGGTGTTTGCTTTTGCCATTTTCCAGAAACCTGCCATGTGATCATCATGAACAAGAAAGTACATTGTGACTCTCAACAAAAGTGAAAGATCTGTTTTATAAATAAAGGAAGAAAAGCATGGTCAGGCATTTAATAGTCTAAATCATCTAGGATATAAAATCAAGGGTTAAATATTAAGTGGGTTTTGTTAGGTTAAAATCTGTGGCCAGGAATAAGAGATTAGTCTTTCTCGATAGGAAGTTGGATTTAGGCAAATGGTCGTGGGCAGGGGAGCAGAAAAATCCCATACAAAGATGAGGGGAAAGTTCTCAGAGCAGTGGAAACAGGGGGAAGGAGGGAGAAGGGGCTTCCTCAGTGTTCTCTGGAGTGAGAAGAAAGGCCACGTGAGGGGCTGACGCTAGCTGATTCCACCTCCAGAGATGCGACATGTTGATTCATCAGAGAAAAACAGAAAGGCCAGAAACAGATCCCTATATTGACTAAAAAACACAAAACAAAACAAAAACTGATTTTCTCCCTAGTAGTTGTATGGGAACCTAAGGCCTCAAATGCTCCCAATTCCTCTACCGCAGAGCAAAACACTGATTTTGACAAGGATTTAAAGGTAGGCAGTGGATAACAAAATTGTTGTTTTATAAAAAAAACCAAACCAATCCACCAAACCAAAACAACAACAAAATCTAACTCAGGTGGGTAAAAGAACTGAATGTAAAACTCAAAACTATAAAATTAGCAGACTAAAACGACAACAAGATAAATATTTTTAATCTTGGACTAGCAACCATTTCTTAAATATGATACTCCCAAGGCTCCACAAACTATTTGAAAAAAGATAAAATGAATGTTAACAAAATTAAAAAAAATTCACAATTAGGAAATAGAAAACAGAAGCCACAGATTAGGGAAGGGAAATGTGTAAGGAAAAGATTTGATAAAGGATTTGTGCCCAGAGAATATATAAAGAACCTTTAAAACCCAGCAACAAGTAATGTAACAATAAGCGAGCAAAAAACTTCCTTACTAAAGGAAGTTTGTGGTCAGTAGGTAAGTACACGAAAAATGCTGGGGACCCGTATCTGTTAGACACTGAAAAATAACACCTCACAAGAAAAGCCTATTACTTCGAGAAATTCAAGTCAAGCATTGCAGTGAGGCAGGAAGAGCGTGAGCAAAAGAGATCCAGTCTCAAAAACAAAACAACAAACAAACAACAAACCAAGGAAAGGCCTGGGTAATCAAGTGCAGGCAAGGGAAGGGTGAAGAGGAACTTTGTCATCCTGGTGAGGAAGCTGCTGCCCTTGAGACCTGGCCATTTCCTTTCCAGGTATCCACACAAGAGAGAACCCCTCCATCCATGCACAGGAATGCTCCTGGCAACTTTGTTTTTGATGTGAAAAAATTAGACACAGCCTAAACTAGTGAGTAACTGGTTGAGTACAGGTTAGTATAGTCGAACACTACTGTACAGCAGCGGTTCGTGCAAGAGCACCGCGAAAAGCCAAGCAGCCGTGTATGGATGGTTTTATGCTGAGTGAAAGAAGCCATATATATAGCCAACTATAATAGGTATGCTTCTGAAAATGTAAACACACCGAAACACAACAGGATTTAGGTTAGGAATGACCTCAATCAGAGTGAGGTTCCCGTGGGAGAAGAAGGCAAGAACTGGGGAAGGCTGTGAGCGGTTGGAGCCCGGGGATATTCCGGAAACCCAGGAAAGGTCAAGGGCGAACGGGTGAGAGGGCAAAGCAGAGAAGTTAGGGGTTGGGGTTGGGGTGACGCACCAGCTAGGAGGGAGAGGGCACGGGGCGGAGGGAGGGACCCAGCGGAGGGTGGAGGTTGGGGAGAACCCGTTGGCGCCGGCGCCATGGCGGGTCTGCTGCGCGCGCTGCGGGGCCTGCCCCTGCCCCAGCTGCAGGCGGCCGGGCCGGCCCGGGGTTGCAGGGGGTCGGGACGCGGGGACGCAGGTAGGTCCTCGGTCGCCCCGGCTCCGGGCTTTCGGTTTCACTGTCCCGGTTGACCGGGGCCGCCTCCGGGGAGGCCCAGAGCGCCTGTTCCGCTTGGCCGGCTGCCCCTAGCTGCCGATTGTCGAGCCCCGCGGTTGGTAAACGTGGTGTTTGGGGGGAGCGTTTATCAGAGAGGATCGTTTCTCTCCCTTGCTCCCACACAGTTCGTTTATAGGTTACATTTCAGTTCACAGAATCGTGTCAGGACCCGTGGTCGGGGATCAGGGTCCCAGTGGTGGCCTACAGCTGGACCTCGCGCGCCCCCTCCTGCGCGCGGGCTAGTCTGTACACCCCTCTTTCCGAGGTCCGGGGTGCTTGCTGCGGCGCTGCTCCGGGTTGTGTGCACCTAGGACTGGAGACATGTGTGCCAATCATTCTGACAGTCATTGTTAGTGGCTGAGAGACGGGGTGGGGGTGGGGGGTCTTTGTCCCCATTTGTGAATTGAGGCACTTTTAACATCTTTCCCGGGAGGTGTAGGAGTCGTCATGGAGTCTCAGGGTGATTCTGTGTAATTTCGTGTCCCTGTGCTTTGGCACTGGGCAGTCTCCTGACCTTTCTAACCCAGTTTTGTACCGTACACTGCTGAAGGGTACCGATTCTTTTGGAAGTCACTTTAGATCCTTGCTAGTTTAAAATTTTAGTACTCCATAAACAAACGCCCTGAGACTGAGGAACGTTAACTTCCGGTGAGTTTCTCATTCCTTTGGCGTTTCAGCCACACCCCGTTTCAAGCCGCCTGGGCTGGAATTGGTTTTTATAGCCAAGTGATTTTAGCGGAACTCTGTGGAACTCGGTGCTGTCAGACACAGCCTGATGAATAGCCCTGGGAGTTGAGTGTCTTCAGCCATATTAAATTTGGCCAGACACCAGTACATAGCAGGAGTTGTGTAACTTTCCAGACAGCCCCTCCTGGGAGTTTATTCTACGGAAATAATTCAAAAGAAGAACAAAGCTGTATGTGCGAAGTCCCCCTTAACAGCATAACTCTCAGGATGGGAAACTGGCCGCAACCCAATCAGTTAAGGAATACTTAAGTAAAGCCTGAAGGTCCAGGTCAACAACCAACATCCGGTAAGAACGAGAAGCAGGTGCTGGTTCTGTGGTTAGGACTTGCTTGTCAGCCGGCCTGAGTTCCAGTCTCAGCTCCCCATCCTTTACTGGCTTCAGTGTGTGGATGTAGGCATCCTAACAAACAATGCGTAGGCGGCATAAACAAGAGGTCAGATATCAAGGAGAGTTGGCTCCCTGTTCAGACCGCTCTCTGGCTTAGCATGTCCGCTACCCTGTGTGTTGGTGTGGGCTTGCTGCAGCGTGGGACGGACGCTTGAAGGGCGTGCTCCCTTCCTTCCTCCCCAACCCTTTTACGGTGTTGGAGATGACCTAGCACCTGGGCAGCCGTGCAGAGGACAGGGATTCAGCTCCTCAGGGGCTCACATCCATTTGTAACTCCGGTTCTTGGGGGGAACTAATGCCCTCTCTGGCCTTCCCTGGCACCTACACACATGAGATACATTCCCAGAGACACGCACACATCAACATAAATAATAAACAAATGAAATAAATATACTCTAAAGAGACTTATCTCCAAGGCTGCAGTATGAAGACAAAAGGAAGCCTAGGACAGAATGCTCTGCCTTCCCTGAGGCAGGTTTAGTCATCATTTAAGCCTGTCTTTTCTTTTAAGTTGAAGTGCTGAACGATTATAAACGCTTTTCAATGTTGAACAATGAAAACATTTATTATTTTTTTTCATTTTTTTTTCATTTTTTTTGAGACAGGGTTTCTTTGTGTAGTCCTGGCTTTCCTGGAGCTAACTCCATAGACCAGGCTAGCCTCGAAGTCACAAAGATCTTCAGGCCTCTGTCTCCCTGCGTGCTGGGATTTCAGGTGTTTGCCACCATGCCCAGCCTGAAAACACTTATTATCCACATTAGGCTTTTGTCCTGCTTGGGTTTTATCTGTTTGTTTTGTCGTTGTTATTATTGTGGTTAGCTTGACACAGCTAGAGTTGTTTGAGAAGAGGAGTCCCAGTTGAAAAACGGCATTAGACTACCAGCAGGGAAATCTGCAAGGGGATTTTCTTGATTAATGATTGCTGTGAAAGGGTATTGTGGCTGTTGAGAAAGGGCGCAGCCCACCGTGGGCCAGACCCCTCTGGGCTGTGTAAGGAAGCAAGCTGAGCACCCATGAAGAGCAAGGCTGTCAGCAGCGTTTCTCTGGAATCTCTGCCTCAGGACTGCCTCCAGGATCCTGTGCTGAGTTCCTGGTGCCCTCAGGGATGGAGCTGTGGCATGAAATAAGCCATGCCTGCATTTGTGGTGTTTTATTACTGCAGTAGAAACCCTGACTAAGACAGCTTTCCACCACCTTACATGCTTTCTACCCATCTTGTCCTAGATACTCTGGGCACTCATGTCCATATAGAAAGTGTAAGACCTAAGGCATGATGAGCAGGAGAAAGGGGGACAGAAACCTTGAAGCACAGCAGTCGATTAAAGTGGCGTAAGAAGTGTCAGGAGGTCAAGGGCCACCGTGGCTGCATAGTGGGTGTGAGGCATCACAAACATTTCAAGACCTTATTTCAAAACAAACAGATAACAGATTAGATCACAAATTCACTTTGCAGATATATACAATAGGGATAGCTATGCAAAATAATTTTTACAGTGCACATTTCTTTGGCAGATGAAATTGAAGATACCATTACAAGTAGCAAGGGAGAGAAGTTTAACTCCTTCCTCACAGACCATCTCTGTCCAGTTCCTCTTTGCTCCCAGGGGGTACTGATGGGAACTGCTTCTCCGAGCTTTCATGTGGCTCATCTGCACCACTCCTGGGCACATACCTGAAGGATTCTAAGTCCTACCTTAGGAATATTTGCACATTCAATTTCATTGCTGCACTATTCACAATAGCCCAGATATATAACAGGTAAATGGATAAAGAAAATATGGCACTGTTGTGGAGGCCAAGAACACAGGAAAAAGACCACGAGATTAAATTCGATAATTAACTAAATGTATTAAAGCTACTGGCAGGGCCGGCAGTCTTCAATCCCCATCGGAGACATACTGCCCAGAGGTCGGGGGAGAAAACCCTTCCCTCTTAAAGGTGAAGATTTGTAAAAGCAAGTTACAAAGCCAAAACCAGGAGTCAATCATATCATAACAAGCAGCTGCTCATGGCTGTACAGTTTTTAAACGATGGAGGGGCAGTCAACGAGTCAGGGTTGTCAAGAATTTATCTTTTAGGAACTTGAGACAGCGATAGGTGGCTATAAGGTACGAAGATGGATGCCTGTCACGGAATGCAGTTTCTTATCCATCACAGTCACACACACAATGGATTTGATCCAATGCTAAAGAAAATGAAATCATGATATTTGCAGGAAAATCAACGGGACATGAAATCTTTATAGCATCCCAGACCAAAACAGCCAGGTACCTCACATTTCTTCTCTTATGCAGGTCTTCTATTTTAGTTATATATTTTCAATATGTTTGTGTGGGGGGGTCCAAGATATAGGTCATCAAAGTAGAAGAAAGATGTGGAGCTGGGGAGAGGTCGTAGAAGAAAGTTGGGGAAGGGTAATAGCATATGTTTGCAAGTAAAAGGAAGGTAATGGAGGGAGGGGACCAGGGGAATTGTGGGGGATGAAAGAAGAGCGGTAACAGAAACAGCATATGTATGGAAATGCCGTAACGAAATCCACTACTCTGCATGCTGTTTTTAAAAATTTTATTTTTTATGTGGACAATGTTCTCTCTGCATGTACACCTGCAGGCTAGAAGAGGGCACCAGATCTCACTATAGATGGTTGTGAGCCACCTCACAACCTGGGGTTTGAACTCAGGACCTCTGGGAGAGCAGCTAGTGTGCTCAACCTCTGATCCATCTCTCCAGCACCACATGCCGTTTTTTTAAGGTAATTTATTAAATTACAGAAAAGAGAGAGAGAAAGAGAGAGACAAAAAGCTTTTTCAAAGTCATGTGACTAGTCAGCAGATTCCAGAAGGGTCAGAAAATGTAAGACTGATGTGCATACCTTAAAGAGGATGTTCTATGCCGTACGAGAAAACTAAACCAATAAAGACTTGAATTTTTTTAAAGTAGAAATGGGAGGAAGAATTCATTTCAGCTGGGCAGTGGTGGCATATGCCTTTAACCTAAGCACTAGTACAGTAGAGGCAGGCTGATCTCAATGAGTTCAAGGCCAGCGTGGTCTACAGATGAATTCAAGGACAGCCAGGGCTACATATAAAAACCCTGTCTCAAAACACCAAAAAAAAAAAAAAAAAAAGAGAAAAGAAAAAGAAAGACAGAAAGAAAGAAAGACAGAAAGAAAGAAAGAAAGACAGAAAGAAAGACAGACAGAAAGAAAGAAAGAAAGAAAGAAAGAAAGAAAGAAAGAAAGAAAGAAAGAAAGAGAGAAAGCCCATTTTCACTGGAGGTACCTGGAGAGAATTTGTTTGGTAGTGCTTCCTGTTTGAGCGGAGGGGCAGGGGGCTCTTGGCCCAGGAGAACCAGAGAAAGCACTGGCTCTCTACTCATACTGGTTTCTTGCTGATGCAATGGATGAGGTAAGTTGTGTCTGCACCTTCTGCTTCCTGTGGAGGACATAGTCACAGCAGAGAGACAGTGCTGGGCTTACTCCTCCAGGCAGTAGTGCAAACCAAAGGAGGAGCAAGTCTTTATTTTAATAAAATTAATTTCCTACTTAACAATGCAGGGTCTCTTACACAGTCCAAGCCCTCTCTGCGGGAGGCCGACTGGCAGAAGAAACTGACCCCTGAGCAGTTCTATGTCACCAGAGAGAAAGGAACTGAAGCGGTAAGCAGGACTTACAGTGTTCTCATAGGGTGTCCTGAGGGAGGGAGGGAGGTCGGAGTAGAGATGCCTAGAGACATTCAGGTGTGCGCAGAATCCGGTGGGCTTCCTGCACTCTCCGTATTGGGCCATCATTTTCTACCCACCTGTAGAAACCAGAATCTGTCTCCGCCCTTCAGAGCTGCACACGCTCTCCACTGCCCTGTCCCTGCTGACCAGCTGTCCCTGCTGACCAGCTGTCCCTGCTGACCAGGCCAGTGCTCTGTCTACTCCTCTCTTCTGCCTGCTTTCACTCTCCCTCCCCAAAGAGAACACAGCGGGTCCTGCTACTTCCCAGCTCAGTCACTCAGAAGCTTACCATTGCTCTCAAAGGAAAGGCACAACATTGAAATATTAACAGGTCCTCCCAGCAGTGACCCTGTCTGCGCTCTGTCCTCATGTGCAGCCTCGTTTCCTCTGGCTTCCTGCACTGTGGCCACAGTGTCCCCGAGCAAACAAATGTTCTGTTTTCTTCCCTTTAAAGCCCCTGTGTCTTGGGCTCAGCCATTTGCCCTCATAATGAATTCAGACCCTCCTTTTAGGATTTGCTATGATATATGTATATGTGTATGTATGTATGTATAATGTATGTATACACATATGTATTTATGTATGTATGTGTGTGTGTGTATATAGTGTGGGGGTGGGGGCGGGTGCCACGTGTGTGGGTGCCCTCAGCATCCTGAAAAGGCATGAGATTCCCTGGAGCTGGAGTTACAGACTTCTGTGAGCTCCCACTGACGTGGGTTCTGGGAGCCAAACGTTGGTCCCCTGGAAGATAAGCAAATGCTCTTAACAGCTGAGCTATGTCTCCACCTCACAGACCACATTTTTAACTTCAACCCGAATCACTTTCCCCAAGAGCCCTTCTCTCAGCCCAGGCCTAGGCTGCCTCTCCCTGTGTTTTCCTCACAGCAGCGCCCCCATGTTCTGTTCCCTGCTATTCAAAGTAGATGGTGGTGGATGTCACACGGCAGAGGCTGAAACACTCAACTGCACTGGACAGTCTCAGTTTCCACACTCATTTCCTCAGGTGGCAGCATTGTGCTGTCACCACAGTAAGTGGTCTCAGGCACAAATATGCCATCGCAGTTTTACTATGGAGCTGTTCCTATGATATGCTTTCATTTTTCACATAGATACCACGGACAGGCCCTCGTGTTGTGTGTCTTTGCCTCTTGGTACCCAGCTGAAGTGCAGCCAGCTTTGGGCTTTTAAACACAGTCACAGACTCAGTTTCTCTGGTGCCACGTTCACCAGACAGGTTGGCAGGGTTTTTTGAAGTTATGCTTTTGTCCGACATCCTGTGGAATGAGACTATTTCTTATTGTTGTTGCCAGCACAACAGTTGTGTGTAATCTCAGAATGTTCTGAGGCAAGCCCAAGTCTCAGGTAACCAGCCAGGCCGGGTTTGGTGTGCAGGGAGCTTGGAGACAGAATGGCAGATGTTGAGGAGAATAAATCTGAGGGCTTCTGAAGCAGATGGTGCAGTATCCGTTACGCTTGGCCCTTTTACAAATGAGCATCATCCATTATTTTATCTCATGTTGTAAATCCCTTCCAGTTGCTCCATTTCCACACTTAACTTCTAGAGCTGTGCAGAGCTGTAAGCATCAATCAGTTTCATTAGTCTAAGGGAAGAGACACTCCCAAAGCCTCCTGATTGGTGAGTCCTAAGTAAAATTCAGTTACATGTGTTTTTTTGGGGGGTGTTGTTTGTTTGTTGTGTTTTTTCATCAGGCAGCAGTAGTATGTTATCAGTGATTGCAGACAGTGAAAGAATGTTTGGGGGCTAGAGAGATGGCTCAGTGGTTAAGAGCACTGGCTGTTCTTCCAGAGGACCAGGGTTCAATTCCCAGCACCCACATGGCATCTCAGAACTTCTGTTCCAGGGGATCTGACACCCTCACACAGACATACACCAATGTAATAAAATACAAATAAATAAATTATATAAAAATAATTTCACCCTGCCTGAGTAATAACCAAGAGTCAGGTGCTGGCAGAGGGAAGTTTCTCGGTCCGTCTCTGCCTCCTGATCTGGTCTTCCTGGTTTGAGCCCAGGAGGAGGGCTAGCTTTCTTGCTCTGTGGCTTCTCATTGAGGCTACAGAAGACACCATGGGCTCAGAAAGCAGGAGAGAGAAATCAGTGAGGAGGACCCAGCATGCTCCGAGGGAGGCAACCTACATATGCTTTCCTGGCACTCGCAGCCTTGCCACATTCTGGTGATCGTCTCTTCCCTTTTCCCACAGGCCCCACCGTGTCCTCACGGCCACCAGCCCAGTGGCTCCTCACCTCCTTTTGTTGGTTTTCATCTGCCCTGACCTGTCCTCTTGGAATAATTTTGTATGAGATTACCTGCAGTTGTCCCTTTCCAACATATCTTCTGCCTCCAGCACATGAGAACTAACAATCAAAAGAGGGACCTGTCGCTGGTACAGACGGAAATCTCAGGGGGATCTAGAAGTCCATCCTGCCTGACTGTGTGGGAGCAGGGTCTCCTGTGTGGGCAGTCATTTCAGTTCTGGCTTCAGTCCCTCCCTCCCTCTTTTCAGTTTTCAGCTGCAGCAGCAGCAGCAGCACCACCACTGCCCAGGCCTGAATTAATGATCACCATCCCCTAACCTTCCCTTGTCTCTGATACCTCTTTGTCCTTCCAGTCATTTCTGACTTTTTATCGTGTATGGTTGTTTTCCATCTCTCCTTCTCCCTTCCTTCCTTCTTTCCCTCTTTCCCTCAGTACGTGGAGTAGGCACAACCACTCTGATCAAGCCAGGGACCATGTTTGCAGTGTCCCTGCCCAACCCCATGCAGCAGGACCAGGTATACATTCTTTATTGTAATATGCTCACAGCCTAGCATGACCTGTGAGCCGTGCGGCCTCTCCTGCCTTCCCAGCGTCATTGTTATTTGAATGTTTCTCCATCTGCTCAGTTCTTACCCATTTTTCCAAGCCCCGCTCAGTGGTGATTGGCATTTTTCCATAATCAGCATCTACCAGCTATACACATTAATAATGAAAGGTTAACAGAAGAGAGATGTCTCCTCTCTCAGACACTGTCTGTGTGGAAAGCCTTCGTGGATGCTCTTTCTAAGGGAGAGCCTGTGTTAGTCTCTCTGTGGCTGTCAGCAGAAGTCTGACTGTCTCCTCACAGTCTCTTGTCAGCAGGGAAATATAAAACTTTGTTTTTAATTAGGGGGAAGTAGCTAACTTTTGAGTTAATTTTTCCTTCTGCAACATTAGCACCCAGTCCAGCACTGATTAGATACTAGATTATCAGTAAACAATAGAAAAAAAACAAGATACAATAGAAGCTGAATTTGTTTCTAATATGTAAAAGTGCTTGGACTACATCAAGGAGTTGATGAGGAGACATTATAAGTCAGGGACTGCAGGTAGACACCACAGCAGGACAAAGGGTAAGTAATAAGTCCTTTCTATTTGGATTATGTATTTTATTTACAGTTATAGCAAATCCATGGCTCTTACAATAATGAAGTTATATCTTGCATTTTGTTGGCTGCCTGGTTTCCATGGACAGCACTTTCAAATGAGTCTTTCATGACAAGGATGTCCACAGTGCTTATGTCAGGAGTCAGTGTGAAAGAACAGCTTGCTAGATTTGTTCAGTCTTTGTGGCTAACAGTATTATCACTTTATTTATTTACTTGCATTTCAGACAAGGTCTGGTTATGTAGTTCAGGCTGGTTTTGAACTCATGATCCTGCCTGAGCCTCACCAGTGCTATGGTTATGGCCATGTGCCCCAAAGCCAGACTTTAAGTTTAGAGCTTTTTGAAGAGAGAAAGCATCCAAGTAGGCCCATCAGGTAGACTCAGCAAGTGGATTTGAATGTTTGAACAGGTTCCCCCAGGAAGGTGTTTTTTGTTGTTGCTGCTGTTGTTATTTTTTAATGCAGTTAGTACTATGGGGAGATTTTTGAGTTGGCAAATCTGGAGAGACAGAAAAATTTACTGGCAGCTCCCCCAGCATTTGAGTCCTGTTGCATATGGGTTCGGTAATACCACTATAACACAGCATTTGCAGTTATTTTTTAATTTTGTTGACTGAGGCAATGATAAAGGAATTTGACAAAAGGTTTTAAAGATAACCTCTGTGTGTGTGTGTGTGTGTGTGTGTGTGTGTGTGGACGGCAGGGGGAGGGTACTTGCAGGAATTTATGTGCACGGTATTGTGCAGGTGCTCATGGGTGCCAGAAGAGGGCGTGTGATAGGGACTGCGTTCATTCACTGCGGTGCTTCTCACACCTGCTTGACGGCTGAAAACCTGCCGTCCTTAAACTCCCACAGAGGTGGTGCTTTCATCTAGGTGATGGCCTAGAACCCTGGCTCAGTATAACACTGGCTGACTCTACACAGTGTTGACACCGAATGATGTGTTAAAGGCACAATCCATCAGGGCTGAATCTCAGGGCTACGAATGCAAGGGAAGTACCCTACCACTGAGCTGCACTCCCAGCCCTTCATATTTCATCTTTAATTAGCGAGTTCAAAGTGTCTTAGACAAGTGTTTAGACTCCTATTGTTCTACCTCTTTTGAAATGAGAGACTGAAGTCTTCCAGGATGGCAGAGGAAGGGACTGGTGCTCATGCTTTTTCTTGGACTTTGATGTTATTGGATGAAAGGTGGTACATAAATAGAAAGCATTATTAATGTCACAATTTGAATATTTGGCATGATAAAGGCCAGGCTGTAAAGAAACTTGCAGGCTGCTTCCTTAGCTGACTGCAGTTGTTTTTTGTTTTTTTGTTTTTGTTTTGTTTTTGTTTTTTCCTCTGCTAAAACTTGCACTTTGTCAAATTAGTATAATTCCTTGACTGGGGCTTTATTGTTGGTTTTTGCTTGGTTATTTTTTTCTTTGTAGTGGTGAACTTAAGGCCTCATGCCTGATAGGCAAACACTTTAGCACTGAACCAGCCACACCCTCAGCCTCAGTTTTGGGTTTAGACTTGCTCTATAACTACCCTTCCCCACCTCCCAGTGTGATGACATTCCTTCCTTCTTTACTTTCAGCCTTTCAGTGGGATGTATTGGAACACCAAGGAGACAGGGATGTACCATTGTGTGTGCTGTGATAGCCCACTCTTCAGGTAAGATGAGAAATACGAAGAGATCTTAGACAAATAAATACTCTTGAAGTTTCATATCTCTGGTGTTAAACACCAAACCCGGTGGTCTCCTATAGGCTACCACCAAGAATGCCCAGCCTCCAGGGCCATCCGTTTCCTTTGTCTCCCTGCTGCTGGGAGTGGAGCTGTTGGAGGAGGCTGTTTATCCGTCTTGTCCCCCACCCCCGCATTTACCGCAGCTGACGGGTTTCTGCCTATGTTCCTCCTTTATGTATCTGCACCATGGGGACTTCATGATAGAGCCATTAGAATTTTTCAGAGGGAAAAGTATTTAAAGAAATCAAAACCCTAATAGTATTTGCTTGGCCATATGATTAAAACTATACCTCTCCCAGGGAAAATGGGTTTGTAATTTAATTTAGCAAGGCAGACTTTTATGAGGCTTGATGTCCTACAGTGCTTGACAGAAGCAAGCACCATGGCCTCTTCTATGTAGCTAAAAGTAAATTTAATTGTCCCTTGATTTCAAAGCCTCTTTTAAGTCAATCAGCATCTAAAATCTTTCAACAAAGGCTCTTTTTGTTTAGATATGCAGGAAATAGTCTTTAAAAAAGTAGATTCAAGGAAGAAGAAAGGAAACATCTTTGAAGTCTTGTTTTTCAGAACTTCAAAGATGTTTTCTTTTCTTTTGCATCAACCTTAAATTGGTTTAGAATAAAATATAAATCAAGCCAGCTCTGCGAATCTTCCATTAGGCAGAGCCTCCTTCTGTCCTTTGGGCTTTCAGCAGCCTGGCTTTTTGGCCAGCCAGCTGCTAATGCAGGCTGCATTAGGAAGCCAGACTTTCCTGCAAGGACAGGCATGATTAGGATCGATTTTCCTTCATGCTCAGGAGGCCAGGCCATGGCCCAGGCATACTGGTGCTGGTGAGAATCTATCTGAAAGAGCCCACTGTCGGCCACCTGCCCAGGAGTGCCAGGAAAGACAAGAATGAAGTTAGTCCGTACATAGTAGTATTGGAAGAACACATAATTTCCCCTGCCACACCCCAGCAGTCAACACTGACTTCTGCAATCTCAAGTTTCTTTTTTAAAGTTTATTTTCTTTTAAATTGTGAGTGTGTAAAGCGCATGCACAAGCATTTGTGTGTGTGCATTTGTGCATGTGTGTGTGTGTGTGTGTGTGTGTTTACAGGTGCCCTTAGAAACCAGAGATGCCCCCACAGCTGGAGTTTCAGGCTATTGTAAGCTGTCTGACATAGGTGCTGCCAACCAAATTTGTGTCCTCTACAAGAACATCACATGCACTTAACCACTGAGCCATCTTTGCCTCCCTGACATCAAGTGCTGTGAGGCCTTTTCTCCACTAGCAAGCAGTCAGTTCTCCAGCAGGTGCAGGCCCAGGGCATCCTCTGCTTTAGCTCAGTACTGATCTTGTCGGCTTGGAGACAGGCAGATCCTGCAGGTGGCCAGCTCAGTCCCCACGTCCTCTCTGCTCTGTCTGAGGCCAAGCGTACTCTCCTGGTTGTGAAGTATGCTCCTGACCAAGCAGCTCTCTGTCAGGCTTCCCTTTTCTCTTTTTCTCTTTGCTCAATCACATTACCTCTTTATTTCTAAGGCTCAAGGTTCTTTTGTAAGAAGCAGGGGTAAACAAATACAGAACTTGAGGAAGCAGTTTACTGGAAGGGTATCACTGTTTTCCAAACTACAGTTGAAGAGCTAAACAGAATGGGTGCAAGGGAAGGACAATGGGTTCCATGCCCTGTCTGAGAAAATTCTCTAGAAACTTCCATGGGTTCGATTACCCAGAAACTTACCAGACACCGGTTTTTGGGGTTTATAGAGGCTTCATTCCAAAATCATGGTCATGAGTAATGGACTCCCTTCCCTGAATAGTGGGGGTAGAACTGAAAGTCCCCACACTCTAATCATACTTTGGTGACATCCTGAATCTGTGGGCTGCTATTCATCAGTTAAGGCTTTATCCTACAAAAAGATACTGTCCTTTTGAAGGTTATAAACATTTTAGAAGTTTCATGTGCCAAAAAATGGCAGAAAGAACCAAACATGTGGTTCCCAGAATTGCAGAAGTAAAACATGGTCTCAGGTCTCAGAACAGTTATTTCTTCGCCATCATTTCTGTCACGACATTAGGATGACTAGCTTGCTCTCAGCTGGCGGACCTTGTAAAGCATAAGACTCTGTTCTTACGATTTAGCGGCTGTCCAGGTGTCCTGTTTCTCAATCTGGAAGATAAGAAGTCATCCCTGCAAGAACACACTCCTAAAGTCTAATCTCCAAGGCTCTGTTGACTCTGCTGGTGTCCTAGCTTGTGTGTATTTCCAGAGGAGGCCTTCTCACTATCCAATGGCTCCTCTTCCCACATCAGGCTCAGTTGTAGCCTTGAAAAATAGGGGAGCAGAGAGAGCAGGGTGAAGGGCGTGGCCAGTGGATCTTGCTGTGGTCAAGGACACACACTGCCTCTATAGGAGATCTTTATAGATGCTCTGGGTTCTGTTGGACATCCGGAGCATGGCCAGTGCGGTATAGCAAAGGTGTATGGTAAAGCAAAGCTCCAACTGCATGGCCGGGGCAAAGGGAGGCAGGCTTCTACAATTCCCTTCAGGGCCATGCCTCCAGTGACCTAAAGACCTTGCCACTAGGTTCCATCTTGTAACGGATCTATTCTTGCCAGTAGCACCAAGCCTTTAACACATGGGCTTTAGGGGGGCATTTAACAACCAAATCAAACAAATCATATTAACTCTTTCCATTCTAGGACACACTATTCTTAAAGACTTCCTTTAGAGTAGAGAGGTGACAGTTCTCTAGGTGTCTGCATCAGTTCTGTTGTTGGCTGACTTTGGGTAAGTTTCTTAATGTCTTTCTGCCTTGATTTTCTCATTTACCTATAAATTGAGAATACAAGGCACCCAGTTCATAGAGCTGTTGGCAGGACTGACTGAGTTATGATTTAACAGATAGTAGCACATCATAGTAAGGCGTAACGCTTACGAAGCCCTCAGGACATACCAACAGCGTATTCTTAGATGTAAACCCTTACCATTCAGGAGGATAGTTCCCAGAGTATATTCTTGTTTGCCCGACCACATTACCCCTTTATTTCTAAGGCTCAAGGTTCTTTTGTAAGAAGCAGGGGTAAACCAATGCTATTGCTACAAATGTTTGCATAGAGTCAACAAAAACCAAATCTTAGAGAAATGAGGAGGTAACTTCAGGAACCCTGGCTTCTGCAGCAGCCGCCACGGCTGCTGGTCATCTGCGCATGCTCTGGATGCACTCACCCCAAACTGAGAACATGCCCTGTGCTTAGCTTTGTTTTCTTTTCTAAGTTCCTGTAACTGTGCCAGCACTCAGTTCAGCACTTGAGTGTTTTCTATTGGCCCAAACATTTTACTTAGTGAAGGAAATAAAGCTGATAGGCTGTTTGAGTCCCTTGGCCAGTTAATTTTATCTACACACTTCAAGGGCTGAACTGTGTGTGTCTTGGTTAGTTTTTAGTGTTGATTTGATACAACCAAGAGCCATGTGGGAAGATGGAGTTTTAATTGCCCAGATCAGATTGTCCTGTGGACACATTCACAATGTTGATTGTGATGATTGATGTGGGAGGGCTCAGCGTACTGTTGTCTGTGTTCAGTACCAATGTTGGGCAGTGCTGTATGATTCTATTAATATTTACTACTGGTTTATCTTTTATTAAAGCTGCTGTTAATCCTAAACAGCTGTATACCCAAATCACCACACAGACACTGGGATTTCTTTAGTTAACCTAGAACACAATGCTGGGCAATAGTTACTCCCTCCTAAACCTCCAAGCCCTCATAGGTTCCTAACATTTAGATTTCCCACATTATACTTGCTTTTTGTGAAATCTTAGGTCTGGTTCATGCTCCAAGATCTCTCCTCCAGCTCTATTCTCCTAGCTCTCCTCTGGCCCCTTCTCCCACTCATTTCCTGCCCTCTGGCTCCTCCCCTCTTTCCTGCCCTCTGGCTCCTCCCATTGCACAACATTGTGGCTAGTTGTTTTATTTTGGCCTGTTTACACACAGTTGAGACAGGATGCTTAGAGTAAGTATCACAATGCAATATCCGGATTGAAACCAGAGAGTATGTGTGTAGGGGGAATCAGCATTTGAATGAACAAGGGTAAGCTGTATACATTTCAAAAGAACATTATACCAACATGCAGGCTGGCTAGGGTTTTGTAAGAATGAGTGTGAACACAGAGAAAACAAGCATTCCTTCCTCCAAGGTTTTGGCTCCAACTTCCTTCAGTGATAGATTGTGACCTGGGAGTTGTAAGATGAAATAAACCCTTTTACTCCCTATGTGGCTTATGGTCAGAGAGTTTCATCACTGCAACAGAAAGGTCAGCTAAGGCTTTCTGTTTCTGAGGAAGCTGCCACCGTAGGTGGACAGAGGGTTGCTGCAGATGGAATTTGTTACAGTCAGGTCACACTGACATTGGATGTCTCTTTGATCGTGACTAGTAAGAGGAGAGAAACAGGAGCAGAGCAGAGATTGACACATGAATTCTGCCAGCCATTTCCAGAAGCTAGGCAGAGGAACAGAGTGCTTCCTGGGGTCCTGCAGGGAACGTGGCTCTGTGGAGATCTTGATTTTGGACTTTCAGCCCTCAGAACCACAAGAGCATTGCAACTACTTTGTTGTAACTTGTTAGTCCCACCCTGGGAAACTAGCATGATGTGTTCAAAACATGCTTTGTGACCCCCCAATCCGTAGCACCTTTCCTGCTGAGCAGCTCCAGCATTGATGCCAGCTGAAGATGTCAGTTATGAAGCCCCTGTGGATATGTGACAGAAGTTGTGAGTTTTTAACTCTTATCTTTTTAGAAAATATTTTTTATTTTTATGTTTTTTTTTTAATTATCTGTATATGTATTTGTGTGAGCACTTGAGCACAATACTCTTGGAGGTCAGAAGAGCGTGTCCAGCCCCTTGGAGTTACTGTCCCTCCGTGTAGGTGCTCTGAGAAAGACATATGTGTTTTAACTACTGAGCCATCTCTCCAGCCTCTTGGACGCTTGTCCCAAGCACCAGGTCTGGTACAACACAGGCTGTCACCTGCAGTGAGGAGCTGTCTGTGTTTGTGTAGTAGATGTGGAGACTGATGTTTCCAGTCTGTGAGGAACTTACTCCACATCTTCCTGTCAGTTTCCTTTGTGTTGCTGAGACAGACACCTGTTTTGGGCTGCGTTATTGAGAAGTTTGTTTTGGGCCTCAGGAAGTTGAGAGGTCTGAGGCGATGGTGCCACAACTTTTTGTCTGTTGAGGGCGTGGTGATATTTCAAAACAGTGCAAAGGCCAAAGGGTGAGCAACCATACTGGAAATGATCAAAACACAAGAGAGGACTTACCTTACCAACCAACTCTCTTGTTAACTAATCCAGGCCTGTGAGAACTTCAGCATTCCTTCTAAGCACTGCCACATGGCAACGAACTTTCACCCTTACTTGGAACTGTATCCAGACCCCAGAAGTCACCCATCCAGTAAGTGCTAGTGCTGAGCTCATGGTCCACAGAAACCGGAAGTGTGTCAGCCCTAAGGGCACTGCCTGCCAGACAATTTGCTGTGAGCACTCTCACTTCTCAGACCTCTCAGCAGCTCTCAGTGGTGATCTCCTGTGAGGAACTGAGGCCCAGCAAGCTCAAATGGCTCACCCAGAATTCCACTGCTGCTAGCTTTACACTAGGCCACACTTCATTATCCCGGTCTCTGTAAGCAACATAGATGATGCTTTTTACCTCAGTGTCCTCACTAGGACTGTCTGGTGCCAGCCTTCCAGATCCCAGCCAGAAGGTGCCTGTGTCTAGCGTAGCCTGCAAGCTCCCTCCAGAGCCTGGTCTCCAGCCACGTCTGACAGAGGGCCCATTGGCTCTCTCATGATTCTGCTGCGTTGTAGTGCATGGCACTATCCATGGCTCTCTGCCACATGTAGGAGCACTTGGGAGCCTGATATAAGAAACTAGTTCGTTTTTTATATATTTATTGCACCCTGATGTCCTGCATGTGCCAAGCAACAATGTAATATTGTTTAAAACCTCGTGTATCCCTATTCAGAAATGAATGAGAGTGCTTTGATAGTTGCATGTAGAATTATCACTGATTACCCACTGCTGTTGCTTGTGGAACATCCTAAAACAAGGGGAGTATAAACATGGGAGAAGAAACCCAAAAAGCAAATACAAAAAACGGAAGAAGGAAAGAAGGAAGGAAGGGAAGGAAGAAAGGGAACGAAACTTCTCTCTCAGAGATCCAGAGTGGCTTCAGTTTGAGAAGTGGGCCATGTAATCAATTAAATATGTGCCCTGGGGTGTCTAGTTTGCCTTCATACTTATACTGTTGGTCTTAGATGATATATCTTGGGCTTATATTACTCAGTAAAATCTCCCAAGTTTCTGCCAATTCCATCAGTAAAGGTTTATTGTTTCCCATAAAGCCCATAACGACTTTTTATTAGCCTTAGATTCATTTGTCAATTTAAGAAAAGCTTTATTGCATTCATAATTCTCTATCAAAAGTTCTTTAATGGCTAGTAGCCATACGGTGCTAGGGGTGGGGAGAGGGGGAGAGGTGTTTAGAATAGTTTTTCCCTGGGACGAAGTAGTCAGGTAGATTGTTCTCTCTCTATCTCTCTCCCTCTCTCCACCTCCATGCTAGAGTACCATGTATAAGGCACTATTCTAAACATATGTACAAAACATCTCAATGATTCTTCCTAGCAATCTTGTGAGGCCATCATGTCACTATTGCTCCAAACACCATGGGTTGGTGACATCAGAGGATAAAATAACACCTTAAGGACAGAGAAGTAATAAAGTGTGGCTTCCCACCAAGACCTCTTGGAAGTCAAGCTATCATTTCAGAGATTTCTTAAAAAGAAGCCCCAGGGCTTCTCGGGATATTTCTAGGGGAGCAATGAGGTGCTGAAGCTTGAAGCCCAGGCTTTTGGCCTGATTAAGTAGACCCTCTGCATTGCATCACGCCACACTCCACCTCCCCATTCCACAGTTCAGTCAGAACAAGCTCGAGGCAGAGTGAATGGGGAGACGTGGAGAAGGGTTTGTTTTAACATTTTTGAAATACAATAAAAATATTTGGAAAATTATGAAATGGCACAACCCTTCTCGTGAAGTTCCTGGCTCAGTTTAGAAAATATGATTGTCACAAAAATGTACTTTAACATATAAAGAACTTATTACTCGCTGTTGTAGTTGTGGGGGTTTTGCTTGTTTCTTCTTGAGACAGAGTTTAGCCCTGGCTGTCCTGGAACTCACTTTGTAGACCAGGCTGGCCTCAAACTCAGAAATCCTCGTGTCTCTGCCTCTCCAGTGCTGGGATTAGAGGTGTACACCATCACTACCTGGCACAAATGTATTACTTTTTAATATCATATAAATCAAGCATGGTAATATATGTTTGTAGTCCCAGCACAAGAAACGCTGAAGCAGGAAGATTATGAGATCAAAGCCTTCTTGGGCTACATAATGAAACTATCTTAAAAAAGAAAGGTACTGTAATATTTACACATTTGAAAATTGTAAGTCATGTTTTTAGCTTGCTAAATGCTTTAGTAACCCATACTGAAGTGCTTAGGGACCTTAATAATTTGGGCCACAGAAATCCTGAGACCCAAATGTTTGCACTCCAATCATGTAGCCATATTTCATCTAAGCTAGGAATTTGATTCTTTATAGCTTTTTTTTTTTTTCGGTCCAGTTGTAGGCAAGGTTTAACATCAAAGCATTTCTTTCAGGTAGAGAGGATCATCTCTATGCTATCTGTAATTTTATTTATTTTCCTGATGTTTATAGACACTTTCCTTATAGTTCTAAGACTATGAAACTTTAAGTCTTTTTTTTTTTTTTTTTGAGATGATGCTGGGAATCAAACCCAGGAGCTTGTATGTGTCAGGCAAATGTACTGCCACTGAGCAGCAACCTGGTCCTAAGGGTGAGGCATTCTGGAAGCAAGTCTCCTGTAGTCCTCCTGCCTCCTCTCTTCCGCCCCTTGGCCCACTCTAGCAAAAAGCATCCTTTATCCCTGGGAGAGCACTGTTAGCTTCAGGCTTCCTCCAGTGATTGACTGGAGTGCAGGCTGACTGAGGGAGGACAGGAATGCTCCTGAGCACTGCCACATGCCTCACAGAGGAGTCTCCTCAACTCGAGTCCCTGCAAGGCAGGCCTTGTTGGCCGCGGTGAGGAATCAACATCTTCCAGAGACTGAGGGGCTTGCCGACCTTCGCACCTCTGAGTGCCCTCCTCCAGGACGGGCAGCCTGTGTTCTGATAATAGAAAGTTCCGTTGCTACACGCTGCTGCTCCATCTGACCTTATGCTGGCCTGTCTCCCTCATGCAGACCTCCCCACCGCTGTTCTTGCTTTTGATCGCTTCCTTTTCTGCCTGTGGAGTACATGCATTTGATCTGTGGTTCCTCATAAGGAGAAGAGTTTTGCATGGCCACAGTCTTTTCAGTTCTTTTACGTCAGATATAGAGAAAGAAGCCATTAGCAGCCAAGAATAAGACTTCATTTCACTGTGGCCATACAATGTTTTGAACAGCAAAGGGCAGCAAGAATTTCCTGGAGCCGACTATTCATGACGCCCAGCTTGGGATCTGGCAAAAGGAAGTGGGAGTCTGGACCAGATCAGAGCAAAGGGATGAGGCCTGAGAAGCTCCTGTTATACCAACACCCATTTGCCTAAAGGCTGTGGGTCTGCACTGTCTTCTAACACTGTGGCCCCGCTGTCTCCCGCAGCTCTGAGAAGAAGTACTGTTCTGGCACTGGCTGGCCTTCATTTTCTGAGGCTCATGGCACAAGAGGCTCAGATGAAAGTCACACAGGGATCCTGAGACGTCTGGACACTTCCTTAGGATGTGCTCGCATGGAGGTGGTCTGCAAGCAGGTGATGTGCTTTGCTTATGTTCATTTTTCTGAAAGGAAAGGAGATGTCTTTTCCTTGGTGCTTGTCTTGTTCTTCCATGGTGTACTTTGTCATCAAAATGCCCTGGACTTGAGTCCTCACTTGTAGTGATCCCTCTCTCCCATCCCACAGGCAGGGAAGATGAAGGTGGCATCTCTCCGCCTCCTTCCTGCTTAGAAGCGTGCCACCAGCAGGCACCTTACTCCTTCGGGGAGCCTGGGCAGGGGGGTTTTAGATCCAGCCAGAAACCTTGGCTTATTATTTTATTATTGTTGTTGTTGTTATTGTCATTGTTGGTGGTGTGTACATGTGCACACACAAGCACCATGGTGCATGTGAGAAGGTAGGCGGACAGCTCTCAGGAGTCAGTTTTCTCCTTCCACCTTGGTTTCTGGGGGATTAACTTAGGTGTTCATGCTTGTGGGTCAAGGGCTTTTATCTGCTGAGCTATCTTGCCGGTCCTAGGAAACTCATCTTTATATTCTTTTGTGCTCATATTTTCTGAGGCATGGGGTTTCTAAGATGGCAGAGGCTAGCAATCGAAAAGGGCTAAGTTTGTCTGCAGGAAAGAAAAGTGATTGTTGAGGCTCACCCGGACTGTACTGACCCTTCCCCATTTTGTGTTCATTTGTCTTCATAATGGCTCCTTCATTATTATTCCCGTCTGACAGACGAGCAAGGCCTCAGTTTGATCATTCGCTCACATTCACTGGGGAAGTAGGACTGGCCACTGCCACAGCTCTCTGTGTAATCCACTTGTCCATGTTTGAACCAAAGTCTATTGTAAAAGACCATGTATCCCAGCTGCCAGGCTGGGCCGTGTAGGCCGTTTTCCTGTAGAGTGACACATGCCCTCTCCCTCTGCAGTGTGACGCTCACCTTGGCCATGTGTTTCCTGATGGACCCGAGCCCACTGGCCAAAGGTTCTGCATCAACAGTGTGGCCCTGAAGTTCAAACCAAGCAAGAACTGACCATCTCCGGGAGGCCGTGCTCTGCCCTCCCTTGTGGAGCCTCGGTTCCATAATTCAGGCGGATGCCTCCATTTACCTGCTGTAGGTGAAGGTTGTTACTGGTGGCAGGGGAGCCAGAGCTTCTTAGTCACCTAAAACACCTAAAGCAACTCAGTCTGAGTTTCCCTTGGGTGGTAGAATTTCAACTGGCTGCCAAGGCTTTGGGTGGGACCACAGGGTGGGGTTCTCATAGAATTTCAACAGGTTCATGGGCTGATGGGGGGGTCCCCAAACCACCTGAAGGGAACCTGAATTGGCCATCTCAGTTAATTCCTTCATTGACATACACAGGTGAGGGTTCTAGGGGGAGAGAAAGGAATAGGTGGGATGGAAGGGACTCGAGATCCCAATATGGAAGAGGAGGTTGGTGTGGCCAAGCATGGGAGACATACAGTGATGCGTGAGACCCACGGTTTCTTATAAAGAATGTCACTAACTCTACCTTTCAGCTCACAGGTGGAATCTATGTGAGTAGAGCCAACTTCTGTGATTCTGATAACGTTCTCCCTCAATTCTTTGCTACAACAATAAATTTCAAAATATTCAAATACAATATTGAGATCAATGCATACTTTTTGTTTTGGTCTGTTAATTTGCTGTTATGTGACTATGACTCTTAATCAAAATGACAAAAAACAATGTAGCCCAGCACCAAGGACAATAACCACACAGATGTTTTTACAAATTAGAAATCTTGAATTATTTGTTAGTAAAACGTATTTAAATAATTCTTTTTGTGTTGTTGGAAACTTAGTTACCCATTCTTTTCTTACCAATCCATTATACATTATTTAACATTTCATTTACTGTCTAACCTAATGCAAATCATGACTTCTTCTGGCTTGTAGAAGAATGCTAACTTAGATCACAGATTCTACAAGAATGTTAACCCAGAATCCTAATCTTATTATTTTGTATTTCCATTGCTCAGTAACTTGATTTTTCATATATGTTTTGAAGAACTAGCCTCAGAGCCAAACAACCACCATCTTGGAACACTCAGTTGTGCCCACTTGGGCCAGATCATCCCAGCTGGGATTATCCCAGAGAAGTGGGGAGGGTCAGGAGACTCTCTCCTGAGAATCCTTCCCTCCAGACTGGTGTATAGCCAAACTGTACATGGCCCAGAAGAGGGGCTCGAGTTACAGGCCACAGAAGGGGAGGGAGTGTTTCATCTACTCTGCTTGGGAATCCATCATCCCTGCTGGGTAAACATGCTCTGGTGAAGCCTTTTAGAGGAAGAACTCACACTCCTCTGCAGGTAACCTCTCACTTAAGCTCTGTAAGGAAGCCCGGTAAAGTCACTGATTTCCCAGAATGGATTTGGTGGAATTATGCCTCCAAGAAGATCACACCTAGTCCCCCAAGGCCACAAGTCCAAATCTTTCAAATAGTGCCACTCTCTATACGTCAATGGGGCAATTTTCACTCAAACAACCACATCATATAACACTTTATCATTATTATTAATGTGTAACATTAATTCATATTTACATTAATTTATAAATTTACATTTATAATATTAATTTATATTGACGTGCATATTTGCCCTGTTTATTTCTTTAAGTTACATGCTTTTTACCCTTCCTGTGTATGTGTGTGGGGTTGGGAGGGAATATGTATTTGTTTGATCATGTGCTCAGATGTGCGTGCAGAGCGTCCAGCTCCAGCATCTCCACCTTGTTCCTCTGAAGCAGAATGCCTCACTGAACCTAGAGCTAGGCTTGCATTCAACAAGCCCCGCTGACCGGTCCTCCTGCCTCTCCCCATGGCACCCAGCTTGTGGGGGTGTGTATAGCCACACACAGCTTTTAATACGGATGCAGAGGTCTGAGGTTATGTCCTTATGATGTGCAGCAAGCACTCTTGCTCACCGAGCCACACCTCCAGCACGCACAGTCCATGTTTCCTGGTGGGATTATTTTTCAACTGTTTGTTTTTTAGTTCATGTTTCCTTAGTTTCTGTGCTTTGTAAAATGTTTTACTTCTCCTTTCTTTTATACCCTTCCATTCACCCAACCCCCTACACTTGCTCAGCTCTTAGGTTTACTCACTGCCACTGGGCTGTTTTGTTTTTGTCTTTCTTAGTCTGTGTGTTCTGCTGGAACAAAATACCACTGATGGAGTAGTTTATAGAATAACTGGGGTTTATTTTCCTCTGTCCTCATTGAAGCTGAGAGCTCCAAGATCACCATCCAAATTCCTCTACTAGGGGAACTACTGAAGAACTCTATGGAGCACAGACAGACCCAAAGGCTGATCTACTCTAGATATTCTTTCCGTCCTGGCTTTCCGCTCAGCCCACTCTAGGCCGTAGTGAAATAGTTAAAGCTAAAGAGCGTGTATGTACTTCCTCACTGGGAAGACCTCACACAGATTCTCTGGGCAGTGGAGTTAAGGAAACCTGTGATAGTAAAGTTTAACTGTGAATTTCTAAAGCTGTGCCTTAGCCAAGAAAATGAACCAGAAACGGCGCGCATTCTGTTTCAGAGTGAACAGAAGACAGAAGTTAAGTCTGGAACAAAAAGGTTATTTATACTTTAGGAAATGGAACATGGAATACACAGCTGCTTTCCTTGTCACTTAGGCCACGGAGGCTTGACATGCCCCAGCAAGCACTCTATGACAAGGACCCTGGTCCCTCAGTGTGCAGGCTCCCCAGGTGTTCTTTCTGTAGGTCACGGGCATGCTGGAAGCCATCATCCATTCGAGTGACAAGTATTTGTCTTTAAGAACATCGCAATAGCTTTACAGTAGCTACGGCCTGACTTAGCTTTGGTGTGGGCCTTAGACAGTGTTACCATTTCCCATGATGACCAGTGACCTCAAGATTCTTAGTCTGTTCCAAGGTGACATCCCAAAGTGTCTCATGAGACACTACCATAGGGCTTTGAGATTCTAGGGTATGGCATTTTTAGTAGCCTATGTTACTTGCTGAAAGTAACAGGTTTCATTTTGACATTTTCACACATGCATATACTATACTTTGGTCATATTTATTCCCTCTTTTATCTTCTCTTCTTTCTCTGCTCGTCCCCTCCAGTGTCCCTAATAATCCTCCTGGAGACCAAGGTTTAAGAGTCCAGAAGTGAGGAAATCTACAAAAAAATAAGTGGTCCACAACTCATTTTGGTGTCTGTCTACCATCATCTCTTCACTGTCTTGAGACTTCTGCCCACGTTAAAACTTGCTGAGTTCTCCAGCCCAGTTCTAAGGAGCAGGAGGGGTGTAGCCTGGCCAAGGTATTGGCCTTGGCAGGACCTTGCTTCCTGGCCCTTCTTGCCACCCCATCCCTGTCTCCTGGAGCACCCTCCTCTTAGGGCTCTGTGCTGATAGGTGTGTGTCTGTGAAGACACCAGACATGGTCCTGGTGTCTTAGATGCCCTTCAGTCTAACCCTTCATCCTCTTCTTTCCCAGTCATGAACAAAAGAATAATTCATGTTGCATTTAGATGCTGATTATGGTGTGTAGGGGCTGGTAAGAGAGGAGAGGAGAGGGGTATTCCTAGTGATGGGAGTATTTGGCTGATTGGTAACTGTTTACAGACCTGTGTCTTTCTACGGTATGCCCCTTGAAATCATTTTCTTTGTAAATGTTAAAAGCCACAAGAAAAAAATGAACAACCCTGATTGCTCCTCTTTGTACTTCAATCAGCATGCGTGTCAGAGACTGAATGGACTGTAATTCCTTCACTGTGCCTGTCAAGGAGAACATTTAGGCCACGTTTTAAAAAATATCTTGGTAGGGGTCTTGAGAACAATTAGCAATTAAAATAATCTATTTTCTACATTTTGCAATATAAACACGCTGCGTGATTGATTTCACAGTCGCGGGCGCTGCTCTGCCGGAGCTTCCTATCAGCTTTTTCCAGCTCTCAGACTCATCGGTGCAGCACCTTAAGTAGACGCAAGGCAACGCTCAGCTCTTCATTAGATCATCATTAATTTTAGAATACAGCTTGATGCCTTCTCTATTGAACATGCTACAGAGCCTGGCCACCACACTCTCCAAGCCTTGTTGCTCAGGACTGGCCAGAGAGAATGGCAGCTGAAGAGCTGAAGTACCCCAGTGTGTGTGTTTGGGGGGGGGGCTTATCACTTTTTTCACGAGCTGTGACAAATACCCGACAGGAGCAATTTAAAAAGTGGAAAGGTTTATTTGGGCCCATGGCTTCAGAGGCTACTGTCAATGATAGGCAATCTCCTGGTTTCTGAAACTGTTGAGGCAGAAGATCATGGAAGAAGGGCCTGATGGGCAGAAATGCTTACCTCGTAAGCAGGCAGAAAGGTGCTGCCCTAGTGTCCTCCTTCCTCCAAGCAGGACTACCTCACTATAGAACACTCAGATGAAGCTCCTCAGAATTGTAGCCCATCAGTGAAGCTAGGATGTGTGTTAGCGATTTTAATACAGACACATTTCATACACCAGTTATAACACTGGGCTTTCTTCAGGCCCCCAATGACAGTCCATGATGTGCTTTGTTTGATGATGCTATCCCGTTTGGGAAACAAACTCAGAAACCACAATGTGATATAGACAGGGAAGGAACAGTCAGCGTCCTCAAATTCTGGAATTCAAACTAAATCCTAGAGAGCTCAGTCAGGGTAACAGCCATACTCCCAGGTTGCAGAATCCTCACCTGAAGCTCTGCTGTCACTATTTTATGGCCGGAAATTGGGTCAGGCAGTTTCTGTTCAGGGAAAGCAAGGCGTTACATTTGCAAGGTCAGTTCAGAAGTGGGTCTGATTTCATGCAGAAGAATGGACTTGATGAGAAGAATAGTCCTCTCAAGGCCTCAGTCAGATCCAAGACTCTCTGAGTATAGCTTCAGAAAATGCCATGATCTGCAGGCTGCTCTCCTGCGTGCCAGCTGCCTCTGTGGAGCCCAACGCTTGGTGTCAAGGGCTGGAACATTTGTAGCAAGGCCAGAAGTAGGATGAGGCAGAAAGAGAATCTTACCCTAAAAAGATCCTTCCAGTTGGCATCCTAAGCAACTCACTTATCCCATTGCTTACTCTGCAGGGCATTCAACAAACATAAGAGCAGGGAAATGAAAACAGTGAGACTGAGGTGGCATTGGTCTGGAGAGTCATCAAGATGAAGAGAAGAAAATGTCTCTGGTAGGAACTAAGCTAACTGGGTCTGCATTGTAAATAGAAAAGAAGATCTAGAGACCCACATACGCTGCCATTTCTACATGGATCTAAGGCATTTGCTGTTCCTGGATCTCATGTTAAACTGTTATCCCTGGACAGGGACAAGGGGCAGCATCTCTGCCGTTTCACTGTCTGTGGAGTCAGGGGACCACAGGAAATCCTAGCAATGGAAAACAACCCAAAGGTTGCTTGTTGCTAAGATAAATTGAGGCTATACAAGGTCTTCAGTGGCCTGGAAAAATCCAGAATGAGACTAAGTTCAGGAACGCAAAATGCCAGAGGTTACACCACATGACTTTGCTGTGGATCATGAGATTCCAGGAATCTCCACAAGTAGTTTGTATTGACCGAATGGTTCTGGGCTAAAGAGATAGATCATTGGGTAAAGCTGTTGTTACAGCAGTGTAAAGTTCTAAGTCTGAATCTCAACAATCATGTAAAGCTATGTGTAGTAGCACATAACTCTAACTCAGTGCTTCTTCTGTGACATGGGAGGCAGAGACAGGAAAATCCCCAGAAGCTCACAGGCTACCTGTCACACAGGAGCAAACAACAGAACCTGTCTCAAGCAAGGTTAAAAGCAAGGACTCACATCTACAGCTGTCCTCTGGCCTTCAAACATGTGCCCCAGGATAAATAAAAAACAAAAACGATGAAAAACACAAGAAAAAGTAATTCTGATTTATTCAAGAATTAACCTTGTTGATGCTTGGATGGGAGACGTTACTCTCCACTTATGGGAAAGTGGGAAGCAGCTGCCAGAGGATGCTGGGAAGAGAGGTCTCCTCTCTGTTAACACACGTGGTCCCCAGCTGGGAAAGAGCTTGCATTAGGATAACGACAACCCTGTCAAAATTTAAAACGAAGCCTCCAACAACCTTCCTTCTGAACTTTAGCTGACTTTTAGTAAAACTTTTAGTAAAAGTGAGAACAAAAGGAGGTGGGTACAATAGATTTATTTTGTCTAATGTTTAATTTTGCTGAAGATAGTGAGTGTATGAGTGTGTGTGTATGTGCAATAGAGACAGAAGAAAGAGAGAGAGAGAGAGCGAGAGGGAGGGAGGGAAATCTGGTTCCACTGAGCCTGTGTAAGAACAATGTTTAGATATGAAATCCATATTTGTTTCCATTTTCCCATCCCTGAAGTTGGATGTGATTTACATTTATAATACTTTGTCTTGGGCAGTGGTGGCTCACGCCTTTAATCCCAGCACTTGGCAGGCAGAGGCAGGCAGATCTCTGATTGTGAGGCCAGCCTGGTCTACAGAGTGAGTTTTAGATAGCCAGTGAGTTTTAGACACTGTCTCAAAAAACCAACCAACCAAACAAACAAACAAACAAAATGTTGTTCTACATTACAAAGCACCGAAGCATCTGGCAGTTGACAGTGTTCAGAATAAGTGAAATATAGTAGTTCTGTTCAGAGTTCAGTGAAAAACACAAGACAAATGGCTGAAAAGACAGACAATCATGTACCCTTTACCAAGAGGTTCAGATATCTAGCCTGAATGCAGTGGGGAACCATAAGAACCCATGACTGTGCATGTGGCTTGGTGGTAGAACCTTACATAGCATGAAGCCCTGGATTTCATAACCAGTAACTGAGACAACACAAAAAAAAAAGTTCAGTAGGGAACTTTCCCAACCAGATTTGAATGTTTTGGAAACTCACTGTTGGGATCCGTAAGCCAGCTTCTCTACGGCCAGCTCCCACCCCACCCCACAGGATCTCGGGCATCTGTGAGGCTACCTACAGACCACCTGAGCATGATCTGGGTCACCTTATAAGAGAACTCGCAGCCCCTCCTCTCTCCCTTTCTCTCTTGATCCCCCCCCTCTTTCTCCTGCCCTGCCCAGAGATGGCCTCTGTGACCCCTTCCCCCTTCCCTTAAACCTCCCATGTGGAACCAGTCACGTGGTGTGATTTCTGAATCAGCCGTGTAACTTTGTTTCACAGTCCTAATATTGGTGTGCTTGGCCAGGAATAAGTGTCTCCGGCAGCCACTCGGTGTGGTGGTTGCTTTTTGGCACCGGCACCCCACTGGAGCTATCTATTTCATTACAAATCTGCCCGCAACTCACTTTCCAGGAACCAGATCGCTATATCTGCTTCATGCAACACTGGCAGGATTGGTGAGTTCCCCTCCTGGTCAGCATAAAGCCTCTCTTGTTAGGGGAAAACTGACCATTAAGCATCCAGCAACTTCCTACTACCCTTTGAAATGGAGGAACCCCCAACCACGGTCTTCACTGGCTACGGTTGGCCATTTTTGCTGACCTCCCTTTAGGGCTTCCTCTTTCCCCTGGGAGAGATTTTTCCCTCTGCACGCACGGTTTCTCCCCTCATGCTCGCCTATGAACATCCTAGCGCTGGGTAAACTGTCTCCCATGCGGAGCTGTGCCCTTGGTCTCTGGACAACACTGAGGAGTTGTGGGATCAAGTAGTGCCATACTCTACTGAGCCAAACCTTGCCTTTGGGATGCCTCTGGCAGGTCACTGACTCTTACCCTCCTAACAGGAGCTGCCCATTTGCCCGTTCCTCCAGCATCCCCATTGGGATGTCTTCTGCAGAATTTTAAAACCCTACACATGGAGCCTGAGTTAAAGGCCTCTTAGCTCATACACCTCTGCAATAAAACTTGGCCTATGTATTCCTTAGATAATGGTTCAAATTGGCCAAGTAACAGCACATTAAATCCCAATATTTTATGGGATTTTTTCAATTACTGTCAGCGATCTGGTAAATGGAAGGAGGTATATCTTATGTTCAAGCTTTCTCTCTTCTCCACTCTAAACTTTCTCTTTGTTCTTCCTCTTTTCCTACCCAACTTCTTCTAGCTATAAAGTCTCAACCTCAAGAGTTCTCTACCTTTGACCCCGCAAATAAACCTCCATCTCATCGTTCTCAACCTCTGGCTTCTTTTCAACCTCTGGTGTCTTCCCCTCCTTTTCTGCTTCCTCCTCTTCCTCTTTGGCTTCTCCAGAACCCTCACCCCCCTCCCCAAGTCATCCTACTTTGGCATCCACTTTCACCCCACCAACAGCTATTAGCTCCCCTGCTACCTGCTCTCTCTCTATAGCAAAGCCCCCTTCTTCTACTCAGCATAAACCAGTTACAACTCTTCCCTTGCAGGAGGTGGCCGGTGTGGATGGCTTAGTTAGGGTGCATGTTCCCTTCTCAAGTAGAAGAGACTAGGATCCTATACCTCTAATTCTTCTACTTTCATTAAAGAATTTCAATATCTCACTCAATATTATAGTCTTAGCTTCCATGATATATATATGATTCTTACCAATAGCCTATTACCTGAGGAGCACAGATGAGTTTGGGAACAGGATAGAACACATGCAGATGAGGTTCATCAAACAAATGCAGCACACCTGGTGGGGGCTAAGGTGGTGCCCAACCAGGATCCACGACAGGATTATAATACCCTGGAAGGCATTTTAGCCAGAGATCAGTTCATGACCTGCCTCCTGGCTGGTGTCCACAAGACTGCCCTTAAGTGTTAATTATGAGAAGCTCCAGGAGGTCATTCAGGACAAGAATGAAAATCTATCTCAATTCCTAGAATGCTTTACAAAGGCCCTCTTACAACATATTAATCTAGACCCTGAAAGTACAGAGGGTAGAGAACTTCTGATGACCTATTTTTTCTCCCAGAGTTACCCTGATGTCATAGCTAAGCTTAACTGCTTGGAGAGAGGACCTCTGACTCCACAGGTGGAAGTCAGAAGTCTTAGCGCTGGCCTTTAAGGTGTACAATGGGAGAGATGAGAAAGCCTGTAAGCAAAAATACCAAATGCTGGCCAAGGCCAGCCTCAGTCACTACCCAGACTCCTTTGCCTCCTAAGGCATGAGGACCACAGGGTCCCTGTTTCAAATGTGGTCAAGGTCACTAGGCCTGGTTTTATCCTAACCACTGCAACGCACCAGGGCCATGCCCAAAATGCCACCAAGAAGGACACTGGGGTGTTGACTGCAACCATTTCTTCCATGATATGGGGGGCATCACTCCTAGATCTCCCTCCAGCCGATATCCTAGGCCTGGCTATGGATGACTGAAAGTGCCCTGTTTCCTTGACCTGACCACTACCATCACTAGCAGAGAGCCACAGGTAATTATCATGGTATCAGGGATGCCCATCTCCTTTCTTATGGACACTGGAGCCACTTAGTCCTGACAGTATTGGGGACCAACCTCTACTTCTAGTTCCCCTATTGTTGGGATAGGAGGACAGCTTTGCCAACCTTGCCGGACTCCACCACTTAATTGTATTTTCAGGGGTGTTCCCTTGACTGATTCCTTTTTAGTGATGCCAACTTGCCCAGTTCCCTTGCTGGGAAGGGACTTTTTAGCCAAAGTGGGAGCCTCTATCTCCTTTACTCCACCCATTTGCCTGACCCCGAGCTCTCCAGAGTTCTCTCTCCTCCTCCTAGCTACCCTACCTACCAATTGTGACATGTCACTTCCTTTACCAGCCTCTCAAGTGGATCCCCAAGTCTGGGATGTCCAAAACCCCTCTGCTGCTAGGCACCATTCCCCTGTGGTCTTTCATCTACAGGATCCCACCTGGTATATCACCCAATCCCTGGGGATGGGAGAGGTAGAGAAGGTGATTAAACGCTCCTCTAAGTGTGGAGAGCTGCTTGTTTGTCAAGCTGCTTTGTTATTTATTGAAAAACAGTTTTCATCCTGGCCTTCACCTTGAGACAAAAAAAAGAGGAAGTTTCGGCAAGTTCCTCAAAACTTGTTTGTGTGACTTTGGACCATATCTGCTATAGGGAAGCAGTTTTAGAAAACAAGTTTGGCAATTCCAGGAACTTCTTTCTTGTATTGATGTGACTTGCTTTAATTATTTTAATCCTCACTCTCCACTCAGGAACTGTTTGACTCTGCCAGAATGCTCTGCCATCGAAGGTCAGTGCCTCTGACATCCCCCCTCCTAAATAATACAAACCTGTCATTTTGTCTTGAAGAGCTTAGGTTAGCTTGGGTGACTCTATTTAGAGATAAGAAGCCATTTTGTGCACACCTGTGACCAGCAGCTGAACTCAAGCACCAGGAAAAATCACAGAAAGTATACTTGGCAGAAAACTCTCCTAGCAACAGCTTCCAGGAAATATCACAGAACAAACACTTGGTAGAAAATAGAGATAATTCCCCTGGCAACAACCAATCAGAATTGGGTGGGAAAAAATTTCCCCAACATTCCAGATGTAGTTTAGAAGAATATCCATTGTAACTAGGCTTCAGCTAAAAGGTTTCAGCTTTTACCCTGTAACACCAAGGCATGGAACTCCCCAGCTTGCGGTATAGTAAAAGACAAACTCCAACAATGCCAGACAAATCTACAAAAGCAAAGGGAACAGCTCCAGGCCTCTAGCTCTTGGGCCTTCAAGAACCCCATATGGAAATGGATTCTTTCCTTCCTCACACCAATTCTGCTCATCTTTCTGCTTTTGCTTTTTGCACCCTGCTTTATTAACTTCCTTTCTACAAATGCAATTACTCTTGTTATACCCAGTTCGCGAGCCCCCAAAAGATCTCCAGGAACCGACTCCGTTGCACAGCACATGAGGGTCTTTTTATTGAAAATTACAAGCTGCAGCTCGGGCCTACACAGCACCCACCTCCGAAGCGGCGGGAGCTGAGAGCCCTTAATAATAGCTGCTAATTTTTAATCTTTTTGGTCTCTCATTTCCCCCTTTCCCATGATCATTTGAAGACCCAATCTTGGGTCTTCCAGATATGACCCCTTGTATCTTATAGATTTATCTTTTTTATAATGGGATCTGGGGTCCCTTCAGGGTAGATATAGGGGCAGTAAGCCAGGGAGAACTATTATAGGGTCTCTTTAGGCTTTAGCCCGGTTGCTGCAATATTAGTGTCCATTTCAGCTAAGCAGATGCTCAAGATAATAGCTAATGCCAGGGAGCCCCTTTTGACTTAGCATTTCAGCCTGCTAGGGGGGATTTGGGCGTAGATCCGTCTTCTGGAGCTTCTTCGATGTGACCGTTGAACTGTAGGCATCAGGGTCTAGGAAGGCTGAAATGCCAGTCAAAGGCTGGGCAATGAGGAAGTCCCAAGCATCTGGTTAGTTGATCCACCCGAAGAGGCAGGGAGCAATCAGGTCAGTTTTCAGGAAGTCCAGATTTCAGCTTGCAGTCCACAGCTGATCCCGGAACAGAGTTAAACAGGTGAAAATCTGCTGAGACAAATTTAGACTGGAGACAGAAGTTAAAATTTGTCTATTAAGTGGGAAAGATCAGGGAAAATTTCATCTGCGATCCTTTTGAGCTATGCCAGATCCAGGTCACATCCATGAAACTCATATGAAATTTTAGTACACAAAAGGAATTACATAAATTTAAATACTCAGAAAAGTAACATATCAGCAAATCAAACATTTTGAGAGGAACAGGTAAAACTGCAACCCACTGAATGAGTATCAGCTAGCTGTTTTATAACCTTTATATATAACTTAAGTGTGTCCACAGTAACATTTTTTCTGTGGGCATAGCTGTTGGTAATTAGTCACGAATGGAGCTTGGCTATTTTTATACACTCAGCATCTACTTTTAGCTCCCACTTTTATGTTTACACTGGAAAGTTAGGCAGAAATACATTACTGGCTTTAGTACTAAACCCTGGACTTTCCTTAACAAAGCAACTAGAAGGAATAGGTTTAAGATATTCCTGTGTTAAAATCTACCCCAGAAATGGCAGATATTAAGAATACCATACTAAAAGCTATGACTTTTGGGTCAGATATACACATTAAACAGATGTTTTTAACATAACGAGAAGCACCTTTAAGTCTATCTCCAGAAGCCAACCAAAGGAAATTAAAATCTCAACCTGGTGACTGAATAATAAGCAGTTATTGCTCCATCAACTTATCAGAACTCTATTGATCGATGCCAAAACTCTGAACTTCTGAAATCTTATAACATAAGCACAACAGTAGCAAAAAAGGGGGGAGATCTAAAGTATCTCCCCTTTTTAATCTGCTTTAAAATATTTTTTATCTCTTTATAACTCATAATTATATACCTTAAAAAACCTACTTAGACTCTCTAATCTTTTTTGAATTTATTAACCCTGAAACATTTTCTCAGACCAAATAACACTCTCTAGATTTTTACAATCTAAACTCCTGTATCCTCAGACTCTATATAGGCTTCATTTATTTATCTTAAGACACAGGCAACTAAAATGAGTCCTGTGAGCAAGGCAAACCTGTTTTTTTTTTTTTCTAAATAAGAGATCTAGTACCTAGTAGTTCTAGCTAATGAACTGATCAATGAGCTAACAGTCGATCTAATTGTCTTTTCTCTAGCTGCAAAGCTACCATAAGCTTAGCATAGCCGTCAAGGTGTTCAGAGACCTGAGAAGGATAAATTATAAGCTAAATAAATATTTTAATCCATGTGCCAATCAAAATGACAGGGATGACTAGTTAGTCCATTACCTAGGCAGTGTCCCTGGCTCTTGTGTCTCACGGCATCCTGAACAGAGGTAGTTCTGCCAGACACATAAGATGAGAGATTGTTTCTGTGGAGAAAGAAACGAGAGAATGGCCTCACCTTGCCCTTAGCAACGTGAAACATTGACTCCAGGTGTCCACAGTTTTGGCTGGGCCTTAGCAGTGGGCCAGTTGAGGCAGTATTGCCCAGTAGTTAGCATACCACAATCCAGAGTAGCAGTCATCTGTCGTTGTGCCCAAATCTTCTCGGAGACCTTGGGGGAGCTACTGCCAGGATTTCGGGACTTCCTGTCACAATAAGCTTACACATGTTAAAAATGTCATATTCAGATTTCTGACAAGCTTGAGGGCCAGCATATCTGAGTTACTCTATTTTTATCATCTGCTCTAAACTGTGTCCTATAAAACAGAATGCTATTATCTCTAATTCTAGCATATTTTTGAGATGCATGTCCTAGAAGTATATATTTTAAGACAAATAGGCAAACTTCATAGTTACCCATCCTAGGCTTAACCTTAAAAAAAACTTGAACAAGGAGACTAGGTAAGGCTCAACTGCAGTATTTAGCATGACTTTAAATCTGCTCTTTCTGAACTAAAATCAAAGCAAACCTTTCAATCTGATACAGTTCATAGAGAGGCTAGCAAATCTTGCTGCTCCTACCACTTGCATTAAAATTGAACAGTAAAAATCTTTGCATTTAGCACTAATATGACTGAACATAACTGAGAGATACCTAAACAAAATGATGGCAAACTCATAGCTCCACCTTCTTTATCTCTGGACCAGCATGGCGGCTGGCCACATGTAACCGAACTCAGCTGGAATCCCTAAACAAACATGGCAGCCAAACTACAGCTTCACGCGCTCTCCATTGCTGAACCATCATGGCGGCTGGCTATGCGCTAGCACAGCCTGCGACTGACAACACCAAGCACAGCCACTAGGTGCTGCTGATGATACAGCAAACACTGTGGAGCATCCATAATCCCCCGCAAATAAAAGTTCCCAGTGATCGAACAAGCTTTAGAACCAACTGCATAACAGAACAATTTTAAACTGTAAGAATTACTTTAGCCATACCAAACCTATCAGCTAGAATTTTTTTTCCTTAAAAGAGCATAAAAAAATTTTGTAATGAATAATTACCAGCCCTTTAAATGAATTATAACATATTTAAATACAGTTTATTTTTTAAATCATATTAACTCTCTGGCTTTTTATAACACATCTACTAACCTTCTGCAACATTTTATATATCTTTAGGTTTCTAGCTTTCTTTTTTGGCTTAACCAGACATGTTTACTTTTTGCTCTCTTTCTTGCTTTTCAGACAACATAAAAACTCTCATTAAAATCCTTTTTATTCTGACCTGATCCTGCTGGAGCCCAGCGTCTATGATTTGCTTTATATAGGCAAAGCAAAAACAAGTTACATTACTATAAAGAGGAGTTCCGAAACTGCCAATTTTTTTTAAAATAACTTTCCTGTAGCAGATAACATGGTCACAAAGCAGCTTAACAAACAAACATCCATAAACAAAGCAGCTTATCAAACATCCATAAACAAAGCTTATTAAACAAACAGCTCTCCACAAGATACATTTTAAAAACTGCAATTTTCTTAATTAGCACAAACAATACGGCAGGGTTTTATTTAGTAAAGTTGATAAAATACCCAAGGTCATTGTCATACCCAAATGCCTGATAAACTTTAAACATTTTACAGCCTTAAACATTTAAACATTTTTTTAAAACCCGTTTTTGCAATATTTAAACAAAGTACTCCTTTTGTAGGAGAGAAGTCACAAGGCATAAACATAATCTTTAAAATCAAAACCAGATTTTAAAACCAGAATTTACCAGTGCAAGCAATTTAATTTCTAAAACCAATACCAATGTAAAATAAGTCATCTTTTTAACCTAGAAGGAAATGAGAATTATTTGACCAAGGTTTTCTTTTCTTTTCTTTTTTTTTATATCCATACCAAGATGGCGGTCACATTATAAATCACATGGTAAAGTCAAGATGGCGGCGAGACACTGAGACACTTTATACCACGTGGCAACCTATACATATGCGTTTACAGATCTAATAAAGCGCATAGGCACACATTTTAAACAAGTTTCGTGAGGTCTTTCAGAACAGAAAACAGAAGGTAGACACAGACAAACACTGCACAGAGACATTGAGACAAAAACATCCACCAGCTGGCCAAATTTCCCGGGACTAAAACTGACTCTTTTTCAGGCTGGCCGAACATAGGCCTTACAGAAATTCCTCCAGGATGGGCCCAAGTCCTTCCTGGGTAAGGTACTGTAAAAACAGACCTTCAGATTCCCATTCTGCTCCTCTCTCACAGAAGCCTGAGTGATGGGTGGTTCTAGACCACCTCCAGATACTGATGAAGTTGGGGGACGTCTCTCCCAACTTCAGTAACTGTGATTGTTTGACACGTCTGTCCAAATCACATTAGTCACTCATACAGATGCCTCGAGGCAGAACAGAATTCAGAAAACAGGCGCCAGCGGAACACTGCACACCACACAAAGCGACAATGACAGAGACTGAGACAGACACCACACTCACCAGCTGGTTATGGGACCCTCCGGATCAGTCCTGAGGTCTTGGGGGGCCCTGCAATCTCGGTGGGACCTCCAAATGTTATACCCAGTTCACGAGCCCCCAAAAGATCTCCAGGAATCGACTCCATTGCAAAACACATGAGGGTCTTTTTATTGAAAATTACAAGCTGCAGCTCGGGCCTACACAGCCCCACCACCGAAGCGGTGGGAGCTGAGAGCCCTTAATAATAGCTGCTAATTTTTAATCTTTTTGGTCTCTCACTCTTACAGGAGTATCAACCTCTGCCCACAAAACCAGATGACAGTGACCTTCCAATTGACCCTGATGGTGTGGACCAGCTATATCCTGTAAATGACAACGCCCCTAATCAGCAGGAAGTAGCTTGAAGAGCAAAGGTCGCCCCTATGCTCTCTCCACCATCACCCCCTGCCTAGCTCCTCACTTTTTAATAAAACAAAAAGGGAGGAACGTTGGGATCCATAAACAGTCATCTCTACAGCCAGCCCCAAGGGACCAGGCATCTGTGAGGCCTACAGACCACCTGAGCATGATCTGGGTCACCCCTCCTCTCTCTCTCTCCTGCCCTGCCCAGAGATGGTCTCTGTGACCCCCTTCCCTTAACAAACCTCCCATGTGGAGTGATTTGTGAATCTGCTGTGTAACTTTGCTGCACAATACTAACACTCACTCTATGTGGAGTAGGGAGGGTGGGCTGGAAGTAGAGGTAGGAGGGAAATTTAGGAATATTTATTGTCTGGATGAGAGTTCCTAGAAATGCTGGTGAATACAGAACTGGAGAAATGGGGAGGGGGGCCAAAGTCTTCAGTTCTAGACTATCTTGATGAGTGAGGAGATGTCAAAGGAGAATGGAGACTGATATCCATGTGTCAGAGACTGATATCCAGGTGACCTGTGGGTGGTGGCCACGTGAGAGGACAAGGGGCAGAGACATCACAGAGAAGATGCCCAGAGGCCATGTAGAAACAAGGGTCAGAAGTTCAGGATGATATAAGACATAAGGTGATATCAGAGATATAAGATCCAGCAGCACATAAGCTCATGAGAGGGTAAAAAGGGCTGTTCAAAGAAGGTGAAAAGCAGAAGGCTAATGTCATTATAGCCAAGGGGAAAGAGGAACCACAGAGGCTATCATGGTCTAACATCATGGGGGTGTCAAGGGGCTAAGAGGAAAGATCTTGGCAACTTCTGGTCTCACTAACATTATAAGCAGGGCTAGGAGTATAGCTTGGTAGTTGTGAGTTTGCCTAGTATGCATGAGACTATGGGTTTACACCCCAAGACTGTAGAAAAATAAAAGTAAAGAGAAATAAACTAGGGAAATAATGATGATATCTGAGATCTCATAATCATGTGTGGTAGTAGTTTGCTGTATTTTCCCCTACAGGCCTCTAAGGAGGGGCACTATTAGGAGGTGTGCCTTGTTGGAGGAAGTGTGTCACTGTGGAGGCAGGCTTTGGGGTCTTATATAGATGCTCAAGCCACGCCCTCTCAGACAGTCTCCTACTGGCTGACTTCAATCAAGATGTAAAACTCTTGGCTCCTCCAGCACCAAGTCAGCCTGCATGCTGCCATGCTTCCTGCCATGATAATAATGGACTACACCTCTGAAATTGTAAGGCAGCCCCAATTCAATGTTTGCATTTATAAGAGTTGCCTTGGTCATGGTATCTCTTCACAGCAATAAAACTCAAATTAAGACCTCAAGTGACAAAATGACTTAGAAATTCAACAGATAAATGAGAAACATTTACATTTACATTTTTGGCATTAACAGCCTGTATCCCTTTCTTGCACCGCATGGAAGCTGATGCTAGCGAGGCTGCTCCTGGCCACTGTGTCTCTGGAGTGGCACCTAGAGCACAGGTGAACTGACATCAGGATGCAGGGATGAGCTTCAACAGCTCTGCTCTTCACTCTGGTGGCATACGTGTGTGTGTGTGTGCATTACATGTGTGCACGTATGTTACAGGTGTGTATATACACTTCCTATGTGTATGTATGCTACAAGTCTATGTGTGCTCCATGAGTATAAGTAGAACTTTGGCTCCTCCTTCCTGCAGAAAGAAGTGTTTGAGGTCAATATGGACCTTTGTAAAACTCATTGGCAAGTGTGGGCTGGTGATTGACCACTTTCTGTAGTTAAAAAAAAAAAAAAGGAAAGGGAGGGAGGGGGAGGGGAGGGCAAAGGGTGGAGGGAGAGAATCTTTGTCTTCATTTATGACTCAACATGGGTCTAAACTGTGTAAAAGCTGATTCACACCAGGCTCATGCTGGAATGAGTGGACCACACCTGTTCTCTGTGAGCTCAGTGCTCAACAGCCTGAGGCAGGAAAACCTTGAGTTCCAGGTGACTCCAGGCTACTCAAGGGTATTGTCTCAAAAAGTGAAAAGGAAAACAAGATCGAAGGTTGGTTCAAAAACATAAATACTGGAAATTATTTTAATTTCTGTATTAAATAATTACCTGGTCAGTAGAAAGGAGAGTTGGCATTACCAGGTACTTCCACTAGGATGGCCAGGCAGACTGTCATCCAAAGGAGACCATTCTAGAGAAAACAAACAAAAAACAAAACAAAACAAAAACATCTGATGTCCATCAGGGTTGTCCGAGTCATGGGGCAAATGTCATCCTAACATTGACCACGAAAGCTTTTAGCTCAGTACACCACGTCAGCTGACTGCCTACCAACCCCTGCTGGAGGCCAGGCATTTGCATATCTGGGAAAGCAGCAGTGACATCATAGAATGACCTTGACAGTCAGGTGACATCACTGAGCTGTAACCTCTGCTGAGAGGGCCAGCTCTGCCTTCGAAGACCCTTGGGTGGTCATTTCTTCTCTGTTGTCCCATCTCCTTTTCAAAAAGAAAAATCGTATCTGGCTCATGACAAACATTATTTCACTCTGAGCATCTTACATAGTACTAAAGTTTTCTCTGAAGGTTTTAAAGATGGCTCAGCTGTTAATAACACTGACTACTCTTCCAGAGGTCCTGAGTTCAATTTCCAGCACCCACATGGTGGCTCACGACCATCTTTTAAAGGGATCGAATGTTCTCTTCTAGCATGCAAGTGAACATGCAGACAGAGCACTCGTACATTTAAAAAATCATAAATAAACATGAAATAGAAAAGAAAAGCAGTCCTCATTGATATTTTGCTTCTGGGGCTGGGAGGCGCATGGCAGGGCCACAGCTGGTGAGTTCTTCCCTGACCTGGAGACAGAGGATGAACCTTTAAGTGGAAACAGCAGCTCGGCGAGTTGTGCTTCCCTCCGGCTGGGTGCTCTAGGCTGGCAGCTGCACTTTATCAACGGCCCCACAGTGCGTTTTTATGAGCTTGCGAGTTTTGATATCCCCCACTCCCTCTTGTTGTTTCTGGGTCAGGCCTGGAAATCCTGTAAGGTGGGGATGGGAACAGAGGATTCGGGCTGGGGCAACAGCCTGAGGGCCCAGCTTGTGGAGCAAATGAGCAGACAGACGCACTTCTGGAGCTGATAAAAACAAGCATCTTAGCCAGGTGGGATGGGATAGACCTGGAATATCAGCACTCAGCAGGCTGAGGCATGATTCATGACATGTATACATACACACGTGTAATAGCACATGTAACATACAAATGCACACATGTAGTGTACATACATATATGTAACATATACACATGTAACATGCATACACATATGTACACACAATAGCAATAAAAGCACATAGGTAACGGCTTAAATAATTTTGACACATTATAATTTGTATAAGTAATTTGTATCCTAAACTAGCCTGTACCAGTTAGCAATTGAAATAGTAAACAAGAAGGAATTACTACACAGTGTGTGTGTGTGTGTGTGTGTGTGTGTGTGTGTGTGTGAATGAATCACTGCCCCTTTATTCCTCTCTGATGTTCTGTCCCCTTTTTTTTCTCTCCCCGGGAAGCAGAATCGTATGTGCCTTCATTTGCTTACATAAATAGTAACTACTGCGCATATCAGCCTAGGACTTCCTCCGCCCGCTACATTTCTGGGAGCTCTGCATGCTGACATACGTGCTGCTGGGCTGGAGAGATGGCGCAGCAAAGAGCCCCGACTGCTCTTCTGGGGAACCCAGGTTCAATTCCCAGCACCCACATAGTGTCACACAAGAGTCTGTAATCCAGCTTCGGGGCTTTTCTGGTCTTTGGGGCATTGCCTGCAAGTGATGCACAGACATGCATACAGCAAAACACACTAAGCTGAAATGTTCTAAAGGTACATGCGGCATTAACAGATGGTCTTGGCTGGCTGTGTGGTGTCTGTCGGTGTACCAGATTTTATTTATTCCTCCATTGTCAAAATTTAGGCTGTCCACTGTTTTATGGTTAGAGCAAATGTGGCACAGAGACTCGTTTCTTGAGTTTCCTTGTATGTGTCCTTCTGATCCTACAGAATAAACCCAGGGCCTCCCTTGCACTAGTTCTACCACTGAGGCGTCCTCACTTTGTCAGGGCTGCTCATGACGTGCTTTTAGAAGACGAGTCCTGGTCAGAAGGGGACAACATGTCAAAGCCACCAGGTTCACGTTCTCTGTACAGTAGATACAGCCCAACCTCACGCAGCATCAGCGTCCATGTTACCAGACTACCCTCTTTCTGGTCAGTCTCAAAAAGGCTAGATTGTCCATTTCACTCTTCCGTCTCACCACTCTCCACACACAGGAAGGTCGGGAATGTTCGCTGTTTGCAAAGGCTTTCCACACTCACTGTATCTTGGACACCTTCCACATACTCATCCTTCCCTGTGCTCCTCTGTATGGCTGGACCACGTCTGGCCAACAAATATTCCTCCATCAGACACGCACACTTCTGCATCCGAGGCTCTGCCATTATGAACTGTGCAGGGGACTATCCCAGTACAGGGAAAGAGCACAGAATTTAGAGACAAAGCCTGGATTTTCTCAGAACCCGGCTCCCTCCCTGCTGTGCAGCACTAACCAAGCTTCTTAGAGAAAAACACAGCTCTCCTCACCATGCCAGGGTCTCAGAGCTCCACAGTGTGGCTGAAAATTGAACCTCTAAAGCCCTCGGCTGTGTGAATCCCGCTTCCTTCACTGAATAGCTCTGTGATCTCAGGAAGTTTGAAAAAAATTCACTATGCCTCAGCTTTCTTGTATGTAAGATCAAGGATGATGAGAAAACCAAGACTTAACCTCAGAAGGTTGCTGAATGCCTATACAATAAAACAGATATTATGTATTAGCTACACCATGCCTAATATATAAGAATAAGAATTTGCTGTCTGCATGCTATTCAAGTGTACTTGAAATAAATTGAATTTGGGTACCAAACCGGATCTTTATAATTAATTCCGACTTGCCCAGATGGAGGAAACAAAACCCATAGGAGCTGTGGTTCTCAGCTGGTTTCTGTCAGTTTAAGGAGTGGAAATGAACCAACGACAGCTGCTTTAGAAGGACCAGGATGTGAGCCATAAGGACCAAATAAATTGGCAAGAATGGATGCCCGGAAGTACATCCATCCAGCAGGCCTTCTGTCATACCCCTCTGTGTTCCCAGCGGTGCCTGGCAGCATCTGTCAGCCACAGATACCAAGCCCATGCCGATTTGCTCGGAGCACAAGGTAAGATGCTTTTCCCAGGTGCCCAGATTCTGCAAGCAAGCCTGGAAGCCTGCGCTGAGGTTCTGTGGTTGTAGCCACTAATAAGTTAACAGCTCCAATTGTCTGTCAGGCCGGGAAATGTCCTCTCTTCTACAGCAAGCCAGGGCACACCTAACCTCTAAGCCTCGGCCAGGCCCAACAGCCAGTGCCAGCAGACAGAGCATTCCCTCTATCATGAGCCGAGGAGCTTTCTCCTAACCCTTTTACTCACTGATCTATTTTGGACCAATTCCAAACATACTTTTCAAAACATAATGAAAACTGTTTCTGAGGGACAAATCACTTCTGTTTCCAGAAAAACAGCCCAGTGTGCTGCATAGTTTTATGTTGACCCAACACAAGCTAGAATCACCTGAAAGAAAGCCAACGAAGGACGTGTCTCCGTAAGAGCCAGCTGCCGGCATTTCATAGCTCGTGGGTGGGGCCCCTGTGGGCTGTGGTCCTAGGTTCTACAAGAAAGCAGCATGCTGAGCAAGCCGTGCGGAATAAGCCGGTAAGCTGTACTCCTCCATGGCCTCTGCATCAGCTCCTGCCTTCAGGTTCCTGTCCTGTTGGCTTCCTGTTCTGACTCCCTTTGGTGGTGAAGGGCTATGGAGCTGTAAGTCAAATCAACCCTTTCCTCCCCAACTTTCCTCTGGTCACGGTGTTTCACCACAGCAATAGCAACCCTAACTAAGACATTAGGAATAATGGCCAGTGAAGTAGTGTCTTCCCAGCCCTACTCAACCACACTAGAAAATCTAGGAGAAAGTTCTAGGAAGCTATAGTCAACAGACTGTAAGTCATAAGCCTGCCATGCCACACTTTAAGGCAGAATAAATTTCAGAGCCCGTAATTTCAAAAATTAAAAACTTCTCAGGCTGCAGGCGGCTTCGAAGGTAGTGTCTGAGCTGACTCAGGAATCACAGGGGAAGAAGACAGATGGACTCCTGTGATAGCCTCATGTTCTCTCTCCTCTCTCTCTCCTGTGTCTGTACCTCCCTGTCTCTAAATTTCTCTCTCACACACACAGAACAACAACAACAATAATGAAAATAAAAGTGTTAAAAGCCTCCCTTCTGACATTTTTGGTAAAATTATACAAACACACACGCACATAAGGATATCTCACCTCCTTTTCTCCCTCTCTTTTGAAATCCATTTTACAATTCAAAGTCAATCACTAAAAACACATTAAAAGAGAAAAATGCTTAATGTGTCTAATTGACTTTGTAGTGATTCTTTAAAACGACAGCAATTAAAATTAGACTTGTATTTGTAGGCTAGCGACTCAGTGGTTGGAGCGCTCACTGCTCTTTCAAGGGACTGGGGTTTGGTTCCCTGCGCCTGCTTTAGAGAGCTCACAACTTCCTGGAACTCCAGCTCCAGGAGACCTAACGCCCTCTCTGGTTCCCCGTGGCACCTGGGCACTGCACACGTGTGGCATGCACACGCACAAATACATACAGACATACAAACAATAGCTCTTTGGGAGAGCTGCATCGGAGAAAGGAGAGGTGTGCTTCTGGGTGAGGCCAGAACGGCAAAGAGCAGAGAATGGGAAGAAAACCAGCCTGGAGGGGCAGAGAGGCTGACCTGAGTGCAGAGAGAGGAGTCGGAGGAGGGTGAAGATGAGTTGACGGCTGAGCAGGGTAGTTGTCACCCAGTATTTTCCCCTGGAGAGCATGGCGCAGACCTGTGAGGAGCAGGCAACCGTGAGGCACGGGGAGGCAGGCTTGTGGCTGCCCGGTAACCAGGACAGAGAAGGGGGCGGAGGGCTGCTGGAGCCTGGAGCTGCTAAGAGGGTGGGAACACCGGACACGGTAGTCCGTGGCAGTGGCCACAGTTCCGTTCAGAATCAGAGAGGCCAGTTCTTCTGGAACCCCGTCAGCCCGAAGGTCCTACGCGACTAGCAGAGCACGGCCACAGCTATCCCCCCGCCCCCCGTGGCCTAAGATGGTGCTGCATCGGTCTGTTCTGGGGAAGGCAAGCAGGCATGTGAGACTCGCTATCCCCCGACGGCAGCGCTGCACCGCCACGCAAGGGCCATGTGCACGCAGCCAGCTGAGCCCGGCCTGCCACCATCTTGGTGAGGCACCAGCTATGTGAGTGATGCTGTCTGGACCCCTCTCCCCGTGCCACTGGACCACACAGGTTTCTACAGTCTTGCCCTGTGTGGGGCTGCTTTATTTTGGGCTCTTAAAGCCTCCACCTCCCTTCCAAGCCCCCAACCCTAGGTAGGAGGGAGAGAAGGTTAGTAGGGAAAGGGATGCAGGCCTCTTCACTTCTTCCAGCTGAGTAGGGTTGTCGGGTTCTTTCGGGGGCAAAACCAGTCTCAGCCGGAAGGATATCCAGCAGTCCAGGTAACCAGCAAAGCAGCAAAGCAGCACGCAATCCTCTCCTCTCTCTCTCCGGGCTTTCGTATTTATATTCCACTAACTCTAGCTGGGAAAGACCACGCCCTGTCTGAGCGCAGGAGGCTGTTACCGATTGGCAAAGACCAGGCTCCTCTCTGAGCCACACAAGGCAGTTATCAGCTGTGGACAAACTAACGCAGCTCCACAGCCCACACGTGGAGCTAACGAACACCTGATTACATAACATAACTGAGTTTTCACAGAATTCAAAACTTCCACTTTGGGGTAATCCCTTTTTGTAATCCCAGTTTCCCCAAGGTAAAAGAAAGAGGATCACAATTTCAAGGCCAACCTTAGATGGGGAGCAAGATTCTGTCATAAAACAAACAAACAAACAAACACCAACAACCAAAAGGCAGTATCTTGGGGAAATGGCTGGAGAAATGGGTCAGTTAAGAGCACTGGCTAGTTTTCCAGAGGACCCAGGCTTAACTTCCAGCAAACACGTGAGTAACAACCATCAGTAACTCCAGAACCAGAGGACACGCTGCCCTCTACTGGCCTCTGTGGGCACTACATGCGCACAGTGCCTAGACATAAGCCCATAAGACACCACACACATAAAATCTTTTAAAGCAATGATCTTAGCTCACATGGAGAGAACACCTCAGGTGAGTTCGCCTGGATTAAGGCCAACAAAACAGAAAGAGAGAAAGGGGGTTGCTTACAGTGGCTCACTGAGGGTCGGCTGTGGGTTCTCAGCTACTCGGCACTCTCCTGCCGCCATCCTCCTCACCACGGACACGGACGCCCCTGAAACTGCAAGCAAGCCCTCAGTTAAACGCCCTCTTCTATGAGTGGCCGTGGTCATGGTGTTTCTTCACAGCAACAGAACAGTGACTAACACCACATGGCCTTTATCCCAGCAGCAGAAAGCCAAGCAGGACGGGAGGGGAACCAGGCAAGGCTCTGTGGCTCCAGGTTTGCACACTCCAGGTTTGCTCCAGGTTTGGGCTTGCCTTTCTTTGGCGGCCTGCCTTCTCCACTCCACGGGGAAGGAGCCCCTTGTTGGCAGAAGTCTTCAGAACCCAGCAGAAGGGGGGTGGTGCATAAAAGAGCTATTTTTAAAAATGCAATACAAGCAAACAACATAGACAACATAGAAAGGACAACAACATAAAAGGAGCACGGGAGTGCGGCCCAAGGGGTAGGACCTGAGTTTTCAGTGACTCCCATCTGTCTGCAGCTGGATAAAGCCAGGCCCAGCGGCGCAGCTTTTCAATGCCAGCCAGGAAGCAGGGGCAGGCAGACCTCTCAGGTTTAAAGTCAGCCCGGCCTGAAGGAGAGGGGCAGAGGAGGAGCTCCGCTGCCTTCGCTGTGAAGCCCCCATCCCATCCCCTCCACTCCCAGACTCACGTCTCTCCCCTGCGACCTGTGACTGGCCTCACAGCCAGGAATGAGCTCAGGGCACCTGATTAATGGTGCAGAATCAACAACAACCAAAAGGAAAGCGGGTGGTGGAGGAAGACTTCCCAGAGCGCGGGGAGGGGTCGGCTGACCCCTGGAGGGAGACCCTGCAGGAGGCTCCCACCTCCAGTGGCGGGCTCCCCGCAAGAGGGAAGAAGGACGGGTCAAAGCCTGCGTCATCTTAATTGTTGCTATTGATAAAGCCGTCGTGGATGTGTAGTTAACGTCTCGTGAAGGGCGGAAGCTCTAAAGTGCTGAGGCGCAGCCCTTGCGTGGGCCTGGATTCTGTTTGGGGCTTCTAAACAGGGGAACTCTCGCCTGTGCGACGGTATAAACCGAGAGAGGGCGTGCCTCAGTTTCACAGCTCTCTAGCGCTGAGTAGGATTGGGGTTCTGAACGTTCCAGTATGCGAAGTTTTTGTTGAAAGCAAAGGCATACGGGGTATGGAAGTGGTAGTTTCCCAAGCCAGCAGGAATATTGCCAAAATGTCGCATCCTTTTACCAAAAAGCTTAGTCATTTTATCACTTAACTTCTGTCTAAGGAGCTTTATCTGAAGTCCTTTTCTAAGCCCTCCATCTTTATCACACAGCCGGGCGTTCGGGCTAACTAATTTAAGATTATTTCTCTACTTACTAAACAAGGTGAGGTCCGTGCCACCCGATGGGGGTAATTTCGTACGAGTAATTCCACACTCGTCCACCAGAGGGAGCCAAAAGACTGCTTTAGAATGCCTTCCCTTCCTCAGCCTTCACCTTCCTGCTCCGTCACCCCTCCCACCCAAGACAAAACTCCGGAGAAGCAGCTTAGCAATGCAAATTCCGTAATTTTTTACTTTGACCGCAGATATTAGCAAATTGTACTGTAGCGGTTAAGTATTTGAGCGTGGATGCTGCCTCCTTAGTGAGGAATGATTTAAAAAATCTTGCCTTAGGAAAGAAGTGAAATTGTTGATAAATCCTAAGGACTAATAAATTAATAAATTAGCCTGAGTGGCTCCTCAAGCGTGTTCCATGAGCAACATTCTAAATGTCTGTTTAATTTAGGGGACACTTGCCACTCAGCTTCTTGCCACAGGATCGGACCAGCTCTGCGTTTGAAGCTGCCCACGTTCCCGTCTTACTTCGAGCACAGGAGGCTGGTTGCTCTCCTACGTCCCTGGGCGCTTGCTGCGACTGGGCATTCTGCATCCAGGATCAGTGGGGAAAGTGGATGAGAATGCAGCTAAGTTCCTCAGATATCCCCCCTTGTTCTTGATATTCCCCGCCTTCCTGCCCACAGCCGGGCCGCGGGGCCTTCCTGCCCACAGCCGGGCCGCGGGGCCTTCCTGCCCACAGCCGGGCCGCGGGGCCTTCCTGCCCACAGCCGGGCCGCGGGGCCTTCCTGCCCACAGCCGGGCCGCGGGGCCTTCCTGCCCACAGCCGGGCCGCGGGGCCTTCCTGCCCACAGCCGGGCCGCGGGGCCTTCCTGCCCACAGCCGGGCCGCGGGGCCTTCCTGTGGATCCAACCCACTAAGCTGCACCCACAGCCGGGGCCGCGGGGCCTTCCTGTGGATCCAACCCACTAAGCTGCACCCACAGCCGGGCCGCGGGGCCTTCCTGCCCACAGCCGGGCCGCGGGGCCTTCCTGTGGATCCAACCCACTAAGCTGCACCCACAGCCGGGGCCGCGGGGCCTTCCTGTGGATCCAACCCACTAAGCTGCACCCACAGCCGGGCCGCGGGGCCTTCCTGCCCACAGCCGGGCCGCGGGGCCTTCCTGTGGATCCAACCCACTAAGCTGCACCCACAGCCGGGCCGCGGGGCCTTCCTGCCCACAGCCGGGGCCGCGGGGCCTTCCTGTGGATCCAACCCACTAAGCTGCTATCGCTCCAAACTCCACTGTGTGGTTTTCTCAGCTCTGCCTTCACGGCTTGTGAAAAGAACTTTGAAAAAAAAAAAAAAAAAAAAAAGCGCCCAAAGATGAAGTAATCCAATTAGGGAGATGAGCAAGCTTAGCTTCAGGGAGGAACAGATGGGCAATAAATACAGGAAGAATGTTCAAGGGTTTGACTCGTCAGAGAAATTTGAATAAAAACCACAATGGGATTCTATATCACCAACCAAAACGGCTATCCTCAGAGAAACAAATGACAACAGATTCTGCTCAGAGTGTGGGGAACATGAGACCAGAGGGTAGGTAAGCGGGTGTGGCCATGCAGAATAAGTATGATGATTCCTCCAACAGCTGAAAAGAGAGCCACAGCTCCGCTAGACTCCTGGCAGGTGTCTGGAGGAACCGGAGCAGGCATGCCATGTGTTGTCATGGTTGAATGTTTATTTACAGTTATTACTGGGTTGTTTGCTTACATGTGTGTCGGGGCATGCATTCACAGGCACCTGCAGAGATGCCACAGGGACAAATACTCTCAAATGTGAACTCTAGATTTTGTTTTTAAGTCGTAAAATAGAAGGAAAGGGCTATTAGAGAAAATGACTGGGGGCATTGGGAGGGAAGGGAGAAAAGACAGTGTGACGGAGGTGAAACATGGCCAAAAGTGTCATGTGCACATGTAAATGCACCAAGGCAGCTCATGCTCTGGGTATTAGCGGACACTCACACAGATGAACACTGGATGGCTTTTGCTGTAGCTTAAATGAAACTTGTATTCTAAAAAGAAGTAAAAGAACTCTGTCAGAGTTTTCTCTTTAGCCCCAGAACAAACCAGAGAGGTCAGTTAGGGTTTGTTGTTGTTTTATTTAGATAAAGATCCTAAAAAACAGGAAAGAGCTAAGAAGAGATGAGCGCTAAAGTGAGGAGGTATTACCGCAGGCCAGTCTGGTTTGACCTGTGGACAAGCTCTTTGCTCTCCATAGAGGGGATTCTTGGTCTCTTCACTTAACAGCTATGGAAATCAAGGCCCTAGGGACGCACCTACACCTTGGGCCTGTGAGCTGAGAGGCAGGTTTGAGCTTCGAAGGCAGATGGCAGAGCCCACATCTCCACTCTGATCAGTTCATGAATGATGAAACCTTGAGGACAGTAACCTGCTCCTTTCGTAGAATCTTAAGTAGGGCAAAGGTGAAGCTGCTGGCCCTGGAGACCCCTGCAAACCCAGTGCGCTGCCTTGCCTGTTGTCACTGCATTGCCAGGAAACAGCGTGAGGTAACTGCTCCAGGTCAGTAGTAGCTCTCCACCATGCAATTAGCTGGACACCCAGGCTTGTCCATCCTAGTTCTGGGGTGCCTAAGGGCCTTGTGCTTTGTGTGGCTGAGGCTGGATCACACTGGGTTCCGCTGAGTCTGAAGGAAGCCACCACATCGGCTGTGTTAGCACCAGTCTCAAGGGAGAACGTGGTCACCTGGCCACATTTAATTGCAGGAAATTGAGTCTTCCTGGGCAACCTGAGCATAAGCACAAGTCCATTTGGACAAGGGAAAGCGAGCAGAAAGGTTGAGTGACTGAGCTCAGTGGGATGGCACACTAGAGACCCTGGGTTCTATCATCAGAAATGAGAAAACAAAAACAGTAAAGCAAGTGGGGGTGGGGGCAGCTGTCGCTATCCCCTGCTCATCCACACCAGTCAGTATCTTTACTTAGCATTTTGGTGGGGTGCATGTCATTTGCCCATCAAATTCAAGAAAATACACTATAGAGAAGACATGAAAATACTTCAGATGAACAAGGACATTTTAGTTGTTGAGTCATAACTCCAGGAAATGGTTTCTCAGATAGGACACTGAGAATAAGCAACAAGAGAAAAAACTCGTGTTCGCCAAAGCAATCTGCATGATGGAAGGGGGTCTTTCTATGTAAGACATGTGGCTCACATGTCTTAGTTTTCAGGTGGATAGACTGTCTGCAGCAGCTGCCTCTCTCTTGCTGTGATCAGATACTGAGGAGAAGCAGATTAAGGGGGAGGAGGATTTACTTGGCTCCTGGTTGAAGAGGCTACAGTCCTTCATGGCATGGTGGAGCAGGGAGTGTGTGGCTGGGACTTCTCACATCTCCTTGTGTCAGAAGATGGAGAAGGGAATGTCTATGATCACCTGCCATTCTCCTTTCTCTCTTTTTACTCTCTCAAAGGACCCAGACCTAGAAATGGTGACCCCACACTAAAGGCAGGTTTTACCCTCTTGGTTAATCTGGAAAAGCCCTTGAAGACAAACTCAAATGTGTGCCTCACTCACAGCCCAGGTGCTCCCTAATCCAATCAGGATTATTATCTAAAGTAACCCCTCTACTGTCTGAATAAATTTTTAAAGTTCATATACAAACGACCAAGCAATACAGGAGATAGTCAGCATCGTCAGCCATGCAGAAATTCAGGCGACCCATTTTGAGTTAGCCCTGCCCACAGTTGAGAGTCGGGGTCTGTTTAGAAAGAGTTTCAGGGATAGCAGGCTGGAGAGTGTCAGTGGGAAAAACCCTTGCTGCACAAGCTCACTGTGACACACACCCGTGACCCCAGCACTTGTAGAACAGAGACAGGCAGAGCCCTGGGGTTCATCGGCCAATCAGAGGACTCCCAGTTCAAGGACAGACCCTGTCTCAAAAGCCAAAGCAGAGCATGATAGAGGAAGGGAGATTCTCAAAGTCAACCCCTGACCTGAACACACACACACTCACATACACTCTCATACATACACACACTCACCCACACAGGCACACGTACACACACACACTCGTGTGCACACACATACCACAAAGAATAGGTTTAAAAAATAAAATAAAATAAGCTTTAAGCCAGGTATGATGATGCACACCTGTAATTCTAGTATTTTGGAGGCTGAAGGGTTAGTTCAAGGTCAACCTGGACTACACAGAAAAACCTTATCTCAGAAGAAGAGAAGAAGGAGAAGTGGGTGGGAGTAGAAGGAGGTTGGATCATAAAACATTTTTGGATGTAGAAAAAACGGAAACCTCACACACTGGCAGCGAGAATGCAAAATAGCAAAGATTCTTTAAAAAGGTTAGATTTAGAAAACATAGATTTACCATAGTCTACACTTTGACACCTGCCCCCAGTGTATCTTCACATAAAATCATAAACAAAGATATTCATAACATTGTTATTTCTAACTGTCAAAATGTAGAAACAAACTCCAATATCCATCAGCTAATGTGACATAGTTATATAATGAGGTGATTTGGCAGAAGAAAGGAATCTTATAATTATACTTGCGTGGCTGGATGAGACTATGTTAAAGGAGAGGAGCCGGTCACGTAGGGAGACGTACTGCATGGGTCCGATGACATGAACTTTCCAGCAGACAGAGTAGGCAGAGATAGAAAGTAAGACCATGTTTGTCTGGAAATGGGAGTGATAGGCTCCGGGAATGACAATCAAGAATTGCAGGGTTTCACGGGGCGGGGGGGAGGGGGACGATTGTGTAAAATGGATTGTGGGGGGCTATGGTATGCAGTGGGTGCACTAAATACACCACATGCCCTTGGCTTGCACATTTGAGATGGGGCAATTGTCTGGTTGGCCTCAGTCATGTGACCTGGGTGCCAGGTGTCAGGCCTGGCTGACTCCTATTCTTGGGAGACTCCACAATTGTCACTGAAGCCAAGTAGAATCTGTGGAGTGAATCTGCCTTAGCGGTATCATGACAGCTATGCACACACAATAATGAAAGGGGAAATGAGATGGACGCACCAGGGAGAAAGAGAGTTTGGAAACAAGACAATCAGAACAGTGCAGATAGAGAGGTCTGAGAAGACACCCATCCATCAGGCCTCGGCATCAGTCAGTCGGCCCTGCAACCTCTAGGAATCCCTCTTTCCTTTTCCCTTTTTGCCTTTCCAGAAATAACCTGAGGGCAGTGTGGAAAATCAGAGATTTGAGAGGGAGCCTGTGCTTTCTCCTGGGGAGGAATGATTTAAGCAATTGTTTCATTACTCTTTATTTCAGAGCCATAATTAAAAAAAAAAAAGTTCTTGTTCAGAAAGACATGAAGGATAAACTCACAAAATAGAAGAATTTTCTGTTGTGAAGTTTTGTTTTAATGATAAAAACCTGAGAAGTTGGTAAGTTGGTTCTCAACAAAGTAAATAAAGCTCTGCATATTTCTGATCTTTTGGCATTTTCTACCAGAGGCCCACACACATTAGAAGTTAGTAAATTACCTCATTCTTGACATAATTCAGCTCAATGACAACAACGATAGTAACTGGCAATTGTCATCTTCTTGCAGGTCTGAAGAAGGGCGCTGGAGACCCGTCTCCTGGAAATCAGTTAGGAAGCAAAACGTGGGAAATAATTTAAATGTGCAAGGCAAATGTCAGCGTTGATGTGAAAGCCACTTAGACCTCCATCTTACCTTCACTGCATACGAATCCCAGAGGGAGAGGACCACAGTGGGAAATAAAAGTTGATGGTCCAGAGACCCTTCTCAAGAATCCTGCCTAGCCTACTCCATAGAGAAAGCATGGAGCATGCACCATCAAGCAAGGCTGGTATAGTGCCAATGAGGCCAGAGGCAGAGGCAGCTAGGACACTGGCCTCATTACAGGACAGCCAGCCATCCCCACAACAGATGCAGCCCCCCCAAATGAGAGAGTTTGAGGACAAAGGGAGCTAAATCCCTTAGCCACTCCCAGCCCCCTATCCTTCCCCAGCATGGCTGGGGCCTCAGAGGGGCCAGGTGTCACAGAGGACAGTGATGCCATCAGCCCCTGGGAACAGGCATCTTCAATCTGCTCAATCATGAATGTTTCCTTTTTCCAGGCTGCCCTTTGGCAGGGAGAAGGTGCTTGCTTGTTTGTTCTGTGCGGCTTCACACAGTTGAAAGGAATGGTGACCTCCTTAGAATGATGACTCCTGACTGGGAGAGCTCCAACGTGCCAGCTCTTCTTCCTGGCTACCTTCCTTGGGTCACCATGCAGGTCCATCCATGCTGACATTTCCTTCGACTCGCAATGGGTGTAGGAATAAAGGGCAACGACTTCGGCAGACTTAGCCAGTGTGGGCTCAGAGCTTGTTCTTGGTTTCTGGCTGATGGAAGGACCCCTGTTCACAGTGATGACAATTATCTTAATCCCTCTAGCTTTTCTACTCTTCCACACCTCAAGGCAACATTTAGACATCTCTTTTTTAATTTTTTTAAATATTAGTTACAGTTTATTAACTTTGCATCCCAGCTGTATCCCACTCTCTCTTTCCCTCCCAATTCTACCTTCCCTCCCTCATCTCTTCCCTGCCCCTTTCCAAGTCCACTGACAGAAGTTGTGATACTTTTACACAATGGAATACTACTCAGCAATTAAAAACAAGGAAATCATGACATTTGCAGGCAAATGGTGGGACAACTCTTATTATTGTTTGTGCTTAGACGTCCAACTAAGGCCTGTGTGATGAAGGCTTGGTCCCTACAGGAGTGCTGTTGGAGATGGTAGAGAAAGGGTTCAGTGAAAGGAAGTTTGGTCGTTAGGGAGCTGGAACACAGCTTCCTCTAGTGACAAACAGGTGAGAAGCTTCCTCTATTACATCCCCCCCCACCGTACACTAAGCTGCCATCTGCCCAAAGCAATGGAGTCAAGCAACCATGAATCCAGGCTCCGGAAGTCACAAACCTTTCCTGTTTTGAAGCTGTCACAGTGACATTTTACTGACTAAAAAATCTCAACTAGGGTGTATAGCAGGAATGGCTCAGATACAGATGTGAAGAACCACACCAAATGTCATTGTCTTGACAACAATTCAAATTGTTGCCTGAAACCATTTTTGGAAGTTCACAGAGTTTTTTCAGTAAACACGAGGATCCAGCTTTCAGGACTGAAGGGCAGAGTCACGTCATTTACACTCTGCCTCCCCAGGAGGAAGCAGGAGATTGAGAGAATCTGTATCACTTGGCAGCTCAGCTCCGATTCCACTAGTGGGCAGGGCCTTCTCCCACCTCTGCTGCCCACAGTTGACCCGTCAACCATTGAGGTATGGTTAGAATAATGTTCCCCTACTGTGTGCGCACACTAGAAGAATTAAGGGTGCAGATAGAATGCAGTTGCTAATCAGCTCAGCTTGCTATGGAGACATTCTCTGTGTGTTCAGTTCTTAGAACGGTGCAGAGAGACAGATGTGACAGGGAACCTGGTCAGAGGCATGGGCTCTCACTAGCTTTGGCCACAGAATCACAGGGTCTATATTTTAATTTCTTCCTGCTGCCGATAAGTAAACAGCAACAAACCATTTGTTTTAGAGATTTGGAGGTGGGTCATCCAAGATAAGGAACTAACAGACTACGATATTGGGTTCCCACGACCATGTCTTCTTTTTGCATCTCCAGGGTAGAAGAGCAGGTTGTTTTCATGGTGCACGGGCAGTCATGTTTCCATCCATCCCATTTTTAAAAATGACTTAATTCATTTATAATCATGTCTCAAAGAATTCCACCTCCTTCTTAGGATGACTTTACAGTGATGCTACCATTCAGGCCAGGCTCACATGTGAGCAGCGAGCAGAAGCATGTAGGCTGCCTCCGGTAGCTGGAGCGGGGAGGAACACCATCTCATCTCCCCCAGAGCCTCCAGGAGAAGTGTGTCTCCGCCAACCCTGTGGCACGATGACAGTGTTCAGTCTGAAGATAGAGAGCATGAACTTGCACTGACTTAAGTCACTGACTTGGGGGTATTGGCGAGGGTAACCACTGAAAACTAACACAACGTCTTTCCTTTGATCATTGGTGACATTCATGTCTGTCTCTTGAGAGGTGGCATGTGCCAGCTCCTTGATCTTGGATTTCTTTAAAAAAAAAAACTTATAAAGTACTCAGCTTGAAGCATGTTGCTACAGCAGCAGGAAGAGATCAAGATAGATCTGCTCCTCCTGTCATCAAAGCTAGTGACAGCCCATCCCTCTGACCACCTTTTCCTAATCACATCTCCTTCTGCCTCCCTATTCTGTCCTAAAAACCCACCACAGTGCTACCAAGAACATCCTTTTTCTCTACTGGATCTGAGTATTCCAAGGCTAGTGGGCCCCTCTACCATCCACAGACGTGAAATCTCACACAGGATCACCAAGAGCCTGTCCTAGGAGGCAGAGAATGGCCTAGAAAGAGGTATGGGAACAGGTGGTTGTAGCCATGATCATGTGCTGCTCTGAGCTCTCACAGCCTGCCTGACTAGTATTTGCATTTCTTCCCCACCAAAGGCCAAGGTAGACGAGATTACACGTGTGCTAATTTTGAACTAATTATTGGAATTTTATTGGAGCTCCATGGGACTTAGAGTCAATTATCACAAAGAAGCAAGGACTCTCATCGTAAGTTCATAGAACTCAAAACAAATATAATACTAATCAATACAGGAAGCATTAGAAACAGTTCAGTTCTATTGCCAGTAAATATTTTATTTCTATAAATTTTAGTATTTAAGTTACAAGTTGAGTGTTCCTGATCTGAAGTGCTCTTAACTCAAAGCATGTCATATTTAGCTTTTAAGAATCCTGGATATGCAAGGAGCTGCCGTGGGGATGAGACCTATTTCTAAACACCACATCTATGCATTCAATCCCAGCATATGGGATGCTGAGGCAGGAGGTAATGAGTTCTCTCTGGGTTACGTAGTGAGACTCTATATTCAAACGAATCACTGTTTCACACACACTGTCACACCAAGCCTGCGGGCAGCTATAATCACATGGGGCTGGGGTTGGCATTGTGCCAGTGTTAAAATGTTTGTATTTGGAGGACCTGGTAGTTCGGAGTTTCAGTTCAGACATGCTTAAACTGTCCTCCACACAGCACCTTTACCGCTGCGCTGCCACCTAAAGGCCCAGGATTGGGAACTGCTGACAGCTGTGTTTGTGAGACTCACTTGCATTACATCTAGACTTCTCAGTGTTTGTTAGCTCTGTGAATGTGGGGTCTTTTCACTGGCAGAGTCACTGCCAGGTCAGCTTAGATTCTGACCTAGGAGGCAATGGCAGGGTCCCCCAAGCCTTGGGATCTTCTACTTCAAAATGGAGGTTCCCTTGGTCTGTCTTGTGGAAGGAAATGGCTGAGCACAATCAGCTGCAGAAGCTCTCATAGGGACCTTGTGCTTCTGCCCTAAATGAGCCCATGTTTCCCACTCATGGGCAGGAAAGTGCAGGAACTGTTGTGGGAAAACACCTTGGCATCACAACTGCTGGTAAGACTATGGACATGTGGGTGGGAGAGGCGGTGCCCACCTTTCATCTCAGCACTCTGGGAGGAGAGGCAGGCAGCGCTCTGTGAGTTCCAGGCCAACCTGGTCTAAAAAGAGAGTCTGGGACAGCCAGGACTACACAGAGAAGCCCTGCGTTAAAAAAAAAAAAAGTACATGTTGTGACCCAGAACTCACAGTCCTAGGTCCACGTTAAAAAATCCTTGCACATGTACACCCATTAACATAGGCAAGAATCCTCACACGGCCACATCCCTAACAGTCTAAAGCAGACACATCTACAGGATAGAGCTAAGCAAATGGTGGTTATTCACAGCACAAATGTCAGACAGCAGGGAGCGAACGGAGCCCTGTGCAATGACATGGGGCAGCCATGCTTACAGTGCTGACTAAGGAAAAGAGGGATGCAGAGGAAGGTTCTATGCTCCATTTACATAAAGCCTTAAAAGTAGATGAAGTCTTAGAGTTTAAGGAGTCAAACTTAGAGTTCTGAAGAGGACAGGAGGGTTTGATAGTCATGTTCGCAGGTGACAAACTGAGGGCTACCAGGGTCTCCTGGGTACAGACCGTACTCTGTTTCTTGGACTTAGTGGCACTTGTTTTGAGACTTTTGAGTTAAGTATTTTAAAATATGTTTTCATCTTTTGTTGTATTTTAAAATGTTAAAGAGAAAGTCTGAAACTTGTAGTTTAAGCTGTGTCCCTTAAACCAAATTCTTTATTTTTAAATTCATTTTATGGACTTCCATTATTAAATATACTCATGGGCATACGAGAACATTTAAAACAATGAGGGAAATGGAGGAAAATTACATCCAAGTCTTTGTACAAGAGAAAGTGTTATAAACATTTTGGTAAATGTTTTGCCAATCTTTCTTCTTGACTAGTTCTTGATATCTTTAGTTTTCACCTCAAATGGGCATATTTACTTAAAATCTATATTCATTTTCACTTTAAGCATTTGCAAAGTTATTTCCAGCCCTCAGCACAATTGTTTTAGTTACTATTATGTCCTTTATGCCTCTTGATGAGTCATTGAAGGGCTACCAGCTTGGCTAGCATCTTCCTCTCTTAATAACTACATCATGGCAGAACTTTTTTATGCAGTCCTTCCACATTTCAGTCTTCCCTTGTAAAATGCAGAACCTTTCTGAGGCTCTTTAAAGCAAGCATGGCCTTGATGCCCTTTGTCCAGGATCAGTGCCTGGAGTGCAACAGTTTTGTCTTTCAAGAGAATCTTTATACAAGTGGACATAGGCTATTCTACAAAATCTCTTAAAGCAACATGACATTGAGCTAATCAATGAGCCTCTACACTCCTTAAATAAAAATTATACCAAGCTTTCAGCATCATATTTGTAACATAGGACTGTCATGTGAGCACACATGAGATATGGGACAAGTGTTCCATACAGGCCTGCCCCACGACAATTGCCTATTCTCTTAAGATGTGAAGGGGCTGCCAAATGGCCTCATAAGGAAAATTCATTGCTGAGTTCAATGCCTGCGGTCCACATGGTGGAAGAGAAAACCAGTTCCTTTAAGGTGTTCTCTGACCTCTATATGCTTTCTCTCTCTTTCTTTCTCTCCCCTCTCTCACATGTTAATTTAAAAACAAACCCTAAGTGAAACCCTAAGTTTTCCCTACCACTTTATTCCCCACAGATGATATGATAAAAGAAAGAAAAAACAGAGGTGGGAAAATACCCAGGAATTAAGCAACAGCATAGAAATTATACTTTCTCAGCACATCATGTAGGGAAGAAACACTTATGGGATGCAACCAAAGATACATTCACCCCAAATCTTTTTTTAAATATTTTATTTTTAAATTTTATTTACCTTTATTTTATGTGCATTCATGTTTTGCCTGCATGTATGGCTATTTGACAGTGCCAAATCTTGGAGTTATGGATAGTTGTGAGCTGCCATGTGGGTTTGGATTTGAACCCTGGTCCTCTGGAAGAACAATAAGGGTCCTTAACCACTGAGCCATCTCTCCAGCTCCTCACCCCTAAATATTGTCCTCAGCAGACCCTGTCAACAAAAGCAGCAGCAGCAGCAGCAGCAGCAGCAGCAGCAGCAGCAGCAACAACAGAAGAAGAAGAAGAGGAAGAGGAAGAAGAAGGAGAAGGAGAAGGAGAAGGAGAAATCTTACAAAAGAAAACAAAAACCCGCCTGCGCTGGACATGTTCACTCACATTGGAAGCTGGGGAAGAATTTTCATGAACTTGAGGCCAGCCTGAGTTTCCCAGTGAGTTCCAGGAGCCTGGGATACATTATGAGACCCTGCCTCACAAAGCAAACACACAGCCTTCCAAGATCACCCTGTCTCGTCTGCCTCCTTTCCTGAGAAACCAGCATCTCATTCTGGGCCCAAAGGCGGCGCCGATGAGCACCAAGGAGTAGACCGGGGCTAACAGCTCTTTGGTAGATTTTGTTCTTCACCAAACTTCCCAAGTGTTGCTTAAATCGGATAATCAAAGCAATCTAGGAAGAATTCAAGTACCATTAAGATACTGGGATACTGGCCATTAGAAGTCTGAACACACACGCGGGGGTGGGGGCGACGGGGTAGGAAAGGCAGAGAGAGTAGTTTAAGCACAAACCCTGGGCAGGAAGGAAGAGAAGGCAAAAATCCCTTTGCCTTAGCCAGTGGCCAGCCAGTTCCCAGGCTCCGCTCCAGAGGACTTAACCTTCAGCACCAAGGCCAGCGCACCTGGCTCGCGAGCGCCGCCGCCTTCCCAACCCTCGCGAGAGCCGTCGCCTTCCCAACCCTCGCTCCCAGGGCGTTCCGTAAAGCCATGGCTCTGTGCCAGAGAAACAAACTCTCCTAATTCACCAACCGGGCTTCATTAATTAATCCCCCCAAAGTGCTCGTTTGTACCCGCAGGATAATTCTTCTACAAAAAATAAAAATGGTCAATTTGTTGGAGAGCCCCCGGCCTGTGTGCACACAAACACACGAACCCTTTGTGTTGAGGGAGTGTCGCTGGGGCCAGGAGTCTGGCCAGCCCCTCTTTGCACAGCGAGGGAGTTGGAGCGCCTCTCGTTTCCAGTCCTGTCCTGTGATTTTGTGTAAGGCGGAGGAAAGAAGGAGCCCAAGTGTTCTGGGCTTTGATTTTCTGGGCTTTCTTTTTCCTAAGAGCTTATCCTAAAGGTTTCTGTCTAACTGCTAACTGTATCACAAAGATTGACATTCCCGGAGAAGAAACCAGAGCTGTCCCCTTGAAGGGACAGCTGGAACTTTAGTCTTCCTCGTAGATGGAGAACAGAGGCCCAAGAGGTTACAGCTTGCCCCTCTAACTGCACGTCACCGACCCGGATAAACCGAGCAACCCCGGCCCCAACCGGTTCTTCTTCCGCAAAGTACATGGATATACCATTGTCTCAGGGGTTCGCACTTCGTCACCCCGTGTTCCAGTACAATTGTCTGAAAACAGAGTTAGAAGAGAAAGGAGATGGATGTTGGCGGGGAGGTGAGGTTGTGGGTCTCTGCTGCGTTTTGGCTTCCAGTTTTAGAAGCCAGAACCTGTTCTGGGATCGCTGGGTGATGCCCGCGGCACAGCTCCTGGCACAACAGTGCGTGCAACTGTCCCCTCTTGTTGCAGGACCGCCAGCCGCAGAGCTCAGGGCCAAACTTAGAAGAACAAGGGTGATGGCGGTGGCGGCACCGGGCCAGAAACACCCGGAGCGCGCTGCACAGAGGCCGCTCCGCCCTGGCTGCGGCAGACCCGGGAAGCGTGGGGAGCCAGCGAGCTCTGGGTGCGCGCCAGGTCTCCCGAAGAGCGCGCGGCCTTTTGATGAGAACGACTCTTCCGTCCGGTTAGAATGACGGTAGCTTTCAAGTCATTCACTGTGAGAAAAAAAATTAGTCAAAAAAAAAAAAAAAAAAAAAAAAAAAAGAGAGACCCGCACTGTACTCGTGAGCTGTAACAAATGCAGGCTTCTGGTGTCTTCCTCTGCGCAGCGTGTAAGACAGTAAAAAATGTGTCTGTGTAAGCGCACCCCCTCTCCGAGCCCATTGTGAAGCAATCGCCAACAAAGGGGGCGCGTGAATATTCAACACCGAGTCTTTCAGTTGTGTTTTTCCGGAATCTTTGACTTGGCTTTTTTTTTTTTTAATTTAATGGGCGAATACCTGTTTTAAGATTTTAAAGAACATGGCAATCGCCCGCGAGCGACCATATAATTTGATTTGCCAGGCAATCTGCAGAGCGATCGCACATCATTTATAATGTTCATTGAGCATTTTGCCTAATTGTGTCTGTCTCTGAAAGGGCCGCGCACCCCCTCCCGACCGCGAGCGGCACAAGTGGCGACATTCCCATGGAGCGGCGGGCGCAGCTTGGCGCACGGGCACGGGCTGCCGGGCGCGCTGGCCGGGCCCGCGGGCGCCCTGGGCGCAGGTAGGCGGCGCCGCGCTGCGCTCGCACCGGGCGCCGGCAGGTGCGGCCCGGAAGCCCGTTACTCCCCAGCCCGCGGGCAGCCCCGACACGCCCCAGCCCGGACTCCGGCCCTCCCCGAGCCAAAGGGCCGCCCTGCTCGTCCCGGGGCGGCGGAGGGCCGGCGTGCGCAGAGCCCGGCTCCCAGGCCACCGCTTCCCGGGGGTCCTGGGGAGGGCGCCGCGCGCTGGCCGCTCACCGCCCCCGGGCGGCCACTCTCCCCCGAGCCCGGGCGGTTTTAGTCTACACTTGCCAACACCCGCAGAGCGGCCAGACCCAGGGCGCTGTGCTCCCGAGCTTGGGCAGCCTGGGAGAGGTGGGGCGTGGGTGCTCGCCTACAGACTCCTCCGTGCCACGTTCCCGGGACGCTGGGACACGTGTCTCTGCGCCTCTGCGCACCAGCCAGCGCCCCGTGCGCCGAGTCCAGGGCAGAGGAGTGGCCGAGGAGCCTCCCAGCCGCCGCCGGCCGCGCACTTGGCAGCTGCGGCTCGGTTGCCAGTGCTGCTCCAAACAGCCGTCAGTTTCAGAAAGGATAGTCGACCTGCGTCACAGGTACCCTGGCTGTTTGTGCGCAGGGTCCAGGCCGCCTGCAGCAGGAATTGTGCCCCCCGCCCCCCGCCACCGGCCGGCCAGGAGCCAGGGGAGAGGGGGTCAGCGAGGAAAGGAGTGGGCGTTGGCCACCGGGCTGGGTGAGGGTCTCGGCCCCCTCCCGATCGCCTGATTTCTGAGAGCATCTGAACACCCCATTCGTTCCACTCTGTGAACCGACGGCGGGCGGCCAGGAGACCGGCTGGGGGAGGGCCGGGTGGTCCCCGCTCCTCCCCGCCCGCCGGCCTGGCCCCAGCACATGTGCTGCTATTCCCACGGACTGGCGTGCTCGGCGGCTGGAGGCCCGGGTGCCCGGGGCCCCGGAGACGCGGAGGACACAGAGGGGTTTGTGCACACGGTGACCTCCGCGCTCCGACTCTGAAAGGGCCTGAAAGGAGCCGTTTATGGTGCATTACCAGTCAAGGGCTCAGGTACCAGCGCCTTGTGTCGGGAGCCCGGGCGGCCGCCGGGGCTGCAGGTGCCTGCTGTACTGCGCGCCCGCCGAGGGGGAGGGGGCCCCCGCCTCGCCCGCTGCTCGCGATTTGGCTCCGGCGTCTCTGCGGCCGCGGCTGCAGGCAGAGGCCCGCTGGGCTTAGGAGACGGCAGTGGCAGCGGGTTCAGGCTTCGGCCCCGAGCAGAGCGAAGCCAAAGGCTTGGACGTCCGGCAGGAAGCTAGTGCTGTGCTCGGGAAGAGCGTCGCTTAGACCCTCAGCAGTCTGCCTGGACTAGGATTGAACTCCTGCTTACCTTCTCCCGGTGCGCAGATGGACTGTTCTGAAGTAGAGGAGGGGCCCTGTCTGCCCTGTCTGTCACTCGCTCTCTGTCCAGAAGCAATTACAGGATGTGCATGAACCACAGCAGACGATGTAGTGACCGGTGTGTGGATTGCTCCTGTGTCCCTCGGTGCCCTGAATGACCTCGGGACCTGAGAACTCATACCTCATAACCTTAAAACGCTTTCTTCTCTTAGCAAAGAAGATTATAGATAAATGTTTATTTTGTAGGTATGTCTCCCTCAAAGAGTTTATGTGATCCCATACTTAAGAAAAATATCACACACAAAAATACTGCTATGGACATAAGATATTTGAATAAAAGAATGAAGCGTTTACATTCAGGGCTAGTGTGAAAAAAGGAAGAAGCAGATAAATTCTGGATGTCTGAAGAAAACTTCCAAAGGTTCTAGAAGGTTCCATGCTGGGTTTAGTTTTTATCTAGAGAAGCCCCCTTCTTTTTTGTTGAAGTCTTTGCTGTTATTCCTTTCATGTGTTTTAGAATTATATTTTGACAGAGTAGAAATGAGTGATTTTCCTAATACGCTGCAAGTGGACCCCTTTCTAGAGAAGATGGTTGTGAGTTTGAGGAAAATAAAGGGGTTAGAGCAGGATCCCTTTAGGATGAAAGAAGGTCTTTAAAAGGAGAGGGGTGAGCGCCCTGCCTCATCGCTGCACAACTGTTTGTCTCAGATACCCTGAAGCAGCTGGCCCTCTTTTTGTCTTGATTGTGTCGCCAGTGCTACACTGTGGCCCATACTCTCACACTGAAACTTTGGCTAATCCTTTCACAACTGACCCAGTGTCCCTTGGATTCAAGGCACAATCCACAAATTTTCCTCATTCCCCTCTTCCTTTTCTCGCTCATCTCCAAGTACCACATTCAATAAGTCACAAACTGAACTCTTCCAGCAAGAATATGGCTTCAACTTACCTGGGCATACAACTGGCCTCAGAAACATATTCATACTTTCCTGCTCATCTGTTTTCACCTCCTGATTGGCCTTCATGGTGATATCATTTTGCTTCCACTAATTCTCCACACTGCAGCCTAAACATGCTTCCTTAATGGCAAGCTTGGCTGTACTATTGTCCTACTGAGGAGTGCTTCTTTCCCTGACTACTTTCTTTTCTTCTGCCACAATGCTGATGGTACCCAGGCCCTCACCCATAGCAGGTAAGCATCCTACCACTGAGTTACACCACAACCCGATTCTCTGATGACTTACAGATTATAAACACATGTTCTGTAGTGCTACTGTGCTAACAAACTACATAAATCATGAAGAATGCATGAGACGTGTGAACTTTAAAAAAAATGAGATAAAATATGGATGATAGATCTCATATTTTTTTCCTTTATTCCAACTGGTGTTTATCTCTTTACAAATAGCTGGCCAGAGTGATGCTGATACAAGTCTAAAGGCTTTCCTTGCCCTAGACCAAAGGGGGTCCTCCTCCTTTTCCCTCTTCATCCTTAATAAAGTTCGATCTGCCTTCAGTTGTCATGGTAATCATTGCTTGTCTCTTCCACATTTACCTCTGCTCTCTGATCCCTCCAGTCTGTAAACTGTGTGTCAAAAAGCTGCTTAGTTTATTGTTCTGTTACGAATGCTCACCACGGAAGTAAACAGCATAGGGTCAGTCTTCTTCAAATGCTGAACAAATCTGCTCACAAACCCTGGGTTTCACAGCCCCAATCTGAACTATAAGCATGGTTTAACAAACGTGGTTTTCATTCTGGGTGGCTGTGTGCTCAACTAAAAGTCTGGGTTTCTATTACTAAAGGAAGGAGAGGGTGGAGTCCACATGTGCCACATTTTCCCTCCTGAGGCCACCATAAACTGTTCTGATTCTGGTAGAACTGTGTGTCTTACATCATAGTCCTTTTTTAATATCTAAGAACTTCAGGCTGGTTTCCACCAGGAGATTTCAAACTAGCACACATATGTAAAATGTGTTATACAATGACACAGGGTACAGAATGACATTTACAATGCACAGGCATGCCAGGCCAGGAATTCTGTAGTGGCTGTCTCCAAATCTCAGTGGCTCACCACAGCCACAGTTTTCATACTGTCCAGGTGGCCTGTTCTCCCTTCATCCTGGTCCTCCGAGGTCCCCAGACTGACAGCTGTGTTTCCACAAACCATCACAGAAGAAGGAAGTCAGCTGAGTACTGCTTCCTCATAAAGTGGCACGGCACTTCCCTTCACTTTTAAAAGTAGTCTGAGGGAGTCACATGGCTGCATCTCATCGTGAAGAGCCCAGGGGAGGACGTGTTCGCTCCTGTGGAAGCAGCGTCTCTGTTACACTGTCTTCCACAACCCTGTGAGAGCAGAGGTGTTTGGGGTTAACTTCTGGTCAACTCCTAGTAACTTTGTAAAGCATCCAGGAAGTGCTTCAAACCTGTTCAGCGCCAGAGGGAAAGTGGTGTCTATGTAGTAGAGGTGACATCATCAGCCCCTCACATCACCTATTTGACTGGAGAGGGAGTTTCACAGCAGGTGACACCTTTGTAAGCTTGGGCTCCTATTCAGAGAGTCTCACATCACAGGAAGAGTCTTGGCAGATGTTTTCTGTTTCTTCTTTGATTTTTACAGTGTTTATATTCAGATAACATAATTCAGGGGTGCCAGACTTCTGAAGAAAAAACCCCAAGGATTGAGAGCCTGTGAAAATACGGAAGGACTTCTCTGTTTTGTTTGTTTTTGAGACAAGGTCTTGCAGGGTAGCTCAGTCTGGCTTTAAACTCATGATTCACCTGTCTTAATCTCCCAAGAGCTAGGACTAGTGCCCTGTGTCACAGATATGTCTTTTTCTATGAGGTAATTCTAAGGATATAGACTTCTAAGTATGATGAAGGTTAAATAAGGCTGAGATTCAGGGTATACAAGAGACCACCTCCCAGACAACCCCCAGACACTTTCAAACAAATCCAGTAAATTTTAAAATGCTGTATTTTAAAGTCCTACTCCCTAATTCAGAGCATTACCTCACTTGCTGACACAGGCCGTTGGGCTGCTGTGGGCTGCTGTGGGCTGCTACCTTATGGTGCAGCTGTCTCCTCTGTGATTCTTGCTGAGATCAATGGCCCTGAAGTAATTGGCCTTTGAAGAGGGCAGAAAAAGACAATTTTGAGCACCGGGCATGCTTTGAGGACACGGGTCTTGGTGGGTTATCCATGTGGTCATCATTGGGCCACTTTGCTCTCGGGAGGGGGGTGGAGAATACAAAGTCTTATTGCAGAGCATTGAGCTTTGCTTGGAGTGGAGGTTTCACTACCTTGTGGACTTTCTGGCCCTTTCCCCTAAACTGGGTGAAGGGAGGATCGAACCACTGAGTTTAACATGTACCTTGACTTTCCTCACAGCTCATTTCATCCCCTCTCCTCTGTTGTCATGCTTGTTTGTGTGTGTGTAAGCTGGGCGTGAACTCAGGGTCCACTCATGCCGCTGAACCACACATGGGTCAACACACGCCTCATAGGAAGCCTCCCTCACCCTCATTATTGGAGAGGCAGAACCCGCATTTCTCATCAGTAACCATTTCTGCACCCTGATTAACTAACCCTTTCTCATGGTCCCTAAGAATGCATCAAGGATTGCATCTGAGAAAAGGAAACTGTACCCTCTCCCTGTTTCTTCCCATCTAACACAGCCTTTTGAATAGAGATGATGCTCAAGATGGGCTTCTTAAGAAATAACTTATAATAAATTCTCAGAGTAGTATGTATGCATGCACATGTCTACATGTACACAAACATATATGCACGTGGAAGCCAGAACAACCTAGAGCTCTAGGAGATGCCATCTTGGTTTAGAAGCAGCAGTTGTCATGGGGCTTACTGATAGGCCCGGCTGGCCAGGGCAGCCCAGGGCAGCCCAGGGATCTGTGTGAGTCTGCCCGCTCAGCCCTGGGAATACAGACAAGTACCACTGTGCTTCACCTTCCCATAGATTCTGGGGATCAAATTTGGGTCCTCATACTTATGTGGCAAGCACTTTACCTCCTGAGACGTTTTCCAACTCTCAAACAAGGAATTAAAAAAGGATGTTCATAAACAAACATGTTCAGCATGTCTGCGTGGTTTATAATTCCACATATAACTATAAAACAAGATCAATTTTGACTTTAAAAAGGTCAGTGATTGGCTTTCCAAAGTGAAGAAAAATAGTCTTTTGAGGTACAGAAAAAGGACAGAATTTCTGTCATTTTTCTACTTGTTTTCTTAAAATTTCCTTTTGTGCACATTTGCTAAAGAGATGATTCAACAGTTAAGGGCACCAGCTCCTCTTCCAGAGGAGCCACATTCCATTCCCAGAAACTACACGGCAGCTCACAACCATCTGTAACTCCAGTTATAGGGGCTCCATGCCCTCTTACGGTCATTGTGGGCACCAGGCACACACATGATGCACATACATGACTGTAAAACACCCATACACATAAAATAAAATATAAAATAAACAAACAAAAAACATACCAATGAATTATCATTTATGTATACACTATTTAAACATAGATTTACAAGGCTACAGTTGTACAAATGATAAGGTATGTCAGCACAGCTAATTTCCATTTCTTTTTTTCTTATTCTTTTTGATAATATCCAATGTTTTAGCAAGAAATACAGCAACCAAGCTTTTTAAAATTTTTTTTATTTTTTATATTAATCACAGGTTATTTACTTTGTGTCCTGGCTGTAGCCCCCTCCTTCATTCCCTCCCAATCCCACCCTCCTTCCCTCATCCCCTCCCTGCCCCTTTCCAAGTCCACTGATAAGGGAGGACCTCCTCCCTTCCATCTGACCCTAGCTTATCAGGTCTCTTCAGGACTGGCTGCAATGTCCTCTTCTGTGGCCTAGCCAGGCTGCTTTTCCATCGTGAGGGCTGAGCTCACCATTGAGTTCATGTCAGAAATAGTCCCTGTTCCCCTTGTTAGAGAACCCATTTGGACACTGAGCTACCATGCAACCAAACTTTTAACTAAGCCTGTCGGCTTCTCGTGAAGCTGAATGTGGCCGTACGTTAGGTCGGACACTGAACGGAATCCTGCTCTATCGCACTGCCTTCACATCACACTAGCAATGTCACAGTGAAGCCATCTACAGGCCAAAGAGTTTTAATCAGCTATTTGCTACTTTGCCTCAAAATAGCAAAATGCTAATAACACAAAAATTGAGAGACAACTAATCTATATTTTAGACACAATTTAGCTGTGTAGCATAGTTAGCTTCAATCTCTCTGTCCACCTACCTCAGAGTCTGAGGTGCCGAGATCACAGGCATGCCCATTCACACACAGTAGGAAACAACCATTATAAGGTGATGGTTTCCTTGTGTAGATATTGCTCAAGGTAAAACATAGCAAGGCAGGAGAACATTCTAGTTCCTTGAATCCTTGTAGATTCACTTCTCATTTACCCTCTTCTGAATGAGACAGACACTTAGTAGACACTTACTGATTACCCACTGAGTAAGGGAAACTGGGGACTGCATTGAGTGTTACTGTATACCAGGCCTGCCTCGTTTACCGTCGACTCAGCACTCCTCAAGGCTTCCCACCATATTAGCAAACTGTAAGTCAGCAAGATTTGCCTTTCCAGAATAAACTACAAATGCTCGAGCAGACACTGAACATGGAATTTTGTGTGAGAGCCAAGCTTTTTTGTTTTTCCCTCTTCTGCTGTGTGTGTGTGTGTGTGTGTGTGTGTGTGTGTGTGTAAGTTTCTTAGTCTCTGACCTTTTCTCTTGGCTCTTCTCTCCTTATTTGCTTTAGTTTTTGGTCCTCATTTTTCCTTGCTAACCGTGAAAACAAGCCCATGCACCTAGAATTGTATTTCTTTTAAAATAGTATTTATTTTTAGTTTATGTGCATATGTGCGCATTTAGCACGGACATATGAGTGGAGGTGCCTACAAATGTTAGAAGAGGCTGTCAGATCCCTGGAGGTAGAGCATTTTGTAAGGGTTAGGGTTAGGGTGCTGGGAACCGGACTCTGGAACAGCAGCATGCACTCAGAACCATGGAGCCATCACGTAAACTTTGCTCTCAATACATTTGTGCACTGTTATACATACTAGCTACATGTATGTATATTTAGGTACACATAATATCTTTATATGCTTTTATTTAACATAGCCACATTTTCGTAGAGAACACAAGCAACCACCTGTATAAACCTGGGAGTGTAGCTCAGTAGCAGAGAACTTCTAAAGCAGGCTCAAAGCTCCAGGTTCACCCACAGTCTTGAAAAAGAAGCCTTTATGGGCCTTTAAGGTGATACTAAACGATCAGGAATGTGGGTTACCTGAGTAATTGCAAATACAAAGTCAGAATGCTTTCTTTCTTTCTTTCTTCCTTTCTCTCTTTCTTTCTTTCTCTCTTTCTTTCTTTCTTTCTTTCTTTCTCTCTCTCTCTTTCTTTCTTTCTTCCTTTCTCTCTCTCTCTCTTTCTTTCTTTCTTTCTTTCTTTCTTTCTTTCTTTCTTTCTTTCTTTCTTTCTCTCTCTTTTTCTTTCTTGTGTGTGGTATGAGGACTCATGCAGCATTCAGAAGACCACTTTTGAGAGTCAGTTTTCTCCTTCCGCCATGTTGGTTCCAAAGATCAAACTCAGGACGTCAGCCCTAACAGCTGTCTCCTTTGCCCACTGAGCTATCCCACCAACTCCTAGAAGATATTCTTTAGATGTATTTTTCTCAGGTAAAAATAAAGTGGTTTTAAATTTAAAAATTTTTGAAGTATCCATAGAATCCAAATTTAACCTGTGCATATAATTTCCTCATAATGACCTTGTGCTTATAGAGCTGAAACGGTGCCAGTGGTCTCTGGCATCCACCCACAGTGTCCTGTGTAGTGACCAGACTCTCATGGTAGCTTGGCCTCCTCCCTGTTATTGTCTTTTATTGCCATAGTGCCACATCAGTGCCTTCTCTGTAGCCAGAGTGATCACGACAACTTGAATTGCACCACCACAATCTCCAACACACGCACACTTAAGATTCAGGCCCCGAGTTCAGTGCTGGAGCAAGGCTATAAGGTGCCATCTCAATGTTTTGAAAGGTCATCATCTCTAAATTATACTATAAAATTGAAAAGCTGTCTTGAAGTTGTGGGAAGAAAAGCAGAGGTGCACAGAGCTGACATATCTGAAGACAGATCTCATCAGAAAATCATTCCCAGTTGCAAGAATGGCAACTTAAGAACAGAAACTGCTGTGAACATAGCTGCCAACTGCTGAGGAGTGAGCCTGGCTTCTGCTCCCGTCTAGGTGAGGGACACAGGTGAGGCTGTTGAGAATGGCTGTGGGCAGGAAAAATGACAGCCCTCACTCAGCCCTGCCCAGGAGGCTGTGGCATGCTCAGGAGAGCCTCAGACGAAGGGTGCTCTCTCTGACAAGGGCTGTGATCTTGCTCTGCCCCTGCACAGCTTTCATGTGAAGAGCTACAATGAGGGACAGATTTTCTAGCTCCCACTTTGGGGGCATGAAAAGTAGAACACCAGAAGTGGACAGAATCCTAACTTCTCCAAGCGGTGAGGATGGCTGAAAAGTGTTTTGTTTCCGCATCTGTGGTGACTCAGGTTCAGGCTTGTCAGTGGATATGCTCATATCTGTCCATTCCAAGTCTAGGAGGTGGGCTGGGAGGCCAATGACAAGAGGAATGACTCCTGCCTTGTCACTTCCCACCTGTGAGACACCCATCCATCCTACCATTCACTGACCACCTACCACTACAGCAGCTCTAGCTGGCACAGATTCTATGCTTTTTAGCTGCTGACTTAATCTGTGTAGTAACCAAAAACTATTACAGACCTTCATATCCACAGGAGTAGAGACAAAGAAGTGAAAAATCCTTAGTCATAACTGGAGACATGCAAGGGGCTTATTTGTTCAAAAGCTTGTGTGGGGTTAGAGAGATGATAATGTCACTTGCTGCCAAGCTTGATGACCTGAGTTCAACTCCTAAAATCCATGTAGCAGATGTGTGTGTATGTATGTTTGTACACACACCTGCAAATAAATAAATGGTTAAAAGATTAACTAGTATTTTTGTTTTGTGTTCATGCGTGTTTTGCCTGTCTATGTACCACGAGTGTGTGCTTGGTATTTGCAAAGGCCAGAAGCAACATTAGGGCCTCTGGAACTAGAGGTGCAGATGATTGTGAGGCGCCTTGCGGGACTGTGAACCAAGCCCAGGTCCTTACAAGAGCAGCCAGTGTTCTGAGTTGCTGAGCCATCTCTCTAGCCACTTACCATCTTTAAGAGGAAGTCCAATTATTAAAACTTGTTCAATGTTTAGGAAAGATTTCCCATAGAAACTGATGGTTCTTGACTAACACTGGGAACATCCATGCTTGGGCCAGGCATGGTATGCCAGATGCTTGGGGCGAGGGGTGGAAGGTCACAGGATCATAGGTATCCCAGGCTGGCCTCATCGAACTTCTGGTTACCCACCCTTCATATCCTGAGTACCAGATTAATGAACCATAAGCTTCATGCATGCTAGGCAAGGGCTTTAACACTTGAGATACAATGTCAGCCCTTTTATACACGTCTTAAAGCACAGACTAGGCCAGCTAAGAAACAAAGTTTTGGTTCTAGGCAGACTTTAAGGGAGCCTTAGTAATAATGCTACTGCAAAACCTAAATATCTTTAGGATCTCTGACTGGAGTGAAAAATATTGTGGATATAAAGTAGGAAAAGGTCTAAGGAAGAAGAATCATGATCTACTAGGCAAGAAATAAGGTCTGACCATGGGCTGAATACAAACCAGAGAGTGTGAAGTGAACTGGATTCCCAGATGAAGTGTCAATAAGGAACCATCCAATCACCATTGAGGCCTGTCAGTAAGGATTTGGGGAAAGTAGGATGACATGCTGTCACATGACAAATACACAAGATAAAAAGTACAGGAAGAAAACACACCAAAAGCTCAGTGCAGGTTGTGGAGCTGCAGACAACGAGTGAATTTCAAGAGCATTAATACTCTGAATATTATTTTAAATTTCAAAGATTTATTCATGTGTGTGCACGTGTGTACACATTTATTCATGCCTATACACTGGTTATGGAGCCGTTGTGGAGGTCAGTGACAACTTGTGGGAGACAGCTCTCTCCTTCGACTACGTGGGTTTCAGGAAAGGAGCTCAGGTTTTAGGTCTACTGGTGAGTGCCTCTACCCGCTGAGCAAGCTCTCCGAACATGCGTTTACATTATTAAATGTCTCTAAAGTGTGCGCAATATTAATTTTATAGAGAAAAGTAACATTTAGTCTAATGCCATCCCAGTTCAATTGTATGACATGAAAGACCCAGTCACTGAAAAGACTCCAGGCTTTCCCTGAGACCCTTTGAAGGTTCTACCAAAGGCTGCTTGCTCATTTTTCAAGATGGCCCAAGCTAATATCCATATCCTATAGGCTTTAGAAAATGGGATTGTAAATTCTAATATTTTCCTTTAAAATATTCATTAGACTTTTAAAATCCCCACACACATGCTCCCAAATTTAAAATTCCAAAGGCACAGCGGGGTCTGTAGCCAGAAAGTCTATGCACTCCCTGCCTCATTCTCCATCGATACAATTAATGCATAAGTACCTTGCATAACCACCCAGAGACATTTGATACCTGCACAAATATACTGACATATTTAGGTATTCTGTATCTTCCCCCTTTGTCTTGAAGTGTTGAGGCTGAACCCAGGGCACTGTGGACAATATGCAAGAACTGTACCAGTATGTCCCTACCAACCTGCTGTCCCCATTAAATACAAGTGAGGGTGTGTTGGTCACTCTTGCTTCTTTTACTTAACAGTGTATCTTAGAAGCCATTTCGGCACCCCATGTCTCAGCCCCGCAGAACAATCCCATTACATGCATGTATCATAACTTACTAAAAGCTTCACCAGTGAGCACAAAATGAGCAAATACGTGTGACTTTGAAAGGAAGCAGGGGAAGAAAACACACTCTTGTATCTATGTAATTCTTCCTTCCTCTTGCCCTTGCTCAGTAGAGAGGCTGATAGAAACGTCTGACATTAATGACTAGCTATGTTTGCATTACTAAAGTTCAGACGCCTTCCAGAATAACAAGCCTGAAGGACACAGCTTAGAAGCTTTGCAGTTTGTCAAACAGACCTTGGTGTGGAAAAAAAAAAAGCTTATTTGGATAATTATATCAGCATTTAGGTGTTTCCTCCTTTAAAGATTAATGTTTAACAATGAGAAATGCACGGCAGGAAAGAAGGGTCTGTTTCATGGCAGCCTTGCTCTCCCACCCAGTCCCAACTGGACAATCTCTAGTTTCATTATGTTTTTTGAAATAATAATTGTATGTAAATTGGTATACTTGTTACACAATATATTTTAATTATATCTACCCCCAGTCCCTCAGCCCTTCCTAACATGTCTTCCTACTGTGTGTGTGTGTGTGTGTTGTGTGTGTGTGCAATCCATCAGCCTGATTACTGCTGCCCATATGGGCATGGATGTGGGCTCTCCACTGCAGCATAGGCAAACTAGCAATAGCCACGTTCCCAAGGAAAAGTGACTTTTCCTCTCCCAGATGAGCATGCTCAGAGTAGGAAGAGTCTATCGGGAGCCCCCCCCCCCCGTGCTGACACTTCCCCACTGCACTGAAAATCCCTTCATTTCTACTCATGGACCCAAAATGTCATTGGGAATCTTTTTATTCGGAAATGATGCTCTAAAATTTAAAATAGGGAGGTCACAGGGGCAGCTCAGTCGGTGTGCGAACACGAGGGACAGAGTTCAGACCCCGAGCATAGCCATGTAAATGCCAGGTGGGCATGGCAGGCCAGGGTGTAATCCCATAAGAAGCGGAGATGAGGAAATCTCTAGAGCAAGGTGGACTAGACTGGACTAGACTAGACCAGACCAGACCGACACAGTTGATGAGCTCCGGATTCAAGTTAGAGAAACTGCCTCAAATATAAGATGGAGAGTGATTAAGAACCTCTGGCATCCACCGGGCATGTGCACATGTGGGAAGACATGCTCTTTGCACATTCGCATGCCACCACATGTGAGAAGACATGCAATGCACACACATTTATGGTACCACATATACATACACATGCAAAAAAGAAAAACAAAGAGCTACATTAGGAGCAAAGGAGCTGACCTATGTGAAAATTAACTGCAAAAAGACAGAAACAAAGAAAGGAAGAACACTATACAGAAGACTCATATGAAATGGAACGAGCCAAAGCTGTTGTTGGATTCTGATTCTTCTCACTGGGCTCGGAGCCTTGGACAGACCCATTCTAAGATGGCCATATGTAGACTAAAAGGAGTTCCATTTTGCTTGAAGAATTAGGAAGATGAATGAGAAATTTATTTGAAAAATCCTCTAAAAAATATTAAAAATGTATTGTTGTTAACAGAGCACTAGCAAAGCAAATTGCATGGATAATAAAAAAGGTAAATGAGCCATCAAAAAAAAAAAAAAAGAAAAATCCTCTAAAATGAGGTCTTTACGTCAAACAATGGGCTCACACCTACTGGGAGGAAGAGTCATGGGGTTCTCAGAGACCAAGGCACATCATGATGACATTTGAAGGCATAAGTCACTCAGAAGATGCTGATCAGGGTGCAGAGCAGAGTGAGGTAGGAGGAGGGTCTTATGTGGTGAGAAGTTAAGGAGCAATCTGGGAGCAATGTACAAATACATGAGGCCCTGGCTTCCATCCCCAGTAGCCACATGAGTAGCTCTACATCACTAATGCTTCTGTGAGAGGAGATGCTTCATCAATGAGCTGGGTCTACTGGATGGAAATTCACTTAATCTGTGGAGTATGACACCATTGGTCAAAGAATTTTGCTGGTTCCCAAACTGGTTTTTAGCATTCTTTGCTTTAAGCTGGCAGAGGAGCCATTCATTGAGTGATCTCTTCTTCAGATGTCATTACAGGCTAAGCCTGGTCCACACAGTGAATACAGGGTAGGGCTCAGGAAGGTGGGTACTGACCACTTGAGCTGCTTTAGGAGCCTGAGCTGACAGGATTGCCCAGCAGGACAAACACCCCTGAGAGAGCTGGTATTTGTTCTCACCAGTCGGTGGACTGCGCTGACATCAGGCTGCTGGATTACCTTGGGGAAGTCACAGACCTCACTGGACCTTAGGAGTCTTTCAGCGTCAACTCTGGTTCTGTCTTCAAATCCTAGGTTAGGGGTGCAAGGGCTTTCTAAAAAGGAGGACTGATGCGTATACTGGACACCCGAGCAAAGAGAAGAAAGTTATCCCAGGTTAGGGATGGAGGCGTGCAAACAGAAGGACAGAGACAGGGACCCAGGGTGGAGAGCCACACACCTGCTCTTACCCTGACACCAGGTCAGCAAGGGGACAGTTTAAACTTCAAGGAATTAATTGGGACACATTTTTGAGCCTGGAGGTGCACAGAGTCCCGCCCACTGGCAGGCCCTGGAGGCATGTGGGGTACTATGGGCAGAGGCTGACTCTGGGTTTCTGTTCCAGGAGGGCACCTGGAACACCCCAAAGTGTGTTCAGTGAGGAAGTAGGGAGCCCAGAGGCTCCATCCCTCACCAACATCTCTTACCAGATCATTCTGGGGAGACTCAGATACTTTCTAATCCTCCTGTCACTGCTATATACACTGAGAGATGACTAAAATGTCTGATAGGAAACAAATGAAGAATTCAGACCTAAAACTCTGGGAGGGAAAGAGGACAGGAGGGCTGAGGAGGAGACCCAGGCTCCAGTTCAATGGCTTTTCTCAGCGTTTCTGGAACTGAACACCCAGGAGATGAGCTGAGGTCTGGAAGCAGTCCCAGGAGGCTAGGAGGCCCTGGCAGAAGACATGAAGGAGTCCCGAGACAGTATGCTGCTGTCTTCCATGGAGCACAACATGCTATTTTCTAGTGAGATGGAGATCCCTTGTAGGTTTGGGGAACATTCCCCTTTAAGATAGAGTGGTGAGAGGCAGGTTTGAGTCCAGAGGAGAATAGTGTGGCCAGCTTTCTCTCGATAAGCTAAGTATTCTGGCAGTATTTGTGTCCATATCTGTCCAAAGAGTCTGGAGCGTCTCATCTGCCAGGCCAAGCTTTGATTTCAGCCTTCTCAAGCAGCTTTGAATGGCAGAGGGCTGCCCTCCACCCTGCTGTGACCTCTAGAGACCCAGAGAAAATTCTCTTCATGCCCAGAAAAGTCTTTCTTATTTTTGTAAGAGAATAGAACGATAGATCTTACTTAAGGATGGGGGGTGTGTGTAAGCCCTGTCTCAGTTTTTTGACAAGACCACTCTGCAGCCAGCCAGCAATTCCTTAAGAGAAAAAAAAAAAATGAGGACACAGTAGCAAGAACAGGAGGGGTTGTTACATACAAAACAAGCCAGTGCTCTTTCTTTTAACCTGCTCTCCGAGCTTGCTCTGCTGGTCCCTAAGACAGCGAGGCTTCCACCTGCAATGGAGTTCTCATCAGCTTTGGCTGCCAAAGGTGCATTTCTGGAACTTTCCAGAAACTCACTTTTCCATAAAGGAGTGGATTTATTACAATCTCATTGAATAAAAAGACACTCATATGCACTCCCTGTCAAGACTCTCAGCACTCCACTAACGTTATCAAGGAGCCAAACACAATTTCTCAAGAATCACCAGAACCCACCAGAGGGGACCTTCTGACGTCCCTGAGAAGGTGTTTGTAGGTCCAGATCCAGTATTCTCTGTGCTGGGTGCTCATCAGGATTTGCATAATGTTTTGAAATCTGGTTATGTATTCTTGCCAGTCCTCAGGCAAATCCACCTAGCTTTATTCTAATTATGCAAGGAAACGAAGAACGTTTTATTCCCTTGTTCAGCCTTGTTTTAGACAGGATCAGCTTTGAACCCATAACCCTCCTCACTCAGCTTCTGGAGTGCTGGGATAATGGGTGTGTCCCACCATGCCCAGGTGCTTTTCAGTGAAAGAGAGCTGGGTGTGTGCCAACAGCTGGCACGTGCAGCTTTCCTACCTGTGAGATCACAGAGACACGGAAGTTAATATTTCAAGGCAGCCTCCCTTTATCAGAGAGGATGTGACCACCTCTTCACCCCTTTGTGGATAATCACCTCTGCAGGAAAGAGGGTGAAAACCTGACACTTGAAAGGTCCTGCTGAGGAAGCATGGTCTTTGGGTTAAACTGTCTGGAGGCTTCTGATCTACCGTCATATAATGTTTGGCCCTAATGCCTAGACCTTGGGATTCCGTTTAAATACAATGAAGTGCCTGGCACTTTCTTAAAACTCATGGACATGGGCTGAAGAGAAGGCTCAGAGGTTAAGAACATTTGCTGTACTTCCAAAGGTCCCGAGTTCAAGTCCCCACAAGCACTTGGTGGCTCACAGTCATCTACAGTGGGATCCGGTGTACAGAGTGCTGTACACATAATAAATGGATCTTAAAGTAAACTCACAGACATGAGGAGACTCCAATTGTAGTGTATTCACTGTGTATCCCAGCTGAGCTTCCTCTCCCATCCCCTCCCCATACCTCTCCCCACGTCCACTGATAGGGGAGGTCCCTGTTGCCTCTGACCCTAGCCTATCAGGTCTCATCAGGACTGGCTGCATTGTCCTCCTCTGTAAGAGGTAAGGGGGGCTACAGCTGGGATACAAAGTGAATAAACTGCAATTAATAATTTTTAAAAGAATTAAAAAATAAAGAAGTTCCTGGGAGAGAGAGAGAGAGAGAGAGAGAGAGAGAGAGAGAGTCCCTCACCAAGTGCCCATTTCTGAACTGAACCGCTGCTGCCCATCTCAGAGTGTTCCTTTCCTGTGTCAGCAGTGGAGTGAGGCTGGAAGCAACTGCTTCTCTCCAGTTCTTTAGCACTATGGAATCTGTTCACTAGTGTTGCTACATGGCACTCTCTGGTACCTTTCCTTACCTGCCCCCTTCAATTTCTCCTGCCTATGGGCAACAATGAGACTGTTCTCCACTGCCCTGTTGTTCGGGACCCCTAGAAAAGTTGTCCCTTGTCCTGTTCAGCTCCTAATTAGGACTTGTCAGATCTCCTCCTAGTGAACAGTTCATTATTGCAAAACTTCAGGCTCTCTACACTGGGTATCTGAGCATCCCTGCCATTTCCCTCATTAATAAAACAATATAATAATAATAATAATAATAATAATAATGAAAAAAAGGAACTCTAAGCAAGCAGGGCGCCTCTGTAGGACTACTGCCTAACAGGAGAAGCGGCAGGCCACAGGAAATGACCATTTCAGTTCTCTACCGAAGGGCTGGTCCTCTGCTGCCGGGCCGGGCCTGGTGGAGTTTACTCTTGCAGAGTGGAATTGCCCCGACCTTGAACAAGTGTTTCTTTGTTGCACTCCAGGCTGTGAGAAAGTGTGTCTTGGGGCTGGTTGCCTTCTTTTTATGGTGTTTGAAAATAGGAAGTAAGGTCGAAAGGGCGGGGTGGGGGGAGGCGAAATCACTCAAAGATGGTCGGGTGGCCAGTCAGAAAGGTGAAACCCGGGCGTTGAAAATCGTTTCTGCTGTCCTTTAACTACAATGGCACCTCCCAACCCCCACTCCTGACTGCTCAGTAGTGGACAATTCAATTGTCTCCTTTTGTAGCGGGTTTATTGCTCAGAACCCCTAGAGTCTGGATTTGCTTCTGGAAGAAACACCCTCCCACCGTGCTGCTCTGGAGCCTGCCCCTCCGGTCTTTCTCCCTGGGGCTGGAGAGGGCAGCCCGAGGCAGCCCAACTCCGGTGGCGCCCTTGGACGTGTCTTTATTCCTCGCGCTGCGTCTGGAACTCTTAGGCAGTAGGACCAGGTCACTAGCAACCCTCTGCACATCCTTAGCAAACTCGCCATAGTCCTTGAAGGGTCTGATGATGCACGGTCCCGAGCCCGATCCAGGCCAGAGGCTGTGCATCCCGGTGTGAAGAGAAGACTCTCTAATCCTTCTCTGCCCTTGGGCTGCTCAGGCTGCGGGCTGGATGTTCCAGCCCAAGGGAGGGAACCGGTGCTGCGCGGCGCAGCACTGCGGACAGGAGGCGGGCGTCGGGGGCTGCGGGACGCTGGGCAGGTAGCAAAGAAAGCGGGGGCTGGAGCGCCCACCTCGCTCAGCCCCAGGAACTGGGCCCCGGGACTGCGCCCGGAGGCTGCCTGTCCCCGCCCGCGCCCCGCGCTCTGATTGGCCAGCGCGCGGGGTCCCCGGCACGCGCCTGTGGATGTACTTATAAGAATCCTCGCGTGCCGGCCCTCAGCTCCGGCGAGCGGGTCCCGGCCCTCCCCCGTGCTCCCCAGCGCCAGCCGGAGCCCGCGGCCACGCGCACTCCACGGAGGCCCCGGGGCGGGGACCCACCGCGCCGTCCCCAGAGGCCGCCCCGCGACCGGCCACGGATCGCTCAGCCAGCGGCGCCCGAGCTGCCCCGCGGCCGCCCCGGGCCTCGGCGGGCGGCATGGAGGCCATGCTGCTGGAGCACTTCCCCGGGGGCCTGGACACCTTCCCGCCCGCCTACTTCGACGAGGAAGACTTCTTCACCGACCAGTCGTCTCGGGACCCGCTGGAGGACGGCGACGAGCTGCTGGGGGCCGAGCCGGCGGAGGTGGAGCTCCTCAGCCGCCAGCTGCACGAGTTCTGCTGCCGCGACGGGGCGTGCCTGCTGCTGCCGCCCGCGCCCCCCGCCGCCCCGCTGGCCGGCGCGCAGCCCCCGGGGGACCCCGGCGAGCCCGGCGACGGCGGCCACCGCTGCGGCGCGGGGGCGCCCCTCGGCGGCTTCCCCTTCTCCCCCGGCTCGCCGCCCCCGTGCCTGGCCTACCCCTGCGCCGCGGTGCTGTCCCCCGGGGCCCGGCTCCGCGGTCTGAGCGGGGCGGCGGCGGCTCGGCGGCGGCGGCGAGTGCGCTCCGAGGCCGAGCTGCAGCAGCTGCGACAGGCGGCCAACGTGCGCGAGCGGCGCCGCATGCAGTCCATCAACGACGCCTTCGAGGGGCTGCGCTCCCACATCCCCACGCTGCCCTACGAAAAGCGCCTTTCCAAGGTGGACACGCTGCGCCTGGCCATCGGCTACATTAACTTCCTCAGCGAACTGGTGCAGGCCGACCTGCCGCTGCGCGGTGGTGGCACAAGCGGTTGCGGGGGCCCGGGAGGCAGCCGGCACCTGGGAGGGGACAGCCCGGGGAGCCAGACTCGGAAGGTCATCATCTGCCACCGAGGCACCCGTAAGTGCACCTTAGCACCTTAGCTAGGGGGCCTGGGACAGAGGTAGAATCTTAGGCTAGGACGGATTGGTGAGGCTGGACCAGAGGTGGGCACCTGGAGTGTGAGCTTTCCGTTTTCCGATACTTGACCCAGGCGAGGGGAGCGCGCATCCTCACCAGACAAGCACCTCCGCGGGTCTCCCGGGTTCCAGGGAGAGGACACTGAGAGGTTGAGGGTGGAGTAGAGGGGGGTCTTCATTGTCTCGGAGGGGTCCTGAGTGACCTTCGGTGCTTCCTGCGAAGCTGGTCGGATGATTACAGTCTGTTCTCTTCTCCCAGGCTCACCCTCCCCCAGCGACCCGGATTATGGTCTCCCTCCTCTGGCAGGGCACTCTCTGTCATGGACGGATGAGAAACAGCTCAAAGAGCAGAATGTCATTCGTACTGCCAAGGTGTGGACCCCAGAGGACCCCAGAAAACACAACAGCAAGTGTTTTGACAACATAGAGAACGAACCGCCGTTTGAGTTTGCATCCTGAGAAGGCTCACAGCGGCCAATGATGTCTTTGTGCACATTGTACCTGCAAATACCTATAATGTAAATGTAATTTAAAGATCACGCTTTTCTAATGGCAATCAACTGTTATTTATCTATTTATTATTCTGTTGAGTTAATGAGATAGATTGTCTCTTTTAAAATATATAATTTATATAATTTATCATGATATTCTATAATATGCAAAAGAGGGTGATTTCCCCCAGCGCCTTTGGCAGAACTATGAGTTGTTGGAAGAACTCTGGCCAGGAAATTTCATGGCTTATTAATGCCACGTTTGATTTATTTCTAAGAGTCGTTAATAAATGTTATTCACACGTGTTTCTATAACCTGTTGTTTAGTAGCGTAGAGGAGCTACTGTATCTTTCAAAAGAATTAACTTCCCTAAAAGAGACAAAAGCAGAGATGAAAATCCTAACCATCTAGGAGTGGACTGCATTTCAAGTTGATTTGGTCTGAAGGGCATCCCTGTGGGTGGGAGGGTACTGTCCCAGCTCTGCAGTGCCCCAGCTCTCCAGCAGCCCTTCACCGGCCTTCTTGGCGCCCAAAGTAACAACTTGCCCGCGTTTGTACCCTAGCCACCAAACACCCCACGGGACAGCTAGGTCAAGGGTTATTTATCATTCCCATTTTCCAGAAGAGGAAAGCTGAGGCTTAGGGACAATGTTTGGCATGCTCCAAGTGACTGCCACAGTGCCTAATCTTAGTGTGTGACAGTGAAGGGGAAGAGGTTAGACTCCTGGCTAGGAAAGAGAGGAGACTTCTGTTTGCCGCGGAGAAAGAAAAAGTTGCTCCAGAGCAGAGCTGTGCTGCTCCTCTGCATTCCTTCTGCGGGCTCCTGAAACTAGACTCTCCCTCCAAAGGGGCTGGGGTAGATGACCTTGCTGAAGTCAGAAGACCAAGCACAACCTTCAGGGTAGAGACAAGGAGCTCTGCACCCCTCCCCCCATAACCTCTTCAGTTGGTTATTTCTAAAACTGGTTTCAGTAAGTAGCTCTGCTCTGCCCACTGGAGGAAGGCCAGCCTGAGGCGGAGGGAGCAGCGTCGCCCTCTAGCGAACAGAAAGAGAAGCGCAGGAGAAGTCTGGACCCTCAGCGGGAAAGACTTGAAAGCCAGGGCTGGGCTTGTCTTCCCCTGTCACAGTGGACTCCCAGCCCGGCCAGCGGTGTCTGGGCTCACGGTGGGGAGTGGAAAGGCGAGCTCACGGGGAGTAGGGCAGGAGACCCTCACTTTGGCGTGGAACCTATGATTCGGAGCCAGGTCAAGGTGAATTGGTTCTGCGATCAGTCCAAGCCTGGGGAGTCAAGGTGCGACAGGCCATCTCCCCACTGTCCCCAGCCTGGCCGGAGGACAGCGTACAGACAGCATGCTAATCGCTTTAACCTAGTTTCAGACCCACCGAGGGGTTCCCCCGCGCGCGCTGCGGGTGCCATGGACTTCATCCAAGAGTAATTAAAGCGAGGCTACGGGCTGGACCGACCCGCAGAGCAGCCTGGCCAGACACGCTGAGATTCTGGGTCGCGACGCCCCCAGGAGGCCTTGAGCCCTGAATCCCCTCACCTCCTCCAGCCTCCTCCTCTTCTCTGGCCATCTCTCCCCCTAAAAGTTGGATTTACATTGGAGATGTTTGAGATGGAGGAAAAAAAAATAATTCGATTTTGCCCTGTATTACGGCCTCATTAAACACGAAGTTGCTTTTGTACAAATGCTCCCATCAGGCATGTAATCTCATTACGCTCATTATAAAGTCAAATGCTAGACAGACCTCCACTTTCTTCTAAGTTGTGGAAGTGTATCATTTCCCCTCCTGCGTAGACGTGCCTCTTGGTCGGACGGGGCAGGGTGCCCGCCCAGGGCAAGCACGGCAATCATTGTGGAGTGGCACCTTTTATTTCGAATGCCACTTTTTCTGTGATTCAGTGTATCAGCACATCCTTTAGTGCTGCGCAGATGAAGCGGAAGAGCCCAGCAAGCTTCCAAAGCACCAAGGTCTCTATCTTGTCACTCTTATGTCCTGACTTGGCAAGTCCTTTAAGCACAATCTTCAAAGAGACTGACAGTTTCTTTTTATTTACTCATAATCTATTCATCTCACTGTAGCAATTCTTTTTCTTAAAAAATACGGCAGTGGAGGCAGAACAAACGTATCATTTCAGAGCCTCGTTCCAGAGCCTCCGCTGGCATCAGTGAGGCCTGAGCTGTGCTGGGCCCCGGGGAGCCCGGCTGAGGGTCTCTGGCTTGTGCACCGCTGGCTTGGCCATAAATACACGCTGGCACTGGGAAGATGTGGGGACAACTTGAGCGACGGGTATCAGCAGTCTGGAGCCAATACTTCCCCACCCCAAATTAGAAAAATCTTATGAAAATAAGGGAGGTAGCCAGATTGCGGTGGGGCTATGGAGAGGCTTTGCCAAGCCTTGTTTTTCTGATGCACCAGTGCTCACGCTGAACCCTGGCCTGCCACACAATGGGCAAAGACTTTACAGTTCTACGTGGTGGCCCTCAGCACTCAGCATAATGAAGAAGCTGTGAGCCCAGCCGGAGTGGATTTTATGAATTTACTGCAGAGCTGGTCCAGATTTCACTTCTGGTCATGGGACTGGGGGCAGTATTGCAGAAGATGCAATGCTCTATTGAAAGTGGGGTGCACAGTGACCTGTCCTCCTCTCCCAACCTGCCTACCCTTTCCTGCCAAAACCAACTCAACTCCAATCTACCCTACCTTCTCCATTCTAAATTACTGAATTGATCTTCCTTCCAGTTTGAACACCAAAGACAATATTCAGTAAAAGCTCCTCCCCCACCCCACCCCTCTCATTCCCTCACGCTTCAGGAGGACAGCCACCAGGGTCTTCTAACCACCAGGGTCTTCTTGTCACTGTGCTTAAAGATACATATCACCTCACTTCTAAAAAACGGCGAGTTCCTATCATCAGAGCCTAATAAACAGACATCATGCTCCACCCACTTTTATTCTCTTGATGGAACTTCCAGTTTTGAGATGAACTTGGGGTGTGGTGACTCTTGAGGTGGGGAAGACCCAGACAGGTCAGAAGAGGACAGGGGAGCCGCGTCTGCAGACTGAGCTGAGGCCTCTGGGAAGGAGCCCCCTGGTGGAGCCTGTCCGAGGAGGAGGCACTGTGGCTTAACTAAGAACTCCTGGGAGGAGCTCAAGTCTTTGGGAACCACGAGGCAGAAAGAGTAGGTGGGAAAGAGAGTGAGTCTTCCACTCCAGGATGGGAGCAGAGGACATAAAAGGCCTTGTTGGAGCTCCTGTGAAACCGGCTGCCAGCCATTCCCAGGACTGCTCATCTGCCAGCACCAGGATTAACGCCCCTCCATGGAGAGGGTGTGAAGCCTTTTAAATCCACAAACTCATCCTATTTCCTTTAATGGGCCTTTGCGGTGGCACCGAGTACCAGCTGCGAGGTTGAACAAACACCAGTTGAGTGCTCCCTGGCGAATCTCTCTGGGAAGAGCCCCTTCCCCTCCCTCTCTCCCTCACCCTCCCCTCCCACTGCCTTTCCAAAGCCTTCTGCAGCCTGTGGGAATGGTCCTAAATAATTCCACAACCAATTGCATTTTTGAGATCTGGAACCACTGGTGGGAAGGGATTCCCACGACAGGATGTGAGGTCTGGCCAACAGGTGTTGGGATTTGGCCCAGGGAGATGCAGAAACCCAGGGAGAGAGACAGGGCTGCCAGAAAGCAGGCTGCGCAGGGCCTCCCGGCTTTACAGGCCGTGGAAGCCGCAGACAATCGAAATGATATCTTTATTGCTAGGTTCATGTCCTGGGCTATAACATATCAATCCCTGTCGTGGTTCTCTGGGATGCACCTGGTATTTCAAACTTGTTCTTTTTGTGCTTCTGGGTCCTGGACTGCAGCTGCCTAAAACAAGCAGAGAGAGAGGCCCTTACAATGTCTCCAAGGCGTGTTGGCATGGCCTGCCTGTCTTTAATGTACCATTAACCATTGTCTTTACACAATATGGGAACTGTAAAGCATGACATGTGTTATAATAAAACACATTTTCAATGATACACTTGGACTTGAGGCTGGGGTGTAGCAAACAAACAGGCCCAAATCTTGTTTTGTCTCCCTTGCTAAGCCCACTGGCAATTAAACTTAAGACCACTGTTTCCCCCACTCCTCACCAGCCAATTAAGTTTTATGTCTCCTAATTTTTCACATAGAAAAAAGTCTCAGTGCTGGCCCCTAAAGACATTGATTTTCTTGCTATCACCTGGCGCTCAGACCTTAGTTCCATTTATCAAGAAGGGAACGTCAGGCGGTACATAAAGTGACTCTGTTACCATAAGGCTCTCACCATCCTGGCCTATTGTTTTTCCTTGTTAATAACTCATTACCAGGATTTAACAAATCAACCATTACATATGTTTTGTGTCTCCATATTTTGATCCGTACGATTAAGCAGATGTTACGATTGAAAATTGAAAAGTCCAAGGCTACTCCAGTCTGAAAGAAAGAGGGCAGCCTCAAACAACGAGCTAACAATGAGATTCAGAAGATCTTCAGAAAAACATTTACCACCAATAAACAGACTCCAACCTGCTCCATTTCAACCATTGTGTGCTTTGGGGGAATAATTAAGTTTAATAGGAATAGGTCTGGAGGGTTTTCAATGCCAAGACCACAGGTGCGGGGTGGCATGATGAATGATTTGCCTGATTTTTGCCAAGCTCAAGGGCTCTTCTCTTGGACTTTCAAGCAGATAGAAAATATTGTCATTTCTTTTAATTCACAGCATTACTTTCAAACCGAACAAAGGCCGGGGCCGGGGGAGAGGAGGGGGAGCAGCTCGGCTGTAATGAAGCGCTTAGGAGGCGGAGGTGCAGCCGAAGAGGCCGAGGCGGCGGCGGAGCGCGCTGCTGCGTTTGTGCGCAAGTGACACTCCTGTGCCACACACAAAAGGCCTTCTTCTCTCCACCTTCTGCTGCTTTTCAACCCTCGGGCCTATGCCAAACCAGCTCCTGGGACGCCGGGGGCCTCCTGGCCTCCTAACTAGGGCAACCCAGACTTTGGGACATCCGTCGCTGCCAAGGCAAACCTCGCCAAACTTTTCCCAAACACGCCGGCTAGGGAGGGACCCTGGCCAGAGGCGCGCATGCGCCCCATCTGCTGCTGCCTGTTCCCAGGGTTCCGGAGAGCCGGGGTGGAGTCGAAGGTGTTGCTCCGGAGGCCCGCCTAGCCCTTGCTACCCCAGAAGTCGGGGTTCGGGTGCGGTCTGTCCGCCTAGAAGGTTGGAAGCAGCTGTCCGGCGCCAGCTCTCCGCCACTCTTCTATCTTTGCGCATGGAAGTCTCCAAGAGGGCATCCGGGAACCGGCGAGTTGAACTGGGGGCCTTCGACCCGGAAGAGGCAGGAAGTCGGGGCCCCGGGCTTCCTTTAAGGCGGCCGGGGGTCACTGAGCCCCAGTGGCCCGGCGGGGAGCTTTGGGTAGGCTTACTGCCTGGGGCAGGGAGGCCAGGGGCGCAGGATGTTTGGCAGGCTGGTTTTGTTTGGCTTCCCGGGCGCCTGCACTAGCGGCCACAGTGGTCAGGCCACCAGCTTCTAGGTGGCCCCCTTCGGGTCTAGCAGGGGCTGTCAGTCTTTGCTTGTCGAGAGGCTTAGCCCCTGGGAAATCCCCGCAGATCAGTGCCAGCAGGTTTCCTGCCTTGTCCACATCTATTCCAAACAACCTGTTGCGCTGACATTGCTTTGCAGAGGCACGGGCGCTTTGCTGGAGGGAGGAGACGGTGTGGTGGTCCCAAGCTTTCAGGACAGGCTTTGGGGTTCTTTCTTAACGAGAAGCACCCCTCTCCCTCTCCAGTGACATCTGGAGTTCTTCACACTAGCCTGCGTCCTAGCAACTCAAGGCGTCAGGGGCACCTTTGTACCTCACTTTCTCTGGGGTCGCCTCCTGTAATCCTTTGTACTTTGGGTAGCAAGATTAGACAAAGACCCGGATTAGAGCGACACTGCAGCTAATTCCCGACCCCCCCCTCCTTTTAATTCCCCAGCTTGCCTCCCTCAACTCTCGGCAGCCAGACAGAAATCTTTGGTGTGTAAGCACCGAGAAAAGAAAGTGAGCGCTATATTCGCGCTTCTGTCTTAGAGGGACCGACACTTAGGGGATTCTCTCTCCTGAGATGTGTTTTTGAATTGTTTCTAATTTGGAGTTTCCACCCGCTGCATAGGCTCTCCTTTAGCTTCTTTCTTGGTTTGAGACGCAGGTCGTCTAGACAATAGCTAGTCACCTACAGCTGGAATTTAAGAAAGCCTTTGAAAGCCTACTGGGTTGATCCAGTTGAGCAAGCTTTGACATTAAAAAAACAAAACAAAACAAAAAACGGGCACGCACTCTCTCTGGATGAACTCAGAAAAAAAATCATGTCCCACTAACTGATCTGAACTAAGAATAGAAAAATTTAAAAAGTGCCACTTCCAAATGAAGGGCGCTTGGCTGCAACTTCACAAAGAGCACAAGTGCATACAATTAAATATTAGGGCCCAGCAATTAGCATTTGTAACAATAGCAAATGTGTTACTCCTGGCAGAAAAAAAAAGTTTTTCCGTACTTTTGAAACCGTACTTGACGCCTCATTTCTTTGATGACTGCTCAATAGACACCCTGAAACAGTAGCGGGGCTGCTCCATCCTCTGCGCGCCTCTGGCTTGCGGGGCTTTCATCCAGGGCTTGAATTGTGTTGTCAAAGTTTAGTAGACAGAGGAGGGGGCATGAGAACGGGAGGGCGTCGTGAAAAGTCTTGGAAATCAGTATATTTTGCAGGTGTAGAATGTTCCTAATAGCCATGGCTAGTGTGTGCTCCCCAGTGGTGAGGCTATGACAAGGACAGCTGGCTAGTTTTCAGTGTGAAAACACCCCCTTGGTGGAGCAGACACAACGACACTGACCTTTCTGCGGGGGAACCAGAGATGTGCCTTTGACTGAATTAGCCACAAAGGCGTCTTGCTATGACTTTTGTTCACCAAGAAAGCAAAGAAATATTGCGTTTAATATGAAAAGTACTGTTCACAGCTTTTCCATGCCGTAGGAAGCACCAGAGTGCTGATTCACTAGCTGCCTTCTCCGGAGCTGGCTGTCGCAGGGCTGGCTGGGGTGGAGGGTGGGGACAGAACGGTGGGGACAGAGCAGGAGGAGGCGGAGTTGTTAAGTTAAATTGTCTGTTGCTGTTTCCAAGTTCTCTCTGTGGAGCAGCAAATTTATCAATCTTTTCATCTGACAATACTTTGAAATATATCATTGTTATCCCAGGTTGTTTGATAGATCATCTGTAGGCACACAGCCTTTTCCAAGGTCAAGTTGAAGATTCTTGTTTGCTATTTAATAGAGTTGTTTAAAAACTCAGAACAATGCCTGCCTGTTAAATTTTCAGTTGTTCTCATGGGATATTGGAAAGCAAGATTTCCTAATGAGTGGGTCTCTAGACACTCCATCTTTTTGAGTTAAATTCGGCAAGCAGGGTTTTGGCAATCAGATCAACAGTAGGAAAAATGAGATTTAACCTTACATCTTGCAGATACAGAGATTAAAGCCTTCTTTCCTATCTCTTCACACCTTGTACAATTGTTTAATTGTTTCAATAGCTGACCATGTCCAGTTTTCTAATTTTGTTTCACTGGGAAGCTACAAACACATGCTTCTAAAGCAGAAAGTCACAGAAATTGTGGCCAGGCTTGTGGGGTTTTGTTGTTTGTTTGTTTGACAAAGCACAGCCTGTTGTTTTAAAGCTGCTGTAAAAATAAAGCCAATTGAAAACTATGTTTATGGGCATCCTTATTTCTGTTTTAACTCTCACGACTGGCTTCACAATTTTTCTCTATATCTGTAATGATTGATTTTTTTTTATTCAACTAACTTTTATTTACCTTGCAATAATGTTCTGGACCAATGTGATAAATTACAGATATGCAAATTTCTTTGAATGGTGTTGTAAGTGTGTCTAGCTGGAGCTGAATGACTCCTTGCAAGTCAGTCTGTGCGCGCTCAGGACCCCAGGGAGCTGATCAAAGCACCCATTCTCTTTCATCCCCAGTATTCTCCTCCAAACTATTTCGATACAATATGTTTCCATGATGCACTCAGTGTGCTGGGGACATAGAACTCATTACAACCTAGCTAGTCCTGCCTACCTCTTTGTTCCCCGGCAGAAAGTCAAAGAAAACAAGGAAAAGCTCTGCCAGTTGCCAGCTTTCTGAAATGCTAAAGCATGCGTCATTTTTCACCAGGTCTGCTCTTGATATCCTCAAAAGACAAACTATGAAACCGGCCTCAGCCCTTTCTGGCATTAATTACGCTGCTGTCCAGCCGATCTGTTTTTCCTATTATATGCATTTCTCAGCAGGGATTTTTTTTTTTTTTTTTGCAAGACTAATGCAGCTGCAAGTTAAACTATGAATGCATTTTTATCACTATGGAAAAAAATGAGTGAAAAGACTGCAAAGCATACAGCAAAAACATTTGAAAGCATTCTGGTGGGGAACAGATTTAGGGCAGGCCTTGGGCGGGGGCACATGCAGGGCCTCGAAATCCAAAGTGGACTGAGAGTCCCTGAGGTTTGCAGTGAGTTCTCTGGTGCACTGTTCTCCAGTATCTTGCCATTTGAAATTTCACTTTGCTACCTGGTAAATCTTAAAGGCTAGAAAGTCCCAGTAAAATCTTGAAATGAAAAGGCTTACTAAACCAAACCAGGATGCACTTCCCTTGCATTTTGGTCCAGGATGGTGATACACATAATATAAATTTTACGTGGTTCCCTTAGTTTCTTGTGGGGTTGATTGGTTGGTGGAAATGGCTGGCAGCCAGTTCTGGGAAAGACTCCAGACCTGACTCCGATTAACCCTCTCTGGTGAAACTCTGCTGGAAACCAACTCACCAGCAATTGCCATTAATCTACTTACTAATTAAGCCAATTCATTTCTAAAGGAGAAAAATTCCTTTCTTTAGCCAAGCTGATGGGAGGAAATTTGAAAGAAGCGCCAAACTGCGTTACTGTAATTCAGCCGAGGACTGCTAAGACAAGGTGTTGATATATAGCAGCAGATTTAAAGCAAGTTTCTAGGGCAACACTCCTTTGGCGGCAGTGGTGCAGGGCGCATGGTAGATGAAGCTGGAATAATGCTCCACAGCGCCATGCCATCCCGTGTACCAGCGCCAAAAATAACAGGCCTCTCTCCAATTAAGTCTTGTTCCTTTTACGCACAAATAAATCGCTTCTCCAGCTTTCTTTTGGACCAGTCTATGGCAACTTTATGTGACAGCTACTCCAAATATATCGCTTGCTACTTAATAAGTAGCCTTAGAAATTTGTTACCCAGAGCCTGGGATCAGGTATGGTGGCAGACAGCCTTGAAGTTCGGGAACTAGAAAAGAAAAAGCTGAACGTTAGGCAGGGGAGAGAAGCAGCCTGTTTCTGCAATAAGAGGTACCTGGTTTCAGACGTGAAACTCGACCTTCGTCCTTATCAAGAAACAACATTCCAAAGTGTTTCCCTCCTCTTTCCGTACTAGTAATAAGGAATCATTTACTGCCTTTAGGACGCCTCTAAAGAGTCCTGTGCCGAAATGAGGGCAGAGTGCACCTTCCCACAGAAGGTTCATGTTCAGGGGCATTAGATCGCCAGCTGGGAGGGAGCAAATTGGCTTTGCAAAAGAAATTGGATGCTTTGGGGGACAGGGGATGAGGTAAACAAGCTCAGAGTATTATTATTATTATTATTATTATTATTATTATTACTATTATTATTGAAATCCATTCTTTCCCACCCTAGGCAGACCTCTGAGCCCCAGAACGGATTTGGCAATGCCCCCAGGGTCTCTGCAGGGCTAGAGAAAGCGCACAAAGGTCCTCCCTGAAACTCTCTTCGGTGATGAGGAGAACCTGAATGGCCAGTTTAGAAATGTCTTTGAGACATAATCACTTGCCAGGGGTGGCAAGTCTTAGGCCAGCCAGCGTGAGGAGCATCTTCATCTGAGTCTTGCTCTGTGGCCAGATTGCAGTGAACTCACAGGGCTCGCGGGGAAGTGCCGGGGAGTGAGTAACCTCTCCAAATGCTCTCTCTGGGATGTGGAATCCGACGCCACTAGAAATGAGGAAAGATGAACAGGTGTGAACTTTCTTTTACGTATTATACCCTAGCTGCTCTTCACCCTTACTCATGCCCCAGTCTCTCTGTACTTCACAACGTCTTGCCCAGCTGGGGGCGTTTTACATCACCAGGAAAATAAGTGGTGGGAAAGGTAGGTCAGAGGGTCAGAGCATCCTTGGGCTTCAAAATAGGCAATGCCAGCCAGATTTGTGTGTGTGTGTGTGTGTGTGTGTGTGTGTGTGTGTGTGTGCCTAAAGAAAGAGAGCCACTGAGGCAGGAGAACTGGAAGATGCAGCTCCCTCCCCCAGGGTGGACTCTGCCCTGTAGGGAGGGATGTTTACCAGGTGTGTTAAATTGTGAGCCAAGCGCTGGGGGGGGGGGGGGTGGGGGAGGGGAGGGGTCTGAGACAAGAAAGCCACACTGGAGATGTGGTGTTCCAGCTTTCAAGGGGAACACAAAGGCCCGAAGCTCAGCTCACTGAAAGCTAAGAGCTTGGAGACCGCAACAGAGACGGTCAGCCTGTGGTCTCTGGGAGTCAATGTGGACACTTACAGGCTGGCAGGAGGGGAACACAGAGCCAGGCTCTCACTCCAAGACTTAATGTGCGCAAAGATCAAAACGTGACAACCTCCACTTTCAATAGAGGTGAGCTTCAAAGTGGAATGCTCCATCGTCTGGGTCTTTTCGGAAAAAGGCCCTTTCTTTTTCTAGCCAGCTATCAAGGAGAGGAGCTGGAATGGCTTTTCCCAAGGTAACTTCTGTCTCAAAGAGGTCTTCAAAGTATTTTCATACCTTAACATGCCAAGATGGAACCTCTGGATTTGTGAGGACAGCATAAAAGATACCAGGTTCTGTACCCAGAAGCCTCAGGTGATTGCAATAATGCTTATGAACTTGAACAGCCTACCTAACTTTTCATTAGCATATGCTTTTACACACATTGCCTTTAATGAGACTGTGTGTGGAAGAAGAGAATGAATCTACAGGTCAGCATCAATAGGTACCGTAGTTGTGAAAGTATCCATTTGACAAGGAAGACTTAACATATTAGCAGAATAACAGGATCTAGCTAGAGCTAAATAAGCCAGAGATTTCAATCTCTTTGTTAAAAATAAGCAGTCAAGGCATTTAAGGACCAAATTTCTTTTACTTTCCATGAAAGATAATTGGGAATTTTCTAATGTGGCTCATTAGCAAAGATTAACTCCCTGGGATAGTAAATGGAAATGGTAAGAAGTCCTGTTTACCCTAAGAACTCCAACCCAGACACATTCTCCCCATAAATTTTACTAATACAACAAAAATTTAAGTTAAAAAAACAAATACTCTGAAATTCTGATTTTATTTAGTCAGTGCAGGTCTCTGAAATAATAAAAAAGGGATGTAAGTATCCTTAGAAGACTAATGACATTTCACAGGTAATGCAATTTAGAAAGAAACACTTCCATGTTTTCTTTTCCAACAATGTGCATTTTTGTAAACTGCTATAAATTGCAATTCAAAAGCAGTGATCTCACCATCCCCAATCATTTTTTATACTGATCAAATGAATGCAGATACTCCCATTTGGGAGGGGCGACATGACATTTCACTTGGCAGTTCTAAACAGGTCACAGACCTTTCACAGACCCTAAGGCAGTGGGAGGGAGCGCTTTGCTAAACCGTGTAACCAAATCAAACCAATGGTTACCCCTTTTCAAAACCACTGGAATGGTTTGCACAATGCTATTCACATAGCAGCACAGGAACTGAAAGGATGGTCATCCAATGGAGATTTCTTTCCTTTTGTTTAAACTCAGAGAGCTCAAAAAGTGATACTTGAAGGCAGACAGTTACATTTGCCATGATAAAAAAAAATCATATATGGTCCACATGCATCTGTGTTGGCACTGCTCGGCATAGCTGTAACTGGCCATTTGTACCAATCTATATGCACACGTATGTATACGTATATGTGTGTCTATTTATTGGAAATGTTTCTTTGTTTGAAAGCACAGGCACAAAGACACAACATGGCTGCCCTGGAGATGACCTATTGCTTTCAAGTTGCTTGAACACATCAGAATTTCCATTGTTAAGGTTGATTAATTGAAACTGATAAGTTACCATGGATAAAGATTGTTTTTCTGTTTAATGTGGTGGGCCAGATTTGGTAAATGCCTCATTCATGTAGCTTTGCAGAGCAGCATATGGGCAAGAGTCATTCAGTATCACAAACATATACAATTTATTATGCTCACAACCAAAAGGCCTTCTGCTTTAATGACAAAGCTTCAATGAGAAATTCCTTTTAAAGAGTCACTAGGAACATGAAATGTGATTATTTATTCTTAGAGTTTCTGTGGGTGATTTAAAAGACATAATATTTAAAGACAGCACCACACACTTACATACACTGTACCTTAGTGTGACTCACCGGGAATAAAGCATCTAAAATGTGAGAAACACACAAGGAGAGCACATGTTGCCATATCATGCTACCTAACCTACACAGAGTTGTTAGTTACCACGGCTATGCCCCAGTGAGATTTCAGGCTTCCCCGTTACTAGCAGAAAGGGAAATGTTTTGGTGAATAATAAGTCCATTTCAGGAAGCCTGTTTTTCTTATTGAAAAAACAAAGACATTAAAAAAAAATCACCCAGGGAGTGGCACATTGGACAGTGAATGCATACTTTTTTTATAACTAATTCTTTCTTGTACTAAAAAAACAGTATCTCTTTTAAAGAGTTAATTATATGAAAACATGAATATTTACCACTAAAGGTAAGGTTGCTATTATTTTTTTAACTCTTGTAGATAAACTTTTTTTTTTTGCCTTTTCATGTAGGTTGCTATGCAATAATCAGAAAAAAGTAATAGCCAAAATTATGAAAGGTACATTAATGAACTTAAGAACCTATTATGCCAAACTATCAAAGAGACAGTTACCATATTTAGCTTTTATGCCTCATCAAATAAATTCTCTGGTCATTCATGCCCAAGAAGCAGTTCAAGTTCACCCGACATTCCTCATTTACATTAGATGGGCAGTCACAGTTCAGTTTGGAGAGTAATAAAGCACATTTGTCACAGCTGACCACCACTAGTATGCGTTTTATAAAGGCTGGATGTCTACTGCAAAGCTAATTGGCACACCATCACTTGTAAAATTCCTTTCTGCATTTTGAAATGATATCCTGTATCTAAGTTTTAAAGAGAAATTTCTTCTCCTTTCACTTTTTGGAACCTGCTTTTTTTGCTGGACCTGAACAGAGGTCGTGAGTGAAGCCGGGCTGAGCAGCTCTGGTGTGTACGTAACAAGACCCTTCTCTGTAGAACATAACAAATTATGCATTTCACATCGCGGCTTTTGTGAGAAAATGGAGCCCCATTCTGTTCCCTAACGCCTCCTTAAGAGAAGCCGGGCTCCTGTGATCTGTCTTTACCACTGTCCCTACTCTTCATGGGTTCTTTTGAAAAACTTTTTTCTTTGGACTCTTAGCCTATATCATTTTTGCAAGTATGAGTTCAAAGTCACAGCAGCTTTTTCTATAGACCAATGAGCAGCGTGGGAGCCTGGGGTTGCAATGTTAGCCTGCCTTTGATTTTTGGTATTCAGTGGTAATGCTGTCATTACATAACTACATGCTTGAACTATATATGAGCAAACAAATGTGATTTTTTCTAATTAAGATGTTAAAAACATATTATTAAAAATATTTTTTTCTCTATTTCAGTTCTGTGTTGCTCTTATGGGAAAGAAGCTATTGATGAGCAATCCTGAGTAACCAAAAAGCAACTTCTGTGGAAATGATGCTGAGTGTAGGAAACACCACCCTACCTCCTGAGCCCTGTGGAGATCTGACTTCTCCTGAATGTTCTGGTCTTGGTGTCTCAGAATATACACTTGGAGCCCGGAAAATCTGTCTCCTTAGTGCTTCGCCCCAGGATTGGACTACAGTAGATATTCCTAACATTTGTGGGATGAACGAATGAACACATAAATAAATAAATGACAAGGAGAAGGTGTAAGCTAGAAGATAATGTGATCCCTAAGAAGCCACAGCACTGTGATTTTCTGCCACACTGACCCTGGTCTTGTCCACATAATCTTACTTTATTGATAAGACAAGAGAGCAAAAGGTGAAGTCAATAGAAATTTGAGTAAATCTGGTACATAGAGTTTGCTCTTGAGACCCTAAGGTCCATCTTGAGGAATGAGAGACAAGAGTCTGATTGTCCATCAGCGCTACAGACTGTGTGTGAGCCTGCTCATGGTCAGCTAAATACTCATGAGCCCAGCACCATGCAGAAGACCGGCCACTTAGGTAAAGACGTCTACCAAAGCCCAGAAGCCCAGCATTGCTTGAAACATCAGAAAACTCCAAGTCATTGCAAGGACCAGCTGGAGAGCTCATGCAGGGAAGAGGCAGGGCATGTGAATAGCCTACCTTCCTTAACTGGGACTTGATTTCAGCATGAAAGCCACAGAGATCTACTAAAGGACTAAACAAAAACGACAAAGCATGAAAAAGGAAGAAGCCAAAGAGTGAAATCCTTAACAACCCTGACATCTAATTCCCCAAACAAGGGCAGTCTGGGGAAGAGCAGGCAATCCTGAGGATATGTATATGCTGGAGAGAAGGGGACAGAAGCTTTAGATTCCTCCCAGGAAACTCTCCCAGGTCTCCACAAACAGGAAAGGGGAAGAGCAACAGTGACTTGGTGGGAGAAAAGAAGAAGAGGTGCCTGGGTGGGTTTACAAGAAGAATCCACCATGGATGTTCTCTTGAGTGGCAGGACAGGTAGGATGCCCTGAGAGGCTGTAGGAGCAGCAGACTTGGCTGAATTGCCCTAGTAAAGACTTTAAGAATTAAGGCTGAAGGCTGCAGGTTCCAGTGGGATGGTCACTAAGTCCTGGAGATCTAAGGTACAGCAAGTGCTGTGGTTAATAATACAGCACTAAACTTGAAATACACTAGGAAGCGAGCTCTTGACAAAGGATAAAAGGAGGAAGGGGTTGAAAAATGAGCCAAGAGGATGGGAGGAGGAGGGAGGATACAGAAGAAATGAGAAAGAAAAGAAGTATATTGAGGGTGGTGAGGTAATCATGCTAATTAACAAATTTACCACCCAAATCCTCTCCTTCCTCCTCCTCCTCTTCTTTTTCTTCTTCTTCCTCCCCTTCTTTGTCTTCTTCTTCCTCCTTCTTCTCTCCTTCTTCTATTTCTGCCCATTCCTCCTCCTCCTCCCTCTCTTTCCCCAGTAATGAAATGTTGAGGTAGACCTAGAAACTCTGCCTTAGCAGTGCCAATGAGAAGGGACCAATGAGGAGAGAGAAGTGGGCAGGCAGCAGACAGAGCCTGGACAAGTCTGGGACATGCGGGCTGGAGAGAAAGAAAACAGGTTCAGATTTCTTCCAGGTTGGTGTTCACAGAAAGGAAAGGGTAACAGGAGCAGTGTTTTCATGGGAGGGAAGGAGAAAAATGTGCTTGTATCCACCACGGGTGCTCTTTTCTGTGAGAGAACATTTAGGGATGTAGAGAGATCATGACCTCCATGTATGAAACTGAGCCTCAAGAGAATGAACTGTAGACTCAGTTTTCTTGTGTATGTGTGTATTCTTGTGTGTGGGTACACAGACACATAAGTATATAATCCATGTGTCATTCTTAGTAATGCCAGCCCCCTACTTTGAGATGGGTCTGTTATTATCATGTTATTATCATGGTTAGGTGTTTGGCCTGTGAGCCCATGAGATCCCTCTGTCTCAACTCTGGGGTGATTAGTGAAAGCCACAATGCCTAACACATTTTCATGGGTTTTGGGATTAAAGTCAGGTACTCATGCTTACCAGGCAAGCACTGAACCCTGAGCCAGCTCCCCACTCAAGTTCACTTTTGTCAAACATTTGTTAGCTCACTAACTTCCCAGGATGCAGCAGGCACATTCACATAGAAGCCTTATTCCATTTAAATTCTTACTGTCAAAGAAAGTCTTGAAGCTGGAGAGCAGCAGTGTTCTAACTGTAAGAAGCAATGGCTTTCTGTGGTACTTAGCAAATGGTGGTATTCCTTACCACCTCCTGTGAGGCAAAACGCAAAGATTAGATCCCTCAACTTGCTTGGTAGAATGTAGTCTAACTACGTAACATAGGTGTTTTCCATTGTTACAGTGTTATTCTGGGTTTGTTTCATGCATGTTACTTTTCTGTTGTAATAAGCATTGTGACCAAAGCAACTTCAGAGTTTCTATTGGTTTAGGTTCTGGAAGGTTAGAGTCCATGTAGGGGGGAAGGCATGGCATGACAGCAAGAACAGGAAGCTGGCTGACCACATGTTCATCCACATAGGAAGGAGAGAAGAGGGGAGAGGGCAGGGGAGAGAAGGGGTGGGACGGGGGTGGGGAAGGAGCACAAACTCTCACCCCACCCCCTCTCCAACCCCCAATTACAATTACGTAATTCATCCAGAAAGGCTGTACTTAAAAGTTTCCATGACTTTCCCAGTCAGTACCAGCAGTTAGGAGCAAAGCTGTGGGGTACCTTTCTCATTCAAAAACCACCATATTCCACCCCAAGGTCCCCATAGGCACATGGGCATATCATAACACAAAATATATTTAGTCCAACTTCAGAAGTTCCCATACTTTTTAAGTCTCAATACCGTTGAAAAGTTTTTAAAGTCCCTTCTAAGACTGAAGTCAATTTTAAAATTACCACTTAGTTAAACAAAGGGACAATTTATATCCTCCCAACATACAATGACACGTTGTATATATTACCACTTCAAAATGGAGGAATGGGAGCATGGTGAGGAAAGATTAGACCCACAGCAAGGCTGACACTTAGCAGGCAAACACCAAATCCGGTAGTTCCATGTCTAGTATCTGGGGCTTTGATTTCAAAAGTAGTTCTGCCCTTGCAGCTTCACCGCCTGTGATGTAAGCCTTTGTCTTGGGCTGGTTCCACTCCCTGTATGCAGCTCTCCTTGGTAGATGATGATCTCATGACTCTGGCATCTCCAATATCTTGGAGTCTCTCCCACACCAAACAGCTTCATTCTACGACCTCTCAGTGCATCTTTGAAGGAACTGTAACACTATGACATGTTTCCTGGACTCGGTAGATATCTGACACTATAGATGAAGAACCCAGGACTCTCTCAAGCACCTCATGGCTGATACTGCTAAACGTAGTTGCCAGCATGAGGTTTGCCCTGGCCTCTTGAACTGCCGTTGCACCAGCATCTGTACATTCAAGCTATTGCTTTCTATGAGTAAGTAACCCCTTAGCTCTCTTTCACAAGATGGGTACTTGGCTGGGTATGGTCTTGCCTTGAGAGTACTTTTTTATCTTCCCAATAAAAAGCAGGAGGCTTCTCTTTAATAATGCTGGTCTCCTTAACAATCACAGTCTTTCTTTTAACACAACGGTGGCTGCAGGGTTTCCCAATGTCCTCTTCTCCAAACATCATAGTTTTCATTTCTTTTTACCCTGCTTCTTGCGCTTTTCCATTGTAGGGCTGAATAAGGGTAATCAGTAATAACCATGCCACAGACTCGATACTTTACTGCTATGAATTTTCTTCTACCAGATAAATCCGTCTATTATTTTAAAATTTAGCTTCATATAAACTCTTAGGACATGGGCAGAAAATAATCAGGTTCTTTGCCAAAATATCACATGAATGGCTTCTAGCCTAGTTGCTACTCAGAGTTCTTGTTCCCTTCTGAACCCTCAGGGTCTGGGATTACACTGCTCACATAGCTTTCAGCATTACGGTCTTCCAGGCTCCTACTAGAATGGCCAGATAAGCTCTGGTTACAACATCAATGTTTTTCTAGGCCAATGCTTTGAAGTCTTCCTCATTCCTCTTAAAACCAACATGGCCAAATTCTTCACAGTAACAACTTTACTTTCCTGCTTCCAGTATCTGTTGTGATAAAATGGTCCCAAGATTCTAGAGGAATGGAGTGCATCATGGCGGAGAAGCGTGGCGGCAGGGACAGGGAGCAAGCTGACCACATTCTCAGCCACACAGGAGGTGGAGAGCAAACAGGAAGGGTGAGGCACAAACCGTTAATGCCCACCCTGAGATATATTTTCCCCAGTAGGGGTGCACCTTCCAAAGGTTCTATAACCTCTCCAAACTGCCACCAAACATGGCACAAAGTACTCAAATACTTGAGCCTATGGAGGATACTTCTTATTTAGACCACCACACTTTCCAAGCTGGGTGGCTTAACAGAAGTGTGTTCTTAGTTCTATAGGCTGTAAGTCTAAAACTTGAGCATCTGAAGTCAGAAAGCCATGCTGTCTTTGAGACTGGGTGCATGCCTTCTTTGCCTCTCTGCAGCTCCTGGTGATGGCTATCAATCCTGGCACTCATTCATTTGTAGTTGAATCATGCCAATCTCCTCTCTCCTGATTTACTCTTTTCTCTGCCCCTTCTTTTCTCCCCCTCTTTACTATCTCTTTCCTTATCTCTTTTCATTTTCTCTATTCCCCCACCCAATTTTGTAACAACTCAGTGCTATGTCTGAGAGTGTTCAGTGTTTATACAGTGTTTTTCTCTAAATATTGACACTGGATACAATGAGTTGGTATAAACAGAGCTTTTAGGGCAAAAGCCTCATTCTGGAATCACCAACAAGCTAGGTTTTTATCAGCTGTCTCCTATACAGAAATTAAAGAGACAAGTAATTGGGAAAAGCACAGGAAATAAATTTATTTAACGGGGCCACACTGGGACGAACAGGTGAAGAAGTTCATTGACCCCAAGTTTATGTTCAGGGTATAGACATGAGCTTTATGTTTAAATAGAGAAAGATTTGTGTCAGTCTTGATAAAGGTGTCGTTTCCTTGAATTTTGTCTTAGTTCTGGTACTTCAGGGTGGTCCAAAGAAATCATTATTGATTGAAGGGAAAAGGTACTGGTCCTTAGATGATTACTTAGATGATTACTTCTGCTCCAAGTAATCATCTCACGGAGCAGCCTCTTCCTCACTGGTAATTGTTCTCATCAAGAGTGTCAGCGCTGTTTTGGTCCAGAGAATCGTCGCTGTACCTAGAATCTATGGTGACTCAAGAGGAAAAGTTAAGGGCAGTGATTTAATCCTATGCCTTCAGCTAAAGTGAGATAGACACAACATAAAGGAAGGTGTGTCATGCTTTCAATTTACTTTTAGTTACATATGGGCCCAAAGAGCTTTTGGACCGTCATTGTTTTTGTTTTGTTATGTTTTATATTGTTGGAGGGGTAGGATTGAACATATCCAACCCATACACATGCTTTTCCTGAAGGAAGAACCATGTTTCAGTCATAACAGCTACAAAAATCTTTAAAGATGCAACAAACTTAATGTGTGTGTGTGTGTCTGTCTATCTGTGTATCTGCCTGTCTGTCTGTGTGTCTGTCTTGTGTTTGTGTATGTGTGTGTGTCTGTCTTGTGTCTGTGTATATTGTCTGTCTATCTGTCTCTGTGTATATGTGTCTGTCTGTATGCTTGTGTCTCTCTGTGTGTATGTATGTCTCTCTCTGTGTATTATATGTGCGTTTGTTTCTAAGTATTAAATCTGAATACTGAATACATACAAAGTGAATGATCTTATATTCCTAGCCCTGAAGTATTCTTTAAAATTTTTCTTTTTAAAACAGAAATTCAAGGTATACTTTTGATTCAGAAGCCAATAATGAGCATGACTATTGATGTCTTTAAGATAAATAAATAAATAAATAAATAAATAAATAAAGCTTAAATGAAATGAAGTTTCCTTTGTCTAGAATGTAAAGAAAACTCCTGATTTGAATATATAGAATTATTTTGGAGATGAAAGAAGGAGTATAATGTAGTGAATTAATTATTTAGTATTCCACAAAGATATGATAGTAACATTTAAAAATAAAATAAAGAAGACATACTACATAAAATAAGATAAATATTTTTTTGTAGTAAAAAATTAATGAGTCTGCTGTCGACTGAATCCTGTCTTCTCAAAACATGAACTCCTAACCCCTAGTATTAGTAAGCTTTCTCCTACTATACCACATTGCCTGAGGAAATGAGCTTGTGAAGAATGTGCTCCTTTGAATGTGGCTTCAGAGTTTCACTCCACCCTCAGTTGGCCCTACTCTTTAAGGTGATAGTGGGGGCAGTGTCTCAACACTAGCTTTGCTAGTGGAGCAAAGCTGTCCACCTTCTAGTCAAAAGATTAAAAATGCTGGAGGCCAGCATTCCACAATACCTTCTAAGGACATGTCCCCAATAAACTAAAACCTTCCAATAAGTCTAGACTTATCCCTTAGAGGTTTGGTCACTTCTCAGTAACACAATAGGCTGAAGTAAAAGCCTCGAACACATGGGCTTTGGGGTGCTTTTCAAATCTAAGTTACAGCACTCCTGTGACTCTCTATGACCTTAATTGAGATAAGATTATTGCAGATGATCAAGTTAAAATGAAGTTATTATGGGAGAGAAGAAGGGTAGAGGAGGTGGAAGGGAGGGTGGAGGGAGATGTTTTTTATCTACAAACCAAAATTCCAAAATAAACACTGGTTCAGAACACCAAAAAAGCCAATAATAAGTTGTCAGAACGTAAGTTCACTGCACATGAATTCAAGCTTATGCAATAGTTTGAGAATGACTTAAAATGCGCATTTATATTCAATGTTACAGTTGATAATGTCCATTAAAATATGTTAAAGCAACTTAAGAAAGAATATCTACAACAAAAAGACAATTAAAAAAGTCAAATATCTTGGAAATATGAAAATTAGGAAAGTGAGGGACTGACATTTTAAATTGACACAGTTGAAGAGAGAACGAGAGAACTGGAAAACAATATCAAAGCATTCGCCTACAACCACAATAGAAAGACATAAAAATTATGTGGATTAAGAGAATGTAGAGTAGGTTGAAAGATGTTCAGGATGATTTCTCCTGTTGCGTGTTGCATGCTGAAAGAGAAATATTTGAAAAGCTGACAGCTGATAATTTTCTAGAGGTAAACAAACGTATAGATAATCTCAACCATTCTCTCCATGTTGACAGCAACTAATACAGAGGGTAACAGATTGTTGTGGTAATAAACATCAGAAATAAAGAGTTAACCATAAAAAAGTGGAGCAAATCCACAAACTATAGACAAATTGCCACCTAACATTTTAGAACTTTGCACAGTGCCTCAAAGGTGTTGATAAAATGGCTACATATATAGAAAAAATAGCTGCCTGTAATGGCTAATACTGATTGCTGACATGGCAGGATCTGGAATCACACAGAAGCCTACAAGCACACCTGAGCCATATTGTGGAAGACTGGGTTGAGGTGCGAAGACCCCCTCATCCTGGTGACCCCACTGCAGGGCGGGGATCCCAGGCTGAAGGAAATAGAGCAAGCTGACCTCACTAGCACTCGTCTTTCTTTTTCAGCCCCCTCAAGCCCCTGCCTCCACGATTTGCCTACAGTGATGGACCACACCCTTGGACTGGGAGCCAAAGGAGCCTTTTGTCCGTTAAGTTTTGTATCTTCTTCGGGTGTTTTGTCACAGCAAAAAGACAAGAAACTAATATATTGCCAACCTGGAGTTTCACATGTTGAACGTCAATAATGAGTTAGAAAAGGAAGATACAATACACCATCGCTAGAAGTCACATCAAACCAGTATTGAACCAATGGCATTTTAAACATGCACATATATTGAAAATACAGATATAAAGTATACATTTAAATAAAATAAATAATATCTCAAGCTTTCAAAAACAGAAGGAGTAAAAAAGAATAGAGAAAATGTTATCAATTTAAATAAAACAATGAAAAGCGTGCTCGCTTCAGCAGCACATATACTAAAATTGGAACGATACAGAGAAGATTAGCATGGCCCCTGCGCAAGGATGACACGCAAATTCGTGAAGCATTCCATATTTTTTTCAAAATTGGAGGAAAACATGGAGTTAGTCAATTGGCATGGAGCACGTCTCACCCCTGGGGGCAATGGTCTCCTGAACCTACTCAGACCTCGGACACCACCACTGCTAGTTCTAGAACTGACGCAGGATGTTCCAACGAGGGGTTAAGGCTTCTCATAATATTTCCTATAAGCCCACACCTGTTTGTCTATATCCCCCAGTTTTATTCATTATTAGCCAGATAGAGCCAAGTAATTGTGGTAATGATACTTGCTTTTTTGCCCAATGCTGGAATGCTAGTAAAGTTAGGTATGCCCTGGTTACTCGCATGCCTCACTGGGTGCCTGTGCCCATTGATGCCCCTCACGCTATGACTCTCTTCAGACAGAAAAGGGATCTTGGAACTACAGCCACCATTGTTACTACCATCTCATTGACGGCTGTTGGAGCTACCACCAGGGCATTAGCCATGAGTCATACTGGGCAGACTGCTCAGACCCTGAATAATCATTTAGCCAATGTAGCTCATGCCTTAGTTGTACATAAAGGAATTAATGCTCAACTAAAAGGAAGCTTGATGGTGTTCAATCAGAGGATTGACCTCTTGCAGGAGCAAATTGATACCCTATGGCAAATCGCTCAACCTGGCTGTCAATGAAAGTATGCTGGACTTTGTGTCACTAGCATACAACATGAGAATTTTTCCTGCGCTGCAAATCTGTCTAAACAATTGTCTAGCTATATTTTAGGTAATTGGACTGGAGAATTCGATACTACGATGGAGCAGCTGAGAGTGGCCATTGTCACAGTAAATTCTACCGGAGAGGACGCAGGACTAGCCACAGGATTATCAACATGGATTGCTGTAGCCATGAATCATCTGAAGGAATGGGCGGGCATGGGAGTGTTAGCAGGCCTTCTGGTGTTGGTCTCCTTCGTTTGCCTGTGGTATATATGCAAGATTAGAGTCTCACAACAGTGTGATGCAGCCATGATCATTCAGGCCTTTACAGCCATTGAAGCAGGACATTCTCCCCAAGCATGGTTGGATACCATAAAAAGCTAAAATGATACGCTCAGGATGCGAGGCTAAGCACTGCGCTCAGGGTCAGCCACTTTGGACCCAGAGAAGAGCATGTCTGATTGCATGCGGGTTGATGCCCCAGGTCCTGCCTCTGAGAAAAAGGTATTGGACGGGTCTGATGCTCTTTGGGTGGATGACACCTAAATGAACATCTGTACAAAGTCCCAATTTATTTCTAATATCAGAGATCAGACCTCTACTCTTGCCTGATGCGTCTAAAACAAAAAGGGGGAACTGTAGAGAGCTGCGGAATGCTATGCCTTAAAGATGGAGCTGGTTTCCGCCTTCCACCTTCCCGATGGTGAGTGCTCTCTGTCACGAACAACTCCACATTTGGCTAAGGCCGAGGATCTGGCTTGCTTCCATGTATGTGGACCTATCTGCATTGCCCCCGTGGCACGCCTGGGTTGGCTACCCAGAGGCTATTTAAGCTGTGGGCTGGCTTTCCCCGGGGTCCGAGGATTGTTCAATGTTCCTGAATAAACTGCATTGAAAAAAAAAAAAAAAACAATGAAAAGCACAGTAGGAAATAATACAAATAGCAAAAAAATATAAAAGTAAGGTGATAGAAATAAGTACATGTAACCAGGCATGGTGGCGCACATCTGTAACCCAATCATGCTGGCAGGCAGAGGCAGGTGGATTGCATTGAGTTCAAGGCCAGCCTGGTCTACAAAGCCTTAGACTGGGAAACCCTGTCTCAAAAACTGTCCCCACCCCCAATAAAGAGAAAGAAAGGAAAAACATACATGTATATCAAACCCTACAATTTTAACATAATATCCACCTATTAAAGAGTAGCGCTGAGGTCTGAGAAGATAGCTCATTTAATGAAGTACTTGCCTTATGAGCATCAGGACCAGAGTCAGATGCAAACAACTCATGTAGAACACAGGGCATGTTGGTATATCCTTGTAATGCCAGTACTGGGGACATAGGGTCAGGCATATCTCTGGCCCTGGCCAGTCAGCCGAGCTTACTTGCTGACCTCCAAGCTATTTAAAGACTCTGAGGAACAACACCTGAGGTTGTCCTCCAAAGTTCACATACACACCCACACATGTAATATGAACCTGCACGTGAACACATACACATACATACATACATACATGCATACACACATACTAAACACAAATAATTATTAGATATAAAAAGAAAAAAAGTAAAATTGAAGTTGCTTAAATTAGAAAACATAATTCAACAAAGTGTAAAAATAGTTAAAGAAACAATGCAAACATTTTTGTATGTGTATATGTTGCTGTATGTGCATGTGTGCATGGTGGTGGTGCTGGTGGTGTGTGTGTGCATGCTCTTGAGCCAATGCACAGAGGCTTGAGGGGGATAGTAGATGTCCTATTCCGTCACTCTCCACCTTGAGCTATGCTGGCAGCTTGCCAACACCAGCGGTCCCCCTACTCTCTCTCCTCCACACACTGGGGTTACAGGGGAGTGTGACCATGATGCACAGTTTCTTTTTTTACATTTTGGTTCTAGGGATTTGAACTCATGTCCTCATGCTTGAGCAGCAAGCACTCTTACCTGTTTAGAAATTTCCTAACCCTGCAACGAAAATATTTGTAAAACTACTACTATGGTGTTAGCTACATGACACAGTATAACTTAAGACATCATTTTGTTCTGACGACAGTGTCCTTTCCTTTACAGAAGCTTTTCAGTTTCATGAGGTCCTATTTATTGATTGTTGCTCTTAGAGCCTGTGCTGTTGATGTTCTGTTCAGGAAATTGTCTCCTGTGCCAATGAGTTCAAGGCTCTTCCCCACTTTTTCTTCTAACTGATTTAATGTCTCTGGCTTTATGTTGAGGTCTTTGATCCACTTGGACTTTAGTTTTGTGCAGGGTGGTAAGTATGGATCTGTTTTCATTTTTCTACATGTAGACATCCAGTTAGACCAGCACCATTTGTTGAAGATGCTACCTTTTTTCCATTGTATGGTTTTGGCATCTTTGTAAAAAATCAGGTATTCATAGGTGTGTGGGTTTATTTCTGGGTCTTCTATTCAATTCCATTGATCCACCATTCTGTTTCTATGCCAGTACCATGCAGTTTTTATTACTATAGTACAGCTTGAAATCAGGGATGGAAATATCTAAAGAAGCTAAGCAAGGAGATGACCCTGGGCAAGATGACCAGATGCAGAAAGGCAAAGAGGGTGGACATCAGAAGAGGGAGAAAGCAGGCAACAGGACAGGAACCTACCACAGAGGGCCATTGAAAGATTTTACCCAACAAGGTATCAAAGGAGATGATGAGACTCATAGCCAAACTTTGGGCAGAGTACAGGAAATCTTATGAAAGAAGGGGGAGATAGGAAGACCTGGAGGGGACAGGAGCTCCACAAGGAGAACAACAGAGAAAAGAATTTCTGAGCGCAGGGGTCTTTTCTGAGACTGATACTCCAACCAATGACCATACATGGAGATAACCTAGAGCCCCTAGAAACCCTGTCCAAATGTAGCCCATGGCAGCTCAGTCTCCAGGAAGGTTTTCTAGTAATAGGAACAGGAACTGTCTCTGACATGAACTCAGTGGCTGGCCTTTGATCACCTCCCCCTAATGGGGGAGCAGCCACAGAGGAAAACAATGCTGCCAGTCCTGATGAGACTTGATAGGCTAGGTCAGAGGGAAGGGGAGGAGGACCTCTCCTATTAGTGGACTTGGGGAGGGGTGTGGGAGGAGATGAGGGAGGGAAAGTGGGATTGGGAGGGGATGAAGGAGGGGGCTACAGTGGGGATACAAAGTGAATAAACTGTAATATATAAAAATAAAAAATATAAAAAAATTAAGAAAAAAGATATCAAAGAACTACAAGGTTATAGAGGGACAGTGTACACAATGATTCTCCAACTAATTTGATAGACTCTTAAAATATGTAAGACTTTAAAAATGTACAGAATTACTTAGAAAATCAGACAAATACTCAGGCATGATTTTTTTAGATTCCTCTTTTAGAAAAGCAGGATGGCAAGTATACAATAGAGTAGAAGCAAACATCTGTATCACTAAATTAACAAGATGATCTAATAGGATGTCACAGAATTCTGCCTTCAGCAAATAGAATGTATTGATCATTTTGAATTTGCATGGAATACTTCCAAAGTTCTTCACGAAGGAGTTATATACTAATTTTTAAGGATGAAAATCTTAAATTTCTGACTTAAAGACAGTGAAACCAAATGTCAATAATTAAAGATAAGCCAATTCTGAGAAAATTTTTAGAAAAGCCACATGCTAAAGAGGAAACAACACTAAGGTAGAATTATTCTTAAATCCTAGTGTTGAGTGCTGTATGTCAACATGTATGGGGGATATAACTAAGACATGCTTCAGAGTCTCAAATACGTTTACTAAAATGCAGTAAAAATGCATTGAAAGAGTGTAACAAGACAGATGTGGTATGTTGACCCTATTATAATATGGGAAGTCTTAGCCAGGACAGTAAGAGAGAAATAGACGGTATATGGATGAGACAAGTCTTTCAAATTGCTATTACTGGCTACACAAAATGATTCTTTTTCAGATACATAGTTAGAATGATTATAGCTCAACTACTTCTGTGAACACAAAATCAAAATGCTCCAGGTGTGGTGGTGTACCCTTCTAATCCTGGGGAGGCAGAGGTGGATGGGCCTCTGTGAGTTCAAGGCTGGTCTGTTTGTTCTACATGGCCGGTTCTATGACAGACAGGCTACCCAGTGAGATCCTGTCTCAAATGAAATTAATAAAAAATGAAAACACAAACTAACAACAATAGATGTTTAGTATACATCATAAGAAACTATTCATAATAGCAACAAAGAATACATTATTTACATATCTAAAATTACTTAGGAATAAACCAAAAATATGTAAGATATTTCTAAAAGTATTATACAACTTTATTACAGAAGACAGACAGGCTTTCAAATCAATCAAGATTATGTTCCCAGCTAGGAGATCTCAATGTTATAAAAATGTGAATTCTTCCTAGATCAGTCTTTAACAGCAAGAGGATTTCTTAACAGATCTTGTCAGGACAGTATAAAATCCACATGATGATGTAAGGAACAAAGAATGACTTAGGCAAATCTGTTGAACATGATGGGAAGTCTTATTTTACCTAGTGTCCAGTTTTATTTTAAAACCAAAGCAATTTAAACTCTGCTTCAGAGAAGAAAAAACAAAGTGTGTTGCATAGACCGGGTAGCCCAGAACCAACTTATATCTGCTGGAAATGTGTTGTGTTGCTGAGGTCGTGCTAAACATCGGGAGGGCTGGAGTAGGGAGGGGAAGTGGCAACAGGGTGATCAACTATTCTGTAGAAACAACAACAACAAAATGATGCTTCAAAGTCACACCATTTGATTCCACAACAATTAGTTCCAATGCTTTCAAAGGCTGAAGTATGAAAATCAAGTTAATGTTTTCAGGGGATGTATGTGATAACTTTAGCAGATTTCAGATTTAATTTAACTTTTTTAAATTAAAACACTATGAAAACAAGTTCTAGATTACAAGTTTGAAAAAATGTGAGTGTGCAGAAATTAAAAACTAACAACTTTAGTTTAACAAGGGACATCAAAAGTACCATTAAAAGATAAACGGGCGGTACACGCCTTTAATCCCAGCACGTGCAGAGGCAGAGACAGGAAGATCTCTTTGAGTTTGAGGCCAGCCTGGTCGACAGAGTGAGTCCAGGACAGCAACACAGAGAAACCCTGTCTTGGGAGAGGGGGAGGTGGAGGGAAACATAGATCATATAAACCATGTAACAAAGGGCTAATGCTAGGAATGAAAGGAGTTCAAAACCAAAGGAAAGAAGACTTGCCCAATAAAGAGTAGAAAAAAGTACTAACAGCAGTTCACAGAGAAAGCAACCCAGAAGGTCTGTATGCACAGGACTTCTCACCAGCTAACAGGAAGTTTGAACCATAATGAGCAAGTATGGACCCCAAGCATTCACAGAAATTTGAGTTAGCACAAACGTGGAAATTCTGGCGTGTGTGTAAACTAGTACATTGACGCTCCTAGCATGACTTGATGGTATTCCAGGACACCTCTGGAGTTTCTGTTTCTAGCTATTCACTGTGGTGAGGCTCTTACACAGCACACTGTGGGAAACTACAGTTTCCAAGCAGCTACCGCCTGTGCTCCGATAGGCTGCAAACTTCCTAAATTCCCACCAACAGGAGAATAAATGTGTTGTACAGTCTGGGTATAGCCATCACCTCGAATTCTTGGGAATGGCATTGTATTTACTTAAATTTTTCTGAATATTCCATACAAATTGCCTGTATATTATGATACAACTTGGGGTGGGACTAACCACAAAAGGTGTTTGTGTTTCTAGCTGGTGGAGTGTGCTTGCTGAGTGTGCTCAGGGACCTGGATTTTACTTCAGCATTACAAAAAAATAAGAAAATCCATTTATGCCCACTGCTTTCCTTCTACAGACAGCCTAAAGATTATTTCATGCAACCTGTTAATCTTGTGCATCTAACCAAATTTCATAATATAGACTTTTCTACTTGTGGTGTCATGGTTTTGCTTTTAAAGCATTTCAAGTGCAGATTTTTAAGTGAAGAGTGATTAACTTGTATGTTCACAAAATAAAGTGTACAGCAGGTAAAATAAACTCAAGGCATATATACAAAATACTGCAATTAAAGTTGAAAGCATCACACTTGCAAAAGAAAGTCAGAGACAAGTTCCATAGAAAAGCAATTGCTGCAGTGTGAATCAGTGTGGCATTGAGACAGGGTCTAAGGTATGCTATTTAGATACTTTCTGTGTATGCTGTCTTTTGTGTCTTTGCATTTATAAGTTTGTGTACTGCTGCTCTTTTGCTTTTGGATGTTTTCTAATTTTAAAAAAATCGCATGATAAATGTAATCTGTATAGTGATACTTTAATGAGCACATACTCAGTAAACAACTGCAATGAAAAAAGAAAAGAAAGAAAGCCGAGCAGCAGTGACAAAAACTCTTAAACCCAGCACTCAGGGGTGGGGGGGTAGGCAGAGGCAGATCATGGTGAGTTTGAAGCAGCCTGGTCTACAGAGTGAGTTCCAGGGCAGCCAGGACTGCACAAAGAGACCCTGTCTCAAAAAAAATAAAAATAAAAATAAAAATAATGCTACACTGATTCACATTGCAGCAATTGCTTTTCTATGGAACTCTTTTAACCTAGAGTTCTTGGAAAGAGTATATTTCACTGTAGATAATTTTAAACATAGTTTATATCAGTATTCAAAGGATAAATAATTACTTCTGTTTTAATACTGTGGCCAAACAATTAAGTTTTAGTTTTACACAGGGAAGGTAACCATACCCATGTGAAACATGGAGTCACTAGGAATATACCACTTGGCTTTTTTATATTTTGTCTTTTGTGCGTGTGCCCGTACGGGGGCACACATGTAGTTTTGTGCATATGGACGTTAGATGTTGACAAGAGGTGTTTTCCTCAGGTGGTCTCTCATCTTGAGGCAGTGTGTCCATTGAACCTGGAGCTAAAGTGAGCACAGACAGCCACGGGCACGACCACCCTCCCTCCCTCTGCTCAGAGACTATCCCGCTGCAAAACTGTCCAGGGCCTCAAGGCCATGCGAATTAATGGAGGAAGACATACCCTGGCCATGTGCCATACCAGCCAGGAGGAAGACAACACATAGACTCCCTTCAACCCAGGACACACTTTTAGAACCTGGATACCAAGAAACTAAGGAATTATCAAGTCAAAGTTAAAGTACAAGTAAAGCTAAAGTATCAAGTCTTAAAGTACAGAGGTTTGAAACCTTGTTTGAACATGCTGGGTAGGCTCGGAATCACTGAGCTACATTCCCAGTTCACTTTTTACTCTTTATTTTTTATAGTGTTATGAACTGAACTGCATACATGCCAGACAAGTGATCTACTAACAAGCTATTTTTATTTTACTTTTGAGAGAATCACTCCGGTTCAGTCTGTGGCACAGGCAAGCCTTGGCTTTGCAATCCTACTGTCTCAGCCTTCAGAATGGTTAGGATTACAGGCTTGGCTTAAATCCAAGTGTTTTCTAGGACTCTTTGCTAAAGCTCATATTAGCTCAACAATCCCTATGTAGAGCAACAATGAACTGTGATGAAAACTAAAGCAAAAAGGAAGTCTGTCCATCTGATTCTAAGTGCCAGGAAATAGAAAGCGTTTATTTGGGACTCAAATAAGCCTCTAGATTTGAAATATTCTGCAGTTATTCCAGCGGCTAATGGCATTATGAATAACTCACCATAGTTACTGCAGGCAGAACTAAGAGCAGCCAGCTGGGAGCTGTGAGGGCCAGTGGCGCCATGCAGGGGTGCCAGGCCAGACTGCACGGCCTAGGGTCCCTCTCCACCCGGCTTTGCACTCTTCGCTTGTGACACAGAGACACCGAGTGGACTCCAAACTTCGTTGCTGCCCCAAATGACAGTGATGATTTAATTTTGTACATGTCATTATTTTCAATTAGGAACAATTGATGATTACAATAGATAAAACCCATATTTTAAAGAAAAACAAAGAAAACAAACTCAACTAATGCATATTAGAAAAGTCCTCTAGTGATGGCTATGTAAATAAGAACTGTGCTCATGGCTTTTATCAAACAAAATGCATATATTTCTACAATTATGAGTAAAATGAGTTAATAAAAATGAAATTAATGAAGTATAGTTTTAATTAGTTTCAAACTTTTTCTAGTGAGTTTTAAGATATTAGCACTGCATTTTCTTTATTTTTTAAAAATACTTATTTATTTTTATTCATGTGTTTGTGCTTACTCTAGTTTACATGTGTGCTATGGAGGCCAAAGGGGACTGGATCTCTTAGAACTGGAATTATCAGCAGTTGTAAGCCACCAGATGTAGGTGCTGGAAAATGAGCCCAGATTCTCTGAAGGACAATCAGTGCTCTTAACTCCTGAGACATCTTTCCAGCATTGTATTTTCAAAACATGGTTACTCCTCGTTTTCATTTGTGTCTTTCTTTAGCATAGCTGTAGGACTTGAACTAAGGACCTAATAAAAAGTAGGCGAGCACTTTCTCATGCAACTGCTCTCCCATCCCCATGTGGCATGTTTTCAGTGCCTGCTTTGATCTGTGCTAACTCTTCAGAAAGCCTTTTAATTATACAATAGCTTCTTTAACACAACTGGTTTCTGGGCTCTTTCCTGTGCAAATCTAGAATTTAAAGCATTTGCAAAGATAAAATAGTAGATTGCTCATGGTTCAGCTTTCAGTTTGTTGTCTACTGCTCTAAATTTATGTCTCAAGCAGAAAGGATCTCAGAATAAATGTACGAAAAGCAAGGAAAAGTCTCAAGGACAGAGAATCAGCTCAAATCTCTAAGTCAAAGATGACATGTCATTTAATAAGATAGCATTTCAACAAAAGAGAATTGGTGACAGTGGAGGAAAAAGAACAAAAGTTGGTGGCAACGATATTGTTAACATTTACAGACTCTTCATACTCTATCCCTAGAAAATCTGGCTAGCCCTGGTGTTTAAATATAATCCATGGGTTAATTCCATCTAAAATTTGTTGTTTGAGACAGGGTCTCACTTTGTAGTCCTGCCAGGCTTGGAACTTACTTCTTAGCCGATGCTGGACCTCAAACTCACAGAGATTCTCCTGTGTTACCTCCCAAGTCCTGGGATTCTAGGTGTGCTCATGTCCAGCCCTTATAAACATTGTTGTGTTTATAGCCATTAGTTAGAAACTAAAAAACACTCTGTATTAGTTTTATATTTAATTATAATTTAAAATACGTATTTGAGTTTAAATTTGACTAATCTTTACAATTCTGTTAATTATAGTTGATAGTCTCGACCACCACCAACTTGCTGGATTTTTATTTTACATAAGCTTAAAACTGCTTATGTTTTATTTAAGTTTAAATTACTTGTGTGATTTTTTTGGCAGTGCCCTTTTAATAAATGATTTATTTTTATTTTATGTGCATTCATGTTTTTGTCTGATGTGTGTCTGTGTGAGGGCGAAAGATTCCCTGGAACTGGAGTTACAGTTATGAGCTGCCAAGTGGGTACTGGGAATTGAACTTAGGTCCTCTGGAAGAGCAGCCATCTCTCCAGTCCCTTTCATGATTTAAAAAAACAAACAATTTTTGTGTTCAAAATTAACATCAGGTGGCACTAAAATAAACTTTTAATTAATATTTAGTCTTGCAAGTGGTAAAAAAAAATTAAAAAAAAAAAGACTTTGAAAAACACATCTGCAAGGCCCAAATTGTTAAAGGGTGAAAAAGAGCAAAAAAATTTTTTATCAAGTATATTATGGTCCTTCTACTCTTTCTCAAAAACTTTCAAGTGACCTCTTGGGTATTTCTTTCCTAGAAATCATAGAAAATCAACCATACAATGTAATCTGGCCTTCAGTTTGGGTTTCCCCTGGAGTGTAGATACTGATGTTTGAGCCTTCACTTCCTGACAAGGTGCTTAAACAGCCACTGTTTCTTTGAGGTTTTATCTATGGGGTTCGTGTCTTTTGGGCTCATTAAGCACATTTCCAGAGATTACAATGTCAATAACACCTAATTACTGGGCTGTGAGAAAGGTCTGCTTGAGTACATAAGATCCAGGGAGTGTGGGGAAGACAATGGGGCTCACATGCAGCACAGGCCAGCAGCAAACTGATTAATAATCTTATTGTGCTCACTTGGAATAATTACTACCAGTAAAAACGGCTCTGAGATCTTGCAGATAGTGTTGTGTCTTGTTTTTATTCCCTTCTATTAGCCACATTAACAAAAATCTTTAAACACTAGCTCTCTTTAGAACTCTCAAAACTTCCTCATAAAGAAGTCAGCTTGAACTTCTGATATTACATTGATTACGTTATCACCTTAATTCACTTTTCTCAAAGCATTGTATGGCACTAGCTACAGATTTCAGTTTACTGATGCCTGCTGGAAACAACGGTGAAGTCGTTTTAATTGTGCACCTACTGCCCAGAGCCTCGTTGCTTTCACATTGCAAATTAAAATATAGTGCCAGATTTTCGTCTGGGGTTACATTAGAAACAGCTCTTGAAGAGAAGCAGCTGGAAGAATTAACTCCACAGGTTTTCCAGTATCTTATTTCACCCTCTCAACCAGTGCACAGGGTAGGGAAGCTGCCTCTCACACAGCAGAGGAAGCTGCCCTGGGTAACTGAGTGAAAGGAGTGAGCTGAGGCTGGAGTGAAAGTCTGAGAGTCTCCTCAGCCCTCGTTCTTCCTCATGAATTAGAGAGTGTCCCAAAAGTCTTGCTGAAACAAGACTGCACTTGGGCCTACATGCAAGCTGGGTCAGACAACCCAGGCCACCTGGGCCTGGGTGCAGGGCTGAATGCCTGGTCCCACTGTTGGTACAACCACAGCAGTGTGCCAACCCTTGAGGCACTCGTGGGAGCCACCTGCAAAGTGGGGGCCCTCCAGGGGCTGCTAGTGAGGATCACAGTTAGAACTCGAGAAGCAGTTAGAACCACTTCTTCCTGCTACATGTCAGCTGGACGTACTTCCAAAGAGTATTGTGGTGTGAAAGTAAGGCCTAAAAACTTAATTCTTTGGTGCAGCCAGAACCCTGTAACACAGAGGGTTATTGCTTTCATGTTCAATGGGGGCATTGTAAATATCAATACTGATTTGAATATTTTGAACAACTAAGAAAAATATAAACCAGTGACTTCGAAGAGTCCACTTATAAGAGCCCAAAGTCTTGGGTAGCTAAGAGACATGAGCTCAAATCCCAAGCACCATGTAAAAACTAGTCATGGCTGCAAGTGCCTGTAACCTCAGCATTAGGGGCAGACAGGTGGATTCTAAGAACTTATCCAGCATAGCCAAGAAGACAAGCCCCCAGTTCAATGAGAGATCTGTTTCCCTGCAACAAAGCAGGGAGTGACAAAGGAAGACACCCAATGCCCAACTCTGGCCTCCGAGTGTAGATACATAGGTGAACATATCACACATTCATGTGTGTGCAACACACACACACACACACACAGTTCCACATGTTTCCTTGCCAAATATATTACTGTGCACACTTTCATGGTGTAGGAGATGATGAAAGAAAGCCAGGTGTGGTGGTACACGCCTGTCATACCAACATTCAAGGAGCAGAAGCAGACGAATCTCTGAGAATTTGAGGCCAGCCTGGTATACAAAGCGAGTCCAGAACAGCCAAGGCTACACAGAGAAACCCTGTCTCAAAAAAATAAAACAAAACAAAAAGCCAAAAAACAAAACAAAACAAAACAAAAAACCCCAAAAAGTGATAAAAGTTTGTTTATAGTTCAGATACATATTAACTGTAGAGCTAATGCCTCATCAGTATATTTGTGAATAAGTGCTTAAAAATACTAGTAACGTTATTTTCTAGGAGCCACAAACGTTATTTTCTTAAACTACAAAGTAGCCGGGGAACTTGAGGGAGCTTGGAATGAGGGCGGTGAAGACAATGTGGTTCTGTGACAGTGGTTCACGGATGCTTCCGACCACAAGCCTCTGAAAGCTGTGCTCTAGGAAGATTTATCCACTCCCCAAATTACTGAGTTAGTTACTCAGCTTCTTATGTTCACTTACTTGTTTTTCCTTAATAAAAATGGAAATTTTAGTTTTGGTAAATTTTGGGTCATCTGGAGCTAATTAACCAGAAACTTTGATTAAGTGGGTTATTTCTCAGCATTATATTCAGAGAGAGGAAGAAAATGGTATGGGAAGGTTTTTTTTAGAGATTTGTTTCTCTTTCTCTTTTTTGTCCAGAAGCATTATGGTGGGAACATCTTTCCTAGTGTAGATTAACAGCCAGAATCACCGTCGTCATGGTTATTTGAAAACTCACGGTCACATAAGGTATTTATATCCCATCTGATTTCTGTGACAAAAAAGTGAAATAATGATCCTAACTCTGCATTTTCCATTTGCAAGGATGGGGAAGGCTGGGTGGTGTCTAGTGCATGTGAGCTGCTCTACCATACACATGCCCAGCAGTTATTTGTGCTACTAATACCTTAAGTGGACCTTGGAAAAATATTTCCTTGCTTCTGCAAAGTCAATTAAAAATTACTTAGGTGAAGCTGGGCATAGCGGTGCACTTCTTCAACCTCAGCACCTGGGAGGCAGAGGCCTCCCTGTGACTTCCAGGCCAGCCTGGTCTACAGATCGAGTCCAGGATAGCCAAGACTACAAAGAGAAAACAAACAACCACTGACCCGGCACCAGCAGTGCATATGATCACAGGAAACTTTCCTACTGTGCAGAAACCCAGGAGAAGAGATTCATCAGGCTTTCTGCAGAGACCAGGATTTAAGCTCTCATCAAGCATACCCCATGAACAGAGTCTCTTGTCAACTTTTAAACATGTCTAGAGATGCCAAACAAATCGCTCATTTAGTGATCAGACAAGATCCATGATCACATTTCAAAATAACAATATGATATATGATGTTGGCTTTCCAGGGCTGGTGATGAGCTATAAGTGAAGAATTCCCTTCTCTAATCCTGAAGACTAGAGCTGGGATCTCACAGATACTTAGCAAATGCTCTCCACTAAGATCTGTCTTCAGCCCACGAGCACCTTTGGGTCCATGTCTCTGCCCTCCTCCTGAGCATGATCACTCTTATTTAATATTAGATTCCAGGCTCAGAGAAAAGTTTTACAGATGTGTATAGACAAAATAAATCTTAGCATAAAAACACTTCCAGTTTGAAGTTCTGTAAGGATTGATCAAAGAGAAATTCTCAAGAAACACTTTCCTTTATGTGTTAATTATTAAATTGGATAAATAGGCATTTAACTACGGCTCCAGAATTTTGATTTTTTTCATTCTGTTCTGTAATCTAGTAAAAAGAAATGAAATTTTAACTGAGACAACTTCTGAGTCTGAAGAATGACAGAATTCACTTTCAACTAGCAGCAATCAGAATACAGAAATGTATGACGTTTATAAATTGGCTTAAAAGTCCCGTGTTGGTGTAATGTTCATATGGAATGTATACGATTTACCCTTGTTCATTCAAATGCTGATTTCTCTACCCACCTATCTTGTTTCAATCAAGACACTGCATTGTGATGCTTATTCTAAGCACCACTTGTCTCAAGTTTGTGTAAACATGCCACCATTTGTTCTCTAAATTGTCAATACAGCAACCAGCCACAATGTTGAGCAATGGAGAGGGTAGGGTGGACATCCTGTTCCAGAGGGGAAGAGAAGGAAGCGAATATATGGGGAGCAGAGGTTGGCAGGAGAGAACTTGGAACCATGAGAAGAGATGAGCCGGACCTAAAATATGACTAAAAGCAAGTAAAATGGGTGAAATCTGAATGGTAGGAAGCTATGCTGGCTTGGAGGTATAGGATGGAATAACTATTGCCCAGCATTGTGCTCTAGGTTAATTAAATAAATCCTAGTCTCTGTGTGGTGATTTGGGTATAGAGCTGGATTAGAATTAACTGCTGATTAACTAAAAGATAAATCAATAATATATATTAATTACTCACAACAGTCCCAATTTCATTCACAATACCAAATACCTTCAGCTAAACAAGAAAAGCGAAATAAGGAGAGAAATTTTGTGAGGTGTGATACCAACCTGGACTATGGATTGAGGCTCAGAAGAGGGGATGGAAGAGCAGGAGAACTGAAGGTTAGTCAGTCTTGTGTACTCATCCTCCGTGTGGACTTCTTTCTCTAACAATGAAGGTCTTACCTTGCTTTCCTCTGGTGCTGTGAGGGACGCCAGGGTCCCAGGTGTGCTAGGTTGGCACTGTGGGAAACACCTCTGCTCCCACCAGACTCTTACCTTTTGAGGATTGTGTAAAGGTTTCCTGGTCACTGGGTATGTCCATAAACTTGTGCTCCATCTGCACACGAACCAGAAAGTTTCATGACTGAGCTCAGTAATAGTAACAGATTAAACGTTCAATATTGAGAAACAGTTGACCTACCATGGCTGAGTGGAAAACATTTGTAGTCAAGGTTGTCTCATTCATGTTGGAGTGTACATACAAGGGCTTAACTCTCTGAAAGACACAAGCGGCAGGTACTGAGGGTCAAGGGCAGACCATAGTCATAGTAAATGGACTCTCTATGTATTAGTCAGGCTTCTCTAGAGTAGCAGACTGATAGAGTGAACCTGTGTATATAAAAATGGGCTTTTTTAGAGTGGCTTTCAGATCTGACTATTCCAACAATGGCTTTCTTCCTATGAATGTTCAAGAATCCAGTAGTTGTTCAGTCTGTGAAAATAGGTGCTTTTGTTATATGCTGGAATCCCAAAGAAGTAGGCTCTAAGCTAGTGAGAGCATGAACTTGCCGGTGAGAATGAGGATAGGCAGGCAAAGTGCAAGAGCTTCCTTCTTCCATGTCCTTTGAGTTGGATGCCACCAGATGTGGCCCAGAGTCAGAGTGGGTCTTCCCAATACAATGATTCCTTCAGGAATTTCTCACAGCTGTCCCCAGCTGGTTTTTAGTTTAGTCCAGATGTAGTTAAGTTGACAACCAGGAATAGCCATCACACTCTTTAACTCAAGTATGACATGAAAACTGCTTCTAACTTATTTGTTAAAAGATGGAGAAATTCTTTCCATTGGTTTAGAATTGGTTTAAACAAATGGTGGCGTGTGCCTAGAGTCCCACCTAATCAGCTGGATAGGCGGGAGGATTGTTTAAACGGGAAGCTTGAGACTAGCTTGGGCACTGTAGGCAACAGGTAGCAGCAAAGGTTTGTTCACTGCTTTACTGAGGCTATTTTGAGAAACAGTTCAAGAAAACTATTCTCCTTAGTGTCTTTTGGTAAGTCTTTTTTCTTTTGGTTATCCCTCCAACTTGGGATTTTCTACAAGTCGGCCCTCCTTGTACATAGTTTTGTGTTTGTAGCTTCAAGTTAGAGTGGATAGAAAACACTAAAACAAAAACAAATTGAAAAAAAAACCAACTCTAAATTGTTTCTGTAATGAACATGTATAGACATTTTCCCTTGTCATTGTTCTCTCAGCAACACACTATAGCAACCATCTACATGATATTAATTATGTATTCAATGAAGAATATATAGCATTAGGTAGAACAAGTAATCTAGAGGGACTTAAAGTCTGTGGGAGGATTGTAAAACATCACACGTTCTAAGTCTTTAGTACTAGGTCTTGAGCCTCTAAGGATCCTGGTACTTCCGTGGTCCTGGAACTAATGTTCTTCAGATATGGAAGGGCATCAAGCAGAAACAGTCCAGAAGTCATAAGGTAACTTTAAGTCCCAAATAGCTGCTGGGAGCTTCAGCAATGTGACCAGATTGCTAAGAACGGACTGGCAAAAAAAAAAAAAAAAAAAAAAAAAGGACAAACAAGCGAGAGACTTTGTGCTGGAAACTCCGAGCAGCAGCACGCAGGCAAACAAGCGCGAGACTTTGTGCTGGAAACTCCGAGCAGCAGCACGCAGGCAAACAAGCGCGAGACTTTGTGCTGGAAACTCCGAGCAGCAGCACGCAGGCATGGCTGCTGCAGTGTGGCAGGTGAGACAGCTCCAGGTGCAGTGTGCGCTCTCCAGGAACAGCCCAGGGTCTTGTGTGCCGCTCAGCTTTCACGGTTGCCCCTTATTTACTTCCTTGTTCTCTCACGGTGAGTGTATTCATTTAGGCATTTAGGCAAGTGTATAATCCCCATACATTTTTTTTTCTATCCCTGTAGTCTAGTCTCACAAAGGGGTATGAGATTAAATGATTAATAGGGAAAAAAAAACCACTTAACCTACCACAGGTGAGTGAAAAACAACCTGTCAGCTTCGATACCGCTGACTGTGGAGTGCACCCCAACAGCATGTGAGATGAGGCTACGGGAATAGAAAATGCAGGCACAAGAATATATGACCTCAGGGAATGAAGGCAGGAGACAGTGGAAGTGAATGGACTGTGAGAAATCCAATGAAATTGGGGATCTGATCCAGAAAAAATTACAACTAAGTAAAACATAAGAGAAAAATTTAAACCCAAACAAGACCTCAATTTCTTACATTCCTCAAAGATGTTCTAACCAGTGGAAAATATAATCAAGGTGCCAATGAGATGGCTCAGAACTTGCTGTTCTTCCAGAGAACCTGGGATCAGTTCCCAGCACCCACATGGGAGCTCACACCCATCCAAAACTCCAGTTTCAGGGAATTCAACAGCCTTTTGGGGCTCTAAGCATGCACATGGTACACGTATGCACATACAGACAAAACACTCAAACACATAACATCTTAAAAAAATGAAAAATATAATCGTGAATGATGTTAGATGTAAGACTAAGTTCCTTTTGCTTTGAGGACATTTGTCTAGCTTAATGAACACATGTAAGCATGGTCAGAGGCTCCTTTAACCCAGAGCTAGAGGACGCAACTCAGAATCTACTTACAATGTGTGACTCAACACACCCCTAGCTCTACAATGAATCTGCCATCTTAGTGATGAGAAGAGGATGAATGTAACAGGCTGAGGTAAGAAGACAGTGCCTGCCGTATGCACAGTGCATGTCAACCAAGCCTGTAAGAGGACTGAGGTTTTTTCAGATAATGCTATCTGCTAGCTTGCCAGAAGGCATAGTATTAAAAATGAAAGGGGATCCTTATTATTGATTTGTTTGCAGCAAATATGATAAAACACCATTGGCAAAGGAGACTCAAGAAGCACAATTCAACAAATAAAAGAACTGACAGTGTATTTTTAAGGAAAAGATACAATTGATTCTAAAAGTACATGCAATTTCTAAGCATATAAAGCAATGGAGATGAAATTGGAAAAGAAGAATAAAAATCCAAGGGCTTACATGACCTGAGGTTGTTAGTGAGAATGCATAAGACTTGCAAAACAGACCCACAAAAAAAAAAATCACAACAGGACAGTGCTTTGAACTAGACCAATGGATTCACAGTTGATTACTGGTGATACTAGGGAAAAAAAATACCAAAATAAGGCATTCACATGGACTGTGAAAGAGCACCTACGCTGGGTTGGGAGCACCAAAGGGAGCAGAGCCTTCCGCAGAGAGAACAGCTTCACTGGTCTTCACTAAATGAAAAAGGGTCTTTTTACCTTGTTGTGTTGGTGCAAGCCTAAAATCCACGCACTTGAGAAGCTGAGGCAGGAGGATGGGAAGTTTGAGCCAGCCTTGACTGCATAGTGGGACACTACTCAGCCTCAAAATAAAATAACTCTGAATTCCAGAGTGCTTAGGAAATGGCAGCAGAGACATACAATGAATTCAGAAGATATGGCTGAACAGTTAAATTCACCTGCTGCACATTCATGAAGACCCTAGTTCAGATCCCAGCACCCATGCAATAAACCAGGTATTTGATGCTCACTTGAGATCCCAGCTCTGCCAGGGGCAGATAGAGGAGGACCTAGAACTTTCAACCCACTGAGAAATCGTGGCCTCCAGGCTTAGAGGTGGAAGAATGAGAGAGGATACCCAACCGCATCTTCTGCCTTCCTCCCTACAGGTGCATAATACCTACATAGGTACCTGCACACCCACACCCATCCATCAATTAATCAACAAACAATAAAACAATGTTTAAAATACATATAATGTCTCAATACATATACCTGACAAAAAGTGTTCCCAAAATACATAACACACTACTATAGGTCAGTAACAGTTCAAAGTGGACAGCAGTGAGGGAATGGGGTCAATCAAGGGGCTGTTTCATGGTTCTAGAATTTCAGTTCCAAAAAATGGAGGAATTGTGGAGTCCAATTGTCCAGCAGTGAGAATGTAATTAACATTATCAGAATTGTGCACTTAAAAAGATTAAAAAGGCAAAATTTGTTATGTCTTAAATAATTTCAAAAGATCTTGATCCTTCCCAGAAGAATATCTAGGAATGGCCAGTGAAGACACTGAAAATGAAAATAGCAGTGAGGTACCATAGTTTTAAAGATACTGTTTATAAAGATAACATTAAAAACATAAAGAAACAATGCCAGGCATGGTGGTGCAGGCCTTTAATCCCAGCCCTCAGGAGGCAGAGGCAGGTGGATTTCTGTAAGACCACCCTGGTCTACATAATGAATTCCAGGACAGCCAGAGCTACATAATGAGCCTATGTCTCAAAAACCAGCCAACCAACCAGACAAGCAAACAAAACCCCACAAACAACTATTAACAAAAAGTGACACTATCAAGAGAGCAGGCAGAGCTCCTCAAAAAGATGGTCAATTGGCAATGCTAACCTTCTTGAATGGTATGGTGTGATTTAGGCATCTAGACTAGACCAGTTCTTTGTAAATTCTGGGTATTAGTCCCTAGTCTGAAGGATAGCTAAAAGATCTCTTATTTGGTGTGCTACGTGCTCTGTAGTTTCTTTCACTGTACAAAAAAACTTCTCAGTGTCACCTGGTCCCATCTGTTGACACTTGGGGCCAGTTCCTGTGTTATTGACAATCTTTTCAAAGAGTTCTCATGTACCCCAATGTTCTGCTGGATGTCCCCTGTATTTTCCTCTAACTGTTCCAGCATTTCTGATTTTTTAAAATTAAGACCATTGTTGAATGGACTGTTTTGCCCCTACTTGGTGTTTCTTCCAACTTCATCAAAAATTAGGTGGCCATAGCTTTAGCGTTTTATGTCTGAGTTCTCCATTTTTCTCCCTGGGTGTTACTGATTGTATCGGTCTCTACCTTACTGTTTGTCTTTATGTCAGCACCAGGCAGCCAGTCTCACTACAGCTCTGCAGTGTAATACAGGGCCAGTATTATGTGGTTTTTTTCTTCTTTTTAGGATTGTTTAGAGTATTTGGTCTTTTATGGTTTCGTTTGGATTTTTGCCCCTAGATCTGTCAAATATGACATGGGAATTTTGATGGATGTTATATTAAATGTGTCTATTAATTTGATAGTGTAGTCATATTTACAGCTTAATTCTGCTAGCCCAAGGAGCTTGGAAGTTCTTTCCATTGTCAAATGTCTTTTTTTTTTTTTTCATTTCCTATGAAAATCTAAACTTTCATTATAGAGGTTTTTCACTTTTTTTTTTTTTTTTGCCTAGCTTTATTCTTGGCACATAATTTTTTTGAGCTATTATGAGCAAAATATTTTTTTCTGATTTCTTTGGCCAGGAGAACATTGCTGATGTTTGCTAAGGCTAGTGTTCTTTTATAAATACTAACTTTTGTAGCCAGCAATTTTATTGTTATTATATAACATGAGTTTTCTAGGAGATTCTGTGGTGTCTTTAAAGTACAAAATTGTGTTATCTGCAAATAAAGATAGTTGAATTCTTTGTTTGAACTTTGAAAAAAAAAGATTTGCTAATCACCGAAAAGCTTGATTGTTGCCAGCTATGTGGAATTTGACTGCAACCTCAGCATCCAATAGGTGGAGGCAGAATGATCATGAGTTCAAGGCCAACCTCAGTTTTGTAGTGAGTTCAAAGCCAGCTGGGGCTACGTGAGAATCTGTCTCAAATAAAGCATAACTCCCCTTGCCCTCAAAAAACACTGGAAATGTCTGGCTGAGTGACACAGCTTTCTTGTGGAACTTTCTGTTTTGTTTGTCCAGCTGAATAAATTTAAGATGAGTATTGACACCAAGTGAATTTGCAGCCTTCAGTGAGAAGAAAAAAAGGCAGGAAAAAGGATACTTTGCATGTTCTTCTCTGTGTAGGCCAGTTTTGGGCCATTTTAGGAGAGAATTCTTTAGCTCCTCAGATTTCTACATGGATTTGGTTACAAATGCTATGGCTGCTTCAGAACACCTTGATCTGGAGTAACTTATACCTAAAAAATGGTCTTAAAAGTAATAACTGTTGAAAAGTATTTGAAAGAACATCGTTTAAGACTATAAGCTGCTTGTAATTCTTTATATTTATTCCCTCACACATTACATTCAGACTGCAGTTTCCCTCCCTCGTCTCCTCCTAGCACCCAACCCCTTCCCCGAGCCACTCTTGTTCTGCTTCCCTTCAGAAAAGGTCAGGCCTCCCAGGGATATCAACTCAACATGGCGTATCAAGCTAAAATAAGGCTGGACAAGTCAAACCAGTAGAAGGGGGAAAGTCCCCAAGAAGGCAGGGACAGCCCCAACTCTCACTGTGAGGAGTTCCACAAGAACACCAAACTACACAACCGTATCATGACTGTAAACCTCTTAAAGCAGCCCTCTACTCTCTGTTTCTTATGCTGTAAAAAACACATGACTGATCCAAAGCAGCTGTATCATCACAGTGTAGCAGAAGCTTATGAGAGTTGCTACTATGTTGGCTGACCTGTCAGTGGAAATTTACCAGATCTATTTATGTACCAAATAATATAAAAAATACAAATGCCACCATTTACTTTCATAAGCAGTTTTCTTCTGTTACAGCAGGTTAAGTAGCAGTCTATTTCAGAGCTGGATTTGATCTACAGGCCTTTTATGCTGTGGTCTGAGTAGGCTCTGTTGTGCCACTAAGGTTCACAGAGTAGAGACTTGATCTCTAATGTGGCACTAACGTATGAGACTTCAAGAGCTGGGGCCTAGTGGAAGGTCCTCACGTCACTTTGGGGTGTGCTCTCAGAAGGTGGTTCTCAAGCAACGCTTCAGTTTTCACTACATGGTGATTTGCATGGAGCAAGCCTGGTACTCTTGTCCTCTCTGCTTCCTGGATCAGAATGTGAACATGTGTTCTAATAGACTCTCCTGCCACTGCTGCTTGTCATGAAGTGATGCAGCCAAAGGGCAGGTCTTGCCACCAGCCTGCACTGCATCATTTGTACTTTGAGACTCTAACTGTGAGCTAAGTGAACCTCTTACTTCAAAGGTCTTAGGTATTTTGTCATAATGAAAATTTGGTCAGTATAGTTTTTACTCCAAAATGAATGGCTTGGAACTTACTCCTTCTTTTCTTTAGAAGTGACAGGAGCCTTGAACCGTGAGCTTTTATACTCCCATATCATCTGTGGTCAAAGATGAACAAATGGGCAAACACTACCATCTAATACAATTAGCCTGTTCTCTAAGATTTCCACTGGCTTCTATCATCGCTCAAGAATCATGCCGCGTTTTAACCATCTTGTGAGACATCCGTGTCTCACACTAACTGTGCTCTTTGGGCCACTGCACTTTGTCCTGTCTCCACAGTAGCTAGTAGAGTGACTGCTGGGTATTATCTGTAGAGCCTGTAATGTGAGAGGAGGTCAATAAAGAATACGTGTCTTTTATAGACACAAATACTTATGTTCAAAGTATTCCATGTACTTACAACATAATTGAAGGAGGTGTCAGAAATCATTGCAAACTGCCGGAAAAGTGTGTGTCTAGTGAACATCTCATCCTTTAGGACATGAAAGCTGCAACAAAAGAATGGATAGGCATAAGATGGACAGGCATGAGATGACAGGCATAAGATGGACAGGCATAAGATGGACAGGCATAAGATGGACAGGCATGAGATGACAGGCATAAGATGGACAGGCATGAGATGACAGGCATAAGATGGACAGGCATGAGATGGACAGGCATGAGATGGGCAGGCATGAGATGGGCAGGCATAAGATGGACAGGCATGAGATGGACAGGCATGAGATGGGCAGGCATGAGATGGGCAGGCATAAGATGGGCAGGCATGAGATGGGCAGACATGAGATGACAGGCATGAGATGGACAGGCATGAGATGGGCAGGCATGAGATGGACAGGCATGAGATGGGCAGACATGAGATGGCAGGCATAAGATGGACAGGCATAAGATGGGCAGGCATAAGATGGACAGGCATAAGATGGACAGGCATAAGATGGGCAGGCATAAGATAGGCAGGCATGAGATGGACAGGCATAAGATGGACAGGCATAAGATGGACAGGCATGAGATGGGCAGGCATGAGATGACAGGCATAAGATGGGCAGGCATGAGATGGACAGGCATATAAGGTAAGAACAACACATATCAGGTGTGTAGGAACCACACTAAAATTTTTAAATACTGGGGCTGGAGAGATGGCTCAGAGGTTAAGAACACTGGCTGCTCTTCCAGAGGTCCTGAGTTCAATTCCCAGCAACCACATGGTGGCTCCCAACCTTCTATAGCGACATCTGGTGCCCTCTTCTGGTCAGCAGGCATACATGCAGGCAGAACACTGTACACACAATAAATCTTAAAAAAAATTAAATATTGCCAAATAAAAATATAAGACATTAATTTAAACTTATTTCTTTTTCCTTAAAAACAACTACATATCCTGAAAAAAATATAGAAGTGATAGCAATGCCTACCCCTGCAAGCCCAGACTCACAGGTTCTCACTGAAATGAAGGCACTTTTGAGAAATGTCTGTTTCTAGATCTGAGGCAACAAATATGCGAAGAGAGTTTGGGCTATGTTATTCTGCTAGAAATCATCATAGATTAGGTCAAAACTGTGCAGTCTTCATCCCGGGAAGGTTCTTGCTGACTTACGGTTGGAGAAATTAAGCATCAGAAAGAATAAGAACCACAATTTACAACTTAGAAAATATTTAGCTCTATTTTCATTGTGGATTATGCTGAAATGAGGAGATTCATTGTTAGAGATACAAGGTCTGGAGAGGCAGGAGCATGGCTGAACATGCTCTTCTTAGTGATTGCAAATGAACAAAAATATTACAGCAAAATGGGTGGCACTGGGCTGGAGAGATGTCTCTGTTAAAAGCACTGCCTTCTCTTTCAGGGGCCTGGGTTTCAACTTACAGCACCCACATGGCAACTCACAACTGTCTGTAACTTCTGTTCCAGGGGATTCAACACCCTCACACAGACATACAGTCAGGCAAAAACCCAATGCACATAAAATACAAATAAATAAACAATTAAAAAAAAAAACCCCGGAGTTTCTCAGTATTGTCTAGCAAGGGCAAGGCTCTGGGTTCCATCCACAGTATCAACAAAACAGAACAAAAGGGAGCAACAGCAGCAGCAGCAATGACAAAACGGCTAATACTTTTTGAATTTTCTTGAATGTCCTCCCTTTTTGAACATGCATGTTTATAAACATTATTTACAGCTATGTTAATACAATGCCTGCTCCACTTTACATTTGGGAGCAAATGGCCTCTTCCACAACTTCAGGAGGCCATAAAAGACAAATTCACAGCAAGAGCCTCACTGACCCTGAATTTAGATCATGAGAATTGACACTTTTGAGATCAGGAGTCTTAGGGCATGTTTAGAGTTGAGCTGACACTGTAAAGGGTGGCCTGGAGGAAGGAAGACTTGAAGTGCCCTGGGATGGCATTTTGTGTGTAGGAAAAACAAATATTTGGGGTGAAAATGGAGGCCATGGTAGACTGAATATTCCTCAGCACCAACATGCCCATTCCTTCTTTGTAATGTGCATGGTGTGCATGCTTGTCTGTAGGTGTGTTCTGCTCCCTCACCTCATGCCTGTTGCCAGGGCACTGTCCACTCCATTTTTCACTGTCTTTCAACTGCTCTATGATTTCTTGCTTTTTCCTCTTGTATGTGAGCACATGCACACACCACAGAGCACATGCAGAGGTCAGAGGATGGCAGAAGAACTGTGGCAAGTTCAAGACCTACTTGGGTTGTAGAGTGAGACCTTGGACCAAACAGACAAAAATATAAAATATGCATTTTCTAGGGCACAAAATACCAGCAGATACGTGGAACTGAACAGGGTACAGAGAAGACATTTTCCCTGAGGAGGGGATTTATGCTCCCATCTGGTATTGTTTCTGGTATCACATGAGATCTTGGTTGACAGGCAGTCCTAACTCCTTCAGGTGGAGGATTTACACATGATGGCTAGAATATGCTTATGACATGCAGGGCAAACAGTATGTCATTGGCCTGCAGAGTGAATCTAGTGTATTAACATAACAAACGAGTTTTGAGCGTGACTACACTGGCCTACATCAGTCCATTACTGCTCTTCACTATTACATTTCTTGCAATATGTGATAAATAAGAAAATGTGGGAGAAATTATGTGGGAACAAATGAGCAGGAAACGCATTTTTCTTTTTAATGCTCACATGATAATATAAAGGAAAAACGCCTTTCTTTTTTTTTGGAGACAAGGTTTCTCTGCATAGCCTTGGCTGTCCCGGACTTGCTCTATAGACCAGGCTGGCCTCACAGTGAATTGCCTGCCTCTGCATCCTCGAGTGCTGGGATTAAAAGCATGTGCCACAGTGCCCAGATGGAAAAGAAGCTTTAATCTATATAATATTTATACCAATACAAACATTAGATACTGCTATACAGGATTTTATTTCTTCTTTCTCTCCATCCTCACTTGATCCTCTCGTTTCCTTCTCTCCCTCCCCATACATGTTTTCTCAGTGTTTCATTTATGTAGTCCAGCTTGTCTCTGAACTTACTGTGAAGCCAAGGCTAGCCTCATATTCCTAGCAACCCTCCTGTCCCAGCCTCCCAAGTGCTGGGATTATGGGTGTGTGCTACAACAAGCATCTGACTCAGATATTCACAGCTGCACTGTCGCCATCACAAAAGAGAGTAGAGGAAGAAAAGAATGAATGAAAAAAAAGAAAAAGGAAAAAAGAAAAAAGGCAAAGATAATTCAGAAAGAAGAAATTAATGATCATGTGAAAGTGAGAGACTAAGGATGGGCAAGTAAAGGATCTAATACATGAAGCAGATTTTGAAGATGATGCAGACCAACTTTCATCATTATGTGCAAACTGCTGCTGCTGAAAAGATGTCTGGATATGCTAGGTTACATTCAGGATGGAAACAATAAGCTAAAGAATGAGAATTTTGAATTCCTCTTTCCTTTACATGACTTTGAATGTGTTTCTATTCTATACCAACTATGTTCCATTTCATATTTAAAGTACATGAGGCCATTTAGCATTAGTTACTATATAAAGAAAACACAGGGGTCCTCATTGCCTCAAAAGATGTATTTCTACAAATCAAACTGTGTAGATCCCCATACTGTACCTGTTCCTGAGGATGAAGAATTTCCTCTCCCAGTTTTTGTTGATGCGCTCTGTTTCCTTCTTACACCTGTAACACATTTGCAGGTGGTTACACAGTGTCTTGGCTTCAGATGGGCAGCAATGCAACATTAAACTTCGTACCTCTCTATCTTCTTCTTCTGGTCCTCCAGCGCCTGTTGTAATTTCTGTACTTCATACTCCAAAGCTTTTTTTTCATCTTCCTTTTAACAAAAAAACGCAAAAAACACAGCACAGGTTAAGGACATGAATGGTACCATGTTTTCCTCCTAAGTGAGGAAAGTCTATTTCTGCTAACTAATAAACAAATCCTGATTACTACCAACAGTGAGAGAAATGCTGAGATCTTGAGAGAACAGTAAGATTCCCTTGAAAATTCAGAGAGGTCAGAAGTCACACTTTGCAGGCATATACTTCTATTTCCTGTAAATCAGCTTTGTCAGTTTCTGGGACTAGCCAGAACCCATAAGCAATGATGAGGCTAGTAATGGGGTTCCCAGAGGCCATTTTCATACCTGAGCCATCTTTAATTTCATCAATACGTCTGGAGTTACAAATTGAGGTAGTGCAAATTTAACCTGTGAAGAGAATAAAACATCGTAAGGACAACATATCAGATTAATGCATCAAGACAGCTTTTCTTTCTGTCTTCTTGTCTACCTTAAAAAATAGTAGTGACTCAAACATTGTCAATGTAGCACAGAGCTCTTCACTGCCTCACTCCCTAAAATTCAAAAATCGCCAACTGTAGCACAGAGGTCTTCACTGCCTCACTAATCCCTAAAATCCAGTGTGCACGAAGCATGTGTGCAGTTGGGAACTGACAGCTATGACAATGAGTGAAATTTTACCATTATACTTTTAAAAACTTTCAAAAGACTTATGCACATGAGTGTTTTGCCTTTATGTATACCACCTAAGCTCCTGTGGCGCCAAAGCCCTGGAGCTGGAGTTACATACAGTCGTGAGCCACCATGTGGGAACTGAACCCAGTCCTCTGAAAGAGCAATGCATGCTCTTAACTGCTGAGCCAGCTTTCCAGCCCCACTTATCATTACACTTTTAAAAATGTAAAGCAGGAAGTTATTTTTTAATGAAGCTGCAAGCTTTTTTTTTTTTAAAGTACTTAAAATTATAGTGAGTTTCCATTGCTATACTTTTCTGTAGAAGGGACATCAGGTTATTTGGAAATGAGAAAACGTTGGGCACAGGGGCTTGGGAAATAGTAAAGTGCTCTCCTTGCAAGCACAAGAGTCCATGTGAAAATGCAGGGCTTGGTGGCTTCAGTTTGTAATCCCAGAAACGGGGAGGAAAAGATGGGTGGATCTTTGGGGCTTACTGTTAAAGCTAGTGAGAGAACCTCTCTGAGAAAGGAGGAAGAGGAAGAGAAAGAGAGGGAAGAATAAAAGGATAAAAAGAGGAGGAGAAGACAGGGGAGGGGAATGAAGAGAGAAGGCAGAGAAAGAGAGTGTGTCAGTCACATGGTTCCAGAGGAATGCAGGTCAATGAATCCTTCTGGGCCTGCACTCACTCTCACTCGAATTCACCAATCAACACATCTATAGTGTGCACAAAGGACTTGGACTTAGCTAGTTTACACGAAGTTCTGGTTCTGTCTCCAGAACTGAACACACTTGCATGCACACAAATCTTCGTTAATGAATGTTACATTTCTATGTAGCAGTCAAAAAAGTTGCTTCTCAAGACTACCACCATATTTTCCAAGCAGGTTTTGTGATTTCCTCATTGCCCCATGGTCTGTTGCCCTTCTTGGTAATGTTGACTGCCAAGGAAGGTCTGAAGCCAGGCCTTAGAGTAGAGGTTAGAGAGAACTGAGAAGATATGCATCCTAAAGAGGAAGAGCTCCCCACACCCAAGGTAACCAAAAGTAAGAGCTGAAGCAAAGATGGGGCAAACCCATGAAGTGGGAGGTACCAGTGTTTGGTGGATAGCTAATGACCAATGCTCAGACTGATAAGAGCTCCACTTGGAATGCTGTCTTGATGACACACAGTCAGTCATTTACCTATGTCAGTTTCTTCAGTCTCGCAGACACAAAGCGAAATGTGTGTAGGTATGCAGAAGTGTTCAGAGAAATCACAGGATTAGATTGCAATCAGCCCTGGATTTTGTTGGTTAATCTATCTTAACTTATTTTTATTTTATTTTACTTATTGTCTGTTTGTGTGTGTGTGTGTGTGTGTGTGTGTGTGTGTGTGTGTGTGTGGTGGGGAGCCAAACATAAACTTCAGGGTACAGGTGGGGAATCAGTGAATAATTTGATGGTTGGTTCTCTCTGCCATGTGAATTCCAGGGATCAACCTCAAGACGTCAGGTTTGGCAGAGAAAGCCCCTTCACTCACTTCATAGTTAACCTTGATTTTCATATTGACTGGATTTAAAAGTGCTTATAAGGTTATTATTTTGGTTGTTTTGGTAAAAGAGAGAGAGAGAGGGTAGAGAGAGAGCTGTGTGTCTTCCTCTATCACTCTCCACCTTCTATTTCTGAGACAGGCTCTGTCATTGAACTTGGAACTCACTGACTGACTAGACAGGATGGCCAGCAAGCCCCAAAGATCCTCCTGTCTCCATCTTCCAAAGCTGTAATAGGTGCACAATGCCATGGCCAGGTTTTTACATGGATGTGGAGGACCCAAACTTGGTTCTTGTGTGTGTGCAGCAAAGCATTACCCACTGAGCACTGCCCCAGCTTTGGGATTATTTAAACACAGTTCTAGGTATATCTGATAGGGAATTTCTAAGACCCAGCTTAAATGTGTGTGGCACTATTCTACAGACTGGGGGCAGGGTAAGCCATGGAATAAAGGGCCAAAATGGGGAAACCAGTTAGCACAGGCATCTTCATTCTGCTTCTAGTCAGTCATGATATGCATGGCTTTGCTTCGTTCTACCCTCCATGACAATCTGAAGCCATAGGCAAAACAAAATTTTCTTTCCTTAAGTTTTTTTTCTTGATAATACTGATGAAGAATGTGACAACTAAATTGATTTAACAAAATGTAAATTGGTGTAGCAAGCAGAATGTGTAAATTCAGCAGCTGACTTAATTCAGGATGCAGCTCATTGGTAGAGTGCTGATCTAGAACACAAAGCTCTGAATTCCAGCACAACCTGGCACGGTAGTGAGGCAGGCAAGCCTAGAGCGCAGCTTACTAACCTGGACTCCACTTGCTTTGGGCGATGTACATACCCCTCTTCAACAATGCGCTTGATATTCTAAGACTTTTATTTGCATGTACTGTGGATGTACCTCTTTCTCTGATAGTCCACCTAGCAACCTGTTAGCAACGGAGGACCCCATCTGTGAATAGGAATATACCAACCTTGCCATCAACAATGGAATACGTTTCTTCTTTCCTTAAGCTACATCAAACTTACACAGATTCTGCTCACCAGCACTCCTGTTGTGTCCACTCACAGAAAGATGGAAGCCTCTCTGTCTTTAGTTAGTGTTGGGTGTGTGCACAACAAGGCAGGCCATGCCACCGAAGTGGTTGTTTAGGGAGAACTCCCTGCCTATCATCTTATGTCTAGGCATAACTAAGGTGCATCATAGAAAGGAACATGCAAGGTAGATAAAACGTTAGTATAACTTAATCTGTCAGTCAGAACAGAGAACCATCTGAACGGCACTCTTCAACGAGGAGATTTCTTCTTTTAAAGCTCACAGAAGTCCCCACAATGACTGAGGCCGTGGAATCCTTCCCTTATGTGGTTTGTTGTCAATTTTGACAGGATATTCCTTTCTAAGATCTACTATTGCTTTGATTTGAATAAGGTTTCCTTGCTACTTTAAGATCTTTGTATGCTTTTATCTCAGTTCTTTGGATAAGAAGCCAAGAACATGGAAACCTGGTCCAAACTCTGAAGAGCAGGAACAGCAGTGCCCAGCACTCAGTATTTAAAGGCGAAGGACTAGAAGTTCAAGGTCCTTGTTGGTAGTGAGTTTGAGGCCAGTCTGAGATACATAGAGACTTCGTTTCACAAAACAAACAGACAAATAAAACAACAATTAATCAAAGTTACAGGTCCACCATGCCTGAAGGCAGCCTTTTATCCCTGACTTTTAACCCATTCAGATCTTTTGTAACCATTGGAAAAGCTGGGGTAAGAATTAAGAAAATGAAAAACATGAAAGTCATCAAAGTGACAGGAGGTAGACGCATTTAAGGATCACTTCATCTATTGTCCTTAACGGGGGAAAGGCCACTGGGATGCTCTCTCTGCAAAGGCGTGGGTACAGGATGAATTCAGAGCCCTTTGGTCATATGTGGACCATGGATACCAGTGGACAAAAGCTCCTAGAAGGCCAAGTTATTCACCACCAAGCTAAAGAAAAGTAAACCATGTTTTAAAAAGTCAATCTCAGCTAATTAGAAAAACAAAATAAAATAAAAAACCGTATCTAAAGACATTGATGTCTTTCACTATTGTACTCAAATTCATGTCAGGGATTAAAGATTTATTTTAATATACTGTGTTTGAATTTATAGTGAAATTCAGCATCAATTTTTAAGGTCTAATTTTCTCAAAGGATGGTCAGCTAGGGAAAACTAGAGATAAGACTCTGCTACAGCGTATCTTCTAGGAGGCAAATAATTATTCAAAAGATAGTGCAATTGTGACAATGGAGATACCATTTCTTTTCATTAAAAACAAAACAGAAGAAGGTAAAGCACCTCCTATTGACTACAATATCTGTTCCTTGTCCTAAGTCAAAATTTCCACCTTGCTACAGCTCATTATATTGAGTCCTGGTTATATCCACATAAAAGTGTCATTTTGTTTTGCCAGCTGCTGACATTCTGCTTTCTCTAGAATACATATGCTGACCTTTATGCGGTCACTGCATTGACAGGTGCAAATAGTGGGCTGCCAAACAACAATGGAAATGAAAATGAATGGTAATATTAATAAGACAGTACTTAGCTTCCTGAGAGGGAAAATATAAATTAAATGACTGTACTTGGACTATCATTTCTGTAAGTATGTTTATTCTTTGAATTTATACCTAAAATTTCATTAAGAAATTTTAACTAAGAATATTCCTTTTAGGGCCTGGAGAAAGGGTTAAAAGCACTGGCTGCTCTTGCAGAGAATCCAAGTTCCATTTGCAGCATCTACATTATGCCTCACAGCCAACTGTATAATGCCCTCTTCTGGCCTCTGTGGATACCAGGCACAAATGATTTCCATTTTATGGCAGAATTCCTGCTTTTAGATGAACACTATTTTTATCTTGATAGCAAACACCTGCCTCTGAATATCAGCAGTGTACCAGGGGTGTACCAGCAAGGTACCGTGGGTCAGGCAAAGGGCCAGGAGATAGAAACACACGGGGAAGTCTTCATGGGCAGAACATACAGGGGCTTCAGAGCAGCTCAGATGGTCAAATAAACCTGCCCTTGTGCTCTGAACAGCAGCTTTGTTAATGACAGGCTCCATCTGTAATAGATAGCAAATCATAAATTCAAGAAACTGTGTAAGGACAAAGATAAATACAGAAATAAATAGATGGTATGAGAGTTGGACAACAAACACCCAAAGGTATGTCATCTTTTTTTGAAAAGCAAAAATAAAAAGGAAACTTTTGGGGCATTGGGAGGTTGGGCATGGAACCCAGGGCCTTGCATGTGCCACGTAAGCATTCTACCACTGAGCTATATTTCAGTCCAAGAAACTCTTGAAGTCATCTTAAAGTTAAGGACACAAAACAGTGAAACCAAATTTATAGTAGGCTTCTCAATAGAAGTTGTAGACAACAGGTTAATATCTTCCAAACAGTTAAAAAAAAAAATAAAGCTGCCAACCTGGCCTTCCAGACTCAGAGAAGAAGACAAAATAAAGATTTCTTTCTTACAGGAACACAAATAAAATTCATTATCATCAGATCAAAAGAGAAAATACGATCATGGATAGAAACTTAGATCTATACAAGAAAATAAAAGCTCCAAAAATGGTGTAAATGTTGGCTTCAAATGGAAATCTTACTAAGATCAATTATATAAAATTCTACAAGAAAAAAATTATTAAAGTATAATATGTCAGAGGGAGAGCTCAGCATGTAAGGGTGCTCACTGCCAAGCCTCATAGTCCGAGACTGACTCCCAGAGCCCTCAGGGTGCAAGGCGGGAACTGACACCCTAGAGTCGTCCTCTGATGGTCACACACATGCTACAACACGTGTTATCCCCCATGTACAGAAAAATAAACGTTAAAAAAGAAAATGGTAACCTCTTTAACTTTTTTTAAATTTAATTTTTTAAAAAATCGGTTTGTGTGAAGATCTCCAGAGAGGCCGGGCAGCGGCGGTGCGTGCCGTTCATCCCAGCACTGAGGAGACAGAGGCCGGCAGACATTTGAGTTTAAGGACAGCAGCCTGGTCTACACAGCGAGTTCCAGGACAGTCACGGTACACAGAGAAATCCTGTCTCAAAACAAAAACAAAACAAAACAAAAGATCTCCAAAGAATTAGGCCTGGATGGAAAGGTGGAAACGAGCACCCACAGGCATGATATATATGTGTGCATGTGGCTCCAGGGAAATGACTCCTATATGATATTAGTAGATGTGCAAGCACTTATAAGGACTTTTTAAAAGATCCATATTTTTTATTCCTCCTCCCCCATCTCTCTCTCTGTATGTGTGTGTGTGCCGGTTCTCCTCCAGCTGCAATTACAGCTGGTTGTGGTCCATGTGATGTAGGTTCTGAGAACCTGATGCGGGTCCTCTGCATGAGCAATGAGCACTCTTAACTGCTGAACTAGTGCTCCATCCCTCATCAAAAAAAAATTAAAAGTTTAAATAAAATTCTCCTTTTTTGCTAAGCATAGTAGAACACACCTGTAATCCTAACACCCAGGGGACTGAGGCAGGAGGATTGTGCTCAACAGCAGCAAATCAGCTTCTGGTTTACTTCAGCTGATCAGGCTAACGAAAATAATAAAGCCTTTGGATTTGCCTAGCATTACATCAATTTAGTGTAATCTTACTGGCTACCTGCAGTTGTTTAGGAATAAAAGTTGGAAGTAAATATATAATAAGAGAGAAATAAACAGCATTCCTTACATAATTCTACTTTTCTTTCCTCTCTCCTTTAAGAACTGTTTTGTTTTGAGATAAACTGGCCTCAAAGCTTGTGACCGTCTTTGCAGTAGCCTCCAGAGCACTGGGATTGGAACATTCATTTGCACAAAGTCAGTTTCATCGATCAACAAACAGACTACACTAAGGGGAAGGAAACAAAAGGGGTATGAAATGGAGAGAAACTTATTTTCCAAAGGAGATGGGGGGACAGTGTATCATAACTCTCTAGACCAATGCTTAGGACTTGAGGAGAAAGCTGAGGCCTGGAGCCGTAGAGCAAAAGAGGCTACCGTTGATGGAGCAGGATCTGAGCAGGCAGCCACACAGCATTGGCCGCCTCATTTCGAGCATGGATTCTGCCATCACTCTAGGGCAGGGGTCCAAACCAAGCAGAAACGCCGGTCCCAGCAATAATGGCAGTGAGGATGAGCAGCAGCACAGGAAATGACGCAGCTTCAGAGGAAAACCCCAGGCAGTGGCCAGGGGTGAAAACCCCAGGCAGGGCTCCGTCAAAGGGGCTGGGGTCATAGGCGAGGAAGCCAGGACAGAGCCCAAGCATGCGGAACAAAGCCGGCATAGCCAGGACGGAATGTCTGCTCAGCTGGCCCAAGACATTAAGGATGGCACTTGACCTAGCACCTCCCCCACACCAAGATTTGCTTGGGGAGGGTTAGAAAATCACTCAGATAACCAATTTGTCTATTTCTCACCTTTGGCAAAATGGCAAATCTCTAGTTTTTAAGCTTAATTAGACTAAAATGTGAGCGTCAGAAATTTTACATTTTTTTTCCTCAATAAATCAAGTGAGATAAAGCTATAAAATCATGGCAGGCAAGATGGTTCAGTGGGAGAGAGCACTCCCCACCGTCTGGCTGACAACTCAAGTGCCTGAGACCCACAGGGCAGGAGGAAAGAACTGCCTCTCACACCTCTGCCTTGGCATGCATATGCCCCTGCCCAGATAAATAAATGTAAAAACTTTAACGATATAAAGTCCTTCACATTACTTTTAAGTATGTTTTTGTTTGTTCAGAAGATACTAAATACCAATTTCACTAACAATTTTTAGTTTCAAGTGTGTTGAAAATATGTGTTTAATTCACCATCAAACTACCCAACATAAAATTACATGGAAGATAAAAGCTACCGTTAGGCAGGATTTTATATCTTTAATTAGTTGATTACTGAACTAGTTTGTAAGGGAGTCTCATGACATAGCCCAGGCTGGCTTAAAGCTCACAGGTGTCCAGAATTCAGGCAGTGCAATGACACAGCACCACTCTGAACTCAGCTTAATTTTATAGGATATTGTTCAGATTTTCAGTTTGGGCTCTGAGAGCAGCAACTAAAGACAAACTTATTTTTAGTGGCATACGAGAAATTGGATTTTAAAGCAGAGCAAGCCACTACAGTGTGTAGTCTGCAATCAATTCTACGCGGCAAAGTCATAACCTTAAAGAAATGAAGATGCAATATTGAAAGGCCGGAGAGATAGCTCATAAGGTAAAAGCCCCTCCTGTCCAAGCCTAACAGCCTGAGTTCAATCCCCAGAACCAGATGTGGAGGCACACATCTGTAACCTCAGAACTTGTTGAAAAAACAACAAAAGGGAGGGTTGAGACAGGGAAACCTCCTAGAAGGTCACGAACCAGCTAGTGTGGGGTATACAACTCGCTCGCGCACATGTGAGCGCGCGCGCACACACACAGCACATGTATTCTATGTATGCATTCATACCCTAATAAAACCAATATAAGTGGAATTCTTTTGCATTAACATGATTATCAAAATATAGTAAATATCTTTTGACAGCCTCCAAAGACCATGCATGTCACATCTGTGATCTTCCTCTCTCTGTGACTCAATTGCCAGCCATTCCAAGCTCAACACCCAGCAAAGTGTTGGCTTCTCTCTGCACCCCTAGAACTCAAACTTCCTTTACCAGGCCCCACCAAGAGGGAAACCAATGAAATACTGAAACAATGAACAGGTATGTTACTTTCTTCCCTTGTACAGTTTATTTTAATCTTTATGTGTAATTTAGCCAAACAAAAGAGTTGAATGGTGGAGGTAATAATAATTTGGTAGATAAAAATAATTTGGTATCATAAAATCATTTTAAAAGTTACTAGCTTGAAAAATGGTTATAGTCATAAATGCAAAAATATTTTACTAGTCATTATTGAGTGTTGGACATTGTTTAGTCTTTGTTTCTTTGTTCTTGGGTTTCTGCCTACATGAATTGCTTTGTATTGTGGGAGGAATGGGAACAAGACTGGCCTTTCCCCTGTCCTACTTCCCACACAGAAGGGCCCTTAGAAGACCTAAACACATGCCATATGGCCTGTCAGTGTAGACCAGGCTACCCCAAAAAAGGCCCATTTACTGGGTGCAACCTTAATTAACTAATTATTTGGGGTTGCATGAGGAGGAAGAGAAACCTGTGAATCCAATGTAACCTTGATACGTAAAACCTGAGTGTTTGAACAATTTTACAGCTATCAAAAAATAAACTTTACATAAGTACCCTGTACAAATACAAATTTTATGTTGTGAAATCATTTATAAACTGCAGTCTGAAGGCAACGTGTGTGCCGTGTTTTTCAGACTGACTAAACACCGCCTTTATCTCTGTGTGCCTCCCCCAGACAGCATGTGCGCTGTTCCCACCAAATGACACAGATTTCAAAAATAATGCGATTAGTTAGGAAGTGAGATGACTGACGTAAAAGTCCCTACTGGGAGCTTTCCATGTGGTCATTTGCACGTAGTAGATATTGTAAAGTCATTTGAAGAGGTCTAGAGACTCTGAGTTAAACATTTAAAGGGAATCCTAAAGAGGGTGGCACTGATGAAGCTAACATGCCCTGGAAAAAAAAGGAATCATCAAACCGGAAAGTGACCATGGGATTATGATTGCTAATGTAACATTGTGTTATATTAGTAACAACCACAACAGGAAAAACGTGTTTAAAAACTGAATCAATTGCTGTGAAGATGTGAGGACCTGCTTAGGTCCCATGCCCTCCTCTTGTTCAGTTTGTGCATACTGTTAAACATTAACTTAAGAGTCTCACCAGCTGACAGAATATTCCATGAAGCCCTGGAAACCTCTAAATAATAGTCATTATCAGAAGAGAGAGTAACACAAGGAGGAAAACTGACTGAAATTATGATGCCCAGAGACCCTAAATCAGTTTTCCTTTCTCTTTGTGTCTTCTCAGTGGGAGAGAGCAGTGTGTGTGTGTATGAGAGAGAGAGAGAGAGAGAGAGAGAGAGAGAGAGCGCTCTTTCTCTCTCTCTTGAGGTTAAAATCTATATTGAGGACACAGAAGCTTCTGAGCCAGATTTCTAGGCTTCCAGCCTTGGGGTCATGAAGGGGACAAGGAGCTGATCCTGCATCTGCCCCCTGCTGCTGGGACCTCAAGATGAGAGCTCAGCTGCCTGGCCTGGCTTTTGGCTCTGCTCTCTGTGCAGCACCTCAGGTTCCAGACATCAAGGAAGAACCCCCTTCCTTGGCCACTGATACCTTCTGAAACAGGATACCCAGCACCAGCTCACTATGCCTAAGGCTTGAACTAGAGTCCCGTGCATTCAGCTAAGGACTGGACACAGCTGGCTATGAATCCTTTAAGGAACATAGTGCCTCCAGAATCTACTGAAAGAAGGTTTAAACCTGCTTTTCAAGGATGGATGTTCACAAAGTAAACATTCCAAGTCAGTGACCGTGTAAGGCCACGAGCTCACCTCTCCTTGCCCTGTAAAAACTCCACCGGATAGAGGCGGCGAGGCATAATGGCAGCGTGAGCCTGCCCCTCAAACTCTAATACCTCTTCTTTCCACTGCCGAATAGAGCAATATCTCCTCTCCCCCATAACACTGAGGACACAGATCTGTACTCTTAAAAATCTGCCTCCATGATGTCAGCCTTCAGTGAAAAACTTACCTTTTGTGAGTGCTGGGAAATAGAACCTATGGGTCTGGGCATGGTAGGCAAGTACTCTATTACTATGATACATCTCCAGACAGTTATAAAAGCCTTTTTGTTTTTTAAAAACTAGGTGGCATAATATTGAGCCTATGGTCCTTTGGCAAGGAACCCTTGCTCTTCTGATATGGTCACTTGGGGTGGCTGGCTGGTCCCCTGCTCCTGACATAGGTGGTACTGAACACTCACACCAGTGTTTTAATTTTAGTTTTTTTTTGTGATGTGTGTGAGAAACGGGTTGGGAATGGGAAGAGAGGGGAGTGATGCAGAGTGAGAGGTAGACAGACAGACAGACAACAAACATGTGAGCACCTGCCCAAGCAGTCAGAGGCCAGAAGAGGACCTTGGGTCTTATTCTACTCTGCTCTGTTCCCCTGAAGCAGAGTTTCTTGCTGGCTGGCTGGCCTGTCTCACCTGGAACTGGTGGAGGTAAGGGCATAAGCAACCACACTTGTCTTTCTAAGGGCATAGCAGCCCCACTTGGCTTTCTGAGGGCACAGGCAGCCCCACTTGGCTGTTTACACGAGCTGGAGGGAGTCCATGTCAGGCTCTCAGGCTTGCACACCTTGTAGTGCACTCTGAAAGCCTGAGCCACCTTTCCAACCCTTTGTTCAGTTATTTTTTTTTAAGAATTAAAATCAGCACACTTCTCAACAGCTGCATTTTAAAACAGTCAGTTGTAGGACCAAGTCACTGATCGGTGGTGTGCAAAGTCTTCGCTGGAGGTTCACACAGCCTTCCACTTGACACCACTTCCTAGTCTTTGTACTGGAAACATGTATCCATCCTTCCTTTCCTTCTCCCCTTCTTTATTGTCTCTTGCTTTTGTTTTTGAAGCAGGACTTGCAGTAAAGTCCCTACTGGCCTCAGACTCACTATTGTAGCCTAGCCTACAATTATTCAGCCTCATAGTCCTCTTGCCTCTGCCTCTGTGTTGGCTCACACAGGCACACACCACTATAGCAACTGAGAATGATTCTTCTTATCCTCTTGATGCTTCTTTCTAGGTAGATTGACCTTCCCTGCTAGAGTCTCATTGGAGAGCCTTATCTCACTCCTTCCTTGGGTGTCATCTATCTGTCTGATTAAATGGCTTAAGAGGCCTGTATCCTTTCCTGTCCCCCGTTTGAAGCAAGGTGCACACAGCTGTATATACAATTCTGCTCTGTCCTTCCATGCCCTAAGATAGACAGATTCTGCCACCTGCAAAGGAGGAAGAACACAGAACCTTGCAGAACAAGCTTGAGGAGCACAGGAGATCTACACATCCAACTGGACAGATTCTACATGAAAGGCTCTACACTGGCCATTAGTCACGAGTTGGGTCTAAACTTTTGTCTAGTTACACAGTCCATGGTGCCAACATACGATGTGCACCAACAGCCATAACTATCCCCACAGCTAAGCATGAAGAAGTTCTCCCTGGATCGTTAGGAAAGGCAGTCTTGGGCTGGAGAGATGACTCAGCCACTAAAGGCTAAGCTTACGACCATAAATAGAAGAAAAGGTTGTCTTGAGGAACACACTGCCCAATAAGAAGCCATGCCTTTGCTACTTTTTGCTCTTGTTAAATACCTTTACAAAAGAAATTTAGGGGAGAAAGGGTTTATTTTGGCTCTCAGTTCCAGAGGGCTGCCTACCACGGTGGAGTCAAAGCAGCAGGAGGCTGCATCATCTGGCCACACACTGTGTCCACAGTCAAGAAGTAGAGGGAGATTGGTGCTTGCATTCAGCTAGTTTTCTTCTGTGTATGCAGTTTAGAACCCAAACCCGAGGGAATGGTATCCCCCTAACTCTCACAAGCCACCAATCTGCGGAACTTCAGAGAATTGACTCTCAACATGGTAAACGAGAGCAATAGCTTTTAACTCATGCACATCTGTTCTCAACAGCGTTACTCAATCTAGCTGAGAAGTATAGACTCCTGGGTGAACAAAAGGACCACATCCTCTCATGTCCTTCAGGAAGACATCAGTAGTACAATAGTAGGCAGTAAGGAGTTAGTGCGATTTGCCCCAGCAAGCACTTAGGATGTAGACTCTCAGATTTTACTGATTCAACAGAGATTTGCTAAGGCTTGCTAATGAATCTACACAATGCAGCTGGCTGTGTATAACAAGTCTCGTTTTGAGAAAGCTAAGGGTCCTACCAAGGGCAGCCTTGTTTGTGTCTAGAGCCCTTACTCATGAGAATCGGGTATGTTAGACAATGCCCCTGGATGATGCTGGGCGGGAGGCAGCGGGGCATGAGGCTGCAGCTGAAAGAGGTGAACACAGCAGGACCCCATGCACAGGTGAAGTACTCAAAGCGCAGTAGAGGGGAGTGCTATACAAAGGTTGGTTCTTACTTGCTTGTCCTTCATTGGCTTTCCAAGCATGTCAGCGATAACTTTAGAGAAAGGGCGCGCGAGAGCACCACCTCCAGTGTCAGCGGCCTCAGCAGCAGCAACAGATATAGGCTCAAGAGCAGCAGTAGCGTGTTTCTTTCCCAGCTTCTTTCTAGCCTTAGGTGATACACTGAGGGAAGCGGAAGAAAGTCCCCTGGAAAGTGAACTCTCAGACGGCGTGAAGCTCTTGAAACGACGCGATGGCAACTTTAAGACAGACTCTGCTGACTTCACTCCTCTCTGCTCAAAAAGAACCAACAGTTACTCTCATTTCAGTGCTCAGATTGGTGCTCCTCCCCTGTCCTCCCCTGAGCAGGAATTCCGAGTGGGCAGTTTCATTTTCAGGGCTGCTAATCTGCCCTTGTTCCCAGCCCCACAGCCCCCTCGCCTGGCTTGATTAATGAGACTGGATGTCCCCCTAACCCATTGTCCTAGGAAAAACACAGAAACAGAGAGACATTCCTTGGCAGCACCTGTAAAGACAGTCCTTGTAACGTTGATGAGGTGGCAGTCTGAGGTTTGTGTCAAGGTGGAAAATGGGGAAAAAGCAGAGAGGGGAGGTGGGAGGTGGGAGCTTGTGTCTGAGGAACGGCTTGCTGGTTCTCTGTTCACTGCCTTCTTCCCCTCCTACTTCCCTCAGCTTCTACCTCCCACTTACCCATCTTATTTTACTTTCAAGCGTTTGCTTTTCTTTTTTTTTAAAGACTTATTTTAATTTTTATTTCTTTGTGCGTGTGTGTATGCACATGGATGTTGGTGATATCAGAGTTCAGAAGATGTTGGATCCCCTGGAGCTGGAGTCTGAGGTGGTTGTGTGCTGGGAATCAGGGTATTCTGCAAGAGCATTATCTACTCTTAATTTCAAACACATTCTTTTAAACTCATATATGAGAAAGCAATTAAACTCATATATGAAAAAGCAATGGCATGGATAGATTCTTGAACCCAGAAAGATAACAATAGCAATAGAGATAGGTGAAAGATAGACAGACAGATAGATAGACAGACAGACAGAAGCCACACAACCTTAGCAGTCATACTGGCATACTTTCTTCTTATATCCATTTCTTCTTTCTGTCTATTGATCTGTAAAAATCAAGGACCATATCATCTGTTATCATTTGCAAAGATTAAAAAGGAGAAATCATTACAGAACATCTTAAACATATTATATACTGAATGTAATTAAAAAACAAACGTACCTAGGGAAAAAAGACTCTTAAAATAAGTGAACAGAAATACGTAAAAGTCTGATTATTTCAATTGTTAGCATATATTCAGGGATTTTACACAGAATAGACTATATAGATGTATGTGTCGTTTGCTTATTAAGTGATATTTTGGTATACTGTTATTGTAATCCTCATTATAATTTTAAAAAATACTAGATAACTTAACGGCTAATTCTTGACAACATAAAAATGAAATTTTGCTTTAAAAGTTAATATTTATTTCCAGGAATGAAATAATTCTACCAAAATATTCTATTAATGCATGCTTCAATAATATTCATACTTGCTTAGCATGAATTTATAAGTAATGCCAATGACTCTAAACATGACTAAATTTATTTGAAATTAAAAGGTGATGGGAAATACATGTAACCATTCATCTCATAGTATCTGAAGCTTTCTCACTGTAAGTATTGATCAGAACTGAAAAAATTGTGTCTTATAACATCTTGGTGTCTGAGAGGACAGTTACTGTTGCCCGTATTAAATAGCCTCCGTGAGTTGGCAGTTAAGCCCAAACTTAATAGTTAAGCCCTATTGTGATAGTTAAAAATCATTTTCTCCATAATCTTAAATATAGCCATCGTCAAATCCAATCCAGTCGTACAGGAATTCAAACATCCCTTAGCATCCAAACTCCCCAGTGCCTCCCCCTGCTATGTACCATGTAATCACGTCACAGCTCACTGCATTTGAAAAAATTCCACAGCCACTCATGATAAAAAGTAGCTCTCAGGAAACTAGTAATAAAAGGAAGCTCTTAAATTTTACAAATATTTGCCATAAGAAAACATAGACAAGATGTAGTTATTAATGAATTAATGACCTATTTTTTCATAATCCTAGGAACAAGGCATCACTGCTGTTGAACATTATACTGGCAGTCTTGGCCATTGCAATAAGACACTACAAAGAAATAAAAGGCATGAAGATCAATATTTGTAAACTTTGTTAATATATGAAACTATAAAACTATGACTGTAACTAATAAATCCATCAAGGTTTCAAGATACAACACTGATAAATAGTCAATTGTACTTTTTAAATTTTAATTATTATTTTTATTAATTACAGTTTATTCACTTTGCATCCCACCTGTAGCTTCCTCCCTCTTCTTCTCCCAACCCCCCTCCTTCTTCTCCACCCATGCCCCTCCCCAAGTCCACTGATAGGGGAGGTCTTCCTCCCCTCCCTTCTGATACTGGTCTATCAGGTCTCATCAGGACTGGCTGCATTGTTTTCCTCTGTGGCCTGCTAAGGCTGCACCCCCCCTGAGGGGGACGTGATCAAAGAGCAGGCCAATCAGAGACAGTCCCTGTTCCCATTACTAGGGAACCCACTTGGACACTGAGCTGCCATGGGCTACATCTGTGCAGGGGTTCTAGGTTATATCCATGCATGGTCCTTGTTTGGAGTATCAGTCTCAGATTTTTTGGTTCTGTTGCTCTCCTTGTAGAGCTCCTGTCCTCTCCAGGTCTTACTATTTCCCACTTCTTTCATAAGATTCCCTGCACTCTGCCCAAAGTTTGGCTATAAATCTCAGTATCTTCTTTGATACCCTGGTAGAGTCTTCCAGAGGTCCTCTGTGGCAGGCTCCTGTCCTGTTCCCTGTTTTCTCCCTCTTCTGATGTCCATCCCATTTGCCTTTCTGAATGAGGATTGAGCATCTTACCCAGAGTCCTCCTTCTTGATTAGTTTCTTTAGGTTTACAGATTTTAGTATATTTAACCTATATTATATGTCTAATATCCACTTATGAGTGAGTATGTACCGTGTGTGTTTCTGCTTCTGGGATGCCTCATTCAAGATGATCTTTTCCAGTTCCCACCATTTGCCTGCAAATTTCATGATTTCTTTTTTTTTTTTTAATATTGATACTAAGAACTAAAATTAACCTAAAAACATCCATTTACAACAGTTTCAAGAATACAAGATAATTAGAAATAAGCTTAACACAATATGTAAGATTTCAGAACTGGAAACAACCTATTGTTGGTGAGAATTAAAGACCTCTATGAATAGCTATATAACTACACTTATGGATTGTGCAGTTTAATGTAGGGTAGAGTAATGCACCCATCTTTTCAACATAAAATTGTTTCTAAAAGTCTATATTTTTAGAACATTGAGCATCTACAGCGTTTCAGGTAATTTTTGAGGCAGGGAAGTTGCTGTACCCTATCTGAAGAATTGCAAAGCAGAAGTAACTAAAATACCACAGCTCTAGTGTAGGGATTGACATACCATTTTATAACAGAATATATGTAAATCCAAAATACTCACTTGATTCTTTTAAAGGCTCCACTATGATAAATCAGATAAAAGAGAAAGTTTTTTTTTCCTATAAGTGATATTGTAATAAATACTTGGAAAAAAAAACTGTAAAATTTCACCCCTGACTCACATAATGCACAAGTCATTTAATGAAAATAATATTCAACACAAGCTAATATCACCGGAGTTTAGAAAATGTAAGGACTGTCTCCCTGACTCCAGGGAGATATGCCAAAACAGAAAAGAAAACCAGAAATTGGGCTTTAGAAAGTTTAGTCGTCACATACATTATTGACTCCAGTACTGATATCTCTGGCTCTCGGCTGCCTGTACCTGCTCCAGCAAATGTCAGTGCTACTTTCTGGCTGCCTCGGGCACCTGCACTCATGCACACCGCGCCTCAACACACAAAGAATTTACAATAAAAATCAATTTTAAAAATGAGCAGAAAAAAGTACAACTGGGTAGAAATATCTTGAAATATGTATTAGAAAAGGCTGCTGCTGAGTGTGGTGGCACAGGCCTTCACTCCAGCACCCAGAAGGCAGAGACGGTGGGTCTCCGTGAGTTAGAGGCCAGCCTGGTCTACAAAGTAAGTCCAGGACAGCCAGGGCTACACAGAAAAACCCTGTCTCAAAAAGCCAAACCAAACCGAAACCAAACAAACCAAAACAAACAAAACAAAACATGAAAAGTTTATTTATGGGTTTATTTATTCATGAAAGTTTATTTATGGGTTGTATTGTAATTCCATGCTTGGCTTTTAACAACTACCAAATTTTGCCTGGTTATTCAGCTGGCCAGCATTTTCTCACCAATGCTTTAAAATGGGCCTTTAAAAAATAATTGGAGATTCATATGCAACTGTAATAAGTAAGTATGAGAGTAAGTGCCAGACCTTCTGTCTTCCCCAGTTTCCCCAAGGGAAACATCTTGCAAAGTATCAATCTATAATATTCTAGGGCAAGTGAAGGAATGGACTTGCCAGTGACAGTGAGAAAAGCAAGAGGACACACTCCCTTCTTCCATAGGCTTTATGTAGACGCTACCAGACAGGGTGGCACATATTAAAGGCGTGTCTTTCCACCTCACAAGACCTGGATTAAAAATGAATTTTTTTACTTCTAATAATTTAATTAAGAAAAATTCCCTCTCAGGTGTAAGCAGATGCTTGGGTTTTAGTTAACGTCAGATGTAGTTAAATCGACAAGAATAGCCATCATAATTGTTCTATAAAAGTTGAGCTTACACACACTATCAATATACTGTGCTAAACCACAGCTCATAACTCTTTTTATATGCAACAACTTTTCATTTATTACTGTTTGTCATTATCTCTGTTTAGATTTGTCATCATGGGGAAACTATTCTCATAAATTCATTGGGAAGTAATATTTTCTTTTTCAGAATAATTGTGAGAAGCAACAAATTTTTGCTAGAAATTTCTAGCAAAAACATCTAAACCTGGAGGTTTCTTGCAAATAAATTACTTAAGGTTTTGTTGGTGGTGGCTTATTCTGTTGTTGATACTGTTTTCTTTTCTTTTGTTTTATAAAACAGTGTTTCACTGTGTAGCCCAGGCTGGGCAATTGGCTTGGACTTTTCTATCTAGATCAGAATTGAATCAAGTTCACAGAAAACTGCTTGCCCTTCAGTTTCTTCTTTCTTCTTCTTCCTCCTCCTCTACCTCCTTTCTTCCTCTTCCTCGTCCTTTTGCAAACAAGGATTTTTAAACATTTTTTCTTTATTCCTAAAACACAGTTGACCCAACTGTGTTTTAGCTCCATCAACTGGGAAGAAGGAATGTCAGGAAGAGTGGACTGAGAAATTGCACCTCCTTCCCACCCCAGTCTGGCCTATAGGCAAGTGTATAGGGGCATTTCCTTGATTAATGATTGATGTGGAAGGGCCTAGTCACTGTGGGTGGTTCCAAAGCCTGGGCAGGTGTTCTCAGGTTGTCTAAGAATTGTATAAGGTTGTATATGCAATCCATGAGGAACAATTACCCGTGTTTTCTGAGATGTGTGGCTCTCTACTGGAGCCTGGTCCGCTCACTAGGAGCCTCATTCTTAAACATAGCTGACTCTTCCTGTCCTGGCCGCTCAGCTCTCACCCATGGATAGGACTTCACAAATACCCACCTTTTCTCTGCTAGTACTTGTTCTGGCTTCAGGCTGTACAGGACTTGTGCACGCTGTCACGACTACTGTGAGCTCATTCACACAGCAGCCCTCTCGTTGCTGAGCCCTGAGACAGTGTTTCCATCGCTAGTCTGCCAGTAGTTAATTAATGAACTTTATATACAATCATAGCTTCCCCTTCCTCCTCTTCTTTTAGTCTCTTCCTTTCCCCTTTTCTCTTCTCATCGCCTCTTCTTTTCTCCTCAGAGAAAGGAAGGTCTTCTATGGATATCAACCCGCTTTGGCATATCAAGTTGTGGTAAGACTAGGCACATCTTCTTCTATTGAGGCTTGACAAGGTAGCCAGTTAGGGGAAAGGGATCCAAAGGCAGGCAACAGAGTCAGAGACAGCCCCTGCTTCAGTTGTTAGGGGTCCCACATGAAGACCAAGCTACACATCTTTTACATATGTGTAAGGGGCCTAGGTCCATCCCATTCATGCTCTCTGGTTGGTGGTTCAGTCTCTGCAAACCTCTGCAGGCCTAGTTTAGTTGATTCTCTAGATTTTCTCGGGGTGTGCTTGACCTCTCTGGGTCCTTCAATCCTTCCTGTCCCCCTTCCAGAGTCCCTGAGCCTCTGTGCAGAGGCTGTGAGTCTCTGCATTTGTTTCCATCAGTTGCTGGTGAAGCCTCACTGATGACACTATGCTAGCTTCCTGTCTGCAGGTATAGCGGAAGATCATTAATAGTGTCAGAGGTGGGCTCTCTCTCCTGGTGTGGGTATCAAGTTAGGCCAGGCATTGGTTGGCCATTTCCTCAATTTCTGCTGCATTTTTATTCCTGCACATCTTGTAGGCAGGACAAATTGTGGGTCAAAGGTTTTGTGTCCCCATCCCTCCATTGCCTGGTTACAGGAGGAGGTCATTTCAGGTCCATATCCCCTATTGCTAAAAGTCTTAGCTAGGGTCACTGTCATAGATTCCTGGGCGTTTCCATTGTCTTAGGTTTCTCACTTGTCCTAGAGCTGTCCTAGCAATTCCAGGTCTCTCTCCCTCCATCCTCCCCCACTTGGTCCCTCCTCTTCCTCTCCCCATCCCCCTTCTCACCTTGTTTTTCTCACCCTGATGTCTAGTCTATTTCCATTTCTTAATGAGACTTGAACATCCTTCCTTGGGCTGTCCTTGTTACTTAGCTTGTTTGGGTCTGGAGATTGTAGCCTAGTTATCCTGTAATTTATGGCTAATATCCACTTATAAGTGAATACATACCACATGTGTCTTTCTGGGTCTTGGTTACCTCACTCAGACAATCTTTCTTAGTTCCATCCATTTGCCTGCAAATGTCATCATGTCTTTGTTTTAGCTGTATTCCTTTGTGTAAATGTACCACATTTTCTTTATCCATTCTTCTGTTGAGGAATATCTAAGTTTTTTTTTCCAGTTTCTGGCCATTGCAAATAAAGCTGCTATAAACACAACTGAACAAGAGTCCCATGGTATGATGGAGCATTTTTTGGGTATATGTCCAGGAGTGGTTTAGCTGGGTCTTTGAGGTAGAGCTATTCCCAATTTTCTGAAAAACCTCCAAATTGATTTCCAACATGGTTGTACAAGCTCATCCACTGTCTGTTACACTCTTTCTGTCCATTCTTTTTTTCTTTTTCCTTTTTTTTTTAATGACTCCGGAGCCTTGGGAGGAGGGGATATAGCACAGATGTACTGTTTTCTTAAGGGTTGAATTTCTTATCTTATTTCACCCCTCATTCTGGAGTTTTACTCATTTCTTTATAAAGTTGTTAGTCTTGGTAGAGATTTATCAATTGTTTTGATGTCTTTCAGGAACTCATCTCTTTGTTCATTTACTTTTATCATTTTTCTGTTCTTAGCTTTAATGATCTCTGCTATGGTCTTTAGTATTTGCTTCTTTCTATTGTTTGAGTCTATTTTGCTCTTTTTCTTATTTCTTGAGCTAGGCAGGAAATTACTTTCTGACTCCTTTATCTGCTTTTGTAAGTCCTTAGTGCTATGTTAATTTCAGCACTACTTTATCTGTGTATTACATAGTTAGCATGTCTTTTTATCTTCATTTTAAAAATATACATCCATTCTGGAAGTATGCTTTTTAAAGGTAAAATATTTGGAGAGTCTCCTTCTTTATTTGGTTACTAAATTAGACTCATTACGACTGGAGAACATGTTGAAAATGCTTTGATAACATTCAGATTTATGTTATGGATATGGCCTATAGTGATGACTCTTGACTCCATCCTCTTGAGAAATTTTTTTTATACTGCAGTTATGTAGTGTCTTGTACAGAACAGACTTCTGATGGCTTGTATTTTACCTATCTTAGTTAAGCTATATCCATGCAATTTCTTATATTAGTTGAACCATTTTCTGAGAGTTTTTAATATTTTCCAATTATAATTGTGAATTTATCTGTTTCGTTGCTGAGTTCTTCAGCTCCACAAGCTCCTAATCCCTATGTATGATGCTGTCTTATATACCATATGCATTTTGGATCATTGTGTCTTGGCAGATTGATTTTTTTTAAATCGTGTTCCTTTACAGTAATTCTATTTTTTTACAATCTACTTTGTCTGAAGTTAGCAAGTCAATCTTGTTTTGTTTTAAAATTGTTTACAGACTAGCTTTTCTATTTTTCTTTCTTTCTTGTATACAGCATACGGTTGAATTGTACTTTCTTAGCCTATTCTCTGTCTTTTGTTTGGTGTCCTTGGCTATTTACACTTATGGAAATTGTTAACAGAGCAGGGCTCATTCTCCCATTTTATTGTTTGTTTTCCTTTATTTCTCTTGGTTTTCATCCCATGGTTATTTTATTCACTACAGGTTACTGGAACATTTTTAAAGATTTTACTTCTTTTTTAAACTTATTTTTAGTTTTTTCTTCTTTAATGCAGTACTTTGTAAAGTTTCAGTATTGTCACAACAGACATTCTCATTTACATATAGAATTTATTAGACCATCCAAGAGAAGTGTAACATGTTACTATATCTGTTTAGTCTTAAAGAAAAGCTGTTTTTGTAAACATGTTCTTTGTAGATGAAGGATAGAACATTAAATAGTATGACGATGTCTTATCCACTGTGAAAGCTGATCTCAGCAACTTGCAGAAGAGCCTGCAGTCATAGCCATCCTCACTTTTGCCTCTCATATACTCTCCTAATGTTCTCATCTTTCTGTCATCATTATTTCTGTGTGATAACTTCCTTTAAATAAGAAATGTTATTTGAATCTGTGTTTTAGTATAACAATTCATTCAAATTCCTGTCATTTTTCTCTGGCTAAGTGGTCCCCCCCACTCTGGCGTTTTGTTGTCTGGAATTTAATTATAATGTGACCTACTGCAGGTTTTTAAAAGATATATTCTACTTTTGTGTTTTCTCAGTTTATTAAATGAATTTATGACTTTTACCAAATTTAGAATGTTATTAGCCATTATGTGGAAGGATACAAAATTAACATAATAGAAATCATTAGTCATCCTATATGTCAATGGAAAACATATTGAAAAAGAAATCAAAGAAACAATCTCATTCACAGTAACATTATCTCCCTAAATACCTTGGAATAAAACTAACCAAGGAGATGAAAGACTTCTACAATGAAAATGTTAAAACACTGAAGAAAGAAATTGAGGATGACAGTAAAAAACGGAGAGATTTCCTATGTTCACAGATTGGTGGGGTTAACATTGTGAAATGGCCATTTTGCCAAAAGCAATCTACAGAATTAATGCAATACACATCCAAATTCTAGCTCCAGTCTTCACAGTAATAAGAAAACAAAACCCAACATTAAAATTCATATGGAAGCACAAATGACTCTAGATAGTAAAAACAATTCTGAGAATTGCAATTCTGAGAAAAGCAATACTTCTGGAGATATCACCATATCTGATTTCAAGTTATATTACAAAGCAATAGTAACAAAAACAGCATTGTACAGGCATAAAGCAGACATATAGATCAATGGAGTAGAACAGAGGACACAAATATAAGTCCGTGAAACAACAACTCGACAATTTTGACAAAGATGCAAAAGCACATATTGAAGAAAATAGCATCTTCAAAAAATAGTGCTGAGGAAACTGCATATCCACACAAAGAAGTGTAAAACCTGATCCACAAGACATAGGAAACAGCAACAAAAACCAATTTAACAAAAAAGTTATACTATTTAACAGGAAATAGCAGAAAGAGTTGAAATGAGTGTAAGACATATGATGAGGTATTTGATTTCACTGATACTCAATAAAACAGGTTAAAGCCATAAACTTAAATATTATAAATACCAGACTGACTGGTTAAACATCAAATTGAAAATAATCTAAAAATACTAATTGTTTGCAAAGTTGGAAATCTGACGGACTTCCCTATGGCAATGGCAGTGCTATATCCCAGTAGAGTTCATTTTGGAAGTTATTTAGTAAATACGGAATTAACATTAAATTACAATGGGAATACTCATACAGAATCCATGGTACCAGTGGAATCCTTCAGAATGTCTGTCGACTATAGGAAGAATGGCATCCAGAATCTTTCTGGAATAAGTACTCTGTCAACACCAACAAGAGTGGAAGAGAGGAGATGTCACCAGTGGCCTGAAGCCAGGACAGGTCCTGAGAGGCCTCAGTCGGGGTCCAGTTTGTATTCTCATTTTATACTCTAAAACCACAAGGTGAGGTGGGCAAGCAAGCAAAATTCTACAGAAGCGAATGTGGCAGTCAGCAGGTTGTTAAGGACGATGACTCGTTGTTTCAGGTATTTCTCTAGGTCACTCTGTTCCAGGCAGCAAACAAAGTCAAGCTTGGCAAACAGTCAGGACAACCAGTGCTTTCTGTGACTAACTAAATCAATACATTTGTATCTAACGACTGCTCTTTTCTACTTTACTCTATTTCAGAATGATTGGGAGGGTGATGTAACAACGCAGATGAGTCTCACAACATGAGCAATGATTGCAAAATGTAAAAAAAAAATGTTTTTTAATGATTGGATAAAAGCTATTAATGCAATAGCTGAATGTGATCAGCTCAAGGGGAGAAAACTGCATAGATCTGAAGAGCTCTGTATAGATCTGAATAGATGTATAAAAAGTATTTGAGAAAAAGAACATTTGGTCTCCTGCTACATTTCACATACCCATTCTTGGGGTGAAAAAGTCTCCTCAGCCAGGAGTAAACCCTACAGCATGTATCAAACTTGGTGGTGAGACACAAAAACCCAAATCAGTACAGGTCAAAACTCATCTGCTGCGTGAAGTGGAAGTTTCTGGTTTCTTTGGAAACTCAGTTGTGTCATGTGAATAAGTTTTTTGTTTTAGCCCGAAGTGTGGAATATGGGAATGTTTTTCCACTGCGGAAAAGAGCCTACATGTTCTTGTCATGGGAGGGGCGTGGCTTTTGTGAGCTGGAAAGCATCCACGTGTGGACAATGAGAAGTGATAGGCACTCAGAGACAGTGAGACAATGCCTTTGCACTGCTACACTTTGGAATGGTTCCGTTTGGATCCTTCATTAATCTCCCGGAGAGAAACTCTCCAGAGCCCACATGCTGCGTTGGCGGTTTTGCTGCGTTGGAACTTGTGTTGTTTAGGTGGAGTTCAGCTGCTTTTGCTGAGTCTGCCGGCTGCGGCTGCTGCGTGCTGCTGCTGCTTTGCTGTTTAACTGGACTGCTGGCATCCTGACGACTGAGTTTGGTAATCCCCCCAAAACTCATCAACCTTTATCAGTAGGAAGTAGCTCTAAGAGGCCCACGGCTCCTGTCCTTACTAATCTCCTATGTAAGGTTGAGGTGTTGGAAGGGAGCTGGAGATGTTTAACAACCTTGAATAAAGTAGGTGTTTAAAAATCTAACCTACGGTATGCAGGGGTGGTTCAATATACGGAAATCCATCAATGTGATCCACCATATTAACAAACTGAAAGAAAAAAACCACATGATAATCTCCCTAGATGCTGAAAAAGCATTTGACAAAATCCAACATCCATTCATGTTTAAAGTATTGGAGAGATCAGGGATACAAGGCACATATCTAAACATAGTAAAGGTGATATACAGCAAGCCTATAGCCAACATCAAACTGAACGGAGAGAAACTTAAAGCAATCCCACTAAAATCAGGGACAAGACAAGGCTCCCCACTCTCTCCATATCTCTTCAACATAGTACTGGAAGTCCTTGCTAGAGCAATAAGACAGTTGAAGGAGATCAAGGGGATATAAATTGGAAAGGAAGAAGTCAAATTATCACTATTTGCAGATGATATGATAGTATACGTGAGTGACCCCAAAAACTCTACCAGGGAACTCCTATAGCTGATAAACACCTTCAGCAAAGTGGCCGGATACAAAATTAACTCAAAAAAATCAGTAGCCCTCCTGTATACAAAAGACAAAAGGGCTGAGAAAGAAATTAGGGAAACAAAACCCTTCACAATAGCCACAAATGACATAAGGTACCTTGCTATAACCCTAACCAAACAAGTCAAAGACTTGTATGAAAAAAAATTTCAAATCTCTGAAGAAAGAATTAGAAGAAGATATGAGAAGATGGAAAGATCTCCCATGCTCATGGCTTGGCAGGATTAACATAGTAAAAATGGCCATCTTACCAAAAGCAATCTACAGATTCAATGCAATGCCCATCAAATTACCAACACAATTCTTTACAGACCTGGAAAGAAAAATTCTCAAGTTCATATGGAATAACAAGAAACCCAGAATTGCTAAAACAATCCTCTACAATAAAAGATCTTCTGGAGGTATCTCCATCCCTGATCTTAAGTTGTACTATAGAGCAACAGTTTTAAAAACTGCATGGTACGGGCATAGAAACAGAATGGTGGATCAATGGAACCGAACAGAGGACCCAGAAATAAACCCACACACTTACGGACACCTGATCTTTGACAAAGACACCAAAAGCATTCAATGGAAAAAAGATAGCATCTTCAACAAATGGTGCTGGTCCAACTGGATGTCTACATGTAGAAAAATGAAAATAGATCCATACTTATCACCCTGCACAAAACTGAAGTCCAAGTGGATCAAAGACCTCAACATAAAACCAGACACATTAAATCGGCTTGAAAAAAAAGTGGGAAATACCCTAGAACTCATTGGTACAGGAGAAAACTTCCTGAACAGAACACCAACAGCACAGGCTCTAAGAGCAACAATCAATAAATGAGACCTCATGAAATTGAAAAGCTTCTGCAAAGCAAAGGACACTGTCATCAAAACAAAGCGACCGCCTACAGATTGGGAAAGAATCTTCACCAACCCTTTATCTGACAGAGGACTCATATCCAGTATATATAAAGAACTAAAGAAGCTGAAAAGCAGCAAACCAAGTAATCCATTTAAAAAATGGGGAACAGAGCTAAACAAAGAATTCTCTGTAGAGGAATACCGAATGGCAGAGAAGCACTTAAAGAAATACTCAACCTCACTAGCCATTAGGGAAATGCAAATCAAAACAACCCTGAGATTTCACCTTACGCCCATGAGAATGGCCAAGATCAAAAACTCAAGTGACAACACATGCTGGAGAGGTTGTGGAGAAAGGGGAACCCTTCTCCACTGCTGGTGGGAATGTAAACTTGTACAACCATTCTGGAAATCAATCTGGCGCTTTCTCAGACAACTAGGAATAGCGCTTCCTCAAGATCCAGCCATACCACTCCTGGGCATATATCCAAAAGAGGCTCAAGTACACAAAAAGGACATTTGCTCAACCATATTTGTAGCAGCTTTATTTGTAATAGCCAGAAGCTGGAAACAACCCAGATGCCCCTCAACTGAAGAATGGATGCAGAAAATGTGGTACATCTACACAATGGAATATTACTCAGCAATGAAAAATAAGGAAATAATGAAATTTGCAGGTAAATGGTGGGATCTGGAAAGGATCATCCTGAGTGAGTTGTCCCAGAAGCAAAAAGACACACATGGTATATACTCACTCATATAGACATACAACATAGGACAAACCCACTAAAATCTGTGCATCTAAAGAAACTAAGCAAGAGAGAGGACCCTAACTGAAATGTCCAATCCCCATCCGGAAAGGCAAAGAGGATGGACATCAGAAGAAGAAGAAAACAGGAAACAACCTAGGAACCTACCACAGAGGGCCTCTGAAAGCCTCTGCCCTACAACTATCAAAGCAGATGCTGAGCCTGATGGGCAACTGTTGGGCAGAGTGAATGGAATTTTAGGTAAGAACTGGGAAATAGTAAGAGTTGGAGACGACAGGGTCTCCACAAGGAGAGCAACAGAACAAGAAAATTTGAACACAGGGAACTTCCCAGAGACTCATACTCCAACCAAGGACTATTCATAGTGATAACCCAGAACCCCTGCACAGATGTAGCCCAGGGCAGTTCAGAGTCCAATTGGGTTACATAGTAATGTGAAGAGGGACTGCCTCTGACATGAACTGATTGTCCTGCTCTTTGATCACCTCCCCCTGGGGGGGAGCAGCCTTACCAGGCCATAGTAGAGGACAATGCAGCCACTTTTGATGTGAACTGACAGACTAAGGTCAGAAAGGAGAGGAGAACCTCCCCTATTAGTGGACTTGGGGAGTGGCATGCATGCAGAGGGAGGAGGGAGGGTGGGATTGGGAGGGGAGGAGGGAGGGGCTTATGGGGGGATGCAGAATGAATAAAATGTAATTGATGAAAAATTTAAAAAAAAAGAGAAAAAAATCTGCTGAAAACAGGAAAAAAAATGAACCATTTGGGTTTTGTTCCTGCTTTAAAAAAAAATTAAGCAATTTAAAAGACTTTCAGTTGTATTAAAATAATAACAAATTTTATTGTTAAAGATTTGTGAATCTTAATGCTTGCACAAAATTTAATTTTTTACATTTTGTCAATTACACTTTGCTTTGTTTATTAATAAACTGAAATTTCTTAAACATTAAAAAAAAAAAGAAAAAAAAATCTAACCTACACCTGTGTCTCCCATTCGCCTTAGTGACTTGAAGGTTTTGGCCGGTGCACTAGAGCATAAGGATTCAAGTCTAAGGATCAGTTTTGCAAAACTTAAACTGGTGTCCTACCAGGAGCTGCCTGAGCAGGGATATGTCTTAGGAGGAGAGAGGGAGGGGAACCAAGGAGAGACAGCACTAAAGCTCTGCAAGTCTCACTTCTGGCCTGCTGAATGCAAGAGTCATCGGATTGAGACAGTGAAAGCAGGGATGAGGCCGCGGGTGTCTCTTCTCACACAGCGATGTGTAACCGTCCTGTCTCCTTAGAGAGAGGTGAGCTCTACACATCTACACTTAGTAGTAGTTACAGCTGGAATGTCAGGTTTTCCTCGTGGGCTCGTGCGTCTGAACCCTTGGGTTCTGGCTGTTGGCTCTGTTTTAAGAGGTGGCAGGAACTTGGGGAGAGCAGCTCTCACCTTCCTAACACTGTGGCCCTTTACTATAGTTCTTCACATGTGGAGACCCCCACCCAGAATATTACTTTGTTGCTACTTCACAATTGTAATTTTTGCAGCTCTTAGGGATTGTAATGCAAATATCTGATACGTAAACCTCGTGGGGCTCACGACCCACAGGTTGAGAAAAATCCTTTAGGAGTCGGGTAGTGCTGAAACAAGTGGAGGACACAAGAGGATCGACTCACCGTCAGTCTCCTTCTTATTCCCTGGAGACAAGATCTCTCACTGAACCTCGAACTTGATGATTTTTTAGCTGCATTGGCAGCCAGCCAACCCTACAACACTTTTGGCTCTGCTTCTTACCCCAGCGCTGGAGTTCCTGGCATGCATGGAAACCCGAGGAACTCCGCCCCCACGTGAACACAGCAAGTGCCATATCCACTGCATCATCTCTCTAGACCCAATACTTGGCCCTTTCTGCCTGAGCCCAACACGAATGACACAGTCCATTAAGACATGGAAGGTAGCTGGGTGTGGTGGTATACGGTGCTCTTTGTACTTGGTAGGCTGAAACAGTAGGATCACAAGTTTTATGCCAGCCTGAGTAGATAGCAGATTCCTGCCTCAAAAACATAACAAGGAATAATGAAAAGAATTTAAAAAAAAAAGAGAGAGAGAGAAAGAAATATCTGAGTGTTACATTCTTTCTTTCTTTCTTTCTTTTCTTTTCTTTTTTTTACAGTGGTGTATCAAGGAAAAGTTATTAGTGGATAAATGAATTGGAAAAGAAGAGGATCAAAACCATGAGTAGAGACACCTTTACAAACTTATTATTAAATAGGATAACATGTCAAAGTATGGTCTAAAGATTCTCAGAGTCTCTAAAGCCATTTGGCATTCTATAAAATGTAAATTATTTTTATAACAATAAAGTATTAATTACCTCAGATCCTTCCTAGCTCTCATGAGCAAACAGTGGAGATTTTTAGAGATTAGGTGAACAACATAGTGGAGGGAAGTCTCCTTGTTACTTGCTTCAGCCTCTGCCCACTTGGCCGTATAATTAGATAGTACAGGTTGAGCAGGGCTACCAGCTGTCCAGGACTGGAGGGGACACACTGGACTGACCAGTGGGTAGAGACTCAGGGAATACAGCGACTGCCTTGAATACAGTGACTGGTCACTCACACCACTGCCCGTTTGGACCTAGCACCACTCTTCTCAGAATTTTTGGATCAGTGAGATTTTGCTGAGATCATTGGAAACATCAGTTTTCCATCCGGATGGCCAAGTACTTCCATATCTCACATAATAGGACTGGGAGGACTTGAGGCATGCATTAAAAGGAATGTGGACATTGGGAAGTTTAGTTACAAGAATCCAGGGAGTCACTCAGCACTGTGTCTTCAGAATGGCACTGGAGCACAGCCCGCAAAATCAGAGTTGAAGCACATGGAAGTCAGGTCAAGGAGGGAGCTCAATCAAGCTTCCTTTCTGATGGGGAACTCACTCCTTTGTACACTTCAAGCTAAATGAAAAATCTTTGCTTCGGAATTGTGGGAACATATAGAACTCTGTCCTGGGCTTCCCTCAAGCCCCATCCAGGGATAAAATTTATCCACTTGTAATTGTGGAGATAATAAGCTTCCACTAAAAGATGTGTGTTAAAGACGAGGTCTGTAGAAAATAGATCCAATCATGGAGAAGATATTGGATCATGAGGACTTTGACATCACTGGACACTGACCATTGCATCAATGGACCCACACTGTAAGGACTCACAAGTGGTCAGCATTATAAGGAAGTAATTGAAACTTCAAGGTTGACACTTTAGCTAGAGAAAAATGAGTCGTGCTCCTAGGCACTATATTTTGTCCTGGGTCCCTCTGTTGGCCATTTCCTGCCACCTTGAGCTCTGTTCCACCTTTTCTCCCTCCCAGATGCTTTACCTCATCACAGGCCTAGAAACCATGGAACTAGAGGGCCACAGAAGGGAACCTTGGAAAGAAAGATAATACTTTCCTCCCTTGGTTTCTCAAGTATTTGTCTTGTGACAATTCCCATATACCATATGTGACTGCCAACCTATGCTCACTGTACGGTGTTGGTTTGGGGAGTAGTTTTATTTAGTTTTGTTTATTTAATCACTTTATAGCTGGATCACAGCCTCTCCCTCGTCTCTTCCCAGTTCTGCGCTCTTGCCCTCCTCCCCATTCCTCCCTCTCCTTCTCAAAGAAGGGGAGGCCCCCAAGGTACCAACCCACCCTGGCACCTTAGGTTACAGCAGGACTAAATACATCCTATCCCACTGGGGCCAGACAAGGCAGTTTGGAGAAAAAGATCCAAAGGCAGCAGCAGAGTCAGAGACAGCCCTACTCTCATTGGGGCCCACATGATGACTAGGCTGCAATCTGCTGCATATGTGTAGGAGTCTAGGTGCAGACTCTTTGGTTGGTGGTTCAGTCTCTATGAGCCCCCACAGGCCCTTTTTAGTTTACTCTGTAGGTCTTCTTGTGTCCTTGACCCCTCCAATTCCCTCAAACCTTCCTCTCATTCTTCCACAAGACTCCTTAAACTTGGCCTATTTTTCGGCTGTGGGTCTCTGCATCTGTTTCCATGAGCTGCTGGATGAAGCCTCTCAGAAGACAGTTATGCTAGGCCCCTGTCTGCAAGCATCACAGAGTGTCATTAACAATGTCAGGGGTTGGCTGTCTCCCACGGGGAGGATCTCAAGTTGGGCAAGGCTTTGGTTTGCCACCCCCTCAATCTCTGCTTCATCTTTATCCCTACACTTCTTTAAAGACAAATTTTGGGTAGAAGGTTTTATGGGTGGGTTGGTGTCGTCCTTCTTTGAAAGTCCCACCTGGCTCCAGGAGGTGTCTACTTCAGTCTCCATATCCATGCTGTTAGGGATCTCATTTAGGGTAACCACCAAAGACTCCTGGAGGCCTCCCCTGTCCCAGATGCTCCCTGCGGATTTCCACTAACTCTCCCTGACCTCCCCATCCCCACTCTTCCTGCACCTCATCCCAGGCCCCCTTACCCTCACCACCCCTCCTCCCACATACCTCTCCCTCCATCTACTTCAGGTATCTATTTTATTTCCTTTTTAGAGCGAGAGTCAAGCAACCTTCCCTGTGCTCTCCTTGGCTTCTTTGGGTGTGTGGATTATAGCATGGTTATCCTGTACATTATGGCTAATATCCACTTATAAGTGAGAACATACCATATGTGTTTTTCTGGGTCTGGGTTACCTCACTCAGAATGTTTTTTTTTTCTAGTTCCATCCATTTGTCTGCAAATTGCATGCCTTTGTTTTTAATAACTGAGTAGTATTCCATTGTGTAAATGTACCACAATTTCTGTATCCATTCTTCAGTTAAGGGACATCTAGGTTGTTTCCAGTTTATGGCTGTTAAGAATAAAGCTACCATAAACATAGTTGAGCAAGTGTCCTTGCGGTATGGTGGAGCATCTTTTGGGTAGATGTCCAGGAGTGGTATCGCTGGGTCTTGAGGTAGAACTAGTCCCAATATTCTGAGAAACCTCCAGATTGATTTCCGAAGTGGTTGTACAAGTTTGTACTCCCACCAGCAATGGAAGAGTATCCTCCTTGCTTCACATCCTTGCCAGCATGTGCTGTCACTTGAGTTTTCAATCTTCACCATTCTGATGGGAATCTCAGAGTAATTTTGATTTACATTTCTGTGATGACTAAGGATGTTGAACATTTCTTTAAGTGTTTCTGGGTGCTGTTTTTAAATATGCATTTACTTTTTACATGAGACTCTTAATAGGCCAGAAAATATTTTGGCAAACAGTAACAGAAAATTACAGAACAGAAGCATTTCAGTGAGAAATTAGATGTTTATAACACAAAGTCCAGTTTTACTTTCTCCCACTCCTTTTCAGTATACTCACTTCTACACTCTGGTTTATGGACAAACATAGCATAGCCTGAAACAACAGTGCCAACGATCTCAAAACTCATCTTTCTCTCATCTTTATAGTTGTGAGCCTTTATATTTCAGGCTGAGCCATCTCTCCAGCCTGAAAGTCATCTTTCTCTAAAGCAGTGTCAATGCCTGGGGCAAATGGAGGAAAGCAGTTCACCATGGTGACCTTGATCCCAAGGATGGATTAAGCTCATGCTCCTACTGAAAACTCGAACCCAAAGTAGCTCTGAGCATCCCAAACCTCTAGCGTTGTCCTGTAGTTTTTTGAGGCAGGCTCTTGCTGCTTGGCAACAAGCTTGGGACTCAACAAACTTCTAAACAACAAAATAAAATGGGTTTGGTTCCCCTGTGAGCAATACAATAGCACCCGTTGAACACTTACAGTTTTTATAAAAGAAGAAAAGGACATGGGTCTACACCAGCACAGGCACAGACTCACTGCTGAGGGCTGTGCTCTTCTCCGTTGCCACTGACAAACTAAGAATATCCCATTTACTTCACACTCAATAAAAACTTTCTTTAATCACTATGTGTGTGTTTAGCTGTTTTTGGAAGCAGAGCCCAGACTTTGCTAGAAGGGCAGAGGAGACAGACTGTGAGAATATCAGAAATCCACAAACTATACTCGAAAGGGGGTGCTTTTTATATGCAGGTATTTAAAAGTAAAGGACCCCAAGTAACACATTTGCCAACATGTGGTGCTTGTGAATAGTGGGTCTCAGTGTTTCCCTCCTCGCCTGCGTTCCCAAGTTGGTTTCATAGAAGGCTTCATTGTAATCCAGGACCATTGTTTTGCATTAATTTCTATGACAAGGAACCCAAAACACAGGGTGCCCCTGGAGTAACAAAACAGAGTTAGGGAGACAGTCACAACTTGGCACAAGTGTGACAAGCTGTGGAAAAGCAAACGTTTCACTATGTGAAATGGCGTGGATTTCCTGGGAGCGACCTATTCTCCTGTAGACAGGGTCATATTCTTTCCAAGCACATTTCAGACCCAAGTCAAGCTGTGTTTTATTTTTTATTATAATAAACACAGTTTACTGTAACAAAGACATACTAGTGGTGTTCAGCTGACAGGCAGCACCGCACCACGCGCTGGTGGTGAGGGCATGGGGGTGGGGAGTCAAGTGATAAAAGACCAGCCGTCTGGAAAGTTCTCTTAAAAGGACATAAAAAGGCAGTGTTTTCTTACGGCACTAACACAGAATGCCAAAGTATCTAGCTGGCCTCTTGTTGTCACTTACTGCAATTTGTAACTAAAGATAGAAAATCCTTCAGAATCCTGGACTCTCAAATTCCACTTTGCTTTTTAGATTTTCAGAATGAAGTGAAAATACTTTAAGTGCTGATCCTGTTTCTTTCCCCAAGGCATACTTCCTGTTTATATATCCAACTTTTCTACAAACACAGCTGCTATAGCCATCCATACACTGAGGATTTTGATGAAGGAAAGAGAAATCTTTACAGCAATTGTTACCTGTGACATACCTAAAACATTCAGGTTAAATTAAAGTCAGGTTAAATTGAATTCAAATTCCTTAGGGGAAAAATATAAATCTTACCATATCTTGAGTGGCTATTTTTTCACAATCCAACTCATATCTCAATCTGTCTCTACTGTCTATTAGCTGTAATTGAGAAAAATATGACATTTTGATTAAAAATAAGAACACAATACCTAAAATGTTTTCTGCAACAGAATCTAGTAAAAACACATTTTAATATAGGAGCAAAATGGATCCCAACGTGATCAAAGAAAAAATTAATTTCCTACAGATTATTATGTTCTGATAACATAATTATATAACGAAGCTAATAAAACAAAGCCAATTTACTTACAACTTTTCTTGTCGCCCTAAGATGTGACATTACGACGTAACAGTGAGTCAGGACACCCTCCATATCTTTCTTTATGACACTTTCACTTGCATCAGGTTTTGATTGTTATGTTTATTTACATATCAAACCATTTATTTTGACTGAAAAGTCTCCTTAAAAACACATTTTACCTCTGTCCTTAGGCAGCTTTTTATTTTTTTGATGACACGATTGCTGTTCATGTTGGTAAAATTCAAACCTTAGTTTAGACCTTTGATCAACTAAATCAATTACTTGTACTTACTTATCTGATGCAGATCTCTAGAGTCACCGTTCAACACTTTATACTGTCCACTGTTTATCCAAGTCACCTGCCGACCTGTCACCCTGCCTCAGTCCCCTTTCCCCTCTTCCCATTCCTCTTGATGAAACACAAGTCTGCATCTAGCGCGGTGTCTAGGTCTCTCCAAGGACTCAGAAGGCATTCAATCCTTCGGCATGAGCGGCCCTGTCCAGTGCGCCTGACCACTGTGACCTCTTCTTCTTCTGTGCCCCCTGCTAGTGAAACCATACACCTTGTTCTTTAAGAAGTGGCTTCTCACTGACCTTAGGATTCCCTTCTGCCCCCCACCCCACCCCGCCTACCTCTGCTTCTTGGAAGCAGCTCTATGAGTTTCCGCAGCTGGCTTTGCTCTCCTTCCCACCTGTCTGTCCACAGACGCCATTGCTACTCTGCAGCTGTGGGGGTTACAGTGCTGCTGTAGGCAAGGGGGGCATGAAGCCCAAGAACACAAACTCACTTCAGGGAAGCCTGTTTAGCACAGGAAAACATGTGCCAACTCTGTCCTATCAGTGTCAACTACAGCTCTTGAAACTAAATTGTATCTAACTTGTATTTAACTCCAAGAACACTGTGTCCTGCAAAGCCAGACCTGGTTGTAACCTGACCCTAAACTTTGGTCCATGTGGCCACCATACTTTTGAAATATGCCTTCTGTAATTGAAGATCAAAGATTTATATGTGTGTGTGTTCTCTTTTAAATTTCTTTAAAATGTATTTTTTATATGTATAGTTGTGTTGCTTGCATGTATGTCTGCATCAAGGGTGCGCAGTGTACATAAAGGCCATCAGATCCTCTGCAACTGGAGTTATAGCTGGTTGTGTGGGAGGTGGGCACAGAACCCAGACTCTACAAGAACAGCCAGCATTCTTAACCACGGGGCCATATCTCCAACACCAAGAACCATGCTTTTAATTTTTACTAATTTAACCTAAAAATTGATAGTTTAGTTACTGGGAAATACATCCACTTATTGAAATAATTTGGGAGCATGACTCTGCCTTCTCATCTGTAAGTTTTATGAACTCTAAATGCATCTTCACTCTACGTGTCACTACGGGAGTGCATTTCAGGGCCTCAGGCGTGGTCCCTAGCACAGGTGAGAAGGCTGCGCTGGGGAAGAGCACTGCCCAGAGAACTCTAAGCAGGCTGGCTCAACAACAGGCTGTGCTCCTGAGCACCACACACCAGGGAATCTTGATACTGAAACTTCTCTTTAAATAAAGATCAATCTAGCAGAATAAGACAATTTGTTCTTGCCCAGACAAAGGAGCACCCACCAACATGTGGCCAGAAAAGAAGACATATTCTTATTCTTATGCTTCCAAGCAAAGGGTGAAACTCACAGTCACTTAACTTGTCCGTTCCTTACAACCAACAAGATAAATACTCATATATCTCCAAATAAGTGAGTACCAATATGCCAATGGGCTTTTTTCAGTGAGGATTCTTATTTATTATTAACCACTTTATTCTAGATAACAAGGAAATATGTTGTTAAAGTGACATAATGGGGAAACGGATAGGGCAACTTTTTCTACATCTCAAGGCGCCCTAACGTGGTGTCATTTCACCGATGGTGCTGATATTTCAATTTAAAAGGAGTCATTTATCAATGTAAAAAAATGTTCGTACCTTTTGAATAGTTCGCTGATCCTGGTCTGAAATCTCTTTGAGACATATTATTTCATCCTCTGTAAACAAAAGGAGAGAGAGACCGACCATGAAATTACATGCATAGGCCCCTGTATTCAAACTGCCTGCTTTAGGGCAGGCTTTAGAAGAACTGGCAGGCATGGTGCTCACACGTCCTAGCAGGATTGTGACCTTCACAAATGCCCTTGACATTCACAGCCTCCTTCCTGCTGTTAGGATGGCTGGTCAGATATGGAGTAAGCAGTAAGTTCAAGATCCAAGTGTGGCTGAGGGCTAAATGCTTTTCATCTATACGAGCAGTAGGCATTTTTTGCTGTTAGTTACAGCCAATACAAAGTGCTTTAGCAGGTGGCCCTGTATGACCACAACCTGAGAACGTTTTGTCATGCCATATCAGAAGAGAAAGGGAGTCATGGTGGTGTGCCATCATCCTGGACTAAAAAGACACTAAAATAATCCCATTTCACCAGTGTTCACACCCATGTTTTTCATCTTTGCTCTGCTTTCATACTGTAGATGACCAGAATATCATACAAAAGGGAGGAGAGAAAGAGAGAAATCACAAATATACAATAGTTAAATCTAAAAACCACTTTAAAGCAATATACTTATGGTGATGAAAATGTAATTTTTTAAATCGATGTTTGTGCTCTGAACAAAACAAAATCTACAGTTCCAAAAGGAAAATTAGAATGCAAAATTTGTATCAAAATGTGACTCTAAGTACTGCCTTCCAGCATTTTGCTTTGAAGAGCTAAGGCTGCTTCTCCACAGCGTATCCCAACATGTTCCCTTATATAGGTTATAGTTTAGGACATCAGCCTGTGAAAGAAATCAGCACACATGTCTGTTTACAGCACCTCTAAGTGAAGTAGAATAAATTGATTAGCACTTTCTTTCTTTTTCTTTTCTTTTTTGCTAAAGTTAATGAGCATTTTGTTTGTTTGTTTAAGAAAACCAAACACCCCTAGTTCACAAGGCAGGGCTCAATAGCACAAATAGAGAGAAATCCTCTGTTCCAGAGGCAAGTGGTTCTCTGTGAGATAGAGGCCATCCTGGTCTACAAAGAGAGTCCAGGACAGTGAAGTCTACACAGAGAAACCCTGTTTAAAAAAAAAAAAACAGAAAGAAAGAAAGAAAGAAAGAAAGAAAGAAAGAAAGAAAGAAAGAAAGAAAGAAAGAAAGAAAGAAAGGAAGGAAGGAAGGAAGAAAGGAAGGAAGGAAGTAAAGACCCTCTGTTCTAAGCAAGAAAAGTTGTTGTAAAATAAAAAAATAAACAAGAAACAGATAGCGATCAAACTGATCTCTTAGGTGTAAATAACTAAATGTATATGTAAGCGGAAAAGGCAGACAGTGATGAGTCGTACAAAGTGTCGCACTTATGGGCAGCGATATTACCTAACATTGCATTTTCTTTCAGGTTTGTCTGTAGCTCTTCTTCAAGTTCTGCGATGATTTGCAGCAACCTCTCATTCTGCATCCTGCATTCTAGAAGTTCTTTTTCCGTCAATTGTTTTGGTGAGCTGGGCTCCTTGGCAAGAGCGTTCTGCAAAGAGGGGGAATTCCATATTTCTACGCAGGGAAGCAAGGATTTAAATATGCAGCTCTAGGACAATGCCGATACAGAGGCACTATCATATAATTTTCTGAATTCTATTACACACTTATAATATGAATAGCAAAAAAGGAAGGGGACTAAATAGAACTGGCTGGAAGAAAGGCCACAGTACATTCTGTACAAAGGCCCCAGCACATGGGGACATTTTATTGAGAGGAATAATGCATATCATACTGTTTGTGTGCCCTCATCATTCAGGTCAATTCATTATGGAGGCTGTGTCCAGGGAGGCAGCTGGGCCCCTCCACCCACACTTCTCTCTGAGTGTCTGAAGCGCTGTCCCCTGTAACTAGGCAAGCTGGGGAGACCGTGGATGGGCAGCGCCAGGGGGTGGCAAAGTGCGAGGCTAAGGAGGGGGGCTTGTTGCCTTTGTGGCATTTCTCAGTGTCAGCGGTGCCAGCGCGGAGAGGAGCCGTCATGTCAGAGGGTGGCGTGTGCAGGCTGGGAGCCGCATGGAGTACAGCAGGCGCACAGATCTTCACACAGTTGGTTTTCTGCTGGGCGGAGGAGCCACCCAGAGGCAATTCATATTCTGAACATTAGCATGGCTTTGCATGCTTGTCACAGGGGCTGTGCAGGCGGTTAACACTATTGAAGACTTCGGTTTAAATCTCTATGCAAAGTGCTTGGTTACCTTGTAAGAAGGTTTCAGGATAACTTACAACAAAAGACTTTAAAGTTATAGTTTTAGTGAAGCAAACTCATTTACATTTTTATTATGTGTGTCTTTTGTTTAAATCTTGCCATGTCCATTATGACGGAGGCTTTTTCCTATGCAACAGAAGTTTATTTGGGAAAGCTACTCTCTTTTTCTTCTTCCTCTTGTCTGTTTCAAAGCTATTGAAAATATCTGAATATATTTGCCTATGGTTGTCTACGTTTACAGACACACTTAAAAATTAAGATGTCATGGGTCAGAAGGCTGGTTCAAAATTTTATACTCCATTACAGATCATGCAATTTCAAAGTAAGAGTCACATTATTATGCTAAAATAGTAAAACAATTCTACATTTCTTGCTTCGAAATTACCATGGACATGAAAATACTTTTGAACTTCAAAGTGACTTTAGCTGAATTATGAGTTTCTCCTTTTATTGTCCATTCCATGATTGCAAATATATAAGAGTAAATAGACACTCAAAAACAAAACTATCTTTCCAATATACTGATTTCCCTCTGGAGGTGTGCTCTGACTTAACTTTGGGAAAACAGAAAGTAAATTGTTAAAATGTTTCTCCCTGTGATCATAATGTTTTAAAAGAAAGAATAAGTGTTGAAATGTTTTGTAATATAGTAATAAAACCCTCTAAAATTCGTGAGCTATTAATGGATTATAATCATAAATGTCAGCTTTAATAGCACTTGGCACACGCTGTCGAGGTTTGTGCTGAGCTTGCATACAAATCTTTGAGCGTTTGACCCTACATTCTATGTAAGTTATTTCAGCATAAGTGATTTCTGGTTTACTATTTACCGTTATTGAGACAGACTATGGCTCTATTGTCCAGCCTGGCTATCCCAAAGAACTTACTTTTTATTTGTTGACTTACTTATTTATGTGTATGAGTATTTCGCCTGCATGCATGTCTGTGTATGCACCACATGTATGCCTGGTTCTCTTGGAAGTGAGAACAAGATATAGGATCCCTGGAACCAGACTTGCAGACAGTCGTGAGTTGCCATGTGGTTGCTGGGAACTGAACCCAGGTCCTCTGTAAGAGTAGCCAATGCTCTTAACCACTGAGGCATCTCTTAAGCCCATGGTCTTGAACTCTTCACCTTCTTAACTAGGCCACCATGGTCTTTGGATTCTAACGTGCAAAACGAAATGAGCACCAACTGGTCTAAAGAGCAGTTAAGAAACAGGATGATCTTCTCAAGATAAAGGGAGGCCCTCAGTTCCTGTGTGTCTCACATGGTTAAGAGCGAGAGTCCTGCAGGATGTGTTTATGGTCTGGCAGGATTTTTTTTTAATTAGACAGACAGCACTGACTTGAATCTGGGTAAGCCTGTATTTCTCTCCTGGCAGATCATGGTCGTCCATAGTCGATTCCTGTTATCATTGATAACCTAAGAACTACGTGAACAAATCAGATGATGATTAAAGTAGCTTCCATCTAATGTGTTTTCTAAGCCTCTGTGTGGGACACTGAAGTGAGGCACTTTTCCTCCAACATCAATCTGCAGCCTTGGTTCTCCGGAGGGTAGCCTGTAGCTCTGTCCCCACCATCTGTTCAGCTGTGGGAACTGCAAGTAATTAACTCTTCAGACACCCAGGGCAATGAGGACACTCATTAGCAGAGAGGACAAAGCCTTAGGCCTGGCTGCCGCTGTCCTCGCTCACACTCAAGCGGCAGGTTTTGTGGTGATGTCTCTTCTGCCATCTGCCCCACATTGCTAGCTCTGGCTTGCATAAACCATGAATATCCTTAAAAATAAACTGCATTCCTAAAACAAGGTTGAAGGAGGTAAAAGACACGGTAGTATAAGCCAAGAAGGTCATTTGCAATATTTTTTGGAATTTTAAATTCATAAAGGTACTCTATCCCTTTCATTTTATGAATATGAAGCCTTTAATTGTGGGATAATTGCATAAGGTTTATAATGTGTCTGATTCCAGGTCTCAGAACTCCAGGCTGAGTCTGGAAAGAAGTGTTTCCCAGCGCAGCGCAGAGCAGCACCTTCCCGTTTCCACTGTGCTCTGGACCAAGCACAGGTGTCACCTGAGAGCTTGTTGGAGATGAGACGTCTCAGGCTCCAGCCTGGCCCTCCTATGTCGGTTCGTAAATGAGCCATCTTCTGCAGGGGATGCATACGAACCAGAGTCTGAGAGGCTCCTTGCTTGGAGCAGTTCTCTTCTGTGATATGAGTGTCTCAGCTCTGCAGACTCCATGGGCGGCACTTGGACATCTCAATTTGTGAATGCTGGGTGAGGGGGTGGTTGGGGGTGGGCAAGCAAAATTCTGATGCGAGCCCTTGCCTCATGACAGCTATACAGAAGAGCAGGTGCTTCCCCAGTGAGTGGCAGCCAGGAAAGTGGCACCCCAGGACAGCGCAGCCCTGCAGAGCAGCCATTCTTGAATGACAGCTCTGTCTCATTAGCAACAAGCAGATCTGCTCATCAGTGGAGGGTGGGCAGATGATGATTGCACAGCTTGGCCATACAGGGGTTAGAAGAAAAAATAAAAGGCCCATCCAGTAAAGGGCCCCAGCTGAAATTCAAGTCAGTATGTGGTGTGCAAAGGCGCGTGAGTGCCTGCATGTACACGCACACACACGTATGGCACATACATAAACATACTCTAATTTAGCTTTCATTACAAATCAAACCCCACGAAAGTCTGCAAACAATTGATTTCCCACTGAATAAATACTGGGATGAAGTTGTTCACAGGAAAATTGACATTAAGAATATCATCTGGAGCCCAGGTTTCTGTGGTCTGAAGATACTCCCTTTCTGGGTGATTTGGACTACTTGTTGACGGAGCTTGTCCCTGTGTGGCCAGTCTCTCCCTTAGAACCAAGCCAGGCCAATGAATTGCAGTACTTAACATAAATGAGCTACCAATGTGACTGATTATCAGAAGAATCACTCAGTCTTACACTGACTCAGCAGAGCAAATTTATTTTCTCTTTTTCAAAAATATTCCTTGAGATTTCCCCTAAATATTTATTCATTAGTAGGGTGTTTGTGTGTGCGTGTGTGTGCGTGTGTGTGTGTGTGTGTGTGTGTGTGGTGTGTGTAGTGTGTGTGTATGTGTGTGTGTGTATATGTGTGTGTGTATGTGTTTAGTGTGTATAGTGTGTGTGTGTATGTGTGTGTAGTGTGTGTGTAGTGTGTGTGTAGTGTGTGTGTAGTGTGTGCATGTGTGTGTAGTGTGTGTAGTGTGTGTGTGTGTAGTGTGTGTGTGTATGTGTGTATAGTGTGTGTGTGTGTGTGCGTGTGTGTGTGTGTAGTGAGGGCAGGGCATGAGTGCCATGGTATGTATAGGGAGGGCAGATAACAGATTTGTAGAGTTGGTTCTCTAACCTTTACATTCTGGGGGTGGAACTCAGGCCTGTTGATGCCCTTGTTGGTCCTCCTGCCCACCTTGACACCTTAAGTGTCTCTCCACGTTCTGCCTTCCAGAATTGTGTGATGTTGCAGGGTGTGTTTGAGCCACTGGGGGGTGGGGGGGGGGCTGTCTATGATGAAACTTCAAATAGAAAGCAACAGCTGAGAACTTACTCAACAGGAGTTTTAGGAAGATTTGCTCCTAGAGAACTTAGTGAAATGTTTCTCACAGGCTGACTGATTTGCAGCTACTCTGAAATTCAAAGTAAAACTCTAAAATCTGAAACCTTTCCGGTTGTAGGGATTTTGGGACAATGGAGATGCAATCTGGGCTGATGTTCAAGTGTGTGTGTGTGTTTGTGTTTTTGTGTGTGTGTGTGTGTGTGTGTGTGTGAAGCCTTTTAGCTTCACCTATTCCTCCTCAATTCTGCAGCTCCTATTCAGTTATTTTCTTGCTCTGAGAGGTTCCTGATAAAATCCTGTCTGGTTCAGGCCTGCTGCTAGGACCCTGAAGGCTGGCAGTGCTGAGCCAATGGGATGAGCCCCTCTGTGCAGTCCTCACAGACAGGGCTCCAAGCTCTCCTGACTTTCTGCTGTCCTGCGCCTCCCAGTTGTGTTTCCGCTGGCCCTGCACCTCAGTGTGAACGCAGGGACTGGGCCTTCCCGCTGAGGAGTAGCAAGTAGGGGAATCTGAGCTTTTCCTTCTTGGAATCTTGATTTAAAGGTCATTCTGCCATCTGTGATGGGGGAAAGGCAGTTCTACACCACCACGGCCAATATCCTGAGGGCTTCCCTTATCTCTTAGTGATCTCCATCATGTGAAGCCAGATCCTTAACTAGGGCACTGAAAAGATTTTCAGAATGAGCTCATTGGCAGCAGAGTTGGAGTTCCCACAAAGACAAATTTTAACATGCATTGAAACATAGGGATTTTAACAGAAAGAGACACTCAAGTAAGTATTAAGACACATCCAAGTGTTGATGTGGGTTCAAATGAGAGTCATACCTCATTCACATATATATGATATTGTGGGTTCTTTGTCTTCAGATGGTTGCTAAGGAACATGAATGAACCACATGAATGAACATGAATGAGATGAATTGAACAGTAGAATTACAATTGCTAAGTTAAAACTCCAGAAATTAGGCTATTTTCACTGTAAACTACTCATTTGTGAGTAAGGTCACACCTGAGGTCAGATCCTCAGAGGCTTGAGGTCTGGCTTATTGATATGTTAACATTCTTATTTGAAAATACAATCTTCTTTCTTTTTTAAAAAAAAAAAAAGATTGTGGTAGGCTCCTGTCCTGTTCCCTGTCTTCTCCCACTTCTGATACCTATCCTGTTTGCCCTTCTGAATGAGGATTAAGCATCTCCCCTAGGGTTCAGCTTCTTTAGGACTATAGATTTTAGTATGTTTGTCCTGTTTTACATGGCTAATATTGACTTATAAGTGAGTATATACCATATGTGTCTTTCTGCTTCTGGGTTACATCACTCAGGATGATCTTTTCTAGATCCTACCATTTGCCTGCAAATTTCATGATTTCCTTGTTTTTAATTGCTGAGTTGTATTCCATCGTGTAATGTTCCACAGTTTCTGTATCTGCTCTTCAGTTGAGGAACATCTGGATTGTTTCCAGATTCTGGCTATTATAAATAAAGCTGCTACAAACATAGATGAGGAAAGGCCCTTGTTGTGTACTTGACCATATTTTGGATATATGCCTAGGGTGGTATAGCTGGATCCTAATTCCTAATTTTCTGAGAAAGCACAAAATTGATTTCCAAAATGGTTGTACAAGTTGACATTCCCACCAGCAATGGAGGAGGTTTCTCCTTTCTCCATCCTCTCCAGCATGTGTTGTCACTAGGAGAGAAGCTTACCACAGAGGGCCTCTGAAAGACTCTACACAGCAGGGAATAAAAGCAGATGCTAAGACTCATATCCAAACTTTGGGCAGAGTGCTGGGAATCTTATGAAAGAAGGGGGAGCTAGAAAGACCTAGAAGGGACAAGTGTTCCACAAGGAGAGCAACATAGCCAAAAAAATCTGGACCCAGCAGGGATGCAGGACCATGCATGGAGAGGATCCAGACCCCCTGCTCAGATGTAGCCCATGGGCTGCTCAATCTCCATGGGGTCCCTAGTAAAGGGAGCAGGGGCAGTCTCTGGCACAAACTTAGTTGCCTGCTCTTTGATCACCTCCTCCTGGTGAGGTGGCCTAACTAGGCCACAGAGAAAGAGGATCCACACAGATCTGATGAGACCTGAGAGGCTAGGATCAGATAGGGGAGGAGGACCAATGGAGGGACACAGTGGGGGGTAGGGAAAGAAGGAGGAAGATTGGGACTGGGAGGCGATGAGGGAGGGGGCTACAGCTGGGATATGAAGTGAATAAAATATAATAAATAGTAATAATAATAATAGAAAAAAGATTGCTCATGCATGTGTGTGTGTGTGTGTGTGTGTGTGTGTGTGTGTGTGTGTCTGTGTCTGTGTCTGTGTCTGTGTCTGTGTCTGTGTCTGTGTCTGTGTCTGTGTCTGTGTCTGTGTGGAGGCAAGAAGGCATTGGATCACTTAGTGCTTATTGTGAGTGGCCCAACATGGGTGCTAGGCACAGAATGCAGGACCTCCGGAAGAACATCCATCACTCTTAACCCCTGAGCTATTTCTTCAGCCCCTGAAAATATTTCTCTATAAAATAAATATTGTTGGCAACCTTTATAACAAATATTACTAAATTATGTAAGGATTCTTTATTCTCAGGCTGAAGAGATGGCTCAGATGTTAAGAGCACTCATGACTCTTCCGAAGGTCCTGAGTTTACTTCCCAGCACCCACATAACAGCTCACACTTGCCTGATGATGTCTTCTGGTCTGCAGATGTACATGCAGACAAAGCACCCATATGCATTAAATAAAGAAGTCAGACAGTGATTATCGGCTGTCTTCCTCATTACTCTCCACCTTCTTTTTTGAGACAGAATCTTTCGCTGAACCTGGAGGTCACCTGCTTGTCTAGACAGCATGGCCAGGAAGCGGAAGAGCGTCCCTTGTCCCAACTCTAACCACATGCTCTGTTATAGGTACACACCACCACACCTGGCTTTATGTGGGTGGTGGGCAATGAACTCAGGCCTCGTGCTTACATCTTAATTCATCTCCACAGCCCAGATCTGATTAATTTTTAACCCAGGATTATTGCTATCTGTAATCCTATTTATGTGGATTAATATTAATTTTTTATAAAAGTACATGAAACTTACAATTTTATCAAATTCGGTGTATTCAAATTGTTCTAGATCATCCATAAAATCCTTATCTTCTTTGTCTTTGAGTTTTCTCTTCAAGGCATTCATTTTCATGAATGCTGCCTCTTGCATGGCAGCTTTTTCTTCTTCTATTTCAAAGAATTTCTGGAGAGAAGAGAGAAGCATCATGAATCTGAGTAGAAACTTGTTGGGAGCATAGCCTGTAGAACCTCGAGCTCGCAGATCTCCTGAGAAACCAGTAACATTAGACACACGGAATTGCTTTTCAGTGGGGAAGGTGAAACAGCTGTTCTTCCACTCACAAAGCTAAGAACCAGAAATGCTTAGCTGCCTGGTGACCTGTGTTGTCTATTAGCCTAGGCTATCTCAAGAACCTACAACCAGGACGGAAGGTGGCTAGTGATCTAAATGACCCTGATAGCCAATGGCTTCCACAAGCTCACCAGCCAGAGGTGGCTAATAGCCCAAATGACCTCTAACCTCTATGCTATCTGTATGATTGAGACCAGGCCAGACCCTTATGCCCTTAAGCTAGATAGCCTGTTTCTAGAACCCATCTTCTTGGAAGAAATGACACTACCCAGAGTTGAGTTTCAATGTAAATATGCATCTTTGTGGGATTGTATTACACTAGGAAACTTTTTGTCCAAATTTTACTGGGCTTAAATACTTTGAGAATAAAGTATCTATCATGAGACTTCCTGTTTTTCAGGTTTTCTTTCTTATCTCTTTGCATGGTTCACTTCCCTATATGACACCTGCATACAGAAACTGTTTTAATTTGATTTGTTGTCTTGTAAATGTATTTTAATTTTAAGTTTGCAATTTGCCCACATTTCTTGGTCAATAGTTCTAAATTAAATCTCATGAAAAAGCAATGCAATGCCATATTATCTGATAAAACACAAAGCATGACATGTTCAAATTTTATCTGCCACACAAGTGATGGTGAAGAAGATGATGAAATAGGAGGTTTCCCACAGAATACAGATTTCCTGAAGGCATTTTCCATGCCACGAGAATTTAGTAGTCATATATCAAGACAAGTGCTTACCCACATGGAAGGGTGTGCAGCTCTGGTCGACCCCAAAGAGACCTGTACCAACTGGCAGCTTCAATCAAAACAGTTCTGGCACCACAGTCATAGATGAACTCATTGCACTGTGGACTTAGCTACACACTTTTGGTCTTGGTCCCACAAGTGCAGGAGCCGCTAAGAAATCCAGGAGGAGGTATGCCTGTCCATGTTTCGGGTAACAGGTCCACTGGCTTGTTATAGCTGCAGACCATGAACTGGCCTCGAGATTCATCCAATACTGTCTCAGTTGTGATTTGAAAGCAATCTCACCTTCTCAGGAACTGAGCAAAAATCACACTAGTTCATGCTTTTCAGCCACAAAAAGAAAACCCTAAAATTCCCTGGAACAACCCTAATTGTCAGTTAACAGTGACAGCCCACCAGAGGACCTGCTGGGAGGAATTTGTCTCCATGCTGTCAGAGGAGGCTCTACTGATTTGGTCCCACTGCAGATCATGAGTGGCACCACAAGCCATTTCTGTCTCACTCCAGCCCCAATAAGCAGCAGAGACCCATCAGGAGACATGTTCACACAGGCCCCTAAAGCAAGCCTGCAGACAGTCATTCAATTTCTTAGTCCAGGGAAGCCCTCTAACCTGGCTTTAGTCCCACAAAAGCTGTGACCCAGGGTACTCTGGATCTCTAGGAGTCTAGCAGAACACAGGCCCATCTGTATCCCTGGTATATGTTTGTAGTTCAGACAAAAATATTAAAAGTAACTATAGCTACAAAAAGTAGTTAAAGAATAAATAATTTAAAAAGATGTAAAGTCTGACATCCATAGTAGTATAAAATATTGGATGAAGGAAAATATTAAAGTATGCAGGCTTATATGTCATTGAAATTAAGTTACACCCCTCTCCCCCTTCCTCCGTCTCTCCCTCCTTCCCTCCCTCAGCTTTCATTGTTACTGAGCCAGGTTTTTAATCTCTAGTCCAGATTAACTGGAGTTCACAAGAAAGATCATACTGACCACAAAGTCACAGTAGTTCTCCTGTTGCAGCTCCCAGATGCTGGGATTACAAGCACGTGTCCCCATGGTTTACCACCAACGCAGTTTTAATTTTTATAAAACTACGCTCAGCATTTTCTAAGTCTTTACATTTTGTCTTTCTTTTAAGCAATCAATTTTATCTTTAAATTATTTCTTCCCTCCCATTTTAGTGTTCATGGTTAAAAGCAGTCTTCAATATACATATTTTTTTAAATTTATTTTTATCTGATATTATATCCTGAATGCAATTTCCCCCCCCTTCTCCTGTCCCAGTCAATCTCCCCTCACCCCCATCCACTCCTCCATTTCTCTCCAGAAAAGATCAGGGCTGCTATGGATGTCAACCTAACATGACATATCAAGTTGAAATAAGACTAGGCACCTTCCCTCATATAAAAGCTGGATGAGGCAGCCCATTAGGAGGAAAAGGGCTGTCAGAAAACACAGTCAGAAGAGTCAGAGACAGCCCCTGCTCCAACTGCTAGAGTCACACATGAAGACTCAGCTGCACCACTGCTACATAAGTGCAGAGGTCAGATCCATGCAGGCTCCCTGATTGTCAGTTCAGTCTCTGTGAGCCCCTATAAGCTTAGATTAATGGGCTCTCTGGGTTTTCTTTGGTGTCTTTGACCCCTCTGGCACCTACAATCCTTCCATCCCCTTTTCCACAGGAGTCTTCAAGCTCCACCTAAAGTTTGGCTATGGGTCTCTGCATCTGCTTTTGTCAGCTGCTGGATGAAGCCTCTCTGATGATGCCTATGCTAGGCTCTTGTCTATGTGTGTAGAAGAATATCATTAGGGATTATTTCATTGACTTTTCCCCCTTTTATTGCTGTTCTTGTTTGTCTTTTGAAACAGACTTTGCTGTGTAGCACTGATTGGCCTAGAACTTACGAGCTACCTCAGTCTCTTGAGTATTGGGATGCTGGCATGGTCACCATGCTCTAAAGCAGACTAGTGTAACTATGAGATATTTTACATAAGCTTCATGCTAACCACAAATAAAAATTTTAAAAATTCTCCACTAGATACATGTCTTAGTTTGGGTTTCTATTAATGTAAAGAAACACCATGACCATGGCAACTCTTATAAAGGAAAACATTTAATTGGAGCTGGCTTATAGTTTCAGACATTTTGTCCATTATCATCATGGCAGGAAACATGGCAGGAGGCATGGTGCTGGAGTAGCTGAGAGTTCTACATCTTGATTCGCAGGCAGCAGGAAGGAGATTGTCTTCTACACTGGGTGGAGCTTGAGAATAGGAGACCTCAAAACCCACCTCCACAGTGACACACTTCCTCCAACAAGGTCACATCTCCCAATAGTGCCATGCTTTCTATGGGCCAAACATTCAAACACATGAGTCTATGGGAGTCATACCTATTCAAACCACCACAGTACACAGAAATAAAGAGAAAACAAAATGAAGCATACTAATACAAAGAATCTAGCAAATCATAAGACAGTAAGAAAATAAGAATAAAGAATTACAAATCAGAATAAAAAACATAATACAAAAGTAAGTGTTGCTAAAATGTTCTTGTGGAATATATACAATTCACCCTTGTTCATTCAAGTGCTGATTTCTCTCCCCACTATCTGGTTTTGATCCGGACATTGCATTGTGATGTTTATTCTAAGTATCACCTGTCTCAAGTTTGTGTAAACATGCCACCATTTGTTCTCTGTACTGTCAATAAAACAACCAGCCAATGCTGAGCAATGGAGAGAATAGGGTGGGATATCCTGGTCTAGAGGGGAGGAGAAGAAAGGGAGTGGGAGGAGTTGTAGAGGAGAGATAAGCAGTAGAGGACTTGAAACCAGGACAAGAGATGAACAGGACCTAAGATATGACTAAAAGCAAGTATAATATAGGAGATCTGAATGGGAGGAAACTATGAGGCCTTGGAGAATTAGGATGGAGTAATTATTTACCAGTATTGTGCTCTAGGTTAATTAAATAAATCTTAGTCTCTGTGTGGTGGTTTGGGTATACAGATGGTTTAGGAATAACCACTGTTTGACTAAAAGATAATTCAACAGTAAATACTAATAATCAACAAATAAGCCTTTATCCTTCAGCAAGTACTTTAAAGTGTAAATAAATTAAAGTTAGTGACAAAGCTACATGTGTGTTGGCATCATACGTGCTCTGTGCTCAAAAGCTCCTCCAAATGGAAGACTCTCATCTCAGTCAGCCAGCCTTTTTGGGTGACTAATCATCTGAAGTACGCCAGCTGCACCCTTCAAGTACTTGCTGTAGCTACCTGTAACCTTTCACTTGATGACTGCAAGATCTTTGCCTGCATCCTGAGCAGAAGCAAGACATTCAAGTATCCTAATTTCACATCCAACAACTTGGAAAAGGTATATACTCAATGTGCAAGACTCTGTGCCAGCCAGACTGCATTCTGAAGTACTTAGTGTTGGCCAACTTGCCCCCGCAGGGAGCAATGTTGGGTCTACCGTTCTGATGTTCTTAGGCCACCTAGACATCAGCTCCAATGACTTGAAGGATGAAGGGCTGAAGGTTCTCTGTAGGGCTCTGACTCCTGGACAGTTTCCTGCTGTCACTTTGTTTGAGATATTGTCTCATCACCACTAGTGGCCGCCAGGACCTGGCTGAAGTCTTCATTGGTAACCAGCACCTGAAGAGCCTATGGGTTTCAAACAAGCTGGAAGACACTGGTGTGAAACTGCTATGTGAAAGTATAAACTGCTTAGAGACTCTTGGGTTGGAAGCCTGTGTGCTAACGAGTGCCTGTTGTGAGAACCTTGCTTTTACTTTTACCCTGAGTAAGAACCTGTAGGGGATCAACCAGATGAAGAATGCCTTGCACTACAGTGGGCTGGCTGTGCTGTGTGAGCCTCTGAAACAGAAAAAGTGTGGCCTGCATGTACTGAGACTGCCAACTACTGAGTTTGGTAAGGAAGCCCAGGCATTTCTGGTTGTTGAGGAAGAGAGAAATCCCTACTTGACCATCCCAAGCAGTGTGTAAGCAGAAGTCGAAAACAAGGGTAGACATTCTGATGCAAGAACCTGGGTATATTCTAACCCCAAAGTACTTCAAAAGAAAGAGAGTGGGATCCTTATTTTGGCCCATTGTATAAAAAAGTTACAAATCACTAACATTCAAACGAGATATGATTTGTTTGCCCCCGCCAATTCAGATGGGTATTTTTGCAAGCTAGTTGTGGCCTTTTGCTTCCACCGCCATCTCAGCAGGCTGTTCAAAGACCTTCTTGTTAAAATGCTGGGGTGAAGCTGCTGTGTGACACTACAAACATCCCAACTGCTGCTTAGAGACTCCTGGGTTGGCAGTCTGTGAGCTAACACTACATTCTTCCCACACTAGTATCTTAAGCACTCAATATAAGTGTTAAGTATCTTAAAGAGAGAGAGAGAGACTCATGATAGCCTGAAGGACAAACATGGGCTGAAAGTTTAAAGATAACAAAAGATTTTCCCTGCAATTGGTAAACCAAGGAGAATGGGGACAAACCTCACTAACATCAGACAAAACAAATTTGGTTAAATAATTTGTTTTCACAAAAGACAGAGGTCACTGCATTATAATCAATTTATGTAAAGGACTTAATAGTTGTAAACATATAATCACTCAGCATTGGAAAACAAATACATAAAATAGATATAAAATATACAACAACTGAAGACAGAAATAACAATATGATAATGTAGGTGGTTTGGTAACCCATTAAGTTTTTGTCTGTCCTTGGTATTGAACCCAGGACTTTACATGTTCTAGGCAAGTACTCTACCACTCAGCTACACCCCCAGCCTAATAGTTCACTTTCAGTAATAGAGCAATCATAAAAGTTCAGTAAAAAAACCTGTAGACTTGAATACATGAGAAACAGAAAAAAAAAAAAGAAGTAATGTGTGAAAATTTTAGGGAGGTGATGAATAATGAGGTGAGAAGAGAAAAGCAAATGAATGCAAACAGCTTGGGCTCTTCAGAGGGTGAAGGCATGGATAAGCTAAAGAATGGCAGAAACCGGAAAAGGTGGTGAGCTTCGTCTTATGCCAAGGAGCTTAGGTGGTCCTACATGCATGAAACACTACTTAGACAATGGCAGACAATGGGATCCATGACCTTATGGAATAAGAAGGGAAAAACAAACAACGAAAACACAAAACCAAACCCAGAAAACAGAAGGCAAATGAGTCAGCAAGCAAGGAGCTCATGTCCACTGAGCTCCCTGGGAAGACACATCCGTTGTCTTCCCCTTGACAAGACAAGGAAACACCGGGCAGTGAACTAGGATTAAGGGTGTATGAAAAGCTTCTAAAACTAAATTGTGGTGCTGGCTTCACAACAGCATTGACTTGTACTTTCAATGGGTACATTTTATGCTATGCAAACTGCATTTCAACAGTTACTTAATGATTTTCAGTATACCTCTGTTTTCAATATACACTAGTAATAAGCCATAAAGATGTGATAGAAAAGATTACACCTTCTAAAGAAATAAACTATAACACATAGGAATAAATTGGGTGATAAGACATATAAAGCTTACATAAATAAAATTATAAAACTTTTTTGAAATTCAGAAAACAGAAATAAATAGTAATCCGAGATAACATTCTTGGGTGGGTAAATTGAATACTACAAATAATAAAACCTCCTCCATAACTCATGAATAAATTTCTGACTAACCAAACTTTAATAAAAGTAAAGAAGAACTGTTGTTGAAGATGATATGACCTCCCAAATTATTTTAGTTCACTTGAAAGAATAAAAAGCTAATAAAATCATAAAGAAGAGACAGAATAAAAAAACAAAGCATAAATTTGCTATGCATTAGAGAGCACTTGCTTACCTAAAAGATCCTGGATTCCACCTCAGCAAAACACCCCCCCCCCCCCGTGCACACACACACCCATGCTCCTGTGTGTGTGCATTTGGCACGCACACACAGGCATGTACACACATCCAGAATTCATTGAAAAAGCAGTATGATTCCACAGAGTAAACAGATAGCCACATTTGTTCGCGTGAGGTAGCGTCTTCCTAGGCAGCTCTGTCTGGCCTGGAACTAGCTGTATAGACTGGTCGGATTCAAACTCCCGGCGACAGGGAACCTCTGCCTTCCAAGTGTGAGGTTGGAGGCTCTGTCACCACACCAGACTAGCTTTTTTTTTTTAAGATAGTTTTCATATAGAGCCACAAAATATCTAAATAGACTTGAAGTGATTCTAAAGTTCTCAGTAAAGAAAAGATCACAAATCAAGGGAAAAGGAACATCCACTGAATGGCATTCTAAAATGATTCTTAGTTTGGAATTAGTTTGGTAATGGCATTCTGTTATCGCTTTGTTCTACAGGTTTTATAAATACCTAAGTTCTTTTCCTAAATTCCCATTTTAAATACTGAGCATGTTTTTTTTTTTTCAGAGCTATAGCGAAATAATACCTTTTTAAAAGAAAAAATCAGGGATGATATGATTTTATTAAGTTTTGTTTTTGCAAATAAAACAATGTAGTATCTCACATTAAGTTACTTAAAAGTTAAAAGTCTGGAAATACGCAACATAGCTGAGAGAAGTTACTACGGCCTTAGCTGTCTCCAGGGGGCAGCAGAGAGCCACTCGTGGCCTTTGCCGAAAACCGCAGGGCGGTGGTGGTCGTGTTTTCAGGGCTCAACTGTTGCTTTCTGACTAAGCCTGAGCACAGAGGGTGGCCAGGAAAAGCAGGGCTTGTGAGGTCAAGAGTCAAAGCAAGCTAACAAGCCCAGGTGAGGCTTCAAATGATGACTGTTAATTTAACCTACTATAAACAATTTTTCAATTTGATAAAGCAACTAACCAAAGCTGTTGTGGTTGGTTAAACATGTTGAGCTAGCACGTGTTTATGGAAACTCAGTAATGGGCAGAATTTAGTCATTTCCATTTTCCTCTCCCAGAAATAGAAATTGTACATATGAAGAGGGCAGTCATTACTCTGCCATAGTTTTTAACATTCAAAGTGTGTTAAAAACAGTGTTCCAGGCATTATTGAAGACGTGCATGATGTTCTAATAAACTATAAATTTCTGAATAACTTATTGTAAACAAAAATTTTGGAGAATTATTCTGTGTGTGTGTGTATGTGTGTGTGTGGTAAGAGGGACATGCAGATGCCATGCAGATGCTGAAGAAGGCTGTCCCGCGGTCCACACTATCACTCTTGGCTTTGTTGCTTTTGGACTGTCCTTTACTGAACCTGGTGGTCCGCAAACCTCAGCAATCCTCCTGCCTCCATCTCCACTCACAGCTGCTGTGGTTACAGGGGCACACCGGCACTGGACAGAGCGCAGGTGAGCTAGGACCCCCACTCAGGTCAGAGACATGTACTCTAACCCATTATACTACCTGTCAAGTCGTGGAAAGTGATTCTACTGAGTTGGCTTTCGGCTCCCTACAGGTCATAGAGAAGAGACAAATAGGTCTTTGTCAAGATGTCCTATTAAAGGTGGGACAACCTAGGGGCAGGGCCAGCCTTTCACTGCAGGAAATATCCATCTTGAACTCTTCACCTACTGGGACCACACTGTGCTAGAGGTAGTCCCTGCCTGTAAACTGGCTGTGAAAAATGAGGGCAATAAGAAAAACAAGCAAGCAAACAAAAGCTTTCTGAGAAAATTTCTCCCCATGTTCACACGTATGGGTAGTCTAAGACGTATTTCCGCTGAGAATTACAGTATAGTCAGCACAGAGCAACAGGACCTCTTACAGAGGCAAATGTAGATGTCCTCTGAAGAAACCCCCTCTCAGGGTTGGAGAGATGGCTCAATGGTTAAGGCACTGGCTACTCTTGCAAGGAGAACAGGATTCAATTCCCAGCATCCACGTGGCAGTTCACAACTGTCTATGACTCTAGTTCCAGGGGATCGACACCCTCACATGCATACATAGATACAGGCAAAAACACTGAGGCACATAAAAATAAAATAAAATCATAAAAAAGGATACCTTTCTCAATCCCAGGGCTCAAGGAACTCTCAGAAGAACATGAGGCATACTCTAAAATTCTAAAGCTCAAAAGTAAATGTCATCTCCTGAGAGAGAGCCAACACTTGCCAGACCCTCAAACATGGAAGATGTGTACATAAATGTACTAAGACATATTTAAAAGGCAATGTGAGGGCTGGAGAGACAGCTACAGAAGCATGAGGACCTGTGTTCAGCTCTCAAGTTCCCAGGTAAAATCCAGGCACAATGCGTGCATCTGTAACCTCATCATGAGGGCACAGACATGCAGATTTCTGGGCATGCTGGTCAGCCAACAGAGCTGAAAAAAGCAAACTGCAGGTCCACTGTCTCAAGGACTTATGCAGAGGATGATAAATGTAGATTAACATCTTTCTCTGGCCTCTGCAAGGGGATACACTCTCATGTGCACACACATACACACACAAACAAGTAGGTAAGAATTAGACTTAATTTGAATTTAAATCATGCCTATTTTTCTGATGTAAACTTTTATGCATCAACCAAAATAGTGAAAATAATAGTTTGCTGTCTACTTATCTACTTCTGTGGTTGAGCAGTGATGAAGGAATCCGACACATTACTGAGCCTGAAAGAGTTCAGATTGCCCGTGTAGGAGGTAAAGATGTTTCCTTACACAGTCACAACACCACCATCATTCCTTTCAACCAATGAATATTTCATTAAGATTAACTCCCAATCCATCATTCTCCATCCCCATCCCTCTCTTCTTATCCTCACCCCCTACTCTACTCCTATTCCATCATCCCTACCCCTATTATTTATTATTATTATTTATTTACTTTTATGTGGATGGGTATTTTTTAATTTTAATTTTATTTTTTATTACTTTATTCACATTGTATTCCACCTGTAGCTCCCTCCCTCTTTTCCTCCAACCACCCTCCCTCCCTCTTCTCTACCCATGCCCCTTCCCCAGTCCACTGATAGCAGAGGTCCTTCTCCCCTTCCATCTGATCCTAGCCTATCAGGTCTCATCAGGAGTGGCTGCATTGTCTTCCTCTGTGGCCTGGCAAGGCTGCATTCCCCCCACCCCCCACTCCTGAGGGGGAGGTGATCAAAGAGCAGTACAATCAGTTCATGTCGGAGATAGTCCCTGTTCCCATTACTAGGGCACCCACTTAGACACTGAGCTGCCATGGGCTACATGTGTGCAGGGGTTCTAGGCGATCTCCATTCATGGTCCTTGGTTGGAGTATTAGTCCCAGAAAACACACCTGTGTCCAGATATTTTGGTTCTGTTCCTCTCCTTGTGGAGCTCCTGACCCCTCCAGGTCTTTCTCTCTCCCCCTTCTTTCATAAGATTCCCTGCACTCTGCCCAAAGTTTGGCTATGAGTCTCAGCATCTGCTTTGATACCCTGCAGAAGTCTTTCAGAGGCCCTCTGTGGCAGGCTCCTGTCCTGTTCCCTGTCTTCTCCTTTCTCCGATGTCTATCCTCTTTGCCTTTCTGAATGAGGATTGAGCATCTTACCCAGAGTCCTCCTTCCTGATTAGCTTCCTTAGATGTACAGATTTTAGTATGTTTATCCTATATTATAGGTCTAATATCTGCTTATGAGTAAGTATATATCCTGTATGTCTTTCTGCTTCTTGGATACCTCACTCAGGATGATCTTTTCTAGTTCCCACCATTTGCTGAGTAGTATTCCATTGTGTAAATGTACCACAGTCTCTGTATCCATTCCTCAACTGAGCATCATCTAGGTTGTTTCCAGATTCTGGCTATTACAAATAAAGCTGCTACAAACATGGTTGAGCAAATGTCCTTACTGTGTACTTGAGAATCTTTTGGATATATGCCTAGGAGTGCTATAGGTGGATCTTAAGGTAGCACTATTCCTAATTGTCTAAGAAAGCACCAGATTGATTTCTAAAGTGGTTGTACAAGTTGACATTCCCACCAGCAATGGAGGAGGGTTCCCCTTTCTCCTCATCCTCTCCAGCAGTGTTGTCATTTGAGTTTTTGATCTTAGCCATTCTGATGGGTAGAAGGTGAAATCTCAGGGTCATTTTGACTTGAATTTTCCTGATGACTAAGGATGTTGAACATTTTATTAAGTGTTTCTCTGCCATTCGATATTCCTCTATTGAGAATTCTCTGTTTAGCTTTGTACCCCATTTTTTAATTGGATTACTTGATTTGATGCTGTTTAACTTTTAAGTTCTTTATATATTCTGATTGGTGAAGATCCTTTTCCAATCTATAGGCCGTCATTTTGTTCTGACAAAATGTCAGTGTCCTTTGCTTTACAGAAGCTTTTCAGTTTCATGAGGTCCCATTTTTTTGATTGTTGCTCTTAGAGCCTGTGCTGTTGGTGTTCTGTTCAGGAAGTTGTCTCCTGTGCCAATGAATTCAAGGCTCTTCTCCACTTTTTCTTCTAACAGGTTTAGTGTATCTGGTTTTATGTTGAGGTCTTTGATCCACTTGGACTTTAGTTTTGTGCAGGGTGATTAAGTGTGGATCTATTTGCATTTTTCTACATGTAGACATCCAGTTGGACCAGCACTATTTGTTGAAGATGCTGTCTTTTTTCCATTGTATGGTTTTGGCATCTTTGTCAAAAATCAAGTATCTATAAGTGTGTGGGTTTATTTCTGGGACTTCTATCTGATTCCATTGATTCACCATTCTGTTTCTTTGCCAGAACCATGCAGTTTTTACTACTGTTGCTCTATAGTACAGCTTGAGATCAGGGATGGAGATACCTCCTGAAGATCTTCTATTGTGCAGGATTGTTTTAGTGATTCTGGGTTTCTTGTTATTCCATATGAAGTTGAGGTTTTTCTTTTAAGGTTTGTAAAGAATTGTGTTGGTAATTTGATAGGAATTGCATTGAATCTGTAGATTGCTTTTGGTAAGATGGCCATTTTTACTATGTTAATCCTGCCAAGCCATGAGCTCGGGAAATCTTTCCATCCCACCCCTATTCTTATTCCCCCACCCACACCCTCATCTGTGTTTACTGGATATATATATATATATATATATATATATATATATATATATATGTGTGTGTGTGTGTGTGTGTGTGTGTGTGTGTGTGTGTGTGTATACATATATATATGTTACATATATATTGTATTGAAGAAACAACTTTAATTCTTTTCATTTACAGTCAGACTTCTTTTCTCCTTATTTACTCTCATCACCACTTAAACAACTATAGATCATGTATATCTCCCCTTCATTTTTTCCTTTCATCTTTCTGTTTTTCTCCATTAAATATTCACTAGTATTTATGTGTGTGTGTGTGTGTGTGTGTGTGTGTGTGTGTGTGTGTGTGTGTGTGTTGAGCACTGTACTAGGTCCTAAGGAAATTTTGTGAACAAAAACTTTCATGGCTTCTCCCTTCAAAGGTTGTTCCTATCTCCTTTCGTCCAATGTCTTTTTTTAAACCATCTTAAAAGATAAGCAGCTCTCTTTCTCCTGCCTAGGAAACCCCATGGTCTATGGAATAACTTTAGAGACATAACAAAAATGGACTACTATGCAGTCCTGTGACCTTGAGCATTTTGGTTAACATAGTTTTTGTCTTGTGTTCTTCAGCTTCAAGATAAAGATGCTGCTGCCGCCTTTTGAACACTCACATTCCGCTAGGTGAGAATAGGTGGAAGATACTTCCTCTCTGGCTGCCCCATTCAAGACATCCAGCCCAGACAAGGACAGTTCTAGATGCACAGATATGACCAGGCTTAGCAGCTAGCCAGCAAGAACACTAACTCAGAAGGCTCTGAGATAAATCCCTTCTATCATTATTAACACCACTTTCAGAGACCTATCAGGAATTAAAGAGAAATAAGCAACAGACCCAATTATAATGTCACTCTCAGAAGCTGTATGTGACTAGTAGCTACCATATGGGCCAATGCTACATCTAGCAACAGTGGCCATGTACAGGTCTCTGATCATATCTCACCTCTTTCACATGCTAATAGATGTGGGGAGCCATTTTGCTCAACCACTTCACCTAACCAGCACCCCTCCTTCTGGGTTGAGGGGTTAATACCAAGTAAGTTAGATTTCTATCAAAAATATTCTACTAAATGCTAGTATAACTGTCTGCCTAGACTACCGTTAGATTTCTTGAGTTACTTCTGTAACTCTTTCTTTTCTTATTTGCTTTTTGTTTTTGTTTTTCAAGACAGGGTTTCCCTGTGTAGCCTTGGCTATGTTAGACTCACTTTGTATAACAGGCTGGCCTCAAACTCAAAGAGATCCTTCTGCCTCTGCTTCCTGAGTGCTGGGATTAAAGACATGCACCACCACACTGGCCTCTGTAACTATTTCAAACAAGACATTGGACAAAAGGATACAGATAGAACCTTCAAAGGGAGACACCATGAAAGTTTTTGTTCATAAGTATTTTAATTTTATACCCAGCGTAAGTATTCCCTCCTCAGTGATGTCTTCATAAAGTCCACTAGCAGAAATACCTGCTCATTTGTGGTAGTCCCATAAATTCTACTATATATGTTTATTTTTACACATACCCACTTATATTTTGTGATTTACTTATGATCTCCTCTCTGCTTACCCCTCCCTACCTCAGCTCCACAATGTCAGTATCCAGCATATCATAATATAGAGCATTCATTTGAAGATATTTTATGCCAAGATTTATTTTACTTAAAGATACATTTCTCATGAAATTTATTGCTTTCTTTGCTTTAGAGTTATTAAAATCACTGATTTTTAAGCTATGTACCATGTGAGTTATTTGACTTTTTGACTCTCAAAATGGGAATTTTGTATGATTCAACATAACAAATATGGATAGTGGTTACTGAGGTTTTATAAGGGAAGCTCACCTTATCCCCAGGCAGTAGGCAGAAGGCTGTGAGCCTACTAAATATACTCATGAGAAACAGAAAATCACAGCAGCACTAACATGCAGCTATCTATTTATTAAATAGATTTATCCACTAAGGTCTGGGTACCATTATAAATGTTTCATAAAGGTCAATCTACCTTACTCTTGGAGAACGTCTGTCTATGTGGCATGGACCATTATTTCCCTCATTTTACAGCAGAGAAATGAAGCAGACTTTGCCTAAAGTCACATAGCAATTAAGTGGCAAAGCGAGGATTTGAACCCAGGCAGTTTACATCCATAGCACTTGCTCTACGACACCCACTATACTGACTCTTAACCAACCCGTGCAAGCAGAAAACAATCTATCTGACAACACAATCAAGAAATTGTATGTTTTTGTGAGCATAAGTATCCTATCCTATTCATCAGTTAACACATAACATGCTTTCTCAAAGACAGTGATATAAAACACAGCTGCTCATCATGCCGATTGACATTCTGGGTTAGGGAATCAGGGTAGCAATGGCAGAGAGGTCTATTTTTGTTCATAGCTATGGAAGTATTCTAAATGCTGGTAGTTGCTATTATCTGGAAGCTTCTCCACTCATGCATTTGATGCTGGAGTTGAGATGACTAAAATGCTGGGCTCACATGAGCCTGCAGACTAGCATTCTCAAGTAGACTCTATGGGTTGGTTTCTTTGAGCATGGCAGCTGAGCCCAGAGAGAAGTAGTACAGAGACCCAGGCTTCTGAGAATCTGAAGGTAACTTGCAAGGTTTCTTCTTGATCTTGCCTCAGAAGTCCTGCCACTTCTCTTCCTCTTGGTCTTGGTTATGTGCAAGCCACTAAGGCCACCTTTGACTACAGGGAGGGGAACCAGCCCCTGCTAGTCAGGAGAGAAGCAAGGCCATATTGGAGAAGAACAGGTTACTGAGACATAACAGCATAGGGCCACATCTACAATCACAAATGGCACAGAGACACAAAGTCTGTCTACAGAGCAATTGGTATTGGGATGTTTTCAGCTTCAAGTAACTGAACAGCCAACAATGGTGTAAACACCAAGGGTTATCATCTCAGAAGCAAAAGGGTAAAAGCATCACTAGAAACCTCTTTTTCTACCTTGTCGCTTCAGCATGTATAATGAATCTCAGTCCTCTGGTTGCTGTGAGCATTCTAAGCTTCAGAAAGGAGCATAGCAATACTAATCCAAGAAGGAGATGGGCCAGCAAAGGTGGATAAAACACTCACTGCAAACATGAAGGCCTGTGCTGGGACCCGCAGCATACTGATAAAAGCTGAGTAGGGTGCATGGCTGTATATCCTGAGCCCTTGGGAGAGTGGAGACGAGCAGATCCCAGGAGCTCGCTACCAATCCAACCTAGATCAAACTGTGAGGTCTGCAGTCAATGAGAGATCCTATCCCAACATTAAGATGGAGAGGCTCGCAAAATGGCTCTGCAAGTTAAGGTCCTTGCCACACAAGTCTCATGTCCTGAGTTTGATTCCTTTTTGTAAATGTTTTTTAATTCTTTGTGAGTTTCACATCATGTACCCCAGTCCTGCTCTTCTCCCTGCCCCCTCATATCTGTCCTTCACTCTTGCAACCTCCATCACAAAGTAAAACAGACAACAAAACAAAAAACAAAGCATAGAAAACTTCTCATCGTGGAAGCTGTCATGTGTCACAGCGTGTCCCACAGTATATTCCTCTGTCCACACATCTTCTCTCACAAATGTTCATCGTGATGAGTCATTGGTCTGGCTTGAGATTTCTGGCTTCTGTGACACCATCAATATTGGATCCTCATCAGGACTCTTCTAATTATCTTGTGTTGCCCAATGTCATAGAGATCCTGCAGCTTCGGATCAGAAGGAATTTTATGCATCCCAACTATTTGCAGATGATATAGATTTTGGAACGAGCCAATTCAGAGCCCTGGATGTGGACCTGGGTGGAAGCTGAGCTGGTCAGCCCACTGGCTCTCCCCTGTCTCACCACCAGCGCGAGCTCTCGAGCACTGCCCCAGTTAGGCACACAAAGCCACCATTGTCAGGCCACAAGGTCAGCTCTCCTGCTCTCATGCCCTAGGGGTGGCTCAGAGCCTGACCACTGTGCTGCCCAGAAAAGGTTCAGGGCCCTTTCCCCGAAATGCTGTAGCCTGTGAGGGGCTGAGAGAGTTTTCCTGCTCTTACCCCCTTGCAGCCGGCTCACCCTTGCCTTCGCCGTCAGGCTATCTCCACTGCACTGTCCAGGTGAGGTGCAGGGCCTGCTGTCCCAACTACTACAGACAGTGAGGAGGCTCCTGAGCTCATGATCCTGCGAGCAGCCTTCCTGGCTGCCTGAGGTGATGAGTGCGTGGGGCATTACCTCTGTGCCTGTGTTACCCTGTGGCAGGTGAGTGGCAGTTTCAGTGTCTCCCATACTCCTGTCCTCAGGACTGGCTCACCACGCCCCTGCCACCATGACTGGCTCCACTGTGCTGCTTGGGTGGGGTGCAGGGCACTCTCCAGAGTGCTGCCAACTGTGAGAGATGGGGCCAGCTCTTCAGAGTGCCAAGCCCAAGGAGGGGCAGGGCCAACTATGCACAGCCCCTGGACATCCATGTGGTCCTTGATGGTGCTCAGCCAGGGACAGGCCCTCAGTGGCAGCTTAGGCTGAGACCTCACCATGGCCCCAGGTGGCGGGTCTGGCCCCTCAAAACAGGCTACTCCTCTTCACCCTCAAGTCTCCAGTTCTATCCCTCTTCATAATGTTCAAACTGCTCTACTTCTCTCCTATCTGAACACCACAGGCTTGTACATTGTGGTAGCTCCCACTGCAGCTGTCAGGCCCCTGGGTGACATCCTCTATCCACGCTCCTTGGCATGAAAACAAGCGGGTATCTATGGCCCACCTGTGCCATAGAGGGCAGGTCTGTGGGTGGCGTGGAGGTCCGCAGGTCTTTGTTTTCCTCCTCATGTGGAGCCTAGATTTGATTTTGATATGATTTTTATGAGTCCTAAGCATAAGACAGCTTTGGCCACCAAGCCAGGAATCGAGCCAGGATGAACAGAGACTGCTGTCTGCTCTGCCCCTGATGATAGAAGAGCACCACTAGGACCAAGGTGTCTCTTTGACCAGGGGAAATTCAATTCTTAGAACTCACATAAATGTGAAAGGACAGAAACAACTCCACAAAGTTGTCCCATGACCTCCACATATAAACAAACAAACAAATAAATAAATGTAAGGAAGAAAAAAGGGTGACATTTTCTCATGGGTTCTGTGTTGATATTTTTTACAATTTGATGCCGGTTAGAATCATCTGGGAAGAACAGCCCATCTCAACTGAAAAAGAAATGCTTCCATTAGATTATCTATAGGCAAGTCTGTGGGGGCATTTTCCTGGTTGATGACTGATATGCGAGAGCCAAGACCACTGAGTCACTGAGTGTTACTGGATTGTGTAAGAAAGTAAGAAGAGCAAGCCATAGAGAGCAAACCAATAAGTGAGAGACCAAAAGATTAAAAATTAGCAGCTATTATTAATTAAGGTCTGAATTAGGTGGGTGGAGAAGTCCAGTAATGCCCTGAGGGAAAGGACCGCCTTACTGCATTCTTTCCCCACCAACTAGAGATACAGTTGCTAGGAAACTGGCCCATCCCCCTAGGGAGGGACACCAGGTCATTATGGTCTGGGGACCTTCTTATAGCCAATCAATTCAAAATGTAGCATTTTGACTAATAGATGCTTGCCAGGCAGGAATTGCCCCTGCCTTGGGCCTGCTGGGATGGACCAGAATCTTTAAATCACCCAACTAACCTGAGCATGGGGCACCCTCAGTTCTCACCACTGAATGGGCCCAAGCTGCAGCTTGTAATTTACAATAAAAAGAACCTCATGTATTTACAGCGGAGTCTGTTTATTCCTGGTCTTTTGGGGTTCATGAACTGGGCAAAACATAAGCAGCATTCTCCATGACCTCTGCTTAGATCCTGCTTCCAGATCCCTTGAGTCCTGTCCTGACTTCCTTACTGATGGACTGTGAACTGTGATTAAATCAACCCTTTCCTTCCAAGTTGCTTTTGTTTATAGTGTTTATCACAGCCACAGAAAGCAAACTAAGGCAGGTTTCTCTCATTGGCACTAATCCTTTTCCCTAAGCTTTACAGCAACTCATCTGCAGGTCCCATTTGTCAGACCTGACTTTTTCCCGTACCTATGCCATTGCTAAAATAAAATTAAAAACTAGAGTGGAAATATGTTTTCAGATTCTCTAAAAGTAGATGTGGTTCTGTGAGTTTGACAAGGGGAGAAGATATGCACTAGTGAGAGCGGGTGGGAAACAAGCAATTCCAAGATCCGCAACAGGCTCTGGAGAGTGCACTCACAATCACCAACTGATGGTCGACCATGAGCCGTGCACAGAGCTACACCACTGAGGAAGGCACCATCCTTATCTTCTAGCATAGGTGTGAAGTTGTACAGTTAAATACAGAGATGCCAGATGCCATGCAAAGAGATAAGTGATCAGTGAGCCAATCAGCCATAAGTAATTAATTATCAAAGTATATTGAAACAAAAGATGAAACTGTTGCTGTAAATAAAAAGAGAGGCATAAGATGCTTCCTAAGTCTAAAAGTCATCTTGGAAAGTGTGCATCTTTTTTTAGCTGGGCACAGTGGCACACACCTGTAATCCTAGCACTAAGGGAGGCAGAGGCAACCGATCTCTGTGAGTTCCAGACCAGCCTGGTCTACAAAGCAAGTACAGGATAGCCAATGCTACACAGAGAAACCCTTTGAAAAAAAAAGTATGCATTTTTTTTTCCCCACTGTGTGACAGAGTGAAGCACCATTGAGCCTGCCATTGGGAAGGTTTCTCCATCAAGGACAGGGGACCATTCCTTCACTAGTATTGATGACATGTCTTTTGAACTCTTGTTCTTTGACTTTCTTTTACCCAGTTGCTTCTTCACTAGAGAAATTTGGATGATTTAGGTACTTACCTAGGTGATCAGGAAATGAGATTGCAATTTTCCAGATTCTACAACATTTTGTCTGTCATCATGTAATGTTACTGTGAATAGCCTAAGCCCAAATTCTTTTAGATGACCTGAAATTTGTGGAAACATACCTTAAAAGCTGTAAGTACAGACAGGGACCTCAAGGTGAGCTCCACTCCCTGCACGCAAGGATCCTCCCTGCCCTACTCTCGGCAGCACTCAAAACTCACCATGTACATTCCTTTGATAACAGCTATGGCATCACTTAGCTGCTGCTGAAAGCTTTTTCTTATGATGTCTTCAGTCTGCAAACCAAAAATAAATGCTGTGAACACCACTGCACTTCTGGATACAGTCTGAATATATATACCTCCCGGGAAAGAAGGCATAGCAACGACTCACCAACTCTTCAACCTCTTGAAAATTTCAATTTATCATCATTTCTTCTACACTATGCTATTGTAACACATTTAATTTTGTGCTTAACCAAGAGCAATAAAAAAAATGCTATGGATAAAGCATAGATAGCTTGACTATGTTTCATTGTGCACATCAACTAAAATCTTCTAGAATGTTCCTAAAACTGCTTAGAAAAAGAATAAGATCTATTTACATTCACATGTTCCTATCATCCTTTTATTTTGTTTTTAATTTTAACTTTAAAAAACACATATGGGTGTCTTCCCTGCATGTACCTCATGTGAGTCTAGAAGAAGGTGTCAGATGCTGTTGAACTGTGGTGACAGATGGTTGTGAACTGCGTGTGGATGTTGAGACTTGTACCCATTCCCATGAAAGAGTAGGCAGTGCTCTTGATCACTGAGCCATATTTCCCGTCCATAGCTCTTGTACTTTTGGATGGGATAGGCTCATAAAAAGAAGCTATAAGCTATAATAATTTTATTACTCAAATAAATTTGACTGTGTCTGCTTAGGGTAAAAATGAAGCATTACTTTAAAAAAATACTCTTTGATTCTCATATCCATTCCAATCCTAGTATGGTTGTAAACAACAATTCAGCGCTAGAGTCAGAAAGGACTTAACAGACATATGGCGCCCCTGCAACCTGAGCCGACATAGAGATTAACCTTGGCAATCTTATTTTCTGTAACATGTATCTTAGGGATAACAATATTTCCAGTTGGGAATTTGGATAGACTTGAAAATTAAATAAGTGTTTTTTTTAAATGCTTGGCAAAGTATTTACTATGATGTGGTCACTAAAATGAGCCTCTTTTTTACAGCTTAGAAATTGTACAAATATATAGTACTCTGTCATAAATATTATATATAATGTATACATAATATATAGTCTCACTGTGTACATCAGACTGACTTAAAATTCCTAGAAGCCCTAGAAAAAGTCAGTAGATGTGAAAAAATCATTGAGATCAAGGCAGACATTAATAACATAATAACTGATGAACGAACAACAAAACCAATACAAAGAATCAATGTAACAAAAAGTTGGTTCTTTGAAAAACAAAAGAAAACAAAACGGAGTTGACAAACTCTTATCCAAACTAATCAAAAAGAGAAGGCAAGATGGATCATGGGGTAAAGGGATAGTCCTACACCTGATGCCTAGAGTCTGAAGCCCTGACCTCACACAGTGGAAAAGATTTCTGACCTCCACATGGGTAACCATGGAACTTGCCGGTCCATCTCCCTACATATATTCAAGCTAGACAAAAGAGGAAGACCTAATTTAATAAAATTAGAGGTTAAAATGGAGCCACCTAAATAGATAACAACGAAATTTAGAAAATCATTAGCTATTACCTTTAAATGTTATAATTCAAGAAAATTGAACATGTGATAGAAATGGATAAATTTCTAGGGAAATGTGACCAAAATTAAGCCAAGATGAGATAAACAATTTAAACTGATCTATTTAATATAATCAAAATACTTTAAATGGAAAAAAAAAAAACAACCTCAAAACATTTTCAGTAAAGTCAAGAACAAGACCAGGCTATTTACTATCACTACTAGTATTTAACTAGTTCTGGAAGTCTAGCTATAGCAATAAGACAAAAGAAGAAAACAAAAAGATGTAAGCTTGAGATATAACCTAGCAGTTAAGAGCACTTGTTGCTCAGTTATAAGGACTAGAACTCAGATCCCAGCACCCCCGTATTGAGTGGTTCAGAAACCCCTGGAACCCCTGCTCCAAGGAATGTGACCCTCTTCTGGCTTCTGTAGGTACCCACACTTCCATGTGCCCACACATTCACACAGACACATATACACATACACAATATAATATAATAAATATAATATATTTTTAAAGAGGATACAAATAGAAAATAAAATAAATTGATATATCCTATTTGAAAACAATACAGTTCTATACCTGAGAGATACTAAAGACTTCACTAGAAAAACTCCTACTCATCAAAAATGAGTAGCCCTGCTATACACCAATAACAAAATACCAAGAAGAAATCGGAGAAGCAATACCAATCACAAAAGCTGCAACAACAACAATAATAATCCCAATAAACAAAACCCAACCTTGAACTAAACCTAACCTAGGAAGTGAAAGATTTCTACAATGAAAACTTGAAAGCACTGAAGACTGAGGGAGACAGTAGAGGATGGAACTACCCTCATGCTCATGGATCAGAAGAACTGGTACTGTAAAAACGGCTGCCTGAAAGACAACAAACTCAGCCACTGTGACCCCAGGCTTCCAGCACTGTTCTTCACAGTCATAGAAAAAAAACGATCTTAAAATTCATATGGTATGGTAGCTCAGTATCCAAGTGGGTTCCCTAGTAAGGGGGACAGGAATTGTTTTGACATGAACTCATGAGCTTCCCTTCCCCCTGAGGGAGGAACAGCTTTGCTAGGCCACAGATAAGGACATTGCAACCATCCTGAAGATACCTGATAAACTAGGGCCAGACAGAAGGAGAGGAGGACACCCCCTCTCAGTGGACTCAGAAGGGGGCAGGGAGGAGATGAGGGAGGGAGGGAGATAGGGATTGGGAGGGAAAGAGGGAGTGGACTACAGCTGGGATACAAGTGAATGTATAAAATTATTTAAAAATAAAAACATTAACAAAAAAATTTATATGGTAGCACAGAAAACCCCTGGGTAGCCAAAACAATCCTGAGCAAGGAGAACAGAACTGAGGTATCACCAGGCCCGATTTTAATTTGTTCTTCAGAGGCATGGTAATACAAAGAGCAAGTACTGCATACAAACAGATTTATGTATCTATAGAGGACAAGAAGCTGACATATAACTTTTTGCAACTACAGCTGCCTGCCTTTTTTTGTTTGTTTGCTTTTAATGAAGACCCTAAAATACACATTGGAGAAAGGATAGCATCTTCAACAGATTATTTGGAGACACTAGGCATCAACATGTGGAAGAATGAAATTAGACTCTTTGTTGTCTCTTATCCTGCACAGAAATCAACTCCAAATTAATCAAGGACCTTAATATAAGAGCTGACATGCTCAAACTGCTAGCAGAAAGAGTAGAGTCCACGTTGAGATACAAGCTTAGAAAGAACTATACTCCCTTAGAAAATACAACCAATAATTGACAAAATCTCATAAAATCTAAAGCTTCTTTAGGTAAAGAAAACTGTTAACTGAGCGACTAGGCAACCTATAGAAAGGAAGGAAATATTTTCTGGCTGTACATCCAACAAAAGATTAGGATCTAGAATCTGCAAAACAAAACAACAAAAGCAAACCATAACAAAAAGTAACCTTCAAGAAACTAAACATTATCATACCAACCCAATTAAAAATGATCTGTGGAACTGAACAGCAAGTTCTCAAGATAACAAAAACCACAAATGGCTAATAAACACTTTCAAAAGTCTTCAATTTCATTAGCCATCAAGGGCGATGCAAATTAAAACTACTTTGAGATCCTATTTCATTCTAGTCAGAATGGCTATCATCAAGTACACAAAAGATAACAAGTGATGTCAAGGGTATGGGGCCAGAACACATACCTACAGGTGATAGGAACAGAAAGTGGAACAGCTCTGTTGTAAGGCAGTGTGGATGTTTCTCACAAGCTAAAAATAGAACTACCGTGCGACCAAGCTAACCACTCTTGGGCATGTACCCAAAGGACTCCGTATTCTCCCACGGTGAGTCTTGATCATCTGTGTTTATCACTGCTCTCCTAATAACAGTTAGGAAATGGAATCAGCTTAAATGTCTATCAGCTGACAAATGATAATGTAAACATACTACACACATATACACAATGGAAGTTTGTTCAACAGTAAAGAAAAATAAAATTATTAAATATACAGGACAGTAGATGGAACTGGAAAATATACTAAATGAAGTCACCCAGACCCCGTAAGATAAATAACATGATCTTATATGTGGATATTAGGTTGACTTTGAGGGTTTTTTTTTTGTCTTGTTTTTTTTTTTTATTTTGTCTGTGTGTATGTCTTTAACTTGTAGTGTCTGTAGGGGTCAGGAAGCTGGAGAGTACCTGTGGTGGGAGGAGGGAAAGAGAATGTAAGTTGGAGAGAGAATGCAGAATCCATGTGACATAAATGTAAGGCAGATTCACCAAGATGACTGCCCAAATATGAGCTGGACAAGGTTGATACCAGTGCACATGCAAAACTGCATGGGGGGAAAGCTTAGGAGGCTGCAATCCCACAAATATAGGCACTCCAGGAAAACTGGGAGTGTGAGAGGTGGTCCTCTCCAGGGAGAAGCACACCAATTGGTTGTCCAATGTCAACTGATCAGCCCTGAAGACATAGTATCAGTTACACTGTATGGGCTGAGCAGGTTACACCTAGTAATACATTTTTATATACATACACTTATACATGTATGCAATAACAATTGTTAAAAAGAGGCCATGAATTTGAAGTAGAGTGAGGACAGGTATATATGTGAGGGTTTGAAGAATGGAAAGGAAATGGGGAAATGTGATTATATTATAATATCAAAAAAGCCCCTCAAAGAGTAGGGTAGGGAATTCTGGGGGTTAGAGGCTTGAGAAGGGGTATGGGGGTTGTCAGAGATATTGGGGAGTGAGTGACTTAACCAAAGAAACCTTAAGAAAACCCATTTCTTTCTCTATCCTCTCTTTTATCTCTCTGTGCTTAAAAAAGTTTGAATAAAGGTACCAGTGGACAATTATTAAGCAAAAGTCTCAATGCCAGATGTGGGACAACTTCCTTTGATCTATAGGTCAGTGAGGCTCCAGAGGCCTCCTGAACAACACAGCCTAGTGTCATTGCTCTGACTTAGCCATTTTAACGAGATGGTAAGATTTCACTCCTGAAAACAGAGAGCACTGTGGTTTAGCGCATAGAGAAATCAACCTGGAACAGACTTGGAAACTTCTCTGCTGACTAGATTCTATAATGCCAAAAGACACTACTCAGGCCACTGGTGAGCAAATCCATCAACAGACTTACCCTGTGGTAGATCCTGTAGGTACAACACTGAGCTGCCATGCAAGATGTAACCACAGCATGACTGCTATTGGGGGGGGGGCAATTGTTTCCTGATTGGATTTGAAGCCTGTTCCACAGGCGAGAATGCATGCCAGGCACCATTAATTGATCAAAAACCAACGGCTGTGTCTGGAGACATGGCTCAACGCTTACGGGCAATGACTGTTTTTTCAGAGGGCTGAGGTTTGCTTTCCAAAACCCACAAAGATGCTCACAAAATCTCTATAACTCAAGCTCCAGTGTATCCAGCACCCTCTTCTCTATAGGCACTGGGCACCACATGCACAGAGCAAACATAAGTGAGAAAACACCCACACACACAAAATAATAAAATATTTTTATTATGGTTCAGGAGGTCATAGGCCCTAGGAGCCGGTAACCTACTCCTCCTCCTCTGTTCCACAGACATGTCAAGCTGCCTTCTAAAAAGCCCTAACAGCTTAATGAATAAGACCTTCTAAATATTTGTTTTGAATGCCCATACATTAGTGATATTCCCAGGCTTTGTCAGAGATTTCTTTCTGCAGTCCAGCAGTCGATGCAAAAACTCACAAGCAGTAAAAGTGCTGAGAATAAGTGAACTCTCCACCCTAAGATATCTATGTTACAACCCTCCCCCACAAAGCTCGGGGATCATACAAAAGAGAGAGCTGAAAGAGTGTACCTAGCAGAGAATGTGGAGGGGTGCTGCGAGACGGTGTCTTCTGGATGACACAGACCACTCTTTGTCACGGATTTGCAATAGCTATGGCTACCTGAACAAGACCTGCAAAATAGCAGCCAGTCAATATTTGCATGTGGGTGCAGGGCTGTTTCATGAGGTCTCACCCCCAGCTGAGGAACTATTGGATGCTGGGGGAAGGAAACTTTTTTTTTTTTTTTTTTTTTTTTGTGGCTCTGTGGCCACTGATATACTGAACATGTTCATGCAGGCTTCACTAATTGATTAAAAAAGACAAAAGTATGATGGGCATGAGTTTGACAGTCTGGGGGAGTTGGAGAGACGGACTGGAGTAGATATGGTTAAAATACCTTGTATATATGCATGAAGTTATTGAAGAATAAACAAAAGTACTATATTTTTAAAACTGTTCAAAAGCAAGCATTGGGCATAGAATGTAAAGTTCTGCTGCCTGCCTGGTAAATGTGAGCAAATTCACCTGTTTCCTTATCTACCAATTATTGCACTGTGCAAGGTAAGAGTGAGGGCTGCCGAGGTCATACATGAGATATCTGCTGAAGTGCCTGGAGACACATCAGACATAACTGCAGTTGCACTGGTTAGTTGCTGCTGTCAAATCTGTACACATCAAACCCAGGACTGACCCATGTAGCAAACAGAGAAAACAGGGGAGCGCTTACCTGTTCGTAGTATTTCTTCATTTCTAAAATCCTGTCATGGAACACACTGACGATTTTCCAAGACTCCTCTTTAAGTCGGTCCTCAAACTTCAATTGAACAAAATCTTTGAGGAACCCAAAGTCCAAATTAAGTGATGTAATTATCTACAAAATAAAAATCATTTATTAGGGTAGAGAGTGAGAACCTGGGTGCCAATATTCCAGCACTTTCCTTCGTTTGGGAATTTGACCTGATGCCTGGCTTTTCTTTAAATATTGTCTCTCAGATATGATATATTGGAGAAGTGAAATATTCTCTCTCATTTTGTCTACATTTTCAAAAGGGTGCCTAATTTGAAAACTAAGGTATGTCAGTGGAGTGGTATGGTTTGAGTGTGGCCTATTCCTTCCAAAACTTATGTTGGAGTTTAGTCTTCAATCATGAGACATTAAGAAAGTAAAACCTTAGTGTGACTAGGGTATTTACAAGTAGGAATTTGGGGGTGGGATTTGAATTAGATAAAATCTTGGGGCAGAAGAGAGAAAGGTAGCAATGAGGAACCAGAAAAGGAGGCAAGAGCAGGCAAGCCAATGCTTGCAAACTGTCTCAAAGAAGGTTCTGAAAGTTTCCATACACCACTGCCATCTAAATTCTCTTGACTAAAATTTAGTTTGGGCACACCTAGCCACTAAGAAAGAAAATGGTAACGATACTGCTGCAAAGTGTGTCTTTCTAAAAGAAGACAATAAATTGTCAGGTGCGTGGGAAGGAGACGTCTTCAATAGCTCTTTGCGGTGTAAAGTGGTACAGTCTCTCGCAGGGCGATTTAGCAATGCCCTTCAGACTGACGAGTGTGTGTGTCCTCAGACTCACAAATTCCCTCTTAAGAATTTACACCACAGATTTACTGGCTCTTGAGTACATGTACGATTATTCATCACAGTGAAAGATTAGAAACTACCAAAATATCTATCAATACAGGGATAGCAAAATAGCCGATGTGCATCTTGGGTCTTGGCTGTGCAACAAGGCGTGGGTACTGGCCTCAGGACCTTGTGCCTGCCGGTGAAGCTCAGCTCTCTCCCAGCTGTTTTTGTTTTTCTTTCCTTTTTTATTTTGAATTTAAGTTTTGACATAGTGTTCACAAGCTTGGCCTCAAACAATTGATTCTCCTGTCTCAGTTTCCTGATTAGCTGGGATTCCAGGCATGTGCTACTGTATTCAACCATATGGAATGTCTTTATATTTAGATATGGAATGATCTCTAAATAAATAAAAAATAAAAATAAGGCACCTAAGACTATTTGCTGTCGTATGCTAATTCATGTGGTAGGTTTAATAACTCGGTATCTTTTTGTTGTTGTTTGTTTTTTTGAGATAGGATTTCTTTGCATGTCGACCTGTCTTGTAGACCAAGCTGGCCTAGAAATCACTGAGATTTGCCTGCCTCTCCCTCCTGATTAAATCTTTCCCTGGTATTAAAGTCCTGTGTTACCAGCACTGGGATTAATAACCCAGTGTCTTATATTATAAAATACTCTACCCTTTTTTGATCTCAAAAGATCTGAGGGAAATGATATGATTTGACTAAGCTATACCAGTAGACAGTTATTCAGTGTCTCATTATCTACATTTATCTATATAAAAAATACTTTCTACTTTTCTTAATGTATCTTCAGCAGAAAATACTCACAGCTGTCAAAAAATAGAAATTTCACTGACTCACATATGTAAAAACACAAACATGACAAGTATAGATCATGACATATCAGTTAAAAAGTACAACTCAGGGCTGGAGGGATGGCTCACTGGTTAAGAGGACTTACTGTCCTCAGTTCCCAGCACCCACACAGTGGCTCACGAACATTTGTTCCAGGGGACCTGATCCCTTCTTCTGACCTCAGAGAGCACCAGGTACACAGGGAGTTCACAAACACATGGGCAGGCAAAAACACGCATGTATACAAAATTAAAATTAAAATTAAATCCTTAAAATTTTAAAGGAACACAACTGTCATTCTGGTCAGTTTCCCAAAGCCTCAATCATTTCAGTTTTGTCAATAAGGGATGTATAAGAACACATGTCAGGGCTGGAGAGATGACTCAATGATTAGGAGCACCAGTGGCTCTTCCAGAGGTCCTGGGTTTAATTGCCAGCGCAACATGGCAGCTCACAACTTTCTCTAGCTCCTCTTCCAGGGATTCTGACACCCTCATACAGACATACATGTAGGGAAAACATCAATGTACATAAAACACAAATAAAAAGTTTTAAAAAAGAACATGTTTATGGGGTAGTCCAATGATGGGCTCAATCTCTAGCACACCAACCCCATAAAGGCAAATAACACCTAGTTACACCCAGATTTACCTGCATTAACTTTTCTGTTGACTTAGTCAGATCTTTCAATGGCAAAATTTCAGTGCAGTCTGTCTGAGTAGCATGGTCTGAAGTGAAAAAGCCAACCTTTAAATTATCAGAAATAGTAAGTCTGAAAAGAGAGCAGAGATATTAAGTTTCCTTAGAAAAAGGTAAGCACACATATATGGAGGTAAATTTGATTATATGTGCAATATAATAAGAGACTATGAAATAAAGAAACTTCTGGATTATCTAGTCGTTCAGGAGTTGAACTCAGCCTGGGGTGCTAGACTCCCTGCACTGTGGCTCCAATGCTCTCAATGTGTTTTCTCCACTTTTCGGACATATGATGTGTGTATGCCTATTATCTCAGTACCTCATCCTGTATTATTTCTAGAGATGATTATAATTATAAATTATAAACTAGGCATGCGCATATCTAGCAGAAGTATGTTAAGATGGAGGTTCTCTTGTTGTGACCTGAGAACTTCCAGAACACTGTGCAGGGAATCCACTAGAGAAAAATTATTTTTCAGAATCATATTAAGAATTTGTCATTTTCCCTATAACCCTCTCACAAAAGTTCACCAGTGTGTGCCAGTGGCTCTAGGCAGTGTGACTGTCAGAATGCAGAAGCAGCTAGAATGACTCCACTGCCTGCCTTCAAGCAGGTCATAAGACAGATTTGCCATATAAAAGGCAGTGACACTTTTCAGCTGAAAGTTTGAGTTCTGAAAAACATGGTTACATTTTCTTTAAAGTTTGTTATTTATATCAACATGATTTTCATCACTATGCTAAAGGAGTTATTACAAACATTCTTTTAATTTCTAATTTGACCATGACAGCTATCAATAGATATGATGAATGTAAATCAAAGTTTTTTGAGGTTGTCAGCACTTTGAGGAAATTCTAACAGGCTCTAAATCCAGAAGGCTTGACCCTTACTTTAGATAATCACCATTGTGTAACTGACTGTCAAACTTTACTCCTGAAGCATGTGCAGAGGCCAGGAGGCAGCCTTTATACATTCTTTTCATGGTTCTGTAATAACAAGCATCTTAAATGGTTAATAAGAAAGCTCACTTTCTGGATGTACCCATCAATTTGGCCAAAGATATCACAACATGGTTTCTAAAATGTCAGCAGAAAGAGGGAGTGGGGAGGGAGATGGATGGATGGATAGATAGATATAGATAGGTAGATAGATAGATAGATAGATAGATAGATAGATAGATAGATGAGTAGGAAGAGAGAGATAGAGAGGGAGGGAGGGAAGGAAGAAGTAGGGAAGGGAGGGAAGATGGATGCATGCAAACAAGTGAACCAACCAAATCCAACAGAAAGGGGGCTCTGATGCAAAACAAGATGTAAACATTTCTCTTCCTAGTTCTCGGCTGAGCATCAGAGGCAGACCTCCCCAGAGCATGATGACTGTCCCTTCTCTTCTTGCTTAGCAGTAGATCTGTACATGACTCTGGCTGAGCACCTGCTGGTTCTGAAACTTGCCATGCCTCTGTTCTTCCTGTACTAGCACATAAAACGTACCTCCTGTTGGTAGTTTCTGTCAACCGTTGTGAATGTATCCTAATTGACACTGTAACCATGTGACTTTAGGGAAATTACTTAACCTTTCCTTGTCTCAGTTTCCTCTTGTATTATTATTATTTCCAATATTATGTGGGTGGGTGTTTTGTCTGTATACCATATGCATGCTTGGTGCTGGAAGAGAGTGTCAGAGCCTCTGGAACTGGAGTTACAGTTTTGAGCTAGCTAGTTGATGGTGGGTGTGAGCAATCAAATGCTGTCCTCTGGAAGGGCAGCCAGTTCTCTTAACCACTGAGCCATCTTCTATCCAGCAGGCCCCAGTTTCTTCTTACAGGTAGCCATAGTGTGTAGCCATGGGGTCATTGATAGACTTGAGTGTATTAATCTTAATCACTTTGGTGTGATACTTGAGGCACTGTAAGTCCTCCAGGAATATTGCCCACATCGGTGCCGAGATAAGTTATTATTATACTACTACTATGGACAGGTTTTGCTTTCCTTTGCTTTCCTTTTCCTTTCCTCTTCCTTCCTTCCTTCTTCTCTCTTTTTTTTTCTTTCTTTCTTCCTTTGAGAAAGGGCCTCGTTATTATGCTACTTCAGCAGTCCTAGAACTCATTATGTAGACAAGGAACTTACAAAGATCCCTCTCTGTCTTTCAAGTGCTGGTATTAATGGCATGAACACACGCATGGCTGACTGTCAGGGTTTCAAACACCAAAATTTGTTTATCACATTTGAAGAAAACTATAAAAGCACTGTAGTATTCTACTATGAAAAACTAATCTGAAAATTAAAACTCAATACTCAAACTGATATTTAATTAATCCCGCTAAGTTCTCAATTATGCTTCCATGCACAACAATAATTATGACAAATTTTATCTTCATCATTATCTAGACAGAAAAGTAGCATCTGATTTTCATTAAAATTTCTGAATTTTTTTTCCTGAGAAGGAACTGTGCTTTAGGTTTAGTTTAGGAGCTTGTGTGTTTTTGTCATGGAAACAATGTTCTGAGAATCTGCACGGCATCCCTCAACATCCTTCTAGAAGAGGCCTTTCTGCAGGCCCTTCTAAGTTATGTTGTCAGAATGGCCTTAAGGAGTGAGGTAACATCTTCCCCTACAAAGAAGCAACCTTGTTACTTGGGAAAAAAATGCTTGATGTTCTTGCAGGAAATTCTGGCTTGGCTCCCAGCACCCACATGGCTACTAACAACCATGAGAAACAGTTCCAGGGGAGCTGGCTCCATCAACTGACATCCCTAGGCACCAGGCACACACAATACTTACATACATGCAGGCAACACACTTCTACACATAAAAAATTAATAAATTATTCTTTAAAAACAATGGTGCTTTCCAATCCCTAAGGCTGCCCCTGAGTGTACGTCACTGAGTGTGTAGGTGTTTATGATGGATTGTTCATGTTAGCTCTGTGGGAACTGTGGATGAGATGGGAAGCTCAACACAAATGAATATGAGGTTCTGGGCCAATGAAGCAGGGCCCAGAGGGGCCTGTAGAGTCTAAAGCACCAGCCAACAACTAGGCAAGAATGGGGCCTATGCCCTCTAACATATGTAGCCAGTGGGCAGCTCAGGTTTCATAGGGGGCCACTAGTAAGGGGAGTGGGGGCTGGCATAGACTATGTCACTTCTCCCTGATGGGGAATGAGCCTTCCCAGGCCACAGGAGAAGAAGACAAGCACAGTCTTCATGTGAATGGATGAGCTGGGGTGGGTGGGTAGAGGGTTCCCCCTGTTATGAATAATAAGGGAGGGAGGATCTGGGAAGGAGGGAGGGTGAGACTGGGAGGACAGGGGGGAGGAGCCTATGACTGAGATGTAAATTGCATAAATAAATACATTTTTTAAAAATGAGGTTCCAGATGCTGCCTTTGGATGGAGTCAGTTGTTTTTGTCCCTATTATGTTGTTCGCCAAATACCATGGAGCAGTGACAGGAAAACCTGTCAGTGACTGAGGTGAGTCTCTCAAACAGTCCCTGACAAGCACTTAACCCAGAAAGACCAATGGGTGTGTTGGCAGCAATGGGTAATGCCAGCATTGAGAAGGCTGAAATACAAGGATTGCACATCTGAAATCAGCCAGTACTGAATAGTTTCATTAAGACCAGATTACAGTGATTAACTAAAAGAACCATCAACATTTAAGGTTCTGCCCCTTATGAAATCTACAACCAACTCTGAAAATAACTTGTGAAAACACTAATAAATTACGATGACTATGTAAAACTAAGTATCATGTTGTACTGTACTGTAGAAATGAATGTTAGAGTATCAAAATTAAACATATTTTTAAATGCTTTACAAAAAAATTACAAGAAAAGCAACTTTTAGCAATGATGACAGAATTTCAGGAAAATATTTTTTACTTCAAAGATGACAACTATTGGCAAAAAAAAAAAAATTGTTTTCCTGAGAAAAAATGTATTTAGGAATTTAAAAGTTCTCTCATGATATAGTTGAGACTATTTTAAGACCTAAAATAAAAAGTCATGGTATTTTTTAATGTCTACTCACAAATATACATAACCATGTAAAATTTTCCTAATATTACCATATATCTAAACTTTTCTTCATTTTAATAATTTAAAAATAAATATATTTATTTACCTATTTATCTATGCACATATATATGTATATGCCACTAACGACATGTCAAGGTCAGAGGGCAACCCACAGAAGCTCGTTTTTTCCTTCTACCAAGTAGCTCTTGGGGATTAAAGTCAGGTCTTTTGGCTTGGTGGCAAATGTCTTAGCTTGACATGCTATCTCTCCAGCCTTCAACTTTGGTGTTTGATTTTTTTTCAAGGCAGGGTTTCTCTGTGTAATCCTGACCATGCTGGAACTCGAACTCTGGGTCCCTTGAACTCAAAGATCCACCTGCCATTGCCTCTGCCTCCTGAGTGCCAGGATTGAAGTAACGCACCACCACCACCCAGCTTCTAAACTATTATTTTTGAATCTTATAATTTTCATTGTCTCCTGAGGTATCTTGCTAAAAATCTATTTTGTGTGCTGATCTTCCTATAAAGGACTTTGTTATCCTTCCTCATCAAAAAAGAATTAAAATCAGCCTTCTTTTTCTGGATCCAAACTAAATGGCCTGAGCGTCACGAGTTTAATACACAGTGTGTGGGTGGCGGCTGCTTGCCTTGGCACCACGTGTAATCACAATGGACAAGGAGTGGTCTCCCTCTGTGGCACCATTCTGGTGGACCACACACCCAGTGAACAAAAATGCAATATATATTCTGAAGGAGCAGGAAGCTTTGTCTCTCAGAGACCCCATGTACTTTTCTCATTTGCCACTGAACATTCTGAGATTCTTCTCTATGACAACAATGCTCTTCTACAGGCTTAACTCTGCCCACAGTTTTAACTACTAAATTCATTTAACTACTAAACTCATCTTCTGTTCCATCTAGTTTTCCTTCTAGTCTCTTCAATTTTTGTAGTCGAGAAGTTAGTGAGGTAGCCAGTGAAATGGGGATGATTCACACACACACACACACACACACACACACACACACACACACGTATATATATAAGCTGGGAGCTACACAGAGAAGGCCAGTGAACCCTGGAGCTGAGGATGTAGCTCTGATGGGGTTGGAGCAAGAAGAGACAGGAGAGAGCCTTGCTGACTACAGATTAGAAAGACCGAAAGGACAGGTAAGTGAAGTTAAGATGATAGAAGTGATGTTTTTCAGTCTCTGAAAAGAATATTCACACGGGTAGAAAAAGAGTAGGCTAGACTGCACTCCGAGACTACGCAATGAAATTATACCATGAACTGGTATAAGCCTATGGTTTTATAAATAGACCCATGGAAAATTACATAATTCACACGGGTTTACAAATAGTCACAGGTGAATGATGTACATATGTGCGTGAACATAGATCTTCCAGATACAAATATATTTGAGTCTATTTATACCTGATTAGGGGATCTACAAGGGTAATACACCAATAGTAATGAGCATCCCGAAGTCCAGATACTACTTTATAAATGCCACCTTCCCCTAAACGGAGCCATGCCCTCTTAGAGAGTGATTTAAGAGTGGTATAAAATTATACAATTGTGTACAAACATAACTGTAAAATGAACCCACAACATTTTAATATGACAGAAAAATCAACAAGTAGTCAGTAAATGCTGATGAGAGTTACATCAGGGTCATGAGAGAATGAAGAAGAATCTGAATTGAAGAGTCCCACTGACCACACTGAAAGCAATATAAGCATCAAAATAAAACATGTAAGTACTAAGTTATAATGCAATGAATAAATATAGCCCATTAAAGGTGTCAATTATAAGCAACTGAATAGAAACAAAGATTTGTGCTCATGTGAATGAATAAAAATTGAACAAAATGTAATAGGAGGCCTCTAAAAGTATATAAAAATGGTGAAAATAGAACCAGTACTTGACAACCACCAGTTGGGTGAGCAGTTGAAATGGAAGTATAGTTTATTTCAAGTTAGTATAAGTTCATTTAGTAAAGGAAATCTTAAACCTCAGCAAGACAGAGCTCAGCACAACAGGAAGAATGGCACACTTATATTAGAGAGCCTTACAGGACACTAACTGAGCAAGCCCAGCGTTATTTCTCTTTGTTGCTTTTTTTTTTTTAATTTTTATTTCATGTATATTTAGTGTGAAGGTGTCAGATCCCTTGAAATTGGCATTACAGACAGTTGTGAACTGCCATGTGGGTGCTGGGAATTGAACCCAGATCCTTTGGAAGAGCAGCCAGCGTTCTTAACCACTGAGCCATCTCTCCATGCCCTGTTGCTTGTTTTTTGAGACAGGGTTTCTTCTGGAACTCACTTTGTCGACCAGGCTGGCTTCAAATTCAGAGACCTGCCTGCTTCTGCCTCCCAAGTGCTGGGATCAAAGCCCTGCACGGCCATGGCTGGCTTAAGGTCAGCATTATTGATGGGGGCTAACTGAACAACTTTGTGGACTCTGAATCCCTGAGGAGAGGACAGCTCCTCTCTGGGCCATTTCTGCTGCAAACACATGACCTGAGTCTGATTGTTTAACAACACATGAGCCTGAGTTAAAGCTGGTTACCATACAGAATGTGAAATCCATTCTCTGTGCAAGTGTCATATACATAAAAAACTCGTAAAGGCTGAGAACCTCTAGACCAAATGTACCATATATTCTCATGCAACATTGTGTCCAGCTGACTGAAGAACTCAAGCCTAGTTAACACATGGGCCTGCCACCACAGAGTAGGCACATATGTTACAACCCCACCCAAAAGTGATCATGAATGAGAGCTAAAAGAAAGGTTCTCCCATTGTTAACACTTGACACAGTTATTAGTTGGTCTGCTTCTTTCTGGGTGAAGGGCCTGGAGTAGATGTCTAATTTAAGAGCAGTTAGCGAAAGGCTAGCTGAATGGCCAGAAAGCTGAGAGAGTGAGCCTAGTGGCAAGAGCATCTAGGGAAGACTTATATGGATGAACTTTTAAGAATAGGGGCAGACTATAAATGAACCTGTAAGAAATTACTCCATTGAGAGCCATGAAACCTGGCTTTTTCATGATCCTTAGACCAGTAAACTAAAGGCATGAAGATGGGATCACCCTACAGCACAGTATGATTGGAATCTGATTGTCAAAGGATGATTGGGTTGTTGCCATAAAATGGAGCCAAGGAGGACTTTCACTGTGCAACCCATGGGGTCTGAGAAGCGACTCTTAGTGTTCCCATGCCCAGTGGTAAAGGAGAACTGAAACACAGAGCAGCCAAAACAACAGAAAGCTCTCCTGGCTCGGTACGGAACCTAAAGTACCTGTCAGCGCTCCTTAGCTACGGGGCAAGCTGCCCCTGCAGACGGTGCTGCTTGCAGCCTCTGCCATGTCTCTCTGTCACTGTAGCCTGAAGGTTTCAGTGGCTGCCAGGTACTCTCCAAAGACGGCTTAATCGCAGTGATGAGGGTTTGAAGAAATTCTAAATTCTTGGGTTCTTCCTCAGACCTGAAGACCACAGTTGCTTTTGGCATGTATTACTATTCTACCACCTGATTAGTGTCTCTTTAAAAAAAATGCTACATTTTACCTGTTAATAATCTGTCTTACTAGTTAATAAGGAACAGGAAATAGTACCTTTTCAAATTACTGATGAAGTGCATGCCTGCTGTCTAAACCTTGGGCGCTACATCGATAAAGGAGACAGAACCCACCATCTGAAGGGAGCCTGTTCCTCTGTAGACTGCACTTGGTGCATTTAACTGGCCTCAGTGGCTTATTCTTCCTGTCTAGCACAGTAATCCTTTACCCTTTTCCAGTGCTAAGTGGCTTCTTTTCACTATTCAACTTCATTTTCCCTTAAGCTTGAGCATTTATGATCTTTTAGTCCTTCCTAGTTTGGTCAAAAACACTGATTTTGATTGGCAGGTTTGTAGAATGTGGATAATTTTTTTATTATCAATATATTTTCTCAGGATATGATTTAGAAATTTAGTTATATGTTTGGTTATTCCTTATGTTGCTGTAATAGGACCATAATAAATACTGGATTTTATACATAAACTCTCTGGGGGTTTTAAAAAACAATATACCAGTTTATAGAGTAACTTGCCCCAGAGGCTTTGGTAGGTTGCATGAATCTACACTTTTTCTTTCCCTAGTAATTCTCCAAGACCTTGTGTCAAAGATACGGAAACCAAGGTTCAACAAAAGTAAATAACTCATCTAAAATTGTAGGCCATCAGTCTGTCCTCTGCCTCATGTCCTCTACTCACCCATTCTCTCTGTTACAGGCACGCTGGTCTCCTTGCGGGGTGCGGCTAGATCCTCTTTCTGAACCTTCGGTTTAAACAGGCCACTGTTGCAAGCTCTCCCCACCCACTGCCCCAGTCCTAACTTTTTATATGAGTGATTTAGAGAGATCTGGCTCTAAAAAAAATATGAAGCCTCATTCTTCAGCGTCTCTCCAAATTTAAAAAAGCTCTAATTTTAGATGCTAATTCCATTGCCTAGGACGGAAGCCCATATCACAAGAACTTAGCTAAGTGGTTCCTACACAGTCCTTATTTATAGTCTGTGCAATTCTTTCAAATAAGAGGTCGCTTTTTATGCATAAAGCATGGTCTTATGAGATAACAATTATGTTTAATAAATTAGACACAAAATTACCATGCTATCTTATACAAAACAGACCCATGAATATTTATTAATAGTCTGCAGCAACGCATTCCACTGAGCCCTAGAATAGTTCATCCTAGCAAACGCTCGTTAATGAATTAGTCAATGAAGATGACATTAGAGGTACTAAATTTTCACTGTGATGAACGGCTCAATGTTATTTAAGGAAAATATTCTTTTTTGTTTCAAAGGAAGTATCTCACTTCAAAATCTCACCAAATCTCACAACTGACTTAACCCAGCATCTTTATACAATATTTTTTTTCCAAATGTATATGCCAAGCTAGACCTCTCTTCTGACCTTCAGATCCTACTCCTGAACTGCTTAAATAGACGTTCAGCAGTCACTGCCGAAATGAGCTTACCATACTACTTCCAGTCCTGTTCCTCACTGTTCTTTCCCAACAAAGTTAATGGCAAATCCATTTTCCAGCTGCTCATGTCAGAAACCCTGAACCCTGTCCTGTGGAAGGCGGCAGTCCGTCAGTAAACCAGAGCAGGCCAATCCTGTTTTTAATGAGTAGCTAGAATCTGACCATATGTTCAGCACCTCCAAGGACTGTCTCCTGTTCCCTCATGACCATCTTTCTCACTCTGCTCCTCTTCCTCCTTTTGAGTGTTATCTTTATCAGGTAGACTGGCTGGCAGTGAATACCTGGGAACTACCTGACCCTCTCACCACCCCATGCTGGGTTACAGGTGCATTTCATCATGCCCTGCCTTGTACTGGGAATTCGAACTCAGGCCCTCACAGCAAGTATTTTACAGGCCTCATGGATCAGTTCCTTGATAGATATTATTAAAAATATCTATCTTAATTGATAGATATTACAAAAGTTTGTCCAGCTGTGCCCTTATCAAAACAGCAGAACAACCCCAGAGACAGGCAAAGCAGAGAATATCAGGATGCTGTGTAATCCCCTAAGAGGGGCTTCTCTTCAAATTTGAAATAAAAGCTGAAGTGTTTGTGGTGATCTAAGACCCTGAAATTTGGCCATTTTCCTTTCCTCTGCCTCAAGTCCTGGACTCACCCATTCTCTCTGTTACAGGCATACTGGTCTTCTTGCCACTCCTAAATCCAGACTCTCTACTTCTTGTTCTCTCAGTCGGGAACATTTTGGCTCCAGATATATCTGCCTGGCTCCTCCTGCCATTTCATCTTAATGTCATCTCAGAGAAGCCTTTTCTGAGAGCCATATCTAAAATTACAATTCCTCTTTTCTACTTGGTGACTTGAGGTTGTACACACACACACACACACACACACACACACACACACACACACAATTTCCTTTGCTACCCTTAGTTTCTGTTTCTTCTTTCACATGTAAATGTTGTCTGACTTGTTATGTGGCTGCTGACTTAACAAGTTTGACATCCGTTCCTAACCAGAGTGTCTAACTTCACCAAGGTGACCTGTCTTTATGTGAACTACCCTCTTCCTGGAGCCTAACCCAGCTATGCTCAGGTCCCTGGCTGTCAGCCAGCGTCCAGCTTCTCATCTGAATTCTAACTGGGTTTTCTGAACCTTTGAATGAAGAAAATATGTTAAGGTTTTAGTGGTCGCTTGGTTCAATCAACATGTGTTAGTACAGTATTTGGCAGAGGTCAGTCTGCCTTGAGTCTGGCTGGAATGTTTTGCTGGGAATGTGTTCCACTGTGGAATGTCAAGGAATCCAGGAGAGAAAGGAACTCTTAGGAACAGATTAGACACAGCATTACAATGGCTTCTGCCAAGAACTGCCTGCGATATGTGCTTTTGATATATTACAGTTTTATCCTCCTCTCATCTCCTCCTATTCTCCTCTCCCCTCCCCTCTCCTCCCTTCCTCTTTCCTCTCTTCCTCTCTTCTTCTCCCCTCCCCTCATATCCTCTCCCCTCTTCTCCCCTCCCCTCTCCTCTCCTCTCCTCTCCTTTCCCCTCCTCTCCTCTCCTCCCCCCTCCCCTCTCCTCTCCTTTCCTCCTCTCTCCTCTCCTCTCCATGCCAATGTCCTGCTTTCCAAAATAATTGCCTCCAGAGGTGGGGGCCAAGAGAGATGAGAAGGTCATGAGGTTGGAGCCTCATAAATGGAACTGGCATAAAAAGCCAGGGTGGAGGGTAGAGTGGAGAAATTGGGAGACAGCGCCCCTGCTTTTCCCAGTAGGGAAAGACGCAGTAAGAAGCTGTTGTTTATGGGAGAGGACCACCAGACAGCCAATCATGGCCCAGTTCTTGGATTTCCAGCCTCCAGAATCGCGAAGATTCTGTGTTTAAAAGCTGGAGTCTATGGTATTTCCCTAAAGCAGCCTCATCCCATTTCTGTATGGCTCGCTTCTAGACTGTGCCAACGTGAACACATTTAACGTACCCTGTGGTCTGTGGAGTAGGCACAGTTGGCCAGCGTCCTATTTTCCCAGCTGAGGTAATAGAGGCCTAGAAAAGTAGACCGCCTAAGTCAGGGCGTAGTGAGAAGCTAGGCGAAATGGGAACTCAAACCTGAGTCTGAGCTTTTAGACCATGGTGTACTTAAGATATTAAAGGGCACGAGGCTGTAGAAAACAGGAGGGGAGGCCAGTTCTGGGGTGCGTGGGTGCAGCGAAAAGGTCACCTGGGGTTGTATTGGAATTGCTCAATAGCCCCCTCGAGGGACTCGAGAATCTTCCGGCATCCTTGTATCCTCGGATTTTCCTCTGATTTCTCAGTCTCAGCCTCCTCCATGCCCGCTGGGGCAGTGCGCCTGCGGCCACCACCGAACGGCTCTCCTTGAGCTCTGAGAGTCTGAGACCCAACGCGGGCATCTGTTGCCATGGCGACTCCCAGAGAAACCAGAGAAGAGGGGTGGGGGCGGGGGAGGAGGCGGGGGCTGGGGAAGAGGCTGGGGCGGGTGGAGAGTGGGCTAGGGTAGAGGGGGTGAGGTACAAGGCGAGCTCTGGAGGTGTCCCTCTGTCCCCCATGCCACCTGCCCCACCACACATAAGCCTCACTAAAAAGCGCCTTCTTCCCCAGACGCCCACAAGCTAACCGGCTCCTAAAATGTCTCCATGCAAAGCTGCACCTGTAAATAACTCTGCTGCAGCCCACGACGCCTCCGGACCCTTTCTGCTTCCTTCACCCGCAAGGCTCTGAGCTCAGCCTCCTTCCTAGTTGGCCTCTGCTTTGGGAAGACTTAAGATTCCTACGTCAACGCCCCTCCCACGTGCCTGTCAGATCTGCAACTTGCTTGGCTCTCTTTTTTGCTTGGCCTCCTACCAAGTGTCACCTTCTGGGGAGATGGAAACTAGTGACCCCATCTAGTGGCTATGTTCATGACATAAAGAGGCCTGGGCTGTCAAGCAAACCATAAGAAAACAGATGGCCTGACAAAAAACTGACACCTGTCACTTGACCACACTTCACACAGTGAAGATTTTCTTTGCAGAGATTTAAGAGGCCTACATCCTTATTTAATATAAAGGTCAGAATGTAAGACATGGCGTTTGCACAATACCATGTCATGTGGAAGTCAATTCACTATCTACCATTGTTAAAAGAAGCCATTTTTAGTGGTGAAACTATCATTTATTCTCAACTGTGTGTAACTCATTGACAACTGACAAGAGACACCTAGGAGCAGGTGGGATCACTTTGTTTGAGAACTAAGTGTTCTTCTTTATTCCGCTCGATTGTCTGCAGGAAGATTACATATACATACATGTGCATGTAAACACGTATATTCTCTCTCTTCTAATTAGCTGGATGTTAGAAATACAAACAGAGAAAGAAATTCACTCTTTAAAAGTGTAAAATCCATATGTGCCTACTTACAGCGCCCTGGCAGACCAGAAGGGGGCAATGGATCCCCTGGAGCTGGAGTTTCAGATGGTGGTAATTTGACTTGTGGCTACCGGGAACCAAACTCCTGGCTCTCCACAAGAGCAGCAAGTGCTCCTTACAGGGGAGCCATCGCTCCATCACTGGCCCATGTGTACAGACAAAGGCAAGTAGTTTGTGGTGGCCCAGGCTCATGAGCCCAACATTCTGGATACAGGCAAAAGGCAAGAAGATGCAGAGTTCAAGGCCCTATTAGACCACATCTTACACCTTATCTGAAAAAAAAAGAAAAAGAAAGAATGGAAAGAAAGAGGGAGGAAAAAGGACACAAAATGCCCAATAGAAATTGTAATAACTACAAAATAATCTTTAAAGGTTTGTTGTCTTTGGGAGACAAGGTTGCTTTTACTGTACTTGGGATTATTATTATTATTTTTTTATTTTCCCATTAACTTCAATGGCTGAGCAGGTAGCGCAGTGGTAGGCTGCTGGCTAAGCATGCACAATTTCTTGAGTTCAAGCCTGAGCAACACATAAACTGCGTATAGTGTTACATGTCCATAATTCAAGCACTCTAGAGGCCAAGAGGATCAGAAGTTCAAGGTAATTCTTCCTATATATGGAGTTCAGGGCCAGCCTGGCTAGAGATCCTATCATTAAAAAATATTTTTTTTCTTAACTATACACTTCGATTTTTTAAAAAAATAAAGATTAAATTAAAACTGAGCCAAGATACTATTGTGATATGAATTGTGTAACGAATTGTGATAAGCCCTTGGCTGTTTGGCTCAGGTAATTATAAATGATATTTTGAAACTGACGCAAGATCTCACAGTTGAGCCCATGAGTCACTGGTCAGAGCTGTGTGGCATTTGTTGGTCAGGCTGCATAGTTACGCCATACCCCAGACACACGGACCAAACAAAACATCTGTGTTGGAACTTTGCAGTCAAGGAGATTCCATCTTCAGCACTCAGGGCACTAAGGAGTGGAGAGCAAGGAGTTTGAAACTAGCAACGTAATTTCTTTTCTTGTCAGCCATCTGTTTTGTAGGTGTTCTGGTTCATACAACTGTTCACCCACACTAAGGGCACCTGGCACTCTCGGAGTCTTTGTCGTACTGAAGCCAGTCCTTTTTTTTTTTTTTTTAAACCACATGTAGAATTCATTAGTGGTTTGTAGTGGAGAAAGTTCATGGACTCAAGGGTAAACATTAAAAATACAGGCTCAAAACTCACTTTTGAATATTGGGCTCATTTATTTAACATTACTAAGCTGGTGCTTCCTCTTCCTCCTCCTCCTTCTCCACCTCTTCTTCCTCTTCTTCTTTTATATGCAAAGGCTGGGTGGATAACAAAACTTTCTCAACAGGGAGCTAGGCTTAATCTACAAAGTGGGAAAAGCTTACACTGCAAAACAGACCCCAGCAAAACTACTAAAACAGTATCTTTCACAGCTATACCACTCTTGGGCATATATCTGAAAGATGCTCAACCATACAAGGACATTTGCACAGCTATGTTCATAGCAGCTTTATTCATAATAGCCAGAATCTGGGAACAACCCAGATGTCCCTCAACTGAGGAATGGATACAGAAATTGTGGTACATTTACAGAATAGAACACTACTCAGCTATTAAAAACAAGGAAATCATGAAATTTGCAGGAAAATGGATGGAACTAGAAAAAAATCATCCTGAGTGAGATAACCCAGAAGCAGAGAGACACATATAATATATATATATTCACTCACAAGTGGATAATAGCCACCATATAATACAGGATAAACATACTAAACTCTACAGACCTAAAGAAGCTAAATGACAAGGACCCCAGGGAAGATGCTTAACCCTCATCAGAAGAGAAAACAGGATAGACACTGGAAGTGGTAGAAGAGAGGGAAGAGGATGTCCTCTAAAGAACTGCAACCAGCAGGGGACCGAAGCAGATGTAGAGACTCGCAGACAAACTTTGGGCAAAGCTCAGGGAGACTTATGGAAGAAGGGGAATAAAAGGACCCAGAGAGGACAGGAGACACACGAAGACCAACAAAGCCAAACACACAAACACACAAACAACAACAACAACAACAACAACCCCCCCACACACACACACACACAAAAAAGACCAGGGCCCAGGGGGAATTGTAGAGGCTGATGCATCAACCAAAGACCATACATAGAAAGGGCCTAGACCCCTTGCTCAGATGTAGCCCGACAGCTCAGTCTCCATTTTGGTTCCCTAGAGGAGAAGAGATAGTCTCTGACATGAACTCAGTTGCCTGCTCCTTGATCACTTCTCCCTGTTGGGGCAACCTTGCCAACCCACAGAGGAAGAGGATTCAGGCAGTCCTGATAGGCTAGGGTTAGACAGCAGGGGAGGAGGACCTCCCTTATCAGGGGATGAGGGGAGAGGGGTAGGGGAGGAAAGGGAGGGAGGGTGCCACCCAGAGGAGATGAGGGAAGGGGCTACAATTGGGACACAAAGTGAATAAATTATAAATAATAATAATAAACAAACAAACACAGTATCTTCCTTTCCCCCAAACCACCCCTGAGAAGGAAACTGCAGAATCCAAAGTTTTCAGCTTTGTAGAAGTTGAACATCTCAAAAGCTAGAATGATTTTTCACTTTCTCAGTCAACAGGAAGGAGGACACAACTTAAACACATGTGTGTAAATATACTGTGGCTTCCTATGAAATGTCACCTGCCAATTATCAACAGTGATTGCACCTCAGATTAAGTAGCAAGAGGGTTTGATGAAGAGTCAAGTGAGGCTCTGAGCATGGTAATTTATATCACCTAGTTGGACATCATCAGTTCTGTAACTCTAGTAAAAGTCAAGAGGTTTCAGCTTCGGTTTGTAATTTAAAGTCCTTGGAGAGAGTCATGCCATGTGAAGTGCTTATTTTCCTTTATCACCAGCTGTAACATATGATTATGTGGTACAGGCGCTGTTATGTAAACTTGTTTTATGTAATGCTTCGTCCCTAACCAAAGGTCTGAAATAAAGGGTTGGGAAAGGAAGCAGCGAAGCCCCAGCCAGGACAATTTTATGCCACTAAATCATTTAGAAGTAAAACGAAAGAGACTTAATCATGTTTTAAACTGTATTGTAGCAAGTTGCCATCTACACCGTAAATAGCTATCAATGACTGTTCTGTACCTGGTTGAAATGCAAGGGCAATGATCTGCAAGGCAGAGACTATGGCCAGGTGTTAAAACTGAGAGATGGCTCCTAGGTTAAGAGCACTAGTTGTTCTTCCAGAGGTCCTGAGTTCAAGTCCCAGCAACCACATGGTGGCTCACAACCATCTGTAATGAGATCTGGTGCCCTCCTCTGGTGTGTAGGCATTCATTCAGGCAGAATGCTGTATAAATAACAAATTTAAAAAAAAATTAATAAAATCAATAAAACTGGGTTGTTGGCTGTCAAATGCCCTGAGCTGTGGGTAGACTGTTTTCTCTGTTTGGACCTAACTTTGAATCAGGACCTTGAGAGGGTAACAAGAGCCGAGTGAGAAAACGATTGTAGAATGAACTTCCAGAAGGGCTCCCCGAGAGGCCTGGGCCCGCCATTACCCAGAATGGACGCTCCGTCCTGGGCGTTACCTCAGAACGCTGCCGTACGCTGCCATTGCAGGCTATGCAACGTCACACGGCAGCACCATTGTCACCATTGCTGTGGTGTTGGCTTTAGTGCTTAGAAACCCTTCACTCTGCAGTGAGCGCTGTGGATGAACTACACAGTTGGTGCTATCAACAACAGGTCAGTCAGGACTCAACAGTTGTTGCTCAAAGCAGGATGGAAATGACTGGCACAAGTTGAAACCTGAATGGACAATCACACAGGAACAATTATCATATTTAAGTCTATGGAAGACTTAACCCTTTGTATGATGTATTTTTATTTTGTTAGATACTGAGAAAAAAATCAGATACAATGCTACCATAATGTAGATTAGCACAATAAGAATATTAAAGATCCTTACTGGGAACTCTATTTTATCAGGCTCCAAACTGGTCTTCTCTCCTAGGAAGCAGGGCACCCACAGGCTTTCCCATAACGTGAATAAATTACCCCATGGATCCACTGTGTTGCCTGCTCTTTCCTACTGTTATATACAGCTGGCCAATGGCCAGTTCATATTCTCTGGTATACACATTCATATTCTCTTGTATATACACTCTGATAAAATACTAAAGACTCCATATCTCTGATTTTACTTTCTGTAGCCTAAGTTAACCATTCCCTCAAAATATAGTACCAAACCCTACATATAATACAGAGGAGGATATTTTGAGATACTATACTCATGGAACTTGTATTATATTATATTGTTATGACTGTTCTGTTTTAGCTGGGTGTAGTGGTGCATGCCTTTAACCTCAGCACTGGAGAGGAAGAAGCAGGCAGATCTCTGAGTTCAAGGCCAGCCTGGTCTACAGAGACAACCAGGGCTACACAGAAAGACTCTGCCTAAAAAGAAAGAAAGACAGAAAGAAGGAAAAAAAGAAAGAAGAAAGAAAGGAGAGAAAGAAAGAGAGAGAGAAAGAAAGAAATCCCTGGTGTTTTATTAATGATTGTTACTGTCTTTAATTTATATATATTTATAATATATTTATATATAATATATATTATAATATATATTTAATTTATATATATATATATATAATATAGGGTTTAGTACTCTCTTACTTCAGGCATCCATTGGGATCTTGAAATGTATCCCCATGGATGACAAGGAAATTTACACTCCTCAGCAGCCTGTTCTAAGTTAACTGCCATCAGGTAGTTTAGACCCCTACGTCAGGTCTAGACTCAGAATCAAGAGGTCCCCTCCAGACATGTCAACTCAGATTTCATCTGGCAGGCATCTGGGCTTGTTCATTAACAATCTGCACCAGCAATGTGGTCAGTCTCTCAGTCTCTCTCTTGTGAGATCAGGTCTCACTATATATCCTCATCTGTCTGTAGAGACCAGGCTGCCTCAGACTCAGATTCCTGCCTCTGCCTCTGGACTGCTGGGATTAAAGGTGTGCACCACTACACCCATAATGGTCTGGCCTGTCTCTAAACTCTCATCCCAGAAACGTATTTCTGTGCCAGAATTTGTAGTTAGCAATTTTGGGTGTAGAGGGAGAAGTTACTGTAGTGAGGAAGCCAGGCTTGTCCCTGCTGTGGTGTTGGCTTTAGTGCTTAGAAACCCTTCACTCTGCAGTGAGTATTGTGGATGAATTACATAGTTGGTGCTATCAACAACAGGTCCCTCAGGCCTGAGTGTCCTAGAATTCACTATGCATATCAGGCTGCCTTCAAACTCACAGAGATCCACCTGCCTCTGCCTCCTGAGCAACACACACACACACACACACACACACACACACACACACACACACGTATCCCCTTGTCTATCTGTACAGATCAGGCTAACCTCAGACTCACAGAATCTAAGTCCTGCCTCTACCTGCAGAGAGCTGGGATTGTGGGTTTGGCCCATTGCAACCTGAGCATCAGAAACTTCAGGCTATTCTTGGGTGTATGTAAAGGCCAGGCTGCAGTATGTGAGCATATGTAAAGGCCAGGCTGCAGTATGTGAGCATATGGAAAGGCCAGGCTGCAGTATGTGAGCATATGGTAACTTTAAGGCCAGGCTGCAGTATGTGAGCATGTCTCAGATAAATAAGACAAAACAAGCCGCCAAGATCAACTTCCGAAGGGTTATGCACCCCAAATACTTGAAGGCAGAGATCCAGGCAGGGGAACCCTATGGTTTGCTTTCAAGTTAATTAATTGGGAAGACAAAATTCACTTGTGAAAAATTATAGATTCTCCCTAAACAGTTTGTAATAACATGATACCATGTCAAGAAAACTCCAAATAATGATGGGAAGTAGAAAGAAAATTACATCTTAATAAAGGAGATTTTCTCTAATGGGTAGCCATTTGCAAACGAAAATTAAGTCTCTGTGGGGAAACTAAGCACTATGGGTTGCCTGGCCTGCAGCAGGCGACCAGCAGAAAGTGAAGCCAATAGCAACTTTGGACGGTCCTTGGCTCACAGTGTACTGCCAGAGCTTCTGTTTTTTAAATTTCTATATTGTTATTTTTATTCTTTATTTGTATTATATATAATAAAATATATTATGTATGTATATATATTTTTCCTTCTCTCTTTTTACCCTATAGGTCTTTTGCATATTTGCTATGGCTTTCAGTTCAGTGTTTTTATGGGGTTCCAGAGTATGGGAATAGTGAGTCTCTGTCTCTCGAGCCTTTTCTTGGACTCTTTTCTTTCTGTTTGTTTTGTCCAATTCCCATGTGCTAGTTTTTGCTTTATCCTGTCATATTTTAATATAATGTCCCACAGAAGTCTGTTTATTTTTTAGTGAGAGACAGAAAGAGGATGGATCCAGATGGGAGGAGGAATAAGGAGAAAGGAAATTATAAACAGTATGTATTACGTGAGAAAAAGTATTTTCAATAAACAAAAAAAGCAAAAAGGGAAGGAGTGAACAAATGAAAGAAGGAGGGAAGGAAGGAAATTCCTTCATAAGAAACAACTAAGAAATCTTCCATAAAATGCTGATGTAGAGTCAAGGCAAAGACAGCTTATGGCCTGGTCAGATAGAAAGGAACAGGCTTGAGCTATGTAGTGTTCTCTGTTACAGCTGTACTGGAAATGGACCTCCCTTCCTACTGGCAAATGAGTAAACAGAGAAGAAACCAGAGAACAGAGTCCTCACTACCATACATACAAACACTTCATTCTGAGAAGCTAAAAAAAAAAAAAAAAAAAAAAAAAAAATCACAGGGAAATTTGGGGTTCCTTAAATCCTCTCCCTTCCAATCCCCCAGCCTTAAGTAAAAGAGAGAAGGTTACTGGAGAAAAGTGGCACAGACCCCTTTACTCCTCCCACCTGTTTAGGGTCAGTGGGTTCCCCTGGGGCTCTAAGAGTCTCCTTCAACAGCAAACAAGGCCAGCAGTCTCCTTTAAGTCACTGCACCCCAGAGAGTTTCTCTCTGTCCGTCTGGTCCAAACTATCATACAGTTCCTGCATGCCACATTTTCTCTTTCTGAGCTCTCAAATTTATATTCTTAGAGCCCTAGACCACACCCCCTCTGTGCCATACAAGGCAGGCCATTACCATCTGGCAAAGACCATGCCCTGCACAAGACAATTATCAGCTGTAGACAAACTAAAGCCCAACTAAAATCCCACACTTGGGCTTAAAACAAAAACATATTTACCTAACATAAATGAGTTTTTAAAGAAACCAAAACTTCCACTCCACAACCCCCTGGATTACAAGTGTCTTAAGAAAAGAGCCTTGTTTTTCTCTATATAAATGGACAGGGCAATGCATACATATCACAGAAGATGTTTAAACTGTTTGATTGACGTGGCTTACCATTTTGCTTAAGATCTTTGGAAAGGAATTCCTATGGGTCCCTCAAACTTTTCATGGACCTGTTTATTAGTAACCTGTAAATGGAAGATTACATTCCTAATGTTTTTTTTTTTTTTCCCAAAATTACTAATCAGGCTTCAGACTAGAACAGGAGAACTCATGCCAAGACCTGGTAACACTCACAAAGAACTCAGGCAACAAAAGAAGGTGATTCTGGGTGACTCTTTGTTATCCTATTACCTGGGGAGGAAATGTGAATTATGCCAAGCCAAGAGAGGATTCCCTCATTCATCTCCCTTCACCTTGAATAATTCATTGGCATAGTCACTTCTTCCTACAACAAGCCCAGACTACAGCTTCTTACTGTGTCTTAATGAATTTCAGTTGTACCCCCCCCCCCCATCTCTGCATCTACATTGCCTTCTTTGGCACTATATTTAAACATTTTTGGTACTAATTCTTCAGACTCCAAAGCTTGATACAGTCTGTGGTTTTAGATTTTGTTTCATCTGTAACCCAGACAGTTTAGCTGAAGGGAGATTAGTTTGTTCAAGGTCATGGGCTTGGCCTCTGACATATTTTACTTCCTCTTCCAAAGGCTGCCCTTTTTGATCCCATCCCCAGCAAATGTATTTATATAACCTGATCTAATTGTTGAATTATTGGGGGGGGTGTAAAGTACAGAGACACTCTACCCCCTTGAACCTGCCTTCCTGATAAAGGGCCAGTAGTCCTTAACTGATAATTAGGTCAATAACCAGGCTCTCCTTTACAAAAAGAAGATGGGAATTAATGCAAATAAAAAAAAAATCATGCACCATTTTGTAAAAACAAGACACAAAATTACTTGTACCATATGAATAAAACCAGGTGGAAACACCTACAGTTACAATGGGCAAAGCATTTCTAAAAAGCCAGAAGATAAAAGAAAAAAAAAAAAAGGATACTACAGTAACAGGATTAAGAATGGGTTTATTCTTTCCTCTGCATTTTCTCACAGTATTGTTTATATTAGTAGACAAGATTCTCAAAAAATCTATCTTCAGGTTATGCTTTTCCTTTTGTATCCAAATAAAATAGTTTAATATCAATCATAGTAGTTTCCTCTGATTAAAAATTATCTCAGTGGGGCCAGGTGCTTAGCTCAGTGCTAGAGTACCTAGTCTGGCATGCACAAAGCCTTAGATTCCATCCTTCCCACTAAAAAAAATGAACAAAGTGAGATAAAATATCTACAGTATATGCAGGGATGAAGACTTTGATCCCTGTCCCTTTGCCATTGTCTCCAGGCTTTCTCTGGTAGCATTCATCAGCCTCCTTTTTAGTGTAGAATCACCTTGAACTGAAACTGCCAAGCCTGTTGTCTTGAAGACCATCTGGGAGACAAAGGCTACCAGAATTACACAAACACAATGGAATTTCAGCTAGAGGTCAAACAGCGTCATCCTTCTGCTTATGGTCATGTTGGCTCTGCATATTCCTCATTGGCCCTGTTCTTTGCGGTGTGCTCAAGCTGCCCCCAGCCAGGCTCTTTCTAGGGTTATCAGCCATTTTCCTTGGAGAATACATCACCAGAGCCGAGTTTCACAGACTGTGTAAGTTAGCCTGGGCAGCAATTGTGGAAAAGTCATTCAAGGCACTGGAAGACCTAAGGAAATGGCAGGGGGCACGGAGACAGCGAGTGGATAGACAGGAAATTGCAGAGGCTGCCATTTCCAGCTACTACATTTGCAAAGAAAGGGTCACACGTTTTCTCTAACCACCTCCCCTTTGGAGCTCTTGAACTGCAGTGTAGAGGATGTACTGAAGCGCGGTGAGGTTAGAAAGAGGCGACTTCAAATACGCCGCTAGCCAGGTAGAATGGTGGCAGGGTCTATCCTGCAATAGCACAGAAGTGACGGTAGAGGGTGTGAAAAAGATGCAAGCATTAACTTATGGGAACAGGACGATGGAGTCAGTTTCAGTTAGATACCAGAACCTGGGGAGCAGAAGGCTAGTTAAGAGATGGGAGAAAGCTTGTTCAAAGGACGGGAGACACCAGGTTCCCTACTTGGGTCCATGTTGCTCACATGCTGAAATGTTTATATTTTGGCAGAAACTAGAGATTTAGTCTTGGTGAGGTTTAGAGAGCTCTGGACTTGGGGAACCCAGGCATGGTCGAAGTGATACCTGCATTTACAAAAGGACAGTTTCCATCATAGCTGGTGACATCCCCAGCAGGGCTCCTAGCTGGGCTCTGAGAACACTGCAAGACCTAAGATCACAGACTGTGATGGCTAGTTTTATGTTAACTTGGCCCAGGATAGAATCATCAGTGAAAAGGGAGCCTCAGTAGAGAAAATGTCTGCATAAGATGGGCTATAGGCAAGCCTGTGAGACATTTTCTTTAAAGTTTAAATGATTTTTTTTTCTTTTTAACTTCTTTTTGGTTCTTTGTGCATTTCTTATCATGCACCCCGATCCCACTTACCCTCTCTCCTGGCACCCACCCTCCACCTTTGCAACCTCCCCTGCAACAGAGAACATTTTTAAAAATCTGATTGTGGAAGCTGTAAGTGTGTAACAGTTTTTCCACACTATACAGTTTTGTCCACACTTCTTTGCTTGTAAATGTTCATTGCAGTGATACATTGGTCTGGTTTGAGGCCTCTGGCTTCTGCTACTCTGTCAATAGTGGAACCTCACTGGGAATTCTCTCAGACATCCTGTTGTTGCTCAGTGTCATGGAGATCCTGTAGTTTTGGATCTGTAGGACTGGCCCTTCATGTACTACAGCAATTCATCAATGCGATAGATGTTGGCGTGGGCCAATTCAAAGCTCTGGATATGGGCCTGAGAGAGATCTGAGCTGGTCAGCCTGCTGGCTCTCCCACTCTCACACCCTTGGGGCCAGCTCACTGGCAATGCCCTCAACCAGGGCCAGCTCTACTTTGCTGCCCAGGTGAGGGGCGGGACCCGCTTTTCCAGAGTGCTGCAGCTGGCTAGGGGCAAGGTCAGCTCCCCTGCTCTCATTCATCCAGGGCCAACCATCCCATGATGCCCATACAAGGGGCGGGGCTAGTTCTTCACAGCCCTCAGACATCAGCTGTCCCCGGGTGGCAGTCCAGACCAGGGACATCGCCTGACCTTTGGTGGTAACACCCTGCTGCTGTGGGGCATGGAGTCAGACATGGCCTGCGGTGGCAGTACAGGCCAGGACAGCACCATGGTTCCAGGTGGCATCACCGGCTACTCACATCAGGCTGTTCCTCACTGCCGCGGGGTCTCCAGTTCTGCCTCTTCATTGTGCCCACATTCTTTTGCTTCTCTTTTTCTTCCATCTCTCCACCATTTACTTGCTCCTGGGGTCTCACGAGTGCTATGCCCTGCTCTGCATCATGGCACCAGGCAGGGTCACCTTGGGCATGGTCAGCCCCCAGAGGCCTGGAAGGTGCTGGATTGGTGGTCATCTCAGGCTTGCTCCCCATCCTGCCTCATGGTGCCAATCTGGTGGTCATCTTGGGCTCATTCTTGCGCATTCTTGTCCCAGGCAGGGATCTTCTAGTCCCTGGCTCACTTCCCACCCTGGGAGCCCTTCCAGGCCTGGGTGGCACTGGACTGGTGGCCATCTTAATCTTAGGGTTTTTTTTTTTTTTTTTTGCCAGGGAATGTTAGGTTACTAATCATTCAGATGTTCACAGGTCAGAACACTGAGCGTAGATATGACCTCTCTCCTCTCTGCCACCGACTGACACACATGTGACACACCTGCAGTGCCTCTAGGGGCATCTGTAGGCATTTTCATAACTAGTGATTGGTGTGGGAAAGTCCAGCCTATCGTGGGCAGGTGATTCTGGGTTCCATAAGAAAGCAGGTTGAGCAAGGCCTTGTGGAGCAAGCCAGTAAGCAGCAGTCCTTCATGGCCTCTGCATCAGCTCCTGCTTTCCAAGTTTCTGCCCTGCTTGAGTTCCTGTCCTGACTTCTTTCAGTGATGGATTATGGTGTGGAAGCGTGAGCCTAATAAACTCATTTCTCTCCACCTTCTTTTCGGTCACGGTGTCTCATCGTAGCTATAGTAACCCTATCTAAGACATGAGCCCTGAATTTTTCCACAAAAAAAAAAAAAAAAAAAAAAAAAAAAAAAAAAACAAAAAACAGCCCATGGGTGTTTGTCCAGAAGGTTTCCGTATGCCTCTCTTCTCTTTCAGCATAAGGACACACACTGTGACATATAAACCGATTTCTAAGAATCAGCAAAATACTTAAGGAAGTTTAAAAAGAAAAGAAAAACAAACCAACATGAAGGAAAAAAAATACATTTGTAAGGAAAAAAAAAGACTATGTATAATGAAAACTTGGAAGACATCTATCATCAGTGAACCCTGATACTCTGTGTGGGACATGAAGTCATGCCCTTGGCCGATGCCATGGGAACTGGAGCTGAGAGCTGGCATCCACTACTCCAGCCTACCAGCCGGAGGCACAGGGTGAAGTCTGAGAGCCCTATGCTCATTAATTTAGCCAACATTTATGAACAGCTGCTCAGTGCCTGTCCTGATGATGCTCACAGGGACCCAGCAGTGACAAGACAGACAGGGTGCTCATTGCCTTGGCCACCGTTCACCCTGAGTTCCCACAGCACAGTGCACTCTGCCCCACTGCACACGTTTTCTCTCCCGACTGCTTTTTTCTATTCTGCCCCTTGGAACTTCACACTGTACGTTTCATACAGGAGCTCTGACACATCATAGATAAAAGGAAATTCTGAGCCCATGCAATTCTCAGTACTGCCTTCTGAGTACATGTAACTCTTAGTGCTGCCTTTGAGAAACAGAGAAGTGTCCTTTGCCCTACGCGGTGTCCATTACCATCCGCAGAACGGAGCTGGGCCAATGGGAGAACACTGCAAAAATGCCAAGGAGGCAACTCTCGTGTGCCCTCTGATGGTCATCTGGGGCTAGTTCTAGCCCTCTGTGACAGTCCTTTCGTACAGCTGTGCTGGAGCTAGCATCGATGACTAATAGTAAAAATAAATAAATAAATAAATAAATAAATAAATAAATAAATAAATTTAGAATCTTTGAACTTAGCAGACAACCAGCTTCCACCAATCATAAGCTAAGAATGTCATCATATAACATTGTAGGCTTATAGGAAAGCTGCACCATCTGAATGCACCTACCTTTCAGAAGTACCCACCAAAGTAAACTTGCCTTGATTTATGACTGTCTTTGTTCTATAAGACTTTATGAAACTGCTTCCATGTAGGAGCGTAGAATTTAGGGTAACCTAACTATTTTCATGGACCATTGTCATTCAGAATGGTTCCAGGCTGGAGTTTTCGTGTCGAAAGAGCCAGCTGAAAGGACAGAACTGCATGGCCGGAACACTTGATCAGGAAGCTTAGTGGCACAGGGTGTGGACGCTCATGTACCCACATTCAAGAGTGTGTCTTCAACAAGTGCCCATTTAGCACTTTCACATAAATACTATGTTTTGGATCTAAGTCCCTTTTTTTAATTTTATTTTTTTCTTATCAGTTACATTTTATTAACTCTGTATCCCAGCCGTGTCCCGATCCCTCATTCCCTCCCAGCCCCTCCCTCATCTCCACCGTGCCCCTTTCCAAGTCCACTGATAGGGGGGACCTCCTCCCCATTCATCTGATCCTGTTTTATCAGGTATCTTCAGGACTGGCTGCAAAGTCCTCCTCTGTGGCCTAGCAGGACTCTAAGTCCCTTTTAAAGCCCCCTTTGTTTCTATTACCACCTAGAATTCAAGTCTGGCCCCAGCATTCTAAGCTCTGTGTCCCTCTCAAGCTGCCTCATCACTCCAGGAATACAGCATATAAAAATGTTTCTAAAGCTGCCGTGTGCTGGGCATAAATTCTTGGTATCATGGATACAAAGGGGCTGTTATGAAATTCCACCCACTTCTTCATCCCAGGTTCACAGGGGATGATAGCCTACAGTCCTTGGATCCCTGTCTGACAAGTCAAGTCCCTCTGTCCTTCCCTACAGTTTCTGCTTTATAGGCTGGTTATACTCGAGAGCTAGGGACCTCTTAAGTCTTCTATGATCTGAGGCCTGCTAAGTATGAGCAACTGTCCACACTCCAGGCTCCATTTATTCGTCTCTCTAGAACTTCCCTCCTTACAAGCACTCCCCCTTTTGTCTGCTCTCATAGTGGGGTTGGAACTCAGACCCCTGAGTATGTCACGTAGGTGCTCTTCTGCTAAGCAATGTCCCCAGTCCCTTCCTCCAGCAATTCCAACACTTAAACCAACACCCTACATATCACTTCCAGATGAACTTGTCACTGTCTCCATGAGTCTTTCTAGTGTCCACCCTTTAAGCTTGTGTTTAATGTCATCCTAGAATAAAGCCTAGATAATTCTTTGTGCAGAACACAGCACATTTGAGATGTTATCTGAGAGAGGCCAACTACCAAGGTTGACCCTGGCTATCTCTGACAACTTGGATTAGTGGGGGGATCATCATTATTTCTGAAAGAGTAAGTAGTTTCTCAGTATGTTTAAACTATGCAAACAGTGTGGGTTTTTTTTGTATATTTTTTCTTTATTATTATGATTTATTATAATTTATTCACTTTTTTATATTAACCACAGGTTATTTACTTTATTTGTATCTCAGCCATAGCCCCCTCCTTCACTCCCTCCCAATCTCACCCTTCCTCCCTCATCTCCTCCCTGTCCCTTTCCAAGTCCACTGCTGGGGAAGGTCCTCCTCCCCTTCCATCGGATCCTAGCTTATCAGGTATCCTCAGGACTGGCTGCCACATCCTCCACTGTGGCCTAGCAAGGCTGTTCTTCCCCCGGGGGTGGGCATGAGAGGTAAAGGAGCCAGCCACTGAGTTCATGTCAGAAACAGTCCCTGTTCCCCTTATTAGGGAAGCCCACTTAGACACTGAGCTACCATGGACTACATCCAAGCACGGGTTCTAGGTTATATCCATACATGGCATGGTCCTTGGTTGGAGAAACAGTCTCATAGAGGACCCCTGTGCCCTGATATATTTTGTCCTTGTGGAGCTCCTGTCCTCTCCTGGAAACAGTATGTTTTATATGGAATACCTTTCCTTCCTGGGGTCTAGGATTTGTACATAGTTAGGGAAAAGATGTCTGTGGTAAACTCCTTCTGTAAAAGCCTTGAGCATTGGTTCTGCTTTGCTAAATAGCATCTTTCTGTGCTTTTAACTTTTGCAGTAGGAGGGATTAAATACATCTTGTAACTTCCAAGAAGCCTAGAAGCTTGCTTTGTTTCCTCTAGACATCTCTCCAGGCATCTTCCCCCTCTGCTGATTTTCTTCTGCATCCTTCTGCACATGGTCCCAACCATTGCCTGAGTCCTGTGAGTGCATCCAGAAAATTATTCACTGACTCTAGAGATGGTCTCGGTTGTCTCTGCTGTTTTATCCTTTCTTCTTTTCCATGCTTTTTGTTGTTTTGTTTTTTATTCTGCTATGGACTCTAGTTAATCCAGTTCATTTTAGACACTCCTTGGGCATGCCTGGTCCTATAGCCTTACTCAGCCTAAACTACCTCCAGCTCTGTCAGACTTAAATGCTTCCTTCTTCAAGGCCTGTGCCAAGCCCTCCCTCCTCCACCAATTCTCAAAGGATGGGACAGCCTTGGAGAATGCTTCTTCCTCTGAATATCATTTGGCAATTTGCATACAGTCTTGATAATTGTAAATTAAAATCTATGTATTTGTGCTCTGCTTTCTCAATTCAAGTGTAAGTACTCGATGGGGGTTTCGTCTGATCCCCGGCAAAGTCTCCTTGTAGTTCTTCTGGGGATACTGAGAAACCGGAAGTGGCCCCAGTGCTGTCCCACCTGTTCTGGGCTCATTGATTCGTGTGTCTTGCTCTCCTACGTGTGTTAGCTTCCACGTTCTTCCCACCCCACAACCTTTGACCCTAGAGCCTCCAGGAAAGTAACTTCTTCACTATCTCCAGACTTCTATCTTATCCTTTCTTCCTCCATCACTACTTAAATTTTCTGGGTTTCAATACTTACTGATAATTTGGTCACTGACGTGAGTCTCGACAGCATATAAAGCTCTCTGACTTCTAATATATTCTTCACTTCCATTCAGGCATGACACAGTTGAGAGAGTGTGAGGCATGAGGCTTGTTGACGTCACCATGGACTGGTCAGCAATCTCAGGGCTTATACCAGCCAGGATCTGTCATGCCAGACCAAACGAAGTGGTTCAGTTCCTTGGTAGTTGCTGATGGCTAAGTCTCTACTCAAATGACAAATGACAACGACAGTTTCTCTATTAATCAGTTTATTGCAATTGACTCAAAAGCAGAATAAACAAAAATAACAATGTATATAATCTACTAAATTTAAAAATAAATAAAATAAAATAATTTAATTGTATCATATTTGAAATCTTGGGAGGCAGAGGAAAAAAAAATCACGAGTTCAAAGCCACCCTGAGATGCATAGCAAGCTTCTGTCTCAAAACAAATTAAAAAAAAAAAATCTCCCCTCTCCCCTCTGCCACCACATATAACACAAAGTAATGTTTAGGATACAACTCAGTGCTTGGATGCTTGCCAAGCCAAGTATATGCTGGGTCCTGGGTTCAGTCCCCAATACTGCAAAATAAAGAAATGCCTCTACATGCAGAACACCAGTAACTTTGTGTCTCTGTGGATGAAGTTGTTGAAATGTGAGATGTGTCTTAAACGGCCTAAAGGAGGTTATTATCTTAACTTCCAGATGTCAACCTTAAATGGAAAAGTCCCAGATACCAACTCTCCTATTTGTGTATTGGTTCATGTTTCTTAAGGTGATTCTCAGACATCCCTTGGCTCTCTTATAGCGTGGTTTGTGAGGAAAAGCTCAAAATGGAATTAGAGCTTTCAAAGCATAGTTACATTAATCATAATTAAAATGCCAGTATACTTAGATCTACAGAAGTCCTAACACAGCAAAACATACATCCCAACACGGCCCAACAGGAAAAAGATGACTCACTTCAGAGGGGCTAAGGAGGCCTGACAAAAGGAAGACTTAGGAAGGTGTGGTTCTGGTTACGAAAATCCAACAAAAGTCCAACCCTTCACCCATGGGAACCTCAAAGGCACACCAGAACCCAGCCATGGCTAGGGCTACAGGATTCAGAAGGGCAATGCAGTCACTGCCACACAGGTATGGGGCCTGTCTGGCCACGTTCATTCTCCTGTTGGTACCTGAGGTTTACTAAACCTGGTAGAGCTGGAGAAGAAGGAAATCATCTCTTGCAGCAGAGCTGGTGGAGAGCTGAGATGTGATCTAGAGAGCCTCTCCAGGCCTGTGCGATGAACCAGCTGTCCTGCACTTGCTCGCACACCTCACTCAAGCCTCTAGCCACACTGCTGTCATCCTCCCTAGTCTTCTCTTTGGTTCTTGGAGTCCTATTTTACTTCAAAGACCAACAGTCTTCCGAGCTTCCCCACCAAACCCACTCACTCAGGGGGATTAGCATTAAGTTTGCCTATGTAGACTAGTCATCCAAAAAGGGTTTCCAAAACACAGCGGAGGTCTGCTACCCCTTTTGTGTAAGAATTGGAAATCCTGGATAGTGAGGAGGCTCTGATCCACCAAATCCAGCTTCTTTCTGGGCTTTGGCTTGTTGCAAATGGTCACCTTATTTTTCAAGGTGACCTTATTGTTTTATCCCTGGCCATTGCATCTGCATAACAGCCAGAGGCAAAGAGGAAGAAATGATAATGCATCAAGAGGCAGAAAAGATGCCTTTCGGGGAGCTTTCAGGAGAAAGAACTTCCATTGAACTTCCTTAGCAGAACTCAGGCTAATGGCCCCCACCAATTAAACAAACAGTGGCCCTAGTTAATTCTAATTGGCTATTAAAATCAAGGGACCCCTTAACTTTTATTCACCTGATGTAATAGTCATCTCAGAGACTTACTGCCACTGTCTACTAAAATAGGCCTAGTCCCGGACACTTCTAGCCTCCATGCAATCCATTCTAGGCCTAGAATGTTTTTAGCTCCTAATGTTTACTGCTGAATAAGCTCACCATTTCTTGCTCTTTTTGAGCTCTGGATGGCTGGTTTAACTTAGCTGTTCTGGCTCAAACTCCTCTCCAAGCCAACTGATTCAAACTGGCATCTCTCAGCTTCTGACTGAATTGCTCAGATTGGCATCATTCTAACTTTTGTAATATGTTACAATCTTTTGGCTCCTCATTCTCTGGCTCATTCTGTCTGCACATGTGTCTAGCTTGTTCTCCAACTTCTCTCTGTAAAACTGCTTCCTCTCCCTCTCATTCTCTGTGCTGCTCCCTTAAGTAGGTTCCCTTTCCCTTCTCTCCTCTCATGATAGTTGAGCATATCCTAGTCTGCCAAATCTTTCTCTGATTTGTTACTTTGTCTGCTACTCAATTAGACATCACTTACAAACAAAGAGTGCTTCATTCTTTTTAATTTAATTTAATTTTATTAATTACACTTTATTCACTTTGTATCCCCCCATAAGCTCCTCCCTCCTCCCTTCCCGGTCTCACCTTCCCTCCCCTTTCTTCACGCATGCCCCTCCCCAAGTCCACTGATAGGGGAGGTCCTCCTCTCCTTCCTTCTGATCTTAGTCTATCAGATCACATCAGGAGTGGCTGTATTATTGTCATCTTCTGTGGCCTGGTAAGGCTGCTCCCCACTCAGGGGGAGGTGATCAAAGAGCAGGCCAATCAGATTATGCCAGAGGCAGTCCCTCTTCCCATTGCTATGTAACCCACTTGGACATTAAACTGCCATGGACTACATCTGTGCAGGGGTTCTAGGTTATCTCCATGCCTGGTACTTGGTTGGAGTATGAGTCTCTGGGAAGACCCCTGTGTTCAAATTTTCTGGTTCTGTTGCTCTCCTTGTGGGGTTCCTGTCCTCTCCAGATCTTACTATTTCCTACTTCTTATATAAGATTCCATGCAGTCTGCCCAATAGTTGGCCATAAGTCTCAGTGTCTGATTTGATAGTCTGCAGAGAGTGCTTCTTCATTCTATAAACTAACTTTACCTTTATTGTTTGGAATTAAAGGTGTGTACCACCATACCTGGACCTAAGCTTTTCTTTACCTGAAACTTTCACTATACCAGGCTGGCCTTCAACTTGCTTGCCTCTGTCTCGTAGGATTAAAAGCGTGTCTATATTGTAGCCAGATCACACATATCTAGAAGGTCTTAGGATGTGATCTCTTGCCAGAGCAGCCATGTTCTGAATTAAAATTCCTCTACAGGACTGTAGTATAAAAATTAAGCAAATTGGTTGGACAACTAGATGACTGACTCTCCTTGGCATTACCCACTTATGAATATATGCGCCCTACTATTTGCTTCTCTGCTCTTTAAAAATGCTCAGATCTTTCTCAAGTAAAAAGGAACACATTTGAATCTTCTGATATTCTTTACAGTTACCTTTTTAAAAATCTGACATTTTTTAACCCTTCTGACCAGGCTCTTTTTTTGGAAACCCAGCAATGCCTTGGTGTAGTAGAAGTTTTGGTTGTGTTATGTGGGTATGCTTTTGTTGTAGTCTCAAGTGTGGGATGTGAGAATGTTTTGTCCATAACTGATAGCAGCCTCATGAGAGGCAAGTGATCTTTGTCAGCTGAAAAACTGTAGGCTTTAGATTTTCAAACACTTTCTTTATTTAAGGTTCTTAAACACTTCTACCTCCATTTCCACACTCTGGCCTTAAGTAGATTAGTAGAGCAAGAGACTGTAGACCTCTTTTAGTTACATCCTGCTGATGGGTTCTTTGGGAATTTCCAAACTCAGCTTTTTTGGATAGCAGCAGTTTAGTCAAATAGCAAAGCAGGAGCTCAGCTGCAAGCAGCAGCAACAGCAAGCAGCTTCTCTATAGCTTGTTTGTTAAAGACATGGTAACCAGACTATGCTATCATGAGGTGAGGTCTACAGAGGTAGAGCATAGAAGAAGGGTTTGTTTACGTATGTTAGAGAATTGTGTCTTTCAAGAGGATGTTGGGATCCTAGTCACTCCCTCTCTCATTTTTCTTTGCTTCCTGGCTGGCAGAAGGTGAGCATCCTTATTCCACTCTGCCATCTTCTCCCTGCCACAAACTTCCATCTCACACGAGCCCGAAAGCAATGGAGTCCACTAACCACTGACCTCTGAAATGTGGGGTCCAAATAAACTGTTTCCTCCTTTTAGGTTTTCTCTGGAATTTTCACACAGAAACAGAAAACTGACTGGCCCAGCTTCTGTGGCAGCATTTATACTGTGCCTGGATTCCTGGCTATTTCCATTGCCCCATCTCAGTCTTATGGGCTTGTTTTCTGTCACATGCTGAGCCTCCTTTTTACATGATAGAATGCATTTTATGTCTTTGTGTGTGCATGTATTGTAGAGAGCACAGAAAATGAATAATTAAGAAGTGATTTCAAACCCCCTGTTCAAAGGAAGCCCATTGGTTGCTCAGTTTCCAAGTGGGTATCCTAGTAAGGGGAACAGAGACTGTCCTGGACATGAACTCAGTGGCTCACTATTTGATCACCTCCCCCTGGGGGAGGGGTGCAGCCTTGCCAGGCCACAGAGGAAGATAATGCAGCCAGCCTTGATGAGATCTGACAAGTTGGGTCAGATAGAAGGGGAGGAGGTCCTCCCCGATCAGTGGACTAGAGTAAGGGCAAAGAAGAAAAAGAGGAAGGGTGAGTGGGAGTGGGAGGAGACAAGGGAGGGGGCTGCAGTGGGAATACAAAGTGAATAAATTGTAATAAATAAATATATAAATAAAATTAAATTAAAAAAAAAGAAGTGAGTTCACCTGGGTGGTAGTGGTACACACACTTGAAAGGCAGAGGCAGGCAGATCTCTGAGTTTAAGGCCAGCATGGTCTACACAGAGAGTTTTAGTACACAGAGCCAGAATGACACAGTGAACCCTGTCTCAGAAAAAAAAAATGACAATAGAAGTGGGTGTAGGTATGCCAGGTGGTGACAAGTGTTATGAAATTAAGTTCAAGTTCTCAGGCCTACGTGCCCAAGACCAGGATAAAATTCAACAGGTGAATAATAATAATACTTGCTGCTTAGAATAAAACAATGATGATAATGCATGTTCTGCTGGAGTTAAAGATCATAACATCCTACTATGCTCCTTACTCCTAGAAAGCTGGAAGGCCCCCAAGAGCTTCTCTATCCTAAATCCCAGCCAATTATCTTAAGGTGCTTTGTCTAGCTACCTAGCTACAACACAATACACTTGGAACAAAATCGATTATGCTTAGCTGGCCATGCTGCCCCGCTTGCTTCCTATACCTGGTTACCTCGTTGTTACCTGTTACAGTTTTTCATTTAAAAAAAACAAAAAACAAAAAACAAAAAACAAAAAAACAACTGCCTTAGAAACAGACTGATGTCATAGTCTGGCTCCTGAGTCCAGATTATGGCCCTGGTCAGTTTTGTTCAGCTTTCCATAAACTTCCATCAGTTTGAGTCTGGTGTCTGAGTGGTCAGTGTGTGGCTATTCCCAAACCCAAAATATCCCTACAAACCTTTCAAGCTACAAATCCACCAATGGATTTGTTCCATAGTGAGATCAGAGCACTCATGATACAGTCATCTTTCACCCTTGCTGAACTGAATGGATTAACTATTTTTTTCTTGTTGTTAGGGGCAAAATCTTTGGCCAAAGCAGCTCAAGGAAGGAAGCATTTATATTGGCCATGGTTTGAGGGGATGCAGTCTATGATGGAATGCAAGGCATGAAGATGAGAACATTAAGGGACTACTCATATGGTTCCCACAGTCAGGGCCAAGCAGAGAGAGAGATGAAAGCTAGTCCACAGCTTATGTTTCCCTTATTTGCTTGATTGTGTTTGGTATCCCAGTCTGAGGGATGATGATGCCAATATTCAGGGTAGGCCTTTCCATCTCAGTTACGCCTTCCTGGAAACACTCAAACAAATAAGTCCATAAGTGTGTCTCCTGAGTGATTCCAAGTCCAGTCAAGTTGACAGTAAAAATTAACCATCACAGGGACCAAGCTTTTAACACAAAAGAGGGACATTTAAGATCCAAATTTGTGGGGCTAGAGAGATGGCTCAGCTGCTGAGAGCACTTGCTGCTCTTGCAGAGGACCTGGGCTCAGTTCCCAGCACCTGAGTAGAAGCTCACAACTGTCTATAACTTTGGTTCCAAAGTATCTAATGTCTTCTTTTGGCTTCTTCAGGAGCTACTCACACATGTTGCACAGATATACATGCCAGCAAAACATCCATACACTTAAAAAAGTTACATTAAAAACAAGATGCAAACTTGTTTTTAGCAAGTATGGCCATAGAAGACTTTCCTAGAACAATGATTTCCTATAGCTGAGAGTGAAGTCTAACAAAAGATAAACAGGTCATTTGAGATACAGAGTCCTGTTCATTTAAACCTCAATTAAAAGGACAAGAGTAGACTGTAGGAAGGCAAAGGAATTCTGGGAGGTCACTTTACCTAGTACAGCAATGGTCATAGAGGTCAGGGTGACTGGGGTCAGTTAATCCCAAAACGCTCATCCTTCCTGGAGCTGCCTCTGTCTGTCTCTGGCTGGCTGCAGTGTTCCCAGTACACAGTCCTGACAACACTTCTGAACCCTCTAAGGTGAATGTCACTCAGTAAAGTTGGGAAGCAGTAACAAGAGAAACGGCCCTCTGCCTCATTCATACCTAAGTGAATTGCAAATACTCCCAAAATGGGCTGTGAGCTTGCTAGCCACACACTCTCCAAGGAACATAAGCTTTTGTGGGGTCTGGGTCAGACCAGCCAAGCGCCTGTGAGTTTATACATTTTCCTAGGATTTCCCACAGATCCCAGGTAAACTGCTGAGAAAACCTCAGACCATCAGCTCAATGCTTTCTAAAAGGAAAGTCTTGAGAACATGATACCTACCTAGCCCTTGTTACTAAATCTTGGTGAGAAATGGGCTGAGAAAGACCCACAAAATAGTTTTGGTGAGAGTGATCAGGCATTTTGATTCTGCAAGCAAAAGAGTTCTCTTTTAGGAAAGAGTAAAAAAAAAAATCAAGTACTTGCTGAGTGGCTGTCCTATCCCCAAGCTTTCCAAATGGGGGTGAAATTCACCCGTGCTACATTGGATAGCTTCAATGCGATCCTTCTCTCTGCACCCGGCCTGTTTTTTGTGTGCTTGCTTTCTTTTCTTTTTTCCCCCTTTATAATTCATTCGGTGTCTGTACACAAACCTGAAGCCACATTCAGGACAGCCGGTTAACTGATACACCTTGAGGTTTCTGAAAACAAAGTAGCTGAACAGTTTCTGTGAACCAGAGGAGAGGAAGTGCAAATTGGCTGGTGCTCTGTGCTTTCATTCAGAAACCTGCTCGTCTGAACGATTTCCTGACTGTGAAGGTCAATTTGGACTTTGCCCTATTGATCCGCTCAAAGATCATTAAAATAGAGATTCTATCAAAAAAAAAAAAAAAAAAGGAGGGGGCCCAGAGATAGAGGTTCATTAAGCTAATGGTTAGTTAACAATGTACTGGCAACCTTCACAAACAGCTTCTTCCAGCAGACATCTGCATCTCCACCCCCTCCTGACAAGATGATGTTAATCATAGCTCTGTTGAGGTTTGGATGTAGCTCTAGAGGCTCTTGGCCTCTTTCAAGGTCAGTTTTTGAGCTCTGTGGTTCAATTTGAACAGAAGAAAGGGGTCAAAATGTCTTTTTCTGCAGGCTAGCTTTGGCACCTGGATTATTTAAGATTCTTTCAGCAAAAGGACACTGAACATTATAATTAATAATATATTGTAAATATATTATCAATGATATTAACATTGACAATTAACGAAAAAACTAATTAAATAAAATTATTTATCATTAATGGATCAAACTATTAATTGATATTAATTATTAATGTTGCATTATATTATATAGTAAAAATATTGGCTAATGAACCTGAGGAGATGAGATGGAAAGTTTTTCCAGAAAGTGGCTCAAGGCAGCAGTTGCAGCTCTAGCTCCTTGTATCCTCTTGGCATACTTTCATGCCTTTGTTAAGATGCCTGCTCCATTCCCGGCCTCAGTCAACATCGATGTCTAGATGGAGGAAGGGAGCTACTTCCAAACATGTTCTCCAAAGAGTGCAGCAGAGGAGAAATGCCCTGTTACACACAGGCACACTAAGCCGACCAACCAACCAACAACAAAGCCTACCATAGCGCCTCTGAGTCTTGGAGTCTTCATTTATCAAAGCTTCTCACATTACAAAAAACTTTGTTAAGTGATCCTTTTATATATATATATATATGTGTGTGTGTGTGTGTGTGTGTGTGTGTGTGTGTATATATATATATTAAAAAAAAAAAAAAAGAACCAGGTAGTGGTGGCACACGCCTTTAATCCTGGCACTTGGGAGGCAGAGGCAGACGAATCTCTGAGTTCAAGGCCAGAACTTAGTTCTGGTCTACAGAGTGAGGACCAGGATAGCCAGGGCTACACAGAGAAACCCTGTCTCGAAAACAAACAAAACAAAAACAAAAGGAAAAGGAAAGGGTTATTTTATATTTTAATTATGCATACACATCTGCACCTGACTGTAGGTATGTGAGGAGCCCAGAGGGGCATCAGATCCTCTGGACCTGGAGTTACAGAGTGGCCCACCACTCCCAAGTCAACACACCACAGACACTTACACTTTTTATAGTAGCCAGGAAATGTATCCAACCTAGATGTCCACTCACAGGTAATGAATAAAGGAAATGTAATACAGAATAGAATTTTCAGTATCCATAAAAAAAGAAAACAACCTGAAATCCTGACATTTTCAGGACAGTTGGAGCAATCAGAAATCATTATGCTAAGCAAACCAAGGCAGACTCAGAAAGACAAATTATTAGGTTTTTCTCCGCTAAGGAAAGGAGCCAATTCAAGTCAGATTAAAGCATAATGTTTATTGGATGCAGCTCTTGAGCAGGTTCACTGGTCCCAAGGAAGGAAGCTGAGGAACTCACCATGCGGAGAGTTATAGAAAGGAGGGGGAATAGAAAGAGAGAAAGAGTGTGAGATCATAGGAAGAGAGAAAAATGCAGAGTGGGAGGGAACCAAGATGTCTGGATTACATATAGGGAAGCCCAGCCCCTGAGCTGGAAAGCTCTGTTAGAGGGCAGGGTATGCTAGCCAGGCCCTGTAACAGGTAGGAACTGAGGGATGCTGGGAGAACCTGGAGGACAGGTCCACTATGGCATATAAAATATGTACCTTAGTGGCTTGTCCGGGGTCTGAAACCCAACACAAATACCACATGTTGTCTTTTGTATGTAGAGACTAGATATTATGGGCTTGTGTTTATATGTGTACTTATATGAAACTAGAGAAGAAATCACAGGGATGGGAGAAAGAGACCTTAAGGGAGATGGGAAGTAAAGAAGTTAACTGAATACAAGCAATGAGAAAGCAGAAAGGGGACTGAAGGAAGAAAGGGAACCAGCTAGGGGAGAGCAAAGGGCATGAGAGCATGTTGGGGAGTGATGAAGGAGAACAGCACAGTGACACATATTTGTGGAGATGCTCTCATGAAATCCACTGTATATGTTCACATAAGATAGAATAAACAGCATGGATGGAGATCTGCAGAACACCTCTGCTCACCTCCCGTGGCCAAAGCTCACAGCCTGGGGAACCTCCGTACCCATCTCTAGACCTGAGATTAACTTTGGCTTATGTGCCTCCTACACAGAAAGGGGAAGACAAAGAACCCTAATTCTAGCCTCTCGTTCTTCTATTGACAGCCACATCTCAGGCGTACTGGTATTCCCACTCTCACCCTATTAGAATGTGCCATAATTACTTATCTTTTTTGCTACTACTAAATCACAGGCTGCTAGCTAATGGCCAGTATAATGTCTTACCATATAGGGTAATCAATAAATGCTTAGGAAATAGATGACTAAGGTGAAACCCATACTGAGCCTGTTCTGGCGGGCAGTCAACATTCCCTCAATCAGCAAGTCACTGTGTGTGTGAAGTCATGCCTCCTGTAGTAACCTCCCCAGCACTGATAGTACTGAGCCACCTCCAGCTTTATGTCTGTTTGTTTTATTAGCTCCTCCAAACCCAAGAATAAGAGCTAGCCTGTGCTTCCCAGAGATAAATTAGATAGATTAGATAGATTAAGCAGACGTAAGTCCGTCTACTTACTGTTTAAAGCCAGTGCTTGGAACAGGAGACCTGATGGAAAGCAAGTCAGGTTTATGGGAGGGCTGACAGCCTAGGAAGGCGGGGAGGAAGATGCTGTCCTACTGAACAGCATCTTAGGGAACTCAGGTGTGAGGAATCATTGCTACAGGGAAAGATGGGAAAATGGGCAGGTAGTGGGTGCTGATGGAGGTGGGGGCTTCAGCATCCAGGGCGTGCATCTCCTCTGCTTTGCTTTTCTCTTTCCCCTTACTATAGCATATTGGCCTTGACCTCCAGGCATTAGTCCATTTGATGCTTTAATTAAATACCACAGTAACTGATATGCTTTGTATTGATACATAGTTTATAAAACAAGGAGAGGCCTTATGCATTCTAGCATTATCTAAGGGGTACCTTAGGTTCTGTTGGGCAAACCTAAAGACATATTACTTAGTAGTTAGCATGTTAATTATTTAAGTCCTCTGTTAGAATTTAGAGTGACAAAGCACTTCCATACCCACGAACCTAGATCCACCCCAAACAAAAAAGAATGCTCACATGCCTGGATTAGAGAGGGGTCAAAAGAACTCTCAAATGGTGGTCACTGTTGAGGGCCAGCGTGGATGACAAGCTCATGGGATGTTCTTTTGGTAAATCTTTTTAAAATGGGAACATTCTAATCGTTTAAGAAATATCAATGCTCTATCTAAGTATTACCCTAAAAGCACACCACACATGCTACACCCCCACAAGTCACTCACACAAACACAGCTGCTTCCTCAGAAGTGACTCTATTCTTTCTGCCTGGGGCAAGAGGCATTTGACCTCTGAAAGGAAAGATACATGGGGAATTTAATCTTACCAGTAAATGCAGTCATTGGGGCAATGTGGAATAAATATGGACAATGACTAGAGATAACTATCCATTCATTGAATCCCTGCATTTCCAGGGAGGTTTTGATGAGATCTCTAAAGCTCCTTCAATTCTAAGCCTTCTAGTTGAATTTCTTCACAGAACAATTTGTTTTATAGAGAGTTTACTGAGAGCCATAGAAAATAGTGCACAGCTGTTATTAAACTAATTTGAAAGAGCAAGCACACAGTGAAGTTCATAGCTGCTGCTCACTAAATAGAGCATTAACAAATCAATAATGAGAACAGATTTCAAGAGCACGCTGTGGTCAGAAAGGGTATGCACAAGTTATACTAAGGGAAAATGTCAAATAACGAAAAATAAATCAACTCAACATATGCTTACTTTGAGGTCTCAAACTCAGGACAAGTCTCATTCAGCACTTCTCACGCTGCCTTCTACTCTCAACTTTTCCCCGCCAGGCACTGGGCTTTCACTTCCTGACCCCAGCGCTGTCCCTGTAGAGCTCAGCCATTTGAGCTATGCCTGGTCTCTTGGTCTCTAGGCCCAGGCCAGCTCTCTCGTTCAGCAGCTCCTCAATTGTTCTTCCCCCTCTCCTTTTCTCTCTGGTTCTGTACGCCATCTTCAACATGTTCATTCCGGACTCTTCCCTCTGCCTGCTTTGTCTCTTATATCTACAATAAAAACGTTCTCCATACTTTAGGGGTAGTCATGTCCTCCTGCTTTTATTTCCTTTTTTTCCCATTCACCTATGAATTGATACTTTCTGAGATATCAGTTACAAGAGAAGGACTAACTGTTATCATGGTCATTAAATTCATGTTGGCACCCGAGTTAGCAAACCCCACCAAAGTTCCAATGTTATTCTTCACAGAAGAAGAGAAAAACAGTCCTAAAGTTCATTTGGAAGCACAAACAGCCTTGAATAGGCACAAAAAGCAGTTCTGGAGGCACCAAAACAAATTATATAATAGAGTTACAAAGCCAGCATGACATAAAAACAGACACAAAGACCAGTGGGCTAGAATGGAGAACCTGGAAATAGCCCACATAGCTACAATTACCTAATTTTAAACAAAGATTTTAGAAATGTGCATTAAGAGAAGACCACTTCTTCAGTTGGTGGTGATGGGAATATCGGCTAATCATATGTGGAAGAATGAAACTAGATCCCTTTCCCTTGCTTTGTACAAAATAAATCAGTTCAAAATGAATTAAAGATTTTGATGTAAGACCTGACACTCTGAAGCTTCTAGGGGAAAGAGCAAAATGTTGCAAAATATAGATACTGGATCATAACAGTGGAAGCTGGGGCTGTCCCTGACTCTTTGCCTACTTGTGGGACCCTTTCCTTCCCGCTGGGTTGCCTTTTCTTCCTTGGAGTGATGGTATGTGCCTGGTCTTATCGTAGCTTGCTTTGATGTACTTGGTTGATGTCCCTAGGAGGCCTATTCTTTTCCAAAGGGAGGTAGAGGGGGGTGGATCTGGACGAGAGGGAGGTATAGGGAGAGATTGGAGGGAGGGGACAACAGAGAAACTGTGGTCCAGATGTAATATGTAAAATAATAATAATAATAATAATAATAATATAGGTACTGGTAAACCTTTCTGAAAATGATCCCAGTAGTCCAGGAAACAATTCCAAGAGTTGACAAATGGGATTGCGTGAAATTAAAGTTTCTGAACAGGAACAAAAAACAGGAGTGGTGTGAAAAGACAGTCTATTTCCACAGGACGGACACAAAGCTTATGTCAGCTGTACATATCACAAAGGATTAATATCCAGAAAACACTGCAAAAACTAAACACATAACAACTAATAGGCAAATGAACCATTTCTCAAAAGTGAAATGTAAATGGCTATTAAAAATATGAAAAACATGTTCAACATTGTTAACTATCGAGAGAACAAAAATTAAACTACACGAGGTTCTGTTTCAGCGCAGTCAGAATGAACATCACCTAGAAAACAAGCAACAGGAAATGCTAGCTAGGAGGCAGCGGGGAAAAGGAATCTTTTTACATCTTTGGTGGGAATGTAACTAGCCCAGCCACTATGGAAATCAACACAGGGGTTCCTTATAAAACTGAAAATAGACCTATCATGTGATCCAGCTATTCCTCTCCCGGCTAAGTTAAAGGAATATGTAAGCAAACCATATAGGTATTTGTAAACCTGCATTTATTGCTGCATTATTCACAACAGCCAATACACAGACTTAGATGCCCATCAACAAATAACTAGATAAAGAAAATGTGGTTTATAAACACAGTGGGGTTTGATTAAGCTGTAAAGAAGAATGAAATGATGGCACTGGAAATCATCATGGTAAACAAAATAAACCAGATTTAGAGAGACAAACACCTCACATCTTTTCTCGTGTAGACTCTGAACAGCCTAAGAAACGATGCACAACTCTATCTTCTCTCCTGTCCTCATTATTTCTCTGTATTAACTAACAACTCAAAGCAAAAACGATGGCATATGCAGAAAAAGAAAGACCGGTAATTCCTATGTCCTTTTTAGTCTTTAATCATCAGAAAACTAAAGGTAAAGTATTGGCAGAGCCTGCAAAGACAAGACGGATGTGATCATCCTTGACATCTGCACTGTGTTCACTGCTCTGAGTAAGAACAAACAAGTCAGGAAGGTGTGGGAGACAGGGTGTCGACTTCAGTTTCAGGGCTCCGCTTGCAAGCTCCCGGTCTGATATTTTCCTTTAAGCCTGGCAATGCGACACAACACACACACACATTTTATCTCATTGTATCACAGATTTTAAATAAAGTACACATGACCAAAGGCAAGTGAGGAAGGGGCTTGTCTGTTTTGTCATAGCTCAGGAAAGAAAATGACTAGGAACATTCCTCCACGGTAAAGCAAGTACTGTGTGTGCAAATTTCAGTTTCACCTCTATCACTACAAAATCCATTAATTCATTTACTAATTGCTTCAAATTCAAATGTACTTTTATTAAAAAAATAAGATTAGAAGCAATTGCTCTGTTTAGACAAATTGGAAGACACAGTAATATTAAATGAGAGCTTTGCAAAGCAATATTCTTCTGGGCACCAGCGTTCTCTGCTGAAACAAGGGACCACTGGCATTGCAAAACCCAAACTGTGAATGCCGTGGTAGTGTATTTTTTAATATTCTGTCATATTTTAGGCAACTGGGTGTTCAGCTTGAACACATTGCTGATCCTCTGTGCATTTGTGTATGCAGAAGCGGAAGCTGTCCAGTGCCTTAGGACTGGAGTTACAGATGTTGTAAAGCCAGCATGTGGGAGCTGAGAACAGACCCAGGTCCTCTGAAAGAGCAGCCAGTGCTCTTGCCTGCTGAACCATGTCTCCAGCCCATGCTAGTAATTTGTTTTTTGTTTGTTTATTTGTTTGTTTGTTTTTGTTTTTAATGAGTATGCTATCAAATAGCAAATAAAACATACCGTGACAGGAGATTTGCCCTCCTTTTCCCTACCTTGTCCCTCACCATCAATGCAAGTGGGAGAGTTAGTCCTGTCCCTCAGGGGCTACTACACTTGGGAGAATGGGCCCTGCATTTCTCCGGGGCAGCACAGTAGAGCTGGTCCTGATGGTGTTGGCATGGGCTCACCCTGTGAGCCTTGGGCATGAGAGTGGGAGAGTCGGCTCTGCTCCTTCTGGCTGCAGCTGTGGATGATCTAGCTGGGGTGGGACTGGGGATCTGGCCCAGTGGTGTGGGTGCCCGGAGAGCTTGTGGGCTGACCAGCTCAGACACTTTTCAGGCCCACATCCAGGGCCTGAATTGGCTCACCCCAACATCTACCCCAACAATGAATTGCTTGAGTGCATGAAGGGGCAAGTCCTGCAGATCCAAAACTACAGGATCTCCATGACCCAGAGCAACAACAGGATATCTGAGAGGAGTCCCAGTGAGATTCCAGTATTGATAGAGTAGCAGAAGCCAGAGGCCTCAAACCAGACCAATGAGTCACTGCAATGAACATTCGCAAGTGAAGTGTGGACAAAAGGTGTACACTGTGGGACACACTGTGACGCACTGAGCTTTCGCACTGAGGTTTGTTGTTTTTGGTTTGTTTTTTCTTCTGTGGGGAAGGTTGCAAGGATGGAGGGCAGGTACAGGAGGACCAGGAGATGAGTGGGATTTGGAGTAAATGATGTGAAATTCACAAAGAACCAATAAAAAGTAAAAATTAAAAAGAAATAATTAAATGGAAAAAATACTGTGAGAAGCTGAAGAAAAGGGGTATGAAAGAAAGGATAAACGTTTGATATTAGTTCTTTGGTTTGGCTGGTGCTAGGGAGCAAGCACTGCCCTGCTGAGCCATAGCCCTGGGCCCCATTTAGGTCCCTTACTTGTACTTTCTTTTTGAAGAACAGGCCCCTTTCATTTTGAACTAACAATGTGCTGGCCTTCCTGTCATTTTTGCTTCTTCCCAAATATTGGTTTTATTCTTACCTTCTTGGGAATATTTTTTTTTTCTCAAATAGACTGGAGTTCCCTCCTACTTGCCACACTTAGCAGACAGAGACCAACATTCTCAAGCTGGTTTCTACAACCGCAGGAAGGAATCTGACTGGCTCCACTGTGACATGTGATCCAGGTCAAACTCACAAGGCACAAACAAGGCTTCAGCAACAGACCCTGCTTTTTAGAAGGCCTGATAGAACCCATACCATCAAAGTTTTATGAGCTGGGCAAACCCCAAAAGGTTTGTTTGCTTTAGCCCTTCAAAGTAAATCAGAACAGTAGGGGTGGGAGGGGTCTAGTTCTCAGACAGATCTTGACAAGGCTGTGGGATGCTGCAGAGGCTCCTGCCCCCAGTCCTCAGCTCTAGCAACCAAGGCAGAAATTATCAACAGCCCTCAACTGGTGAGGTGAGTCCATGAATCGGGCTCGGGACCTGTACAGGCTGCCATAGCATCTACTCTGGTTTAAGTTTAGAAATGAGTTCTTAAAGGGGAATTCTCTGCATGGGGGAATTCTCTGCATAGGTTCCCAGCAATTAGGTGGAGGAAGCGCTGCTCCAGTAGTGAGGACTGCGTACCTGAAATCCTTGAGCTTGAAATGGCGGCCTCCCATGGCTTCCCGAAATCACTGCAAGTGATGGGTGTTATTAAATGCTAATAAAAAGTCTAAAACAGGTTCTGCTGCTCCAGGGGCCTTACTGCATAGCCGGAGCTCCTTGCGATGAGGCTGGGCACACCCTAGGAACCTAGAGCTCAAATGCACGTGGGATGGGGGTGGAGGATAGCAGGAGAGATGGAGCAGGAGAGCGGGCGAGGACAGGCATGAGAAGGCGTTGGAACGGGGAGCGTCACGGACGTGTTCTTTCAGTTCTCTCAGCAGCTTGCTCTCTGAGTAGGCCAGTCTAGACTGCCCCTGCACCTTTGTTGCAACGACATGAACACAAATCTTTCTGAGGGGCGGTGGTGGTGCATGTGCAATCCCAGCACTCTGAGAGGCAGAAGCAGGGGGATCTCTGTGAGTTCAAGGCTGGCCTGGTCTACAGAGAGAGTTCCAGGACAACTAGAGAAACCCTGTCTCGAAAAAACAACCAACCAACCAACAAAATTCTGCCAAAGGCTCCTCAGCCTGCTTGGATTACAGGTCCAACCACTTTTGTCCATTTTTTTTTCTTTTTTAAAAAAAATGTATATTGTATGTATTTTCGGGGGCTACAGTAGTATGTTTCCATACGGGTGTTTCAAATTTCTTCAGTGTTAGTTATCCCTCCCACACTCGGCCCTCTACACTGGCCTCTTATCTTCCCTCCCATTTCACCCTTCCTATTGCACTATCCCCTTCCCCTCTTCATTCCAGCTACATTCTACCACCACTCCTCCCACTTCCCTTGAAAATGCCCTCTCAATGGGGCTTGGGACTGCTTTCCTGGTTTTCATGGTTACTCGAATTTAAACACCCTTTCGTAAACATTCAAAGCTAGCATTCACATATGACAGAGAACATACGAGAATCTGATTTGCTGGGTCTGGGTTACCTCACTGAGAATGACTGTTCCCACCTCTTCCGTTAATCAATGACTTCATTTTTCTTTGCATCTGGATCTATGTGCCACCTTTGTCATTATCCCTTCATCAGTTGATGAACATCTAGGCTGTTTCCATTTTCTGTTCATTGTGAATACACAGCATTGAACATGGATGAGCAAGTATCTCTGTAGTAAGGTAGAGAGTCCTTCAGGAACATGCCCAGGAGTGATAGAACAGATCATGTGGTACATCTGTTTCTAGCTTTTCAGGGAAGCAGTACAGTGATTTCCATGGTGACTGAACCAGTCTATGCTTCCTATCAGCACTGAATAAGGGTAGGGTTCACCTTTCCCCACATCCATACCAGCCTTAAAAAAAAAAGTCTTACCTCTTCTGGCTGAGGTATGATGAAATCTCAGTCATTTTAATTTGCATTTTCATGATCACTTCTGACCATGTTTGGAAGCCTGGGAAGTTCAGGAGTTAATGGAGGCCATAGACTTTTGAAGAGCAAAGGTGAAAGAAACCAAAGAGGAAAGGGTCAAAGGGCACAGAAGGATCAAAAGGCACCAAAGAACTATTTTCACTTGTTTATAAATTATATGAGTGGAAGTAAAACAATTATCTCCAGCTTTTATCAGTTGTTTAGAAATATATTTTCCTTAGAATTTAATCACTTTTTACTTTTACTTTTTCATAACTTTCTCTACTCAGTTAATTAATAATCCAAACATCTGTAGAAGCATTTCCTTTTTCTTTTCTTTCTTTTTTTTTTCTTTTTCTTTTTTTTTTTTTTTTTTTGAGACAGGGATTCTCTGTGTAGCCCTGGCTGTCCTGGATTCACTTTATAGATCGGTAGATTGGGCTGGCCTTGAACTCAGAGCTCCACCTGCTTCTGCCTCTCCAAATTACATGTGCCATGGTGCCATGTCTGTAGAAGCATTTCTATCTACATAGAAATGTTGGGGTTCAGAACTGGGGCAAGAGGGTACAGTACCTATTTAATATCCTAAAGTAGACCTGGCCTCCAGGTTCTCCCAGCACCGCTTAGGCCCTACCTGAACCTTCCAGCCCAGGGGCTGGGCTTCCTCTCCTCCAGGGACTCTTTACTGTATCATCCAGACATTTTGATTCTCTTTCTCCCCATGCACTCCTTCTCTTTTTCTCTTGCCCCTCTCCTCTGTCTTACTCTGCATGGTGATTTCCTTGGCCCTGAGCCTTGGAACCAGTGAACTCGCCTGAGAGCTGCCTTCAGTAAACCTGCCTTTATACTTTAATTTGCCTTGAATTGGCGTATTTCGTCAGTGGAGAATACCTCTCAGTGATATATAAGAAGATAATATTAAACAAAACATTGTCTCTAGTTGGGTGTAATGGTGTATGCTTAATTCTATCATTCAGCCCACGGTATTATGAGTTTGAGGCTAGTTACGGCCACATGGTGGGTAAACATTTGTTCCTGATTTCAGTGAACATGTGGTCCGAAAGGAGATTGACACATACCTTGCAATGAAAGCTGCACCATTCCATAGCAACAAGAGGAAAAAGAACAGTAGAGGTGGACATGGGAGTGAAAGCTCCACTTGGGAGAATACGCTTACTGTGATTCACTCTCAGTTGTTCTCAGTCCATTAAAGTCAAATGCCTGTGGGGGAAAGTGACGAGTCTCTTCCTGGAGCTTTTCAGTAATACGGGGCTTGGAAAGCTCATGCACACACACAAAAAGAACCTTCCAGAACCTGTGTATCAAACTTTCAGAATTTCTGTATCAAACTTTTATACTTTGGTCTGTTCTATCTCACATTACAAGAGATAGATAATCGGCTTCAAATGCATCCATGGTACAACGCTTTGTGCCTCTTCTCCTCAGCAGCAGACACATCGTAATAGGTCTCTCTATTCTGCTATTACTTAGAGAAACTTTGAACTCCTTCACAACACACTCCCGTGGCATATTGCTTCTTATGGCAATAATGCATTGCATGTTCGAAGAAATACCTTAGCGGCCCCACCTCTTCCCAGATCATTCACTCCTTATGTCAGAGCAATGAAGCAAAGGAATTGAAATACTCATTCAATAGGGAGTGTTTTTAAAGAAATCTTGGATTGTGGATGTTACAATGAGACAAAAAGCCAGGGATGTGCTGGACTTGATTTGAAGTTAACATGCTGCACAGAGCTGCTGTGACAGCCCCAGCATTTCTATTCAAACAGGCTCTCAAGATCCGACAAGTCACCTGTGACTCAGGCAATTCTTAAGCAGAGACAAATGCTCTGTTCAGCTTGTGTTTCTGAAGCATTTACTGGGTGGAGCCCTTTCAATCAGCAAAGCAAAACAAGTTTGTCTCATTCCAGAAGGATTCTCTAATCTAAATATGAAGTATGCAAGTTAGAACCCGTGGGCAAATGACAGGATTGAGATATGCCAATTAAAAAAAAAATAATGCTGACAAGATGGAATAGAACTTTATTAATTATTTTCACTTGATAAAATCATAGTTTCAAAATCTTTTAGGGTTTTGGCAGCTTGCATTAATGGAATGTATTCCATGGGCAATCTGCTCATAGACTCTATGCACTGTTAACAAAATCAAGCAAACGATAGCCTAGGGCTTATGACCTACTTCTTTAAAGGTTGGGAACCTATGATTTTCTGAAAATAAATTTTCACTTATTTGTGTTAATTATTTAGTGTGCTTGTTGGGGAGGGCAGGGTCTGATCAGAGGACAGCTTGTGTTATTACAGTGAGAAGTCAGACCTAGGAGGTCAGGTTCAGCCATGCCCCCTCAATAAGCCAATCAAAGGAGGCAAATTTACAGGGAAAAGCAGAAAAAGGAAATACATTCAATTTGGCCATACTGGAAAGAGGAACAGTGAGATCTAGTGACTCCCTCAGAGTCTCTCTTTGGCAGTTCCGACATGAGGGTAGAGTTTAAACTAGAAAACAAGAACATGTCTAATTAAACAATATTTTCTTTGGCTGTCTCTAGGGTTTAGGCTATTTCGTTTCCAGCAGGGGACTCAGGGGAACTCCTAACGTCCTTCCTTTTGATCGGCATTCAGCCAGGGAGGCACAAGGCTCTCTTTAGAATGAGTTCAGTTTTCCTTCCACCACAACGGTCCCAGCATTGAACTCAAGTTGTTACATTTGACCATAAACACCTCTGAGCCGTCTCACCAGCGCTCATGGCATTTTTAATTATACCCCCAATTTTTTAATTTACTTTTCACTGATAGATATGATCATACCAGCAATCACAGATGGGATTTCTGAGAATTGAAGGTTAAGAAAATTCATGAATGTTGACAGTGGCTATCCATTTGAAATCTGAAATGCTTGAAATCAGAAACATCCTGGCTTTTAGCTTTGCAGATTGGGAAGATTTCTATAGATAACATGAAATTCATTTTTATTTCACAGTCTTTTCAGTGAGCTGGTGTTTTGACTGTGAGCCACTCTGCTAGGTCAGGGGTGGCATTTGCCACTTGTGGTGCCCTATTCCTCAGGAAGCATCAGGTTTTTGGAGCTTTTCAGATTTCAGGTTTTTAGTTTTAAGAATTTTCAACCTGCTCAATTCCTTTGGTGATTAATCTCCTGGATTTGGAAGCTTATGTATTAAGGTGAATTCTTGAACAGCATTGATTGCATTGAAAAGAAAAAGGGGATGAGAGAAAATAATCCCCATCCAAGGAAATTGTCTTGTTAACTCAAGTACAGTATGGATTCTTAATGACTGAGCAAGGTTTGCCAACTGTTTTGAAGTCATTGCTTGGCCATTTTTATTTTGAAAATTTAAACAACTACAGAATGGTTAAAGAATAGCAAATGAGCACATATAATTTTTTTAACTTACTTTCAAAGCTTTTTGATATTTTGTCATGTTTGCTTAATCTGCTTATACACATATTCAAGCATGCATACATACATATATGATATACATATATTTCAGAAAAAAGAAAGGAAGAAAGAAAAAGAAGAAAGAAAGAAAGAAAGAAAGAAAGAAAGAAAGAAAGAAAGAGAAAGAAAATTTAGCTGGCTTTTCATACACATGTGCACAGACAGGGAGACTATATCTAAAACCAAGGCTATATATTTTATATTCACAGCACCATAGCTACATTTAAGAAAATTGACATTAATTATACGATATTGACTTAAGAATAATTTATATTGGATTTTTCAGTTGTTCTAAAAATGTCTTATACATACATTTTATTTTTCCTAATCTCAGTTTCAATCCAGATTTGTTTCTTGTTTTATTATTTCTCTTTAGATCTTAATTCATATAATATCCTACTTTAAACATATTTCTGTGAAGTCTGGGTGTGGAGGCAGAGGCAGGTGGGTCTTTGTAAGTTCCAGGCCAGCCTGGTCTGATGTACATAGTGAGTTCCAGGATAATTTGGGCTATGTAGAGATACCTTGTCTCAAAAATAAAATAAACATTTATGAGCTGGGCATGGTGGTACATACCTACAATCCATAACTGTAGTTTGAAGCCAGCCTAGTTTACATAGCAAGTTCCATATCAGCCACACACATACACAATTCTCTGAGAGTGACTTTTTCCAAGAGTCTTCAATGATTGTCTCTGGATTCTGGATTTTTATATTAAATTTAGATTAATTAAATTTGGCAAATATACTTATAGTACTGTTATATTAATATTGAAAATAAATTCATGACTTTGCTTTGATATTTTAATTTGATATTTGATATTTCTGCTATTGTATTATGTAGACAGTTGGTGCTAAAAATATTCAGAATAATAACAGTATAGCTGTGCTACATTTGTCTCTTTGGGAGATTTTGCTTTCATGATGATGGGGGATTTTCAGCCTTCTTAATCCCATGCAAATGCTCAGGGTTCATCGTTCTTCTCTTTTAATAACAGTAAACACTTGTGGATATGTTTATACAGCTTATCGTTTGTACCCTCTTGAGTCTCCAAAGTTATTGAAAAGACGCAGGGTGGAAATAAATACAAGTGAAATACTACAAATACAGGTGTATCCTCGCCCCTAACACTGTGATTATAACAAATTCCTTTCATTATTAAAATTGTTATAAGCTTATGAGTTAGAGCCCTTCATAATTGTCTTGGTCTGTTTGGACTCAGGACAACCAGCTACACAGAGAAACCCTGTTTTGAAACAAGCAAAAATACTCTAGACTGGGTAGCTTATAAACAACAGAAGTTTATTGTCACAGTATTGCAGGTAGAGAAGTCCTATGAGCCTCCATTCAAGTCTGGGGAGGAGGATCAATTTCTTGGTTCATAGCAGTCATCTTCTTACTCTGTTTTCATGTGATCAGAGAGGCAACAAAAGACATGTTTTAAAGGTTGCAGTAAAGGAAAAAAGCTTGAGTTTTCTCACCCCTATCCTGTATTCAATATGGAATATTCCTGTAACCAGAAGTGCGTGGAATTTTTCCCACAACTGTGTCCTACCACGCAGTTGACTTTTGACATTCCTTGGTGGTGATGTCAGATCCGTAGGCATGAGAGCTGAGTTCCCCAGATCCTGCACTTTACATGACAGCCGTTAGGCCTCTGACCTAATGAACAAAGGACAGCACCTGGACTGTTCTCCACCCTTCCCCACCCCCAGCGCTAGGTTTGGTGAGTTTGTTGCAGCAGCTCACAGGATTCGGAAATGCTTTGCTTATGTATCCTAATTGATTTAAAGAATAAAGAGGACGGGTCAGGTGACAATATGCCCTGGGGATCCTACGTCCCCCTGGGTGCACCACCCTCCCAGCCCCTCCTTGTGGTCGGCAGCCTGGGAGCTCCTCCAGTGTCAGTATCTTCACAACAACCATTAATCTGCAGGCTTTGACCCTTAGCCCTTATTTGACTTGGCCTTTCCATGGACCACCCCTTTCCTGAGACTATTGAGGAGTACCTCCCTAAGTCATTTCTTTGGATGAGCTCAAGTATTTGCCAATGGGGTCACTAGAAGAAGAAAAGACACTCCTCTCTCTGTGTAATTGTTACTTTACCATTGTGAGAAAATTTCTGATGGAAAGGACATAAGGGAGGAAGCTTTCCATGGTCCATCATGGCAGGGGCCCCCCATGAAGTTCATGGTAGATGGACTGTGCTGTCGAGGCTCTGGGAAACAGTGAATCCAGAGTCAGAGAAGACCTCAGAATGATGAGACCCTGTCAAAGGCTCTTCTCTGCTGAGCGTCTTTCCGCCAGCTAGGCCCCACAGCCTAAACTGGACTAGCGTATCCTAATACAGTGCCACAGCTAGTGACAGGGTTTCAAAACACAAGCCTGTAGGAAACATTCCAGAGGTTAAGCCACAATACCCTGTAATACCTTGGGGATTTAAAAACGCTGCAGTGGGAACCAGCAAGAAATATCAAATACACCTCACACCACAGTCACTGATTCCTTTCTCGAGGTTCTGTTCTCATGACCTAATCACCTGGCATCATTCTTTAATATTCTCACTGTGGGGCTCAGCATTTCAACATACAAATTTGTAGGAGGGAAACATAAGCATGCAGTTATAATTAAACAATTCCCAATGACCTCTCTCTCTCCCTCTCTCTTCCTTTGTGTGTGTGTGTGTGTGTGTGTGTGTGGTGCATATCTGTGAACACATGTTTGCATGCCCTAGGTGGATGCTAGTTATCTTTTTCTTTTTTATTATTTTATTATTATTATTTTTTTATCAGTTACATTTTATTAACTCTGTATCCCAGCCGTGTCCCGATCCCTCATTCCCTCCCAGTCCCTCCCTCCCTCCCTCATCTCCACTGTGCCCCTTTCCAAGTTCACTGATAGGGGGGTACCTCCTCCCCATTCATCTGATCCTGTTTTATCAGGTATCTTCAGGACTGGCTGCAAAGCCCTCCTCTGTGGCCTAACAGGACTGCTCCTCCCTTCGGGGGTGGGGAGACCAAAGAGCCAGTCATTGAGTTCCTGTTAGAAATAGTCCTTGTTCCCCGCACTTTGGGAAACCAATTGGTTACTGAGCTACCACAGGCTACATCTGAGTGGAGGTTCTAGGTTATAACCATACATGGTTCTTGGTTGAATGTCAGTCTCAGAAAAGCCCCTGTGCCCAGATATATTTGGTCCTTGTGGAGCTCCTATCCTTTCCCCATCAGACTAACTCCCCTTCTTTCTTATGATTCCCTGTACTCTGCCAAAGGTTTGGTCATGAGTCTTTGCTTTGAAAACACTGCTAGTTAGAGTCTTTCAGATGTGCTCAGTAGACTCCTGTCATACGTTCAATGCACATCCCATCTGTCTTTCTAAACGAGGATTGATCATCTTACCCCATGTCCGCTCAATTGATTATCTTTTTTAGGTGTATAGATTTCATTATGTTTATCATATCTTATAGGTCTATATAAGTGATAGTTATCTTTTTCTGATCACTCTCCATCTTTAGTTCTTGAGACAGGCTCTCCCACCAGCCTGAACTCATTAGCACAGTTAGGCTGGCCAGCCTGGAATTCAGGAGGCAGCCTGTCTCTGCCCTCCTTACCTTTCTGAAGCTAGAGTTCTAGGCTAGACATCTAGGCCTGTGCCTCGATGTCTGGCTTTTTATGTGGGTTCTGGGCTCCAAACTCAGGTCCTTGTGCTTGTATTTCCTCAGTCCTCCTCTAGGTTTTAGGAGATGATTAGTGAAGCTGAGCTAAAGCTGGGAAATTTTGATTCTTGAGGAACTAATATTTGGTCTAAACAGCAATAGAAATGGGCTCGTGCCTGCAACATTATCACCATCTTAAGCCATGCCACAGGCTGCTACGTATCTGTCATCACTGTTTGATTGACCTTAAACTTTGAGGTTGGGAATCTCACCATTTGCAGAGTAAGATTGAAGTGAAAAATGGCTGTGGGACTAACAGAAATTTCAAGAGGACTATTGATTACATTCTCTTTGCATCAATCAGGTAGGCCAAAGTCCTGTCCCACCTGAAAATTGAAAATCTTTTTATTTTTTGTTTCTTTCTCTCTTTCTCCATCTCTTCTTCCCCTCCTTGTCTCTGCCTCTATGTATAGCTATAGATAGATATAATTGTATCCATTAGCAGCACCAGTGTGTTATTTCTGCATGCACATATAAACTTCAGTGATCAAGTACAGCTTAACCCCTTCTTCTCCCACCACACACAGACCCTTCCCAATCTCTAGACTACTTGCAAGTTGCTATTTTGTTTGTTTGTTTGTCTTTTAGTTCCCACTGTGAGAGACACTATACAATAGTTGCCTTCCTGTGTGTGACTTCACTTCACAAAGCATCGTCCAGGTCATGTATTTTGCTGCACACACACGTATATATACAATCTTCATGTACATAATCCTCATACATATATAATGTGTATGGAGTTTATGCATGATGCACACACGTGAGTGTGTAAATGAAAGTGCATGCAGAGGGTGGAGGAAGGCTTTCGAGGTCTCCTGTTCTTCTCTGCTTTATTCCATCGAGACAGGATCTCTAAGTGTGTACATTCTTTATCCATTCCATCTGTTGGTGGGAATGTAAGCTGTCCTCCTTCCTGCTGTGAAGAAACATGGTGTGCAGGACTCTCTTCAGGGAGTTGCTCTGAGCTGCCATGGCCAGCTAGATCGTATGGTATTCTAAAAATCTACCCTACTTTTCATTGTTCATTGCAAAGGACTTTTCTATGTTCTGTGAACAAAAACTCACAGAAAAGAATTGTACCTTCCACAGAAACTTCTGGAAGGCCCATAGCTGACTGGAGCTTCAGCAACTGGGGGAGTTTGGGATATCGCACATCCAAATCCTAAACAGCTCTGGCCCCTTCCTATCCACACTGCCCTCTTCTTTACCTGACCTAATATCTCCACAACCATTAGGTGAATCTTTTGAGTTGTACAAAAAACACTGCTTTCCAAGCAAGCAAAGCTAAGACTGGCATCTGCAGCCTGCCCAGACCTTCCCCACTTGGCTTTTCATCTGCCTTCCTAGTGTTTCCACTAACATAGTTGAAAAGCATTTTGATTGATAATCTTTGTTCCGTTACTATAAAGGCTTCATGAAACTGCTTCCACATTGGAATGTGGAATTTGGAGTAACCTGCATTCCTGAGCCATGCTCACTTATACTCTGGAATGAACTATCCCCTTTGAGATGAGAATGGTGGTTCACATGGATAGTCCTTGAGGTAAATCATTCTATGGTCAGCCCATCTGATGCTTAACTTACATCCTCTCTGCACAGTAGCAAAATCAGGGGCCCCCTGCAGGGTTAAACCTGAGTCTTTTGAGCTCAAGTTCTCGAAGGCAGGAGGCTTCACAAAACCTCTCGAAGCTTTTTTCACAGGGCTGGTTTCTTGAACCGTTTGCTGTACTTAGAGCTTTCCTTTAAGCTCTCTCCCAGTTCTCTGTCTTCTTTTAGATGCAAAGACCAGAATTAAATATAGTGTGTGAGAGGACATGGCTAGTGCTCGGTTTAGGGGACAGTCGCTGCACACTTCTCCCGGTGCTCTACATTCTCCTGATAAGTTTCACAACTTAACAGACTTCTCAGACAACAATGAAGATAACAGGTTGTGGTCAAGTTCCTTGCTGATAGATAGTCCACTTTAGTGGAACAAAAGGGTTCCCAGCTGTCTGCAAGCAGAGCATCATGCAAAGCTGAGAAGCCCTTCAAAATGTCAGAAAAAGATTCTGGAAATGAAGGATGATTCATGTGTGAGTTGCCTGGCATTTGTGTCCTAAGACCTAGTTACTGCAAAATTGCAGCCCCAAATAGCTTATCCTGCCTACTCCAGAATTAGCCACACAGGCCTCAGCACCAACACTGCCCTGCTGAAGCTACTACAGCGTTTCATGCCTGAGAGCACGGAGAAGTGTTGCTCAAGCTTCATGCCACAGGAAGCAGATGTCTCCTTTTAGGCAATGTTTCAGGAGAAATCTGCAGCTAACACATGCACTTGCTTTTAAAACACAAACTGGAGTGTTGGAAAGATGACAGATTTTACTTTATGGACTTATATTTTTTAAATCGCAAATACAAATCATACAAATTGATCATTGTTGATCAATTCTTATTTTCTCCATATCAATCAAAGTGAAATGCCAGCATTGTTTCTTAGGAAGAAACAGAGAACTCAGTAAGAAAGTAACCTCACTTATTTTTAATATATCAGCCTTTGAACAAATATAGCTGAAGGAAAATGATATTTTTGTTTAAAACATTAACATTTGTATAAGCTACATGCAAAGAAACCAACATGGTAGTTATTTTTACTTTTTAAAAACATGTTCAGAGTTCAAAAGAAAACTTCCCCTCACTTGAATTTAAGACAACTTGGGGTAGGGCTGTAGCTCAGTGTTAGGAGGCGTGCCTGGTAGGAGTGCACAGGACTCCAGGCCAAATCCTCACCCCCTCCTCCTATACTGCTAGAGAAAAGAAAACGTTGAGTTGAAGGAAAATCGAAGCAGTTATAAATAGCATCTCTTGATGTAGTCTGTGATGTGTTTGGGTGCTCACATGGTACATTCTGGAGTGGTAAAGGAACACTCGCTTTTTTAACAAACACATACAAATGCATACTGGATAAGAACTGGATGAAAACATTGTGAACATTATGGCTTAATAAATGTTTACTGTAAAAAAATGCATCCGGACAAGAAGTCAAAAGTGCATGTGCACATGCGTGCGTGCACACACACACACACACACACACACACACACACACACGACTAAACGATATCCCTGAGTTTTACTTCTATAAATCAGATCTTTTGGTGTACACTTCCAGCAAAGGAAAAACGTATATGATGTGTTTTGAGGCTGAGTCATGTTTTAGATTTTGTCTTAGATTCCATCCAAAAAAGGTGGCCTTTCTTTTCATATCCACCCTCTACTGCACCCAAACTCCTAAGCCACTTCTCTTAGCACTCCCTTCCCCATACTTGTCCCTAAGTAGTGTGCTCTCCTTTGGCTAAAAATATCTGTAATGTAAAGTTGGAGGGTGAAAGAAACCTGCGCTAGAAGAGGAAGAAGTCTAAAAATTCAGGATTTTTTTTTTTTTAAAGCTACTTCTCCCATAATAAATAGCTAGAGAAAGAGAATGTGAGCCAGGAGAGGGAGGAATAGAAAGCTGAGAGAGTGGAGCTGAGTGCTGAGGGGAGAAATGGCCACTGACCGGGCAAGTGTGACTGTACCTCTCTAGAGCCACCAGAAGAAACATAGTGAAGGTGGTTAACCTCCAGAGGGATTTAGGACAGACTCTGAGAGACGCTTCTGTGTATGAGACATTCCTAGATAAGGCTTTACTGACAAGGGAAGCCTTATCCTGGGTGTGGGTGGTCAAATCCCATGGGCTCAGGTCTGGACTGAATAGAAGGGAGGAAGTGGGTGGGACATCAGCATTTGCGTGTCTCTCTGCTTCCTGCTCGTGGAGGCAGCTAAATCACATGCCTCACACTCCTACTGCTGTGATTTCCCCATCATGAAGTAAGTTTTAATTTTCTAAAAAGATATTTTGGCATAGCAATGAGAAAAGCAATGGACAAAACAATCAGAGAACTATTACTGGGATTTAGGCATTAAAAATCACTCCATGTTTGAGAGCCTAGGCACCTGAAATAATGCGATTGTTTGAAAAGTAATGTTGGCTATCTGAAGGATCTGTCTTTGCATTTGGTTCTGACCATAAGCAGAACCCATAAGCGGTTGCCCATAGGCCCAGCAGGAAGGACCCCATGCACAGGAGGACCTAGCTTTGATGTTCCTCCAGCTGTAGCATGGGATAATGGGACCTAAGAATGTGCCCACGGAACATCTACACCTCCTTCTTCTGGAGCCTGATCCCAAGTTCCCCAGTTCCCCAGACTTGCTGAGCAAAGAATCACACTTGTTTTCCAGAGGTTGTTCTAGCCTTTTCTTTGGATCTATCTTCCCAAGGGGCATGGTGCTGGTTGGTGAGGCATGGAATCCCATTCCCAGTAACATGAAGGATACCAGGAGCTCCTTTAAGGCATGGGGAAAAGAGGGTTAGGTTGGGCCTGCGCAGTTATCCTTTGGTTTGTAATGACAAGGAGAGAACTAAGAAATGAAACCAAGCACCCAGAGCATCAGAAAGATACGTTTATCATGGTAGAAAGATCAACATCCTTTAGGTGGTACCTTGTTTATATTTAAATATTTAGTCAGGTAGCATCTATACTTTTCTTTGTATTTATACTTGAAGCCTATAAATGATGGGAAACCTCATGATTGATTGTAGCAAACAATGTGCCTTCAGGATTCACAGTAATTATATCTAGAACACAGGCAGAAAAATGAATGCTATGGCTATGTGTTGGAGTTCCCTATCCAAATTCATCCTCGTCATATGGGGATTTGGATTTGTGGGGGGTGGCAATTAGGACGAGAAGCACTATTGAGGAGAAGAGCTTCTGAGAAACGTGTGTTTTAAGGAAGAGGAAAAGGAAGAGGAAGGAGAAGAGGAAGAGGAAAAAGAGAAACACACCTTTCCTCTTAGCTCTCAAGAAGCTAATGCAGGAAAAACATGAATTCAAGATCACTCTGGCCTATAAAGATGGGTCTCATCTAGAAATAAAAAGTAAGTAAGTAAATATAACAAAATAAAGGAAGAAGAGTAAAGAGGAGGAAAAAAAAGACTCAGAGAGGCATGCCTGCTTTGTGTCCCATGCTGCTCAAGATCTGCTGAGACCCCGCCAGGAAGAAGGCACTTTCCCTATGCAGCCCTTTAACTGTAGACCGCCTGTCCTTTAAAGCTGTAAAAAAGAAACTCTTATTCTTTATCAATTATCCCGGTTTTTGGTACTCAACCCCCAAACCAGAACAGACTCAATATAACACAACTTTTCAGATACGCTTCACTTGCATAGGAGTCCGTTTGAGGAAGCTGTAATCTAGAACCAAAACAGCAAATCCGGGTTCAAGCCCACCTCCATTTCCTTTAGCTGCCTGACCTCTTCCAAACCTCACTAGGCTTTCTTGGGAAGTAAGTTGCTGCAGGGTCCATGGAGACAATCTTGAGGTACATGTTTTGCTGTACATGAATCTGCCCATAGTCTAGAAACCCCATTCTGACTTTGACCTGTTTTCACATTTGACCTGTTTTCACATCAGCACTCACCCTTTAAACTGAGTGTTGCAGTTAGGTAATTGAGCTGACAGAATGTGCAGCCATTTGTAGAACCTGCTATGTAAGAGTCCAACAGAACTGGGGTTGTTTTCCTTTATCTCCTACTAGACATGTACCTGAGCCCTGTCACTCAGTTTCCTTAGTCACTAGATCACAATGGCCACTGTGTCCTCATAATAACAAAACATGTGAAGAATGCAATAGTGCCTGTCTCACAGACGCTTGATAAGCTTTCTGCTTCAGGCTTCTGTTGAACCTTATTCCCTCTTAAACAATTTCTCTCTTTTACTGGGACTTTGAATGTTGATGGAGTCTGCCAAGATTGAAAGCCAAATTTGTAATTATTTGGTACATTTATGACTATTACTTCTTTAAAATGCTTTTGTGTGTACAGAAAAACAAGTTTTTTTTTTCTTTTCTCTTTTCTACTCATACACTCAGTGCAACACAGAAAGCTTTTGTGATCTGGTGTGTGGGAGTCTCCACTCCCTAAGCAATTCTCCAGGACTCACCAACTGAGTGTTCCAGAATTCAATTCTGACATTATCTACCAAGAGACAGAACCCGCAGGTGGAATGCTCACTCCCACAGTGCTCTGTTCTCTTCACATGCCAATTGTCATGTGGGGTCACCCATGCCCCTCACAACCTGATTGCAGTCCATGGCCTGTAGGGCCTGACTGATTTCCTGGAACAGCTCATGGAGCTGAGGGAAACACATTTACCAGTTTTGAACTAGGTTCTTTTGTGTGCCTGGAACCAAAATACCTGTCAGAAACAGATTCAGGGACAGAAGTTTTTTCTTGCTTGTGTTTCAGAGTATTCAGTCCATGGACATGTGGCCTTATGTACTCAAGTAGAACACCATAATGGTGGCAGCTCACTGAAGAGGCTGCTGTTTGCCTCATTGTGGAGGAGAAGCAGAGAAAGCAAAGGACAATGGAGCAGGTACAACTCTAAAAGCATACCAGCAGTCACCTACTTCACCTGGGTAGGACCTAGCTCCTCTAGCTTTCTCCACCTCCCTTAATGGGGCCTACCAGCTGAAGACCAAAGGCTCAACACATGAGCTGACAGGGAAATTTCATATTCAAACCATAACACATTTATTATAAAACATATTGAAAAAGATACAGATGAGTACCCAGGGCCAGCAGGTAGAACTTGGTGGGTAGGGCTGGCAACTCCATGATCTTCTCTAAGCTCATAACCCTGATTGTACCTGGTATGTTCAATGGGAAGATCTTTGAATCTTACTGTCCAAAACTATGGAGGTTGCTCTCCAGAACTTCAGCCCTCCTTCCTCAAGATTGGTGTATGATATTGAAGTGACTCTCTAATGCTATGTCACTTGGTCTTTCTGGAGACTTGACCTCATTCTAATGCTGTTTATAGTTCCCACTTATCCAAATTCACTCCATTGCCACCAACTAATGTGATCCAAAGGACTTTGGATTAGTCAGAGTTCTCTAGAGGAATAGAACAAATGGATGAGTGTGTGTGTGTGTTTTAAATCAACTTACATTAAAATACTAACAATGGTTGTTTCACATGGAAAGGCTGAGAACCCAGTTGTTCCCTGAGGCTGGGTGCGTCAGTAGTTCCAAGCTGCCACCAAAGACCTGGATGGTTCCTGGAGAGCCATTGGTCAATGATGGAATCTGGGAAATGCTGATTCTAGTACCAGCAAAGGACTCAGCAGCAATAGCAGCAGTGGCGCCATGGTAAATCAACATAGCATCAAGGAGAAAGGCTAAGTAAGCAAGAGAGAAAGCCAATGGAGTGAAGGTGAATGAATGATCTTCCTTCTGCCAATGTCTCTTATCTGGCTCCTCCAAAAGACACTGCCCCTACTTGGGTCTTACTACATCACTGAGAGCTATCCAGACAGTCCTCTTGAGGCCCCTGCTCAGGTGGTTCTAATTTGTGACAAGTTGATAATGAAGCCAACTGTCACAGCCTTGAAACAGGGACACTGTTACCACTGATCCTCAAAATTTTAGCAAATGGGTTCAAGAACCAGACATTACCCTTATCACTCAGAGTTAGGAAAGAATTCAACGTTATGTGTTGGAAAATGAGGCAAAGTCTGATCTTGTTTTAAACTGTACCACAGTTGGTTGGTTTGTGTGGTTGATTTTGTTTTTATGGGTTGGATCAGATTTTTAGGAGGCTGCCTTGATTCCACTTATGCCATGGACAGATTTTTGTCTTTTTGAATTGAGTCTTCATATGTAAGATGCTAACAATCACCCTGAACCAAACCACCACCTATAGTGGCACTTAGAAGTCTAATAATAAATAAGTCAAATCTGAGGTAAAAATAAGTAAATAAATAAATAAATAAATAAATAAATAAATAAATGTGATAAAAGAACAGAGAAGAAAAATCCACATGCTCACTGAAGTTTCTGGAATTTGCTTACTGTTTGTATTTCTTCCTTTCTTCCTCAAGGAGGACTTTTTGAAGGGCACTAAGTTGAGTCACTCATAGACACATAGACACCTGCTGCTTGTCTCTTCCCAGGCAGCTGACAGACACATGGCATCCAAGCAACGTGAACACAGAATGACACTAGCTTTGGACTCGGATGGGTACAGTTGGGAGAGATAAAGTGCCTGTGACTTCTCCTCTTCCTTTCCCTCCTCATCTGAGGGATTATTTAATAATCTGTTTACACATTTAGCACATACTTGACTCTAATAATAGCTCTGGGCCTGAATCATCTTCCTCACTGGCTGTTACACGGAGTCCTCAGCTGCTGCCATGATTTGCGTGGCTGGCTTTTGGTGCTATCTGGAAACCTCGGAGAATGTGCAGAGTGACCAAGGATGTTAATTTTAGCTATCCATGACGTGAGCAACCTTCTATTTGTAGCATTGATCTGCCTTTAAGATATGTGGTGTAATGATGGCGTAAATGTTGCTATATACAACCACGGACGAAATGCTCTTTCATAAGATGTGCATTCTGTCTGAGAGTGTAGCACAGAAGAGTCTGTGTGTAATGAGTATGTAGGATCTTGGTTCAGTTCTCATTAATAACAATAGTAAAAGCAATAATTTTATAATAAATAATAGCAATAATGTTATGATAAAGTTCTATAAAAATGCTGATATCAGTGATCAATTTGACATCATTGACATGAATATATATAAATAAAAATGTCCTTCAATTTCTTGGTTTGAGGCGCGTTACTTAAGCATATTTGAATCTGTGAACATTCCTTGAACTTTAAAATATGTGTCCTTCTCTGTATTATACTGTATTTTTTAAAAACTGGTTTTAAATGTTTATTACTTCAACTTAGATTTTGTTTTGTTTCTTGTTATGCTGGAGATGAACACCCACTGTGTCACTGAGATCTCCCTCTACCCAGCAATAATGTTCTTTTTTAATTTTAATTTAATTTTATTTTTAATTACACTTTATTTACTTTGTATTCCCCCTCTAGTTCCCTCCTTCCTCCCTTCCCAATCCCTCCCTTCCTCCCCCTTCTCCACGCATGCCCCTCCCCAAGTCCACTGGTAGGGGAGGGTTTCTTTTTCTTCCTTCTGATCCTAGTCTGTTAGGTCTCATCAGGAGTGGCTGCATTGTCTTCCTCTGTGGGTTGGTAAGGCTGCTCCCCACTCAGGGAGAGGTGATCAAAGAGCAGGCCAATCAGTTCAAGTCAGACGCAGTCCCTGTTCCCTTTACTATGGAACCCCCTTGGACACTGAACTGCCATGAGCTACATCTGTGCAGGGGTTCTAGGTTATCTCCATGCATGGTACTTGGTTGGAGAATGAGTCTCAGGAAATATCCCTGTGTTCAATTTTTTTTTTAAGAAGGTACAATGCTATGCCATCCCTACACATAAGACACATTTAAGCTTTATTGAACATTGAATAGTGTTCAGAAATTTTACAGAGAAGAGAACGTAACAGACACCATTATTTAATGAGAGCCCTTATTTTATAATTTTCAACTTTCTTTCACAACAAAAGCATTTTTCTCTCCACCTAATTATAGAGATGTATGAAATTGGGTTTTAAAAGAACTGCTCTCCCTGATCTTATTTTTGTTACTTTTCCCCCTTTTGGTGGAAAACAAGTTCTTCTCATTCACTATAGATGGGAATGAAGCTCAGAACAAGCTTTTTTCAGGCCAACCTGCAAGAAGCTATAAAAACATGCAATGTTCATTTGAATTTGTTGAAGCCGTTGTGCTTTAAGAATCACCCCAGAAGTGCCCGGAGCACTCTGGCGTACTTTTCTTCTTCCATTACCCGGGTAATCCCGATTACCAGCCTCACTGGATGAAGCAGGGCTTGCTTAGTGAAGCAAGGATTGGCTAAGGGAGAAGACCTTTCCTGAACATGTGTGCAGCCAGCCATGGTTCTTTCCCTACTTCCCATCCTCTACCAGGTAAAGCCTCACCAGCAGCATTCTCCGGCCACCGCTGTGTGATGCCCAAGCATGTGGGCCAACCATGAGCTAGACCTCTGAAAATGAGAAACGTCTCCCTTCTTCAGTTATGCTGAATATACGTTACCATGGTGATGATAAAGTAACCAATACACTTACACAACTAATTTGCCGAGTGCAGTAGGCTCGGCACCTGCACCAGGGTGGAGCAGAGAACAGGCAGGTACAGTCTTGGCGCTCAGCAGAGTTCCTCGGCAAATGACAAGCCATCCAACAAATGGCTTTGTTACCTCTGAGATGTAAAACGACAAATAAGGGAGCTGGGTGCTGTCGTGCATGCCTTTAACCCCAGCCCCCAGAAGGCAGAGGCCAAGGGATCTCAATGAGTTCAAGGATAGCCTGGTTTTCATAGTGAGTTCCAGGACAACCAGGACTACATGGAAGGATCCTGTCTCAACACAAAACAACAACAACAACAAAAAAAGGCAAATGAAGTCAATGAAACATTACTTAACTAAGTATTGCTTTATTTCCAGTGAGGAAGCATAAGGGACTATGGGAATCTAGACCTGAGCCAGTTTGGAGATGGGAGATAGAAAAGTGTAAAACAGCATGATAGGTTTAAACAGCAAATCTGCAAATAGAACCATCCAAGGTTGTCACCAACAATTTGATGGCAGAGCAGCATACAGATATGTCCCTGATTGATGTAAAATAATAAGTGACATGGTATTAGATGATCCTTTGGGGTGGAGGTTTGAGGCAGGGTTTCTCTGTGTGTCCTTGGCTGTCCTGGAACTCACACTGTAGATCAGGCTGTCCCGTAATTCACAGAGACCTACAAGCCTCTACCTACCAAGTGTTGAGATTAAAGACATGTGCCACCACCACCCAGCCAATGATCCTATTTTTAAGTGAAAATAGTCACAATATATACTTGAACATACATAGAATACACAAAATTTGTATTTATTTGAGTGCATGTGTGTGTTTGGCCATTCGCCACCATCTAATTTTTACTTGTTTCCTGGCTTCTTCTTGGGCATCTGTGTAGACATTTTCCAGCATTCCTTTCAAGCACAAGTGACTAAGTCCTCAAAATAGAATATCACTTGGAGAGTGTGCAGGTCTAGACTCCTTTACAGTAGACATGTCTCCTTCACTCTCCCTTCCCCTTTATCTTCAACTGGAACCCAGGCTTGATGGTGACGTACCTCTAGTCATGCATACAATAGTTATTCCCAGGGTGTGTTGGAGTCAGATTGGTGACTCAGAAGGAACCTGGGTCTTTAATGACCATGAGAAGCACAGTTCTCATATTGATTTAGGCTTCTTACCGTGGATTTAAAAATAGAGATGATTTTCTTGGCAGTTTTAGTTTGAGAGAGTGTTTCAGAGCTCTTGAAATTCTCTGCCCCCTTCTCATTTCCTCTCTTATGTGCATTCTAACATTGGTACAAAACATCACTATTAAAGTCTAGTCTTTACGCTGTCCTAAGTTACATGTAAGTAGAGTCATATGTGTGTTTGTTCTTAGTCACTGCTACTAATAGACCCATCCTAATTCTGTGGGTTTTGCATCTGAGCATCACTCAAGGATGTGCAGCCATTATCAGCATCAAGGCACAATCCTGCTGGTCTCAGGGGTCGAGTTACAGTGTATCCCCTTGCCCAGCACGCTTACTCTACCCTGCTAGACATTCATGCTAGACACTCTGAATATAGTTTTGCCTTTTCCACCATGTCAGAAAATCTATTTGTACAGTGTCTAAATTTTTTCACCTTAGCATTTCTTTTCCTTACTTTCCTTTTGCTGTGATAAAACACACTGGCAAAGGTAACTTACAGAAGGGAGTTATTTGGGGCTTAAGGTTCCAGAGGATAGGAGTCTATCATTATGACATTGAGTGTGGCAGCAGGAAGACAGGCTGGTCCTGGAGCAGCGGCTGAGAGGTCACTGGGATTTCAGGAGCCTTCTGAAACCCACCTCAGTGACACGCCATTTCCACAAGGCCAAACAGCCACAAACTGAAGACTAGCAAATGCTCAAGACACTCATGTAAGACATCTGATTCAAATCACCATAGAGAAAAAAATAAATTTATTGACAGAGAAAAATGAGTCTGTGTGTTTAACCTTTCATGTTTATCTTAAGTTACTATAAGCATAGAACAAATTTAGAGGCATAAACTAATGCACAGGGGCTTTGTCTCTGGATGAGATTATGAAGGGTCTCCAATTGGTGTATTTATTCTGCAATACTGGAATTTTAAATCGTTACTTATATTGTAGCTAGACAAATAATACATACACAACACTTTCAAAAATCAAAATCTTGAATTAAATCCAGAGTCATCAGGAGTAATCATGGAGTCAGTAGAGGTTTATTTGTGACCGTATAGCTGATTGACAGGCAGTATGTAATTAAGGACAAAATACACATGGGACTGTACATGTAACTTAGAAGGAAACCAAAGTCAAGGCTGCCTTTAGAGAGACTAAATAATAACATTAAAACATAGCATTGAAAACTGGAGAACTAGGAGGCAGTCCTTCACTGGCTACAGGTAGTGTGGCTGCAAAGACTTAGGTCTGAGATCCGTGTGCAAGTGTGCGTGTGCACGTGTGTGTGTGTGTGTGTGTGTGTGTGTGTTTTATGGTAATATTACAGTTCAACTTTTGGATATCTCCTAGAGGTCAGTATATTGAAGGCTTCATGCTCAGCTCATAGCACTATTGAGAGATAATGTGACCTTGAGAGGATGGAATATACTGGAAGTTAGGTCACCAGGACATGTACTTGAGGAGGACATTGGGATGCCTCCCTCCTCCTGTCTTGTTTTTCTCTCTGTTTCCTGACTGCAGGAAGTAATCAGCTGTACTATCATGGTGATTGCATCTTCTGTGATAGCATAAAGCTAAGAAAGGTAAAGCATGAAGCTAAGAATGATGGCTCTACTAAAACCCGTCTGAATCTGGACCCCAAGGCTGAATGTGCGCAGTGGTCCGGGTTGATAGGATGGACTGAGAGCAGTGAGCAATTAGAGGTTACAGGAGCTGAGACTGTTAAAGAAACATGCATCAATGCGCAAACATTAACATATCTTAGATTCTCTTACTTTATCATGAAGAGGTCTTGGTGGTCTGATTATATTTAACTCAACAAGGCTGGCTAGCCATGTGTTGCATTAATGGTTCCCTAAGGGGAATGCCTGTTAAGGCTGGCATTGATATTTGTTAATTTGTTGATTACTTTCAATGGGCTAAGCACCATATAAATAAGTTTTATTATATTGTCTCATATCTTAGCTACTTTTTTAGTGCTGTGATAAGCCCCATGACCAAGACAACTTACAGAAGAAATAGTTTGTTTGGGGCTTAGAGGGTTAGAGTCTATGATCTTCATGGTGGAGGAGGGGAGTAGCAGTGCTAAGCTATTAAGTGACTGCTTCCATCTTGAGAGGCGACCACATAAAGCAACTGGGAACAGAATGGGCTTTTGAAACCTCAAACCCCTCCCTACTGGACACCTCCAACAAGGACATACCTAATTCGCCCCAGACACTTACTCCAACTGAGAACCAAATATTAAAATATATTGGCAATGGGGGCCTTCTCATTCAAACTACCACAGTCATGTAACTAATATAGCATATGAGGTAGATACTGAGTTGAGTTCATGTCAATCTTCCCAACCACCCTATGAGCTGGTTACTATTATAAGGTCCATTTCTCAAGTGAGGAGCCCTTCCAAGGACACAGAGCAAGTGTGTGCGCAAGCCAGAGTTTATTTAAACCTGGGTTCATTTTCACTCCAAGCCTGAACTCTTCACCACACTCTCCATTGAGGAGGAAATATTGGAGGGGCCTCTTGAACACAGGCTTATGAAGGCAAAGCCTTGACCACAATAACATAGGTTTCAAAGACTTTTCTAAATACAGTTCATTAACATCCAGCCAGTGAAGTTTAGTCCCATCCTCTTCAGTGGGATGCCTTGTAGCAGAAGGAACCTAGTCAGGAGCTGCGCTTCACAGTCTGATCTTTGCCTCATGAGCCTCTGTGCTTGTGTGGTGGCTTTGTGTGTGTGCCTGCCTGCCTGCTACAGAATGTCTGTAACTCACACACTGTTGGTGAAAGAAAGGAAGCTTTCTCCAGAAGCATAGGTGATCCCTGTACCCTGTCCTTCTCTCACACAAATTTGTATTTATGAGTCTCTGGAGAAGACTCCCATGCCTGAAGTGATGGCTGAATATACCCATCATTTCAGGCATGATGTAGTTAAGTTGCTAAATGTATAATCTTGACACAAAGTACTTGATGAAAAGCAAGCGGTTTCCATGACATCCAAGACAGCATCTACAGCATGCAAACATCTTCCTAACATAGTTTTCCTAGTAAAAATAGAAAGCTGAAAGATCAGTGAATTTAGGTTGGGGGGGCTTGAAAAATGAAGACATTTCATGATATTTATGACTCTTTTCAAAAACACTAATTTATGCCAATGTATTAGCAGGCATCCTCATTATTCACACCGCTGACACTTGCCTGTTTATTTGAGGCTGATTGCTATTAATAGATCATGGTTAGAACTATTTTGTAGTCATTTTCACGGGGCTGATGCTCGCTGTCACTGCACATGTATGTGCTGTCTTGTCAGAATCAGAGACTTGATGATTCATTCAGACCATTTTTGTCAGTAACACCACCACCACCACCACCACACACACACATGCACACACACACACACATACACACACACACACACTTTTTTGGCATGACATGAACAAGGTACCTACCCAGCTGCATCTCTGACTCTGTCTTTCTGTGTCTTTTCTAAGATTGTAAGAAGAAAATACTGGGGGAGACAAGAACACTATCAACCCCTCAAGAATATGGATTTCTCTCCCACCACTTGCCATCATGGTCCCTTATTTGTTTCCTCTGGCAGTCAGGGTGGTAAGAGGAGGCACTGACATGCAGAACCTGTCCTGCCAGTTACAGGTGCTAGATAGAAACAGTATTGTTGAATGTCAAACCTGGACAAGGTTCCTCTGAGACCATGACAAAGATGAATCAATGAAAACCTGCTTCATAAATATAAAGACAGACAAGAACAGGGCCACCGTGTGGTCCGCTCAACATCAAACTTTCCCTTTACTCTTACATGGAAGGATGCTGCTTCTACAGCATTGACAGAAGTGCTTCCATGTTTAGCATTGTTCATAACAGAGCCCACACTCTCTTCAACATGCCACAGGACTCACACTGTGTTCTCTCTGGGATGCAATGGCCAGATTCAACTTGTTGAAAGACAGGTGGGCTCTTGGTAGGCTCTGAGTGGAGGACATTAATCCCTATTTTAATTTGCTTTCTATTGCTGTGATTAAAAACCAGGAGGAAAAGATTTATTTCATTTTACAGCTTATAGTCCATCATGAAGGGAAGCGAGGGCAATAATTAAAGTGGAGATGATGGTGGAATGCTGTTTACTGGCTTGCTTTCCAGCCTCATATTCATCTACTTTCTTATACCTTTTAGGACTATATGCCCAGGGAGAGCATGGCCCATGGTGGGCTGGACCCTCCCAGACACAGTAATCACTAATCAAGTAAATGCCTTCAAGCGGTCTGCTGAAGGCATGTTCTCAATTAAGGGTCCTTCTTTCAAGGTGACTCTACCTTGTTTTGCATTAACAATAGCAACAAAAGCAAAACAAACAACAAACAAAACTAACCAGTACAGCATCTTCATCACTTGTAGTAAATGTTCTCATTATTTAATGTTTACTTTTCTTCTTCTCCAAGAAGGCAAGTTTCCGGAGGACAGGAACCATATCTATCCTGCCCACTATTACCGTCTATACTTTTCTTTACTAAGTATGGAGGGGTCTGATGCTTGCTAAATAAAAGAATGGACACCTGATGAAATTCATGTATACCCTCCTCAACTCTCTTTTACACATCTAGACAGCCAGAATTCAGGTTGTAATTTGACTTCATGCCTTTTGAAATTGCTAATATACACCGGAAAATGCACATAAAAGTACTTCTGACCCTTACTTAGTTTTGTCTTAGCATTTTTGCTAATGGTACTAACAACGCTGGCCACAAAAGCTTGGATTTCCCGGCAACCACTAGGAAGATGTTTGACTATTTCCCCTTTTTATATTTCACTGTTTTTAAAATAAATAATTTTGTTTTGGTCTCTAATTCCAAAAGTGTATGTGTGTGTGTCAGTGTGTGTGTGTAAATTATGTGAATATAGGCAAATATGAAAAGATATAAGCTTACAACATAGACACAAAACTAATTCGTCTCCAATCTGACATGGTGTAACTTTCTGTTTTGAGTGTTAAGATCCAATATTTCAAAGATTCAAAGGAAAACACAGAATATTATTATTAGGTGACTAAGAAAGGAGTTTTGAAGGTATTTGGTGAGAGGGCCCAGTATTAATCTAGGCTTTGCCTTGCCAACTAGCTGGTCACCCTTTCCTGACTCTGAAGCCTCAGTTTACCTGTGAGAATGTACCTGGGAGAAGCAGAATCCAGGTTTTCAGTTAGGCTGGAAGAGTATCTCAGCTCATAGAATATGTATCTTGATGGCGTCTATTTTTCTCCTAACTCAAGCTTTTAATCACCTTGCCCCACCCAAGCCTCAAGTCTCTGCTCCCCGACTCTGGGGAAATTCCCTGAAGCAGACAGCAGCCTAGCTGTCTATAATATAGCTCTGTCTCTTGTGCTTAGCGTGACCATCCTGTTTCCAAATGGCTAACCACGTAGCCATTGGCAACCACTTGAAGACGCTAACATAGTGAAAGCAAGGTGAATGGTAACAATAAATTCTCCTTAGCAGAAAGAGGTGGAGAAAGGTTACAGGACTCCAGAATTCCAGAAATGCTTCCCTCCTACCCTTTATCCACCAAGCTCCAGATGATCTTGGGAGATACCAGAGTAGAAAAGCAGTAGAAGGCCATCTGGAAAGGAGACTCTGTAATGCAGCTTCCATGAGGTCATCAACCATGATGGGGTGACACTTCCTAGTTATTTGGGACCACTTATACTCTGGAGTTAAGTCCGAAAGGTTCACAGGTTCACACCTGTGAATCATCCTTTGACCTGTCATTGGTGCCCTGTCTGGGGTAAATAGACATTTGTTCACATCTTTTCAGAACAAGTATAAACAACATTGGTTAAACAGTTACCAATGGGTTTACGGGAAAGATTGGCATCTAATTACTATTCAGAATGAGCTTATTAGGAGGAAAAGCCTTGTGACTACAGAGGACTACGGTTGATGGGGCCGAGAGGAGGGAGAGCATTGGAAGAGACAATGCATTGCACCACAGGCAGCATGATAGGTTCGTGAAGGGAGCGAGCCTTCCCCCTCATATCCAGAGGACAAAGTAGGGCTTCTTGCAACTTCTCTGGGGGGATGTTTCATATCACACAATCTAGTCCAGCCAGGCCTCCATGCCAAGGGGCACAGAGCTAGGTATAATATAGCACCATAAACCTATCTTGCAGCCTAGCACAATACCACAGCACCAGGTACTTTATCTCCTGCTGTCCTAGAAAGGGGGTGGGCGTGTCTAGATAGGCTACAGCATGCTTGTTTCAGTTGTAAGCCTCCTCTTCCTCCTCATTTTTTTTTTTTTTTTTGTAATCTCTTGAAAAATCAGTCATGGTCTAGGGAAATGTCTCACTCAGTAAAGGGCTTCTCTTACAAGCATGAGGACTTAAATTTGATCTTGAAGTCTACATTAAAAGAATTTAGACAGAGAAGTACATGCTTATAATCTTAATACTGGGGAGGGAGAGCCAGGAGGATCTGGATGGTCAGTGGCTGGTCATTCCAACCTACCCAGTCAGTTTCAGGCCAAAAAGAAGGCTAATGAAAAATAAGAAACGGATAGGGAGATAGCTGGAGTAAACTCATTTAACTATAAATTTATTTATATATTTACTAAACCACAATGGGGCTGCTGATGAGATGACTCAGCAGGTAAAAGAACACATCTCATGACCTAAGTTCAATTCCTAGAACTCACATAAAAGAGGAAAAAGAGAACCAGGCCCACAAAATTGTCATATGACCCCCATCCATATGTGTGTCCCATCAGGCACACAAACAAAAATAATAATATAAATGTTAAGAGAGCTCTAAACTTTACCTTAGACTCTTGGTGGGAGCCAGTATTTATGTCCCAATCTCAATACTACAGAGAGAGTGACATCGGTATCTCTGAAAGGCAGAACCCCTAGCCCCAAGTTTGTCATGGATTATCTAGAGTTCTCTCATTCTTGAATGCACATCAATCTTAGTTTACCAGTTCTGCAAGAAACACAACAGACCATTTTGAAGCTGTGAAACACATCTGGATAAAATGGCATTGCTTTTTATCGGGAGGGAAACAATCCTGGAAGAAATCCCCAACTGCCAAAGGCCTTGTGATTTCTCTGCCAATGGCCTGTAGTATAAACACTGAATATGGAGACATTCTTTTTTGACTTTCAGTCTCTCTCCATAGCACGGGCTGGCCTTGAACTCACAGAGATCCTGCTGACTTGGCCTTCTGAGGACTGGGATTAAAAGCAGATGCCACTAGGCCCAGCTTGGACCATTCTTAAAAACTCACACGGGGAGAGCTTTGTGCATTTGGATTCCATTTCCTGTCTTTTACAAACTCATGGCTTTATCACGTCAGTGTCTGTCTCAACTGGAAAAATAAAATGTTTATACAGGAATTCATGATATCTTCAGGAGCACAAGGGTGCAGCAAGTCCTCAGTATTTCACTCAGAAAGAGCACACCGAAAGATCGTCTGAGCCTCTCTTTATCACAGGGGTCCATTAGACCCTTCCCAGGAAGCACTTTGTACATAGAAAAGACAGTAAGTGTAGCAATAAAAAGACAGTAAGTGTATATAGAAAAGACAGTAAGTGACCAAGAGAATGTCACTTGGATAGCACAGTGTTCAAACCTCATCCTGCCTCCTACTGCTTATTCTGTGACTCAGTTTCCTCCTGTGGCGCTTGCTGGTGATATCACTACTTTTCTATGAACTAGGGGTAGGGTTGAATTGAGGGAAGATGTGGAGAGTTTCTAAAATAGTGCCCACAACAAAAGGCTCAACAGCAAATGTTCCTCATATACAGCTTCATTCAAGAGTACTCTGTTAAAACAATACTTGTTATGTAGCGGCCAGGGAGCTTGCTAAGTGGTAGTCGGAGAAAATACGGGCTTTTTCACTATGCTTAAAAAACATACTTGTTTGTTCAATAAACGTCATTTGATCTTGGCTTATTATTGCATAAAAAAAAAAGACCAGCTGAGAGATCCTTTTTCCTTAGAGGATTTGACAGAAAGTGCTTTAATGTGGTTAAAAAAAAAAATTCTTGTTTTCTGAGTTCATACCCTACCCCACTCCAGGTATCAGATAAAGCTTGATCTGGCATGGGAAAACCAACCATTTTTTTTTTCTTTATTCTCATGGTCACAAAAATCAATTAAAGTAATCAATAAATGCTTTGAGTTGCCAAGCGGAGATAATCCAATATTCCAAAGGCTGAGATGAATGGACCACAGTTTTAGCAACAGGAATTGACTCATTATTTACATCTGAGTCATCTGTGACCGCTGAAACTCTTCCCAAAAGTTAATGCCCTTCTGAGAAAATGTCCCAGGCAACAACACATGCAATATTTTAGAGTCTCTGACCTCTCTCAAACAGCCTCAAACAGCCTGAGATAGAGAACACTCTCTCTTTGCAAATGGAGAAATGGGAAAAGGAAAATAGGGTCAAAACCCAAGCCATACACAAAAGGAGAAGTTGCTATTTCTACTATTTTGCGACCATTCACTTCCCCATCCTCCCATTCTTTCGTTTTCTAAGCTTAGCTCCGTAGGAGTGAAAGGCTTAAAATGGCTAAGAGATGGTATTCAGTTGAAGAGGGAGAGAGAGAATAAGGAAGAGGGAGGGAGGAAGTGAGGGGAGAGAGAAAGAGAGAGAATCTTTTTTTTTATTTTTTCTAGAAAGGATTTTAATGGGTTGTAAATCTTCACTGTAGGAGGCAGAGGTTTAAGGTGCAAGTGAACTCATCACAGTGTAGGTTTGGGCACTGTAGCTGGGTATGGTCGAACATACCTGTAATCCCAGCACTCAGGGAGGCTGAGGCAAGAGGATCTGTCAGAGTTCAAGGCCAGCCTGGTCTACATAGCCCATCCAGGACAGCCAAGTATCCCTTTTTCAAAAAGCCAAAAAAGGAAGGAAGGAAGGAAGGAAGGAAGGAAGGAAGGAAGGAAGGAAGGAAGGAAGGAAGGAAGGAAGGGAGGGAGGGAGGGAAAGAAAGATCAAAAGAAAGAAAGAAGGAAAGAAAGAAAAAAAAAAAGAGAGAAAGCCTAATATAAGAAAAGCCTGACTGCCCAGATGCCGATCATGCTGAAAGCTGCCTCTGTTGGACTCTAAATTTGGGAGTCATAATCCCTGATGTCCAGAAGAAGAAACAGACAAAAATTTTGTCTTGTTTTTTCAAGACATGGTTTTTCTGTGTACTGTCTTGGAACTTGCTCTGTGTACCAGGCTGGCCTTGAGAAAGGTTTATCTTCATCCACACAGCTATATGCAGTGTGCATTAATTTAAGAACTTTAACCAGTTAAAGGAACAAGGGACATTTTGAGAAAGGAGGTAGGAATAAAAGGCATTTGCAGAAGGAGAGGAAAACTATGGGTCCTGAACACAGAAGTGGATAGAGAAGACAGACACACCAGGAGGAAAAAGAAGTGTGAAAGGATGGCTGAGGCTTGGAGACAGGCCTTAGAGTTGGCTCAGTTACAGTGACCCTTGCCCCAGACTCTTCCCATTAACAGCCTTTGGGGGTGTAGCTCACATATCACCAAGTTCCCCAGTTCAACCGGCATATGCAACATTTTCTAATATATTTACAGAGTCGTGAAACTTCCACCACAGTCTAAGTGTAGTACATCTTCACCATGCCACTAAGAAACCTTCCATCCATTAGTAATCACTGCCGGCTTCCCCAGTCTCCCAGAAGGCTTAGGCAGCCACTAATTTACTTCCTGTCTCTACGGACTTGCCTGTTCAGAGCATTGTGTAAGAGGAATCCTGCAAATGTTATTTGTGTATTCGTTCATTTAGCACAATTTTTCTGACATTTGTCTGTGTAACACATTGTGTAATGTTCCATTGTGAGCATGGCTCACATTTTATTACTTACCTGTTCCTTAGTAGCTGGATTTTGAGCAGATATAAACAATGCCTGTATGTAAACTGGTGTCTGTGTTTTTCTGGGCAAATGTGCTTTCATATATTCTGTCTACATACCTAGGAAACTTTCTGGGTCACATAACTACACATTTGTCACTTTAAACAGCTGCCCAATTCTCTTCCATCATTCCCACCCTCACCCTAATGAGCACAGTCTCTAAGTTCTTTACACACTAATCAGCAAGTGTTATTGTCCTTTAATTTTATTGAGATATGATTTCAGCACAACATAGCTTCCTAATGAAAGTGTACCCTCAGTGGTCTTTAGTATATTCAAAGCTGTCAACACAATGTTCACATATTCTTATAATGGGAAACCCGTCCTCAATAGCTGTCACTTTCCATTTCCCCAGCTTCTCCCTCCCACAGCAGTGGGTGGCAACTAACCTACTTTTTGCCTGTGTGGTTCTGGTTTGGGTTTGGTTTGGTTTTGTTACAGATGGTTCAGTGGATGTCGTTGTGGTTTTGATTGCATTTTCATGAAGAATAGTGACAGCTCTTTCTCCATGCTTACTCCAGAGGCCTGTGTTTCCCGTCTAAAAAAGTTTCTTAAACTTCCTTGCCCACTTTCCAAGCCTGTGTTGCCTTGTTGTTGAACAGTGAGAGTTCTTCACACCTTTCTGGACAAGTTCCTTGTCAATTGCTCACACTGACAGAACTGTCCAAACTCTGGGTGTTTTCTTCCAACTTGAAGAAAACGATCTGGCAAAAAACAAACAAACAAACAAACAAACAAACCCAGCAAACCATCTCTTCAACCCAGCCTGTGCCCACACCCATAGATATGACCTCCCTCTATCCTCAAACTCAAACAAAGCCTTTCAACCCTTCTTAGTCCTCAAACTCAAGCAAAGCCCTGCCCCTTTTCCTCCCACTCCTCCCCCTCCCCCCCCCCCCCCCCGTGCAGGTAAATAGATCCTGATGTGAAATCTAGGTTCCTTTAGGAAATGTAAGCCCAAGGAGGCAAAGACATCAGAATCTGAAGGCAGGATGCCTGCTTTCCCTGCAATTTAAAATTTACTGCCTGGGCAAGGGCTTTAGTTGCTCTGGTAATGTTTTCCTTAAGGCTCAAGTCCCTCTTTCCTTTCAGATATTTATTTTTAAATAGAGCCTGACTATGTCACTTGGAACTTGAGATCCTCCTACTCAGCCTCCAGTTCGGGGGTTACGGGAGTGTTGCACCATGCCCAACACATTAGGATGTAGTTGTGAATGAGATCATTATCTGAATTCTTGCAACATGTTTTGATCGTCAAGAAGCTGCATTTATATAAAACTATAAGGGGAATTCCTAAGTCACAAGCTCACTCGGTAATTCTCCTTTGAAGAATTGCCAAATAGGGGTTGGGGACAGCCCAGTGATTAATAAGAGGCTGGAGGATGGCTCTGTGATCAGGAATTTGTGTTGCTCTTGTGGGGGAATTGAATTAGGTTCCCAGCATTCACAGTAGGGAGCTCCCAACCGCCTGTAAGTCCGGCTCTGAACCCTGTGGACACCTGTGCTCAAAAGTGCTCATACCAGCCCTACACATATGCACACATTAAAAATAAGTCTTAAAAATTAAAAAGAAATGTCAAATAGTTTTCGTCATTTTTGACCACTGGAAATTAGAAGTATGACAGGTATATCTGGTGCATAATAGTTAACTCAGAGAGTTTTTTAGATTAAATGTGATAGAATTCCTTAGGTAGTTATTGGCCTATATAATTTTAATTTTAATTTTAAGTTTTTATATTAATTACAGTTTATTCACTTTGTATCCCAGCTGTAGCTCCCTTCCAATCCCATCCTTTCTCCCTCTTCTCCTCCCATGTTTCTCTCCAAGTCCACTGATAGGGGAGGTCTTCCTCTCTTTCTATCTGACCCTAGCCTATCAGGTCTCATCAGGATTGGCTGCTTTGTCTTCCTCTGTGGCCTGGTAAGGCTTTTCCCACTCAGGAGGAGTTGATCAAAGAGCCAGCCACTGAGTTCATGTCAGAGACAGTCCCTGTTCCCCTTACTAGGATAGCCACTTGGATACTGTTCTAGGTTATCTCCTTGCATTGTCCTTGGTCGGAGTATATTGGCCTATATTTTAAGATGTTTAAGATTCACTTCCTCCTTCTAATTCTGAGCACACATATGAATATTTGTCCTCCTTGGAAAAACAGATTTGATGAAAGGTGTCTACATTTTTTTTTTTAAGTCAAAAAAGGGGCTGGAGAGATAGCTCAGAGGTTAAGAGCAGCCGCTGCTCTTCAGGAGCCCAGGTTTGATTCCCAACACTCACATGTAGACCCATAACTGTCTGTAACTCTGTGTCTAGGAGATCATACACCCTCTTCTGTCCTCTGGTACTAGGCATGCACACGGTATACAACATCCCCCACTTCTCACTCTGTCTGTCTGCCTGTCTGTCTCTCTGTCTCTGTCTCTCTCTGGTATGCACGCGCATGTATGCCCATGCCTTCTCTCTCACACACACAGACAATTTAAAAAATTTTCTCCAAAATATATGCAAATTCTGATTATGGTTACTGGATTGTGGTACTTAGGAAAGAGGCAAGTTAACCACAGATCATCTTTTTAAAAATAATAATTTATCCTCTTAGCATTCTTGTCTCTCATTTGTGTGCATTTGTTGAAGATGTACTTAGTGGAGAAAGATATAAAATTTATACATGACTATCTGTCTATTAACCTGCTACTAAGAATGAATGAGCCAGGAGTGGTGGTGTACTCTTTTAATCCCAGCACATGGGAGGCAGAGGCAGATGGAGTTCTGTGTGCTCAGTGCCGGCCTGGTCTAAATAGTGAGTTCTAAGACAACCATAGCTACAAAAAATACCCTCTCTCAAAAAAACAAAACAACAGAAAGAATGAATAATAATAACATAACATAACATAACATAACATAACATAATCATTTCTTTGACTATGCCTTCTTCCCACAAACCTGATTTTATAGGTCATGGAATAAAAATATACATTTTAGCTTACAATAAAAGGAACATTCGTTTATTCATTAACACATAGAGGCTAGGTATAAATTCATGTTCTGTTTTGGTTTCAGTCTTATTATACAGGATGTGAATTGCTTCAAAAGGAAAGCAGGACTGATTTCAAGAGAGAACACAAGTTCCTCTTCAAATCTTAACTTGACATGCATAGAATTGGCAGAAAACCCGAGAAGAAAATCAGCAAAGGGATTGGATTATTCTCCTTCTGTATTATTATTATTTTAATTGTTCTGACCAAATTACAGGCAGAAACAACTTCAGAGAGAAAACCTCACTTTGGTTCAGAGAGAATTCCATCCATCCCAGCAGTGGAAGGCAAGCATGGCTGGCAGAGAGACTCTGTGTAGGAATGTGTGACCAACATCCCCACAATGGTATCAGCTAGGAGGCAGGGAGCTCAGGACTGAACCGGAAGCAGTTACGGCTTTCAAAGACTTATTCCTTATCACCTATTTCTGCTGGCCAGGTCTCACCTAAAAGCTCTTCAGCCTTCAAAATAGTGCTACCAGATGAGCACTGTCAGAGGACGCTCACAACACCTACCTGCACGTAGCTAATGTCCAGAAAATGAGAAGGTGACTTGGGTTACAACTATGTGATGAAACCTGGATTGCCCTGGGTAAGAGACAGCTAAGCCAGACTTGAATGGAAGACGCATCATGTAAGGAGAGGGCTAGAAATCAGCTGGATCTCCTCCTCAAAGGATGCTGTAAACTGTGTGAAGAAAAACAATCCTGTCTTAGTTCTTTTTCTGTGGCTATGATAAAATAGATTGACAAAAACAACTCAAGGAAGGGAGGGAGAGAGGAAGGGCGCGAGGGAGGACCAGAGGAATGGAGGAAGGGAAGGAAGGGAAGGTTTATTTCTGCTCACAGTTGGAGGTACAATCCATCCTGGAAGGGTAATGGAGCAGCAGGAGCTGCTTGCAGGGCATCCATGAGGCTGCAAGTAATGAATGCTTGGGCTCAGTTCAATTTTTTCTTCTTTTGATGAGAACCAAGCCCATAACATCTGTACCACTCACTTTTAGAATGGGTCTTCCCAACTCAGTTAATCTAAACAAGATGATCATAATCAATATAAGCATTACAGCCAAGGAAGTGCTGTAATGTAGCTTAATGGTACAGTGCTTGCCTATCCTGTCCAAGGTCCTAGGTCCAACCCTCAACACACACACACACACACACACACACACACACACAGAGAGAGAGAGAGAGAGAGAGAGAGAGAGAGAGAGAGAGAGGAGAGAGAGAAGCTGTGATGGCTAGTTTTGAATCAACTTGACACAAACCAGAGTTAGCTGAGGCAAGGGAACCACAACTGAGAAAATGCCTCTGTAGGATTTGCCTATAGACAAGCCTATGTGTATTGTCCTGACTAATGATTGGCCTATAGGCAAGTCTACAGGGTATTTTCTTGATTAATAATTGATGTAGGAAGGCCCATCATTGGTGACACCCCTAGGTAGGTGGTCCTTGGTGCTATAAGAAAATGGGCTGAGTAAGCCCTGAGCAGCAAGCCAGTAAGTGGCACTCCTCCACAGCCTCTGCATCAGCTCCTGCCTCCAAGTTTCTGCCTTGAGTTCCTGTCCTGACTTCTCTGGATGATGAACTACAAGTCTATCCGAAATTTTCTTGATTAATAATTGATGTGAGAGGGGCCAGCCCCCTGTGGGTGGTGCCATACCGGGCAGGTGTTCCTGAGTTATATAAGAAAGCTGACTGAGGAAGCCATACTGAGCAAGCCAGTCAGCAGCATTCTCCATGGCCTCTGCTCCAGTTCCTGAACCTAGGTTCCTTCCTGACCTCCTGCCCTGAGTTGTAAGCTGAAATAAACTCTTTCCTCCCAAATTGGTTTTAGTCATGTTGTTTCCTCCCAGCAACTCAAAGACTGAGTCAGGAGCCATGTGGGATCTTAAGCAGGAGAAAGATTTATTCTTTATAGATACAACAATTCAGTTAGTAATACTAACCCTGATAATGGCTGCTGACATTTAATCTGCTGATTACATGCTGGAGAAAATGCAAATGTTTTCCATCATGTGTTTTCTGTTTTTCAAGTAACATCACTGTAGTTCTCTATAAAAGGCATATAAATTATATTAAAGTTGTCAAAAGCAGAAGAGAAAAAAAATGAGGTTTCTTGAAGAGGGCTTCCTCTATAATTACCAACACAAGTGGAGATTTGTGTGGAGATGGACTCCAAGCATAGGGACTGCATCTTAACACTGTAAGCTATCAGAATGCCTTTCCTTCCCAGGGTGTGGACTTCTGCAGGAGCAGGAGTGAGGCTACAGAGAGTAGGTTTGAATTTATGGGTCTGTTAGCTTAATAAGTGTATGTCTATATATGTGACTGTTTATGTCTGTATATATGTGTGTGCCTATATATGTGCATTTGTGTCTGTGTGTCTGTGTTTGTCTGTATATGTGTGTTTATATGTGTATGTACCTGTGTGTTTGTGTGTTATAGTAATAGGGATTAAGTAGGGAAGACCTTGAACATCATTACAAATATAGGCCTTAAATCATAAGGATGTGCACATAGTTTTGTGAAGATGTAAAAGTATCAAGAGGATAGCATTTTGAAAAATTATCATTATTTTATTATTATTAATATTGCTGATGATGACATATTTATACTGACAGGTTTTCTGAAGACATTATTACCTATGGAAGTTGATTAGTTATAGAAATTTTTATGAGTTGTTTTGCAAGACAAAAACTAGCTATCACCACAAAAACATTTGTTTTGTATTGTTTTGTTTTTTCAGACAGGGTTTCACTGTATTGCCCTGGCTGTTCTGGAATTAGCTCTATAGAACAGGCTGGCCCAAAACTCAAAGACCTGCCTCTGCTTCTTGAGAGATGGCATTAAAGGTGTGTGCTACCATGTTTGGCTTTCCAGAGACATTTTAAATGTTAATAATTGATAGGAGTGCCAGTCAAGGTCATGGAACTGTGGGTTCCCACTTGGTTTCTGAGGGGGTGCTAAATTTATGGGGTGCTTAACAAAGGCTCCTGGAGAATAGGGCTGTGGGGCAATCTTGGAGGCTCAGATTTTGGCTAGTAGGCAATATAGAAGCAGTTCAGTATCTTATTGTAAACCAGCGTGGCTGTCCCAGCAGGTGTTGGGTGAATTACAACCTGTGCAGACTCTTGTTTTTAGAACAGGCTTGGAAGAGCTCTACAAAGATGTTAAGATGGAGGTGCGCAAGATCACAGGGTAAAATACGTCTGGAGGTTTCCATTCGAAAACAATCAGCAGATTTAACACATTCCCAAACAGACTTCAGCTCCATGGAAAATGAGTCAGAACCTCAAAAGAGTGACAAACAGAACTCACCTCTAAAGAGCTTACCATTTATAATAGAATCAGACTGAGCTCAATTTTTCAGGAGACTTTGTTTTGATTTAGATAGGCCAGGACATACAGTTGTCAGCAATGACTATTTTCAGATGTTTACTGAACTCTTAGAATACATCAGTGCATTCAAAGAGGGGGTAGGGGAACATTTTCTCCTGGCAGGGACATCATGTTTGTCAAAGGGTAGGGCAGGAGGTGAAAATGGATGTCAGCAAATGAAGATGCATCAGGCCTGCCTCTGCTCTGACAGGTCTGACAGGTCTCTGACAGGCTAAAGCATCTGCTAGAATACTGGTTTAAGTACTCTAATGGTGAACAAAAGAACAGTGGCTTACATCAAACACACCATTTTTCTTTTATTTAGAAGTAGGCAGTTCGGGGCCAGCAAGACAGCTCAGGGATAAAGGCATTTGTTGTTCAAGCCTGTCCACTTCACTTCAGTTCCATCCCTGGAGCCAATTCTCCTGCAAAGTAACAATCCCCCACCCCCCAATTGAATAACACTTTCTCCAAATTGAATCATCCCTGGTAGGAGGGAAGTGGAGGCTCATGAGACTGGGGAGGCAAACAGCCATCTCTGTAACAGCATGGGCTGATGCTTTGTATTTGCTTGTTAATTATTTTGCTCCCTGAGGTCCGCTTGCTGTGTCTTACAAGCAAACTATCATGTACCCCAAGAAATGTTGTATATCCTTACCTCCCTGATTGGCCAATAAAAGGCTTACACCTGGGCAGGGCAGAAATGAGATAGGCATGGCTAAGGTTCAAGGGCTTTGGGGACAGAAGAATCCTTGGAGGAGGAGACACAGGTACTGAGGAGGGAAGGAGACAGAGCCTCAGTGGGTTAGTGTAGAGAGAAGCACAGGGCCTAATCGTGGGTGGAGGAAAGCCACTCAGATGAAGAGTGCTAGCAAGTATTTTGGGCTTGTGGATGGGATGCAGCCCAGATAGAGATTATCCAAGCAGATGGCCTGGGATGGGGGCTGGGAAATGGTAAGGATATATAGAGGGTTAATATCTCCCAGTCCCAGGGGTCTGTGTCCTTTATTGATTACAATAGTGGGTTAGACAACACTGCCGTAATAACTACAGGTATTTGATAATAAACATTTGTGGCTTATTTTGTATTTACTACAACATTCTCCTGTCTGGGAAAGCAGAAACTTGGAATGGTCTCAAAGGCCCCTGCCCAGCTTCCTGAGCAATAAACAACTGTTACGGAAGGAGACTGACTAACCGCACTGCCAAGAGGAGACTGACTGTCCCGCTACCTCCAGGCTGTGCCTGAGTGGAGCTTTCCTAAACTGTTACCCGCTCACAAACAATGAGTTGTTAGGCAGGGCTTCTCCATGAGGCCGCTGCTTCTGAGCTGTCCCTGCGTCGGTGACCCCGGGTCCAAGCTCCTGAGAGTAGCCCCAGTAGAGCTCACTGGGTCATCAAATCCAACTATGGTGGAATCTTTACTTTGGTAAGTCGTGGATCCGCTTTTTAGGGTATGCATGTTGTATCTCCCTAGGAAGAGTCTCTCACAGATAATCCCCACACATGCGCCCCACATCATGCACACATAAATACACACAGCAAAAGCAACAAATAATGTTTTAAAGCAGAAAGTCTAAGCTGGTAGGCAACTTCATGTCATCAAGTATGGATTGAGTTTTCCCTGCCATAAAACGTCTTAGTGCATTGTTAAATTCGACATCACTGTTTTAGTCAGGATTTCCATTGCCATGATGAAAACACCATGACCAAAAGGCAAGTTAGGGAGGAAAGAGTCTATTTGGCTTACACTTCTAGATCACAGTCTATCATTGGAGCAAGTCAGGACAGGAACTCAAGCAGGGTTGAAACCTGGAGACAGGAGCTGATGCAGAGGCCACGGAGGGGTATTGCTTACTGGTTTGCTTAGCCTGCTTTCTTACAGCCCCCAGGCCCACCAGTCCTGGATGGCATCACCTGCAACGGGCTGGGCCCTCCCCCATTGATCATTGAGAAAATGCCTTAGAGCTGGATCTCATGGAGGCATTTCTTCAACTGAGTCTCCTTCCTCTCTGATGACTGTAGCTTATGTCAAGTTGATACACAAAACCAGCCAGCACAATCACATATCTATCTATACCTTCATCTCTTACTTCCCAAAGTATAAGTTTTCTTTCCTAGCACATCCCCTTAGCTGTTAGTGTCTAGCTTCCTGGTTGAGTTCATTTCTCTTTTGAATCATATCTCATAGTATTCACTTCAGTCTCCTTTCACACTAAGTCAGAGATGACCTGCTGACCCCACAAATTATTGTGAGGTGCTGCTGTCTGACATCAGTGCTAGGTCACAATGGGCATGCAGGGTTTCTGTTGCTCCTTTAGATTCCTGGCTTGTGGTGGTGAATGCACCACTCTATCATAAAAAACATTCCAGAAGCCTCTGTGTGGTTCTGTGTACACAAGGACATATGGAAAGCAGAGGTCAGCACTAGGTGTCTTCTCCTCTTAGCCTTATTTGTGGGACAGGGGCTCTTGCTGGATCCAGAACTCAGCCACTGGCTGGTCTGGCTGGCCAGAGAGCTTCTAGGACGGCACACCTCTACTCCCTAAGCACAAGAATTACAGATGTGTACTGTGTGCCCAGCTTCTCACATAGGAACTAGGGATCTGAACTCAGGTCCTCTTGCTCCCACAGTAGTTTACTGACTGAGCCATCTCTCAGTCATGCAAAAAACTGTGGCAAGAAGCACCAGTGTTTGTCACGAATGAGAACGAGCCACTGTGGAGTTAGTTACTCCTCAAGTTCCAGCTTCATATCACTGCAGACCTTTCTGACACACTCAGCTCCATTCTCCAGAATCTTAGATGTCCACAAACTGCTATAAGTAACATGTATTGTTTTAAGCCATTGAGTTTCTGGGCAATTTATTACAAGCTATAGATGACTGATATACTATTGATTTTCTTTGGTATGTGTTTTGGTGGATCTGTCATCTGTTTCATTTCCAAATTTTCTCCCACTTAATCTGTAAAACATTTTTAGGTGAATCATTATTCTTCAGTTAAGATGTCCTTAAGGAAACTGAAGGTGTGGAATTTAGCTTAGTTCTGACAGTTCAACTGACATGACCTGTACAATTTTTCATTCAGTCATTGATTACACTGGAGATCTTTCGAAGTGATTTCTCTACAAGTGGAAGTAGATGTAACATGACCCATGTGACCTCACCCTTCAATTCATTCGATCCACTTTGTTTTGTGAATGAGAAACAGAAGATCTCTTTTTAGGCCACAAGGCTTTAATATCTTCCATCCACTCCCTGTCTTATGAGCAACATCCACAGGTGCGTCGCTGAGAAATGCAATGATAATGTTGTTTTCACGTCTTCTTTCCTCACACTTTCAAGTCTCAGTACCCAAGAGTGTAATATTTGTGGAAATTATATATGCCAATGCAAAGAAATAAAGATGACGAACCAAGTTCAGGAGAAATGGCTGGGGCAGGACACAACTGTAAATTCCCCTCTCTCCTCCCATGCTCTTTACACCCAGGTAGTGGCAGCCACCATGTGTAGGTAGGACTGACCTATGGTTACTCAGCCACGAGGTGGGCTCTGGTGGTAGTGTAAGTGTGAGCCACAAAGGTGAAATGATCATGTGGCAACCTGTTTTTTATTAAGGCAGCCTCATGATCACCTTGCTGGAATAGTTTGACACACGCATTCCAATCCTATATGACATAGCTGCCTATATTGAACCTTATTGTAAACATTCTTTGCTCCCTCTACCTTCTTTCTTCCAAACTGTCCCTCTAGTCACAAGAAATCATTTCTTCCTTCCATCTCTCTTCTAGTTGTATCCTTCTGGGATTCTAATGACCTTGTAATGTTGAGATAATATTTTAAGAATAATAATATTGAGACCATTGAAGGTAAGTTGACTTCAACGCCTGAAAGTGTCTGTATCAAGCCCGTTAGCTCACATCTAAGATGCCCTCTGTCCAGAAACTTTTCCCTTAGATCAAGCACATTCATGTTGGCTGCTGTTAGGAAGTTCTCCAGTGGCTCACCTTTTACTATTTTGCTTCTCCTTGTATCTACTCTTCAACAGCCATCCTTCCTCTTTTCTCCAGATGGCCATATTTAATGTCCAGAATATAGTTTCAAACAGAACTTCTAGCCTTTAGCACAAATTATCCTTTAATCTCCATGGAAAATGTTACTATAGCAGATACTAGGTAGTACCTGTTGGAGCTTTTAGTTGCAAATAAAAGTGTTCACTGTAACTAGCTTTAAATATATTAAATGGCCTTAAACATTTAGGGCCATTTAGTTTAGAGAATTTCCAGGGAGTCTGAGTCAATCTTGAGCATCCCCTTCCTGTAGCAAGGACTGCTTCTAGACAAAGACCCTGCCCCTGCTGTAGGAGGCCCCCAGAGTTGCAGAGCTATTGCCAGAGACCCTCGTTAGCTACTTATTTTCATTCTTTTGTTGCTTAAGTCCAGAGCAGATGTGTACATTTGATGGCTGGAACCTAGCTTGAACTTAGCCATCATTTTGTCAGCAGCCTCATAAATGAATCCAGGCTTGTACCTGGAGAAGAAAGAGCTTCTAGTGGGAGGAAAGAGTGTTTTGTAAGAAACTGGCAGGCAGAGGAGAAGGCTCTGCGGGTAAAGCACTTCTACTGCTAGCACTGAAGAATAGATTTCAGATGTCCAGCACCAACATAAATGCAGGGTGGGGGCGGCAGCCTGTTCCTATTGCCCTACAAAGGAGACAAGATCCCACTAGCTAGACTAGTTGAATTAGAGAGTTCTGGGTTCAATTGCAAGGCAATTGAAATATAGGGGAAGGGTGACTGAGGAAGAGCTCGTATCAGTCAAGGGTGTTCACATGTGTGCAGCCAGGTATACAGGCATCCATTGCATAAGCATGCACATGCAGACATGCACACAGGACACACACACACACACACACACACACACACACACACACCCCAGAGAAACCAAAGATGGTGGATGGTGGCAAGCATGATAAAGCCATTCTGTAGTAGTAGCTCTTGAAACCATGTGTGCTGTTTTATCACTTCATCTTTTGGCACATTTTTCTTCAATTTTCCCAATTTTATGTTCTCTGTAAGAGTTTTCCTGTTGCTTTCCCCAAGATACCTGCCCATCACAGTTCTCTTATCATGTATTTATTTATTTTTAATCTGTGGCCTTGTAGACAGGAGGGAACTATCTTGAAGCCTTTGGTGCTTTTCTCCACATGGCTGTACCCTGCCTGAGCCCAGCCCAGGGCTTCTCTCTCACTTCAGTGTCCAGACTGAAGTGTTGTAAGAAATCAGATATGTGCAGTAGCTAGGGGACTTCACATCCCACTTATACTGTGAGCTTTATAGATAGATTGTCTCTGTTTATACCGAATTGAAACAGTTACGAGAGAGAATGTCTCAGTATACTCTAAACATTTTCTCTGGCTGGACAGATGCCCTGAGCAAACAAAACAGAGTATATGGTTACCAATAAAGCACCTGGAAGACCAGTAGGTAACTTTGTCTTCCCCTATTTTCCTACTATAAATAAATTCATTGGGGTTTTTTCTCTCTTTTTTGTATGTGCACAGTATTTATGCATGTTCTGTGTGTGGATGCTCATGTGTGTGCAAGTGTGTAATACTCCAATTGTGCATATGGAGTTCTAAAGTTGACATCAGCTATCTTCCTCAGCCATGCTCCATTTTACTTATTGAGGTGAGGTTTCCCAGTGAACCTGGTGCTTCTCAATCCCACCTACTCTAAATAGTCAGCCTGTGCCAGGATCCACTGTCTCTGCCCTCTGAATGCTGGGACTATAGGCAGCTGCCATACCTGCCTGGCCTTTCAGTGGGTTCTGAGAATCTGAACTCCATCCTAAAGCTCATAGCAAGTTACATAGTATGTTCTCATCATTGCCAAAAGGCGTGTATAATATGTATGTGCGTGCATGTGTCAGGATTTCTCGATCTTGGTCCTTCTAATGGTTTGAAAATGAAATGTCTGCCATAGGCTTGAACCTTGGCGGGTGGTGCCTTTTCAACAGATTGTGTCACCCAGGCTGCAGCGCCTATTGTTAGGAGACACGCCCCCTCCCCCCCACCCCACACACACAGCGGGGATTTCCTTTCCGACCCCGGATTAGGCACAAACCACACCCAAACATCCGTTTTCTCATAGAAATCCAGCTGGGAAGAGTAAAGTGGCTGCCTTCTGACTCAGGCGAAAGCCAGCAGCAAATGACCTTGCAAGTGGAACTTTTAAGACAGGGAAAACGGAAGGTCCGTGTTAGAATGGGCTGGGATGCAGTGGTGTATTTTGATTGGTCATGTTAATTAGGTGAGCCAATTGCTGGACTTCAATACTTTGATAATTAGGCCTTATAGTCAGCCTCAGGAGTAGGAATTGGCCAAATAAGGGAATAAACTTTGGTGGCTAGCTTTGGGGATGCTATCGAATGGCTTTTAGCAAGGCAGAGGGAACGGGTGAGAAGGGCCAGGCCTGCCAGAGGCGTGCTCACCACGTTCACGCTGGCCCGAGTTCCTTCACCTAGGATCCCAGCTGGGGTTTGATGAACTTAATAGAGTGTCTCACAGAACTCAGGGCAACACTTCTTTAAGGTTTCCCCGTTTATTTAAAAGGTAGAAATGGGTGGATGTAGACGGAGAGAATGGGATGCCACCTGTGGCACCTTCCGGCACAATGGTCGGGCAGCAGCTCAGGTGCTCAGCAAAGCTTTCAGCCAAGAGGTTTTGTTTGTTTGTGTTTTTTTTGGGGGGGGGAGGTGTTTGTTTTAATTAATTACAATTTATTCATTTTGTATTGCAGCTGTAGTCCCTCCCTTCTCTTCCATTTCCAACCTTCCTCCCTCTCCTCCTCTTATGCCCCTCCCCAAGTCCACTGATAGGGGAGGACCTCATCCCCTCATCTGACTCTAGCCTATCAGGTCTCATCAGGACTTAGCCAAGAGTTTTAATCAGACAATTTCGGATGCCTCCACCAGGGCCTTTTCCGGAGTCCGTGTGGGGCCGGAAGCCCCCTTTGCGGGGAGTCCTACCGTGAGCTTGTCTAAGGTCCCACCCTCAGTCATGCCTGGAATCAAACCCAAGAGCAGCTGGAAGGCCTTGTAATGAACCGCAGAACAAAGTTGGACTCAGAGCTACCTATTACAATCAGCGATGCCCCCACCACTGCTGGGCTCAGAACTGCAGGGACTCAGGGCTGTGGAGGAAAGCCAAAAATTCATATTCTCGTTCCATATCAGGAGAAATCAAGATATAGCCTTTCAGGTAAGTATGACGCTTTTGTTTTGCTTTTATTAATTCATTCCAACAGATATTTGCTAATTAATACTTGGCCTGTAAAGGAAAGGCCTTCTGATGTCTATTCATTATATACTATTAATCTGTGTTTCACAAAAAGTTGGAGTCAGGAAAAAATTAAAATATAATTACATGTACATTGTAAGGACTGACTTCTAAAAGACAAGACTGACTGGAATACAAAAAGTTAGATCAACAAGACTCCTCATGATGTTCTGAAGTGTTTATAAACAACCATGGGACTCCTCATGTAAAGTTCAGGTTATGTACCAAGATCCTCTCTGCCCCAGTGTGACTAAGAAGTTCAGACATTTAAATGTCATTAGGAGACTTTACCTATAGGTTGAGGGAGCGTAGCGGATGGATATACACTGCATACCTTTATAAAATTCTCAAAGAATGAACTTCTTAAAAGAACAAAATGACAGTTTGTACACACAGAGATAACATATTACTATACTCCATTACTTTGGACACTTTTTGCAGTTGCTGAAACAGTAAGAGTTGTGTCTTATTGTAGCCAGTCCTGAAGAGACCTGATAAGCTAGGATCCATCAGTGGACTTGAGAGGGGCAGGAGGGAGGGTGGGATTGAGGGAGGGGGCTACAGCTGTAAATAAACTGTAATTAATACAAAAAAATAATAAAAATTTAATTTCAAAAGGGCTGTGTCTTATGACATATCCAGCGCAGTGAATAAAAGCCTACTGCAGAGAAAATGGGCAATGTGACCCTATGATGCAGAGAGGCACCCACAGCACAGTGTGTGGAGGGTATTCATATACGCATGGAACTCATACGGTCACCACTGGAGTGGGAGATGAAGGAGGTGGGAGAAGGGAGGAGCTTATGTGGGGGACTTCTACTTTTCTGGGGAGCCAGCTTGGAAGCCAGAGCATCATGTATAAAGAGGACAAGCTCTACACTACACCTCACCCTCTTCATTTCCCTTTTACTTATTTGTGTTGCTTTCAACTCCTATGTTCAAAACTTAAAAGTAATTTTGAAATACCTGAACACCAATTCTGTCCCTCCCCTTTCTTGAGACTTAGAAGAATAGCTATATAATATGTAGGAATTTTCAGCATTGGCATCTAGGCCATTAAGGGTATGCTTCTCAGTCCATCTTTCTACCCTAACAGAAGGCATCTGGAACAGGGCTATGTTCTTGCTCCCCTTGGAGAGACCCCACATGGTCTCTAGGAGGGGTAAAAAATACTTAAATACTTTCAAGTTCAGTTATTTATAGATATTTTAATATTAGGTAAGAATGATAAAGAATGGATAGTTTTTATTAATATCATCATACAGACAACCAAGTTGTGCTAGAATCACTCTTGGCAACTGTTGATCATGTTTCCAATTTTTTTCAACTTATTTGTGTGTGTATCTGTGTGTGTCTGTGTGTGTGTACTCAAGTGTGCATGCAAGTCTCCACATGCTCTTTCTCACTCACATATTATTTTCTGTTAAGCTCTTTATAACCAAGGCTAGTGCTTTCCCTTCTAATTCTAGCTGGCCTAGTTTTTACAAGAGACCTGATCACCATATTGGTGAAGTTAGTCAGAGGCAGGAAGGAGGGCACAGATCAAAATGCTTCTCAACTCTCCCTTTTCAAACAGAAAGAAATAGAATCCAGGGAACTTGAGTGTCTGAGGCTCCTCCCCTTTGAGTGACTCTAACCTGGGCATAGAGACAAATATTCAAACCATGTCATTTAAACTTCCCTGTAAATTACAATCCTGACTTCTCTCAGTTCTCAGCTGAATTTACAAGATGACAAATGCTACCTATGAGCAGGGTTTCAAACTTGCTAGTCAGCAGATAACAACTCCAACTATGTACCAGCAGGATCTAGTCATTTTTCTAAGCCCAAGCACACAACATTAATCTCTGTATATTTTGTTCTATGTTTTTTGTTTTCTTACAAAGCCCCAATGTAATTGCAGACAGAAGCTGGGGTAACAAGCATGAGATGCTAATGTTGAGAGTTGCCTGGCTTACGCACTGCTGGAAGGTTACTCAGCACACCTCTGGGTGTGTCTGGGTTTCTCAAGAGGATCAGCTAAGGGGGAAACACTACTCTGAGTGCGAGAAGTACCACCCCACTGGCTGGGGGACCTCTGATGGAATTTTGTTTTAAGGCCCCTTAACACAGCATCCTGTCAGGCTTCCTGGATGAGGAAGAGCCTATTTCAAATGAAAAAGAGGAAATGGGATGAAACAAACTTATCGATTATTTGACTTGTTAGCTTTTCTTGATTTAAATTTCCTAGAGTAGTGTGATCTTTAAATAATAAGATTTTCATCTTTAGCACAGGATTAAAGTTATCCAAATAATTGAAAAAAATTCAGTTTCAGAAGACCCTGAAGGTGAAAATACTTGAGCATCTTTCATTTCCTCTTGAAATATCACTTCTTGCCAGTGACATGTCAGTCATGGTAGATGAGCCAGAGAAAAACTGTTAAGGTCTCTGTGTAATATGAGGTCTCTTATTTACTAAGATTGTCAGTTCAACAGAAGGTATTCTAAAGATGAGCCTATATTCATGACACATCGATTACTGGGAGGCTCAGCTTTGTTGCTACCCATGTGTTTGGATTTGAAAGCATTCAGGAGGTACTTACTGAGTGCTTGCTGTGTCCTGACTGCTCTGCACTTTTTGATTTCAGTTGTATTTTCCACAGACCCTGGAGAAGACCACAAAATCTGTCTAAGGCAGCTCTGAGCCACTGAGAAGCCACGAGTGAAGCTCACTCTGCTGAGTTGAAGAAAAGTTTGGTCAGCAGTCAGCATTGCTATCACGTGCCAACCATGATATCCAAGGAGTAGTGACAGAATTGGGACCTTTCATGACCATGTGACAGATGAATGTGTGGAGATGGCAAGCAGTAAACACTGGCTTGGCGGTAATGCCAGGAGTTGGTACAGTGTATTGGCAGCCCTGCTGTGAGCATGATGGCTCATCAAAAGAAATCCAGGTCTCTCCCAAAGGATCTGTTTGATCTTGCTACAAACATTGGACCATGGCTATTTTCAGCATTAATGTTTTTCATCAGTGAACTTTTACGATAGTAAGAAAAAAAAATCCCCAAGTCTTTCCCCTGTAACTTACAACACATTTTCATTTGGTTCATTTTGTATCTAGTTAACGGTGTTTTGTGAACAACTTCCAGATGTTTTGTGAAGTGCTTCTCCCCCTCAAAAATGAAGGATTTTGTTTTTGAGATAGAATATTGAAAAAATGCTAAAAAATGTGTAACGGAAAGCAAGATTAAAAATTCAAATGGTATTTCAATATTGTAACTCCTTAAATAGCCATTCCACCTGAGCATAAATAATTTCGTTTCAGAAAGCTTCAATTCCTTTACAGTGTTCCTTTGTGGAGGTGGAGTGGACTTGAGGCTTTCCTTCATCCCATGTGATAGCTTCATTCATGTGCTGAAAATACAGGCATGTGTCACTATGCCCTGCTGCTTTTATTGCTTTAACCTCAGCATTTAAGTGGCAACACAGAGTTCCGTGAATCTACCGGCATTCCCCTCATTTGTTGGGACTGTGGGCAAGCCAGGATTCATGTGTTTGCTGTAGACCAAAGTTTCAGGATTAGACAGTACACAAAGCATGGCTGGAATATGACCTGAATAAACTGTTTAGATTTGGGATTGAGAGCAAGAGGTGTTCAGACACACCTGAGAGGCTGGGTGCACACTTGTCAAAGAAGAGGTCCAGAAGTAAGACACACTCAGGTGTGGGGACCTCAAGAAGAGTGAGCTATCGCTTGTCTGAGCAGTAGCCATATATAATATGCCATTTTGACAGCTATCAAGTTACATCTCAAAGAGCCCCTAAGAAAATTTCCTCTTCTTTTTTCTCTTTTTGACAAGTGAGGTGGCTCTGGGGATGTCTTGGATGGAAATAGAATCTGATAAAATTAGAAGCGACTACAGTTGCACAGGGAGAGCTTGGAATATAGCTTTTTCCTGTAAATGGGGTTTCTCTGATGAAATTTCTGGAGCACTTCAGGTTACATACAGCTAACGAAAAAAAAAAGGCCTTAAACACGTGTTAATGCTGAAATTCTTGCTTCTTTTCTCATGAGAGGCTTCAACTGGATTCGGGGGACAGGGGAGTCCTTTCCTTTCTCCTGTCTCTATAAAGTTATCCTATTTTTCCATCTTGACCTATTCTGAATATGGCTGGAGTCATCTCATGAGCTGGGGTCCTAGACTGAACAAAGAAATAATGGAGAGAGCAAGACGGGTATCAGACATTAATCCTTTCTGGTTCCACCTCGCAGATGCCATGTTTCCAGTCTCCTCACATTTCCCTGCCTTCTCGACCCTGCCAAACTAGGCTGTATGCTTTCAGATCTAAAGGCAAAACCGAACCTTCCTGAAAAGAAATGAGAAAAGTAGTGAATACGGTGTATTTTCAAGGGTCGTTCATGTAGCATGTGTTAGTATCTTGTTCCAGTAATGACTGACTTCATTCCCATTATGTGCATATGTCACGCTCTGTTTATCTGCTCTTTGGTCGATGGATAGTTCGGTTGTTTCTATTTTATAGTTCTACCTTCTTATGGGAGTCTGGGATTGAACTGGGAGGGGAAATGAATATTAGAAATGAGCACCCTCCGTGTTGGGGGCTGAATTGGGTCAGGGACTCCCCAGCAGCTGAGGACCTCTCTCTTCCTCTTGTGTTCTTACTACTTGGAGGCCATGAGGCCCACCATTCTGTTGCTGTAGTAATACTCATTGTCATACTGGGAAATGTTTTACAAAGTTTTTCAAAGTTGTCATTGAGAGCAGTGCCAGTCTCAGTGAATACCTCAGTGTTTTCCTTGATACTGTTTGGTTGATAATTGCTAATATTTCCTGTTTTTCTGGTGTATTAAACAAACTCTAGTCTAAACTCTTGTTTTTTAAAATGTCTGCCACTTTTGTGCACATGACACTATTCTAGATAATTTTCCAGGTTAGAACCATTAGTTCTTTCCTCCCCAGGGAGGCCTTCCTGATACTATACATATATTGATTCCCAAAGTAAGGATATAGCTTTTCACAGTCTACCATGCGCATGCAAACTAGACTAGAGTCATGCCCTGTTGTCAGCATGGTTCTTTTAGCCTTTGTGCCTATTCATAGCATGGTACACTGGCTACACCTGCCTTCTGTGCATCTGGGACTTTGTTTTGCTTTCTTGAGCTTCTTTAACTCGCTGCTATGGATTGCTTGAAGATTTGGATTTTCATATTTTCCTTATCTCCCTCTGGGCTGTTTTTCTGCTAGGTAGCCCTGATAGCCACACACTGGTCCTCAGTAAATATTTGAAGATTATTTTTTTGTCAATAGCATTTTCTTGTTTCACTAATCAGTTAAGACAAAACTACTTTCTCCTGGTGAAAAGAACAGAGTCTAAGAGATCTGTGTCTAGCCCAGGATGAAGGCACTACTCACCAAACTATGGAATGGGGAAGGGAGAGGAATCATTTCTTTAAAAAGACAATATACTTAAGACCTTGCCCTCCTTTCCGACACTGGCAGTCTCTTGCAAAGAGAACTGTGGCCCTGGCCTTCCTGCTCTTCCAAGTTCTCATTCAGAAAAGGCAATTTTCTTTTGCATTGTTTGCTTGAAGATACTAGACATGCTTCTATGAACACTCTGCGCGTTCCCACTTTTAAAGCTATTATTACCAGAATTATGGATTTGGCTATCCTCCCTCCATAAGGCAACTAAAGGTGCCAAATTAATGATGAAAAGCAGAAACGGAAGATTTGTTTAATGTGTCCAGACTGGAAAATGGGATGAAGAGATCCTCTGAATCCATAAGATGAAGAGATCCTCTGAATCCATAAATTCTGCCTCGGAGTTTCCTGACATGCGAGTGAGGTTTAAATACAAAGCAAGAGCTACACTTAAATAAACACTAGCAAGCACAGTTCCCGAGAAGGTCATCTCCGGAGAGAAGGTAAGTTTCTTTGGCCGCCCCCAGGGCTTCAGCCATCTCTTCTCTCCAGCAGGATAGAACCCCGGGGACATTTCAACGTGTGTGTTTGTCTTTTTTTCCCAAAGGGCTGAGAGGGGAGCATAAATGTCTGTTTAGAACACACCCATTCCTGTCCTGATTGGCGGGATACACTATCTCTTACCGGTACAACCGCTGGCCAAACTCCATTGCTGAACCTGCTGGCCCGCCTTTTCCAGTCCTAACTTAAAAGGACATGGCTCCCCCACCCCCTTCTCTAGCTACTGGCCAAGATTAGCAGCTTGCCCACCCTCTCAAACGTTAGGGAAATTGTCCCAAGCTTCCCTTCGAGTCTTTTAAGATTTTGATTAAGGAATCTAAGAATCCCCAAGGAGGGACCCAAGTGAATGAAATGAAATGAAATGGTGGCAAGCAGCACAACCTGCGGGCTGCTTTTCCATACCACGGGATAGCTTCCAAACGAAGGTCTGGAAACTGAACATTGGATTGAAGCTCAGAAATAAGAAACTACTGTTAGCGCGAGTAGGTACAGGCGTGACAACTACTCTAGCTTTCGCTTTGCAAAGGAACAGCAGGCTGTTTTCTGCATTTTTCTAGGCTGTTCCAGAACACGGTGTGTGCCTCCCTCTCGCCTCAACCGTTAGCAGCCGTCCTCTACTTCAAAAGGCCTCGAGCGGCTTGTCTTTAGGTATTCTGAGGAAGGCTGTCTCAAAGACTTCCTTTCGTCCATGCATTTCCCGGGTGACTTGAGTTAGGGGTGCAGGAACGTCGGGGTTTGCTTAGCAGGACGGCGAAGACCTCGGAGAATACCAGAGGTAACCACGTGATCCCGAGAAACACTTTTAAGAAGTTGGCGAACGCCATCGGCCCTGCACCTTTCCAGGCAGAGCTCCGTCCCCAATCCGGAAGCGTTCTAGAGAAGCGCTAGTTAGTCCAGGCTAGGCGGTCGCCCGGGTCCCCACAGCCCCGCGCAGCAGGACGGTCCCGGGAAGCCGGGGCGGGGAGCGCGAGCGGGCCGGCAGCGCGCTCTCCGCGCATGTCCGCGGCCCAGCCCCCGCCTCGCCCGCCTCGGCCACGCCCCGGAGCCGCCGCCGAGGGGCGGGGCGGCCCCGCTTGAATGGGGCGCGCATTCCAGCGGGAGCACGTGACGCGGCCGCGCGGCCTGAGGTAAACAAGCGCGGCCCCGCCTCCCGCCAAGCGCGCTGCTCTCCGGCTCGCGGGCGGGCGGCGCTGGCAGCGCGGGCCGCTCTTTCAACCGTCCCCAGCGGCCGGCGCGGGGCCCGGCCGGCGTCCCGCCCCGAGGGCCCGGCCGAGCGCGCGCCCTCCGCCGCCCTCGGGCCGCCCGCGCGCCGTGGCGCAGCAGGAATTGGGCGGCCGCCCGGGCGCTATTCGCGGCTCCTGACGCGGCGGCCCGCGGCGCTGAGCTCAGCGCCCTTCCCGGGCGCCGGGGCACCGCGCCCGAGGGTGTGTCTCCGGGCCGGCTCGCCGCTATAAGGGGCGGCGGGCGGCCGCGGCCATGCAGCTCTACAGCAGCGTGTGCACCCACTACCCCGCGGGCACGCCGGGCCCCACGGCCGCCGCGCCACCCGCCGCTGCCGCCGCCGCCTTCAAGGTCTCCCTGCAGCCGGCCGGCCCCGCCGCCGCCGCCGCCGCCGCCCCGGAGCCCGCCGCCGCCGAGCGCCCGCCCGCCGCGCTCGCCGAGCCCCGCGAAGCCGCCGCCGCCATGCCCGCCTTCTCCGCCTGCTTCGAGCGGTCCGCGCCCGCCGCCCCGCCCGGCGCGCGCAGCAAGCCGCCGCTGCCGCCGCACTTCACGTCCACCGCGCACATCGCCGTGCGCTCCCTGGGCGCCGAGCGCCTCCTGCTGCCGCCGCCCGCGACCCCCGCGCCGCCGCGCCGGGCGGCCTCCGCCTGGCTGCTGGAGGAGCTGCTGCGGCCCGACGAGCCCGCGGCCGCGAACGCCGCCCGCGACGCGCCCGACAGGAACTTCCGACTGAGCGAGCACCGCCAGGCCCTGGCGGCCGCCCAGCCCCGGGCCCCCGCGGCCGCCCCGCTCGGCGCCGAGCCGGGCCCCGGGCCGTGGAGCGAGGAGCGCCGGGCGGAGCGCAGCCCCCGGGGTTGGGAGCGGGCGGCCGGCCGCAGCGACGCCCCCGGAACCGACGCGCCCCGACGGCGCGACCCCGAGGCTGAGGCTCAGCCGGGCCCCGCCGCCGCTCGCAGCAGCAGCGTCGAGCCGGCCCCGGACGGCGCGGGCGAGGCGGTGGGCGCGCCCCGGGCAGACCCGAGAGACGAGAAGCTCGCCCTGTACCTGGCCGAGGTGGAGAGGCAGGACAAGTACCTGAGGCAGAGGAGCAAGTACCGGTTCCACATCATCCCGGACGGCAACTGCCTCTACCGCGCCGTCAGCAAGGCCGTGTACGGCGACCAGAGCCTGCACCGCGAGCTGCGGGAGCAGACGGTGCACTACATCGCGGACCACCTCGACCACTTCAGCCCCCTCATTGAGGGCGACGTGGGGGAGTTTATTATCGCTGCCGCCCAAGACGGGGCGTGGGCCGGGTACCCCGAATTGCTGGCCATGGGGCAGATGCTGCATGTGAACATACAGTTAACTACCGGAGGGAGGCTGGAGAGCCCCACCGTGTCTACCATGAGCCACTATCTGGGCCCGGAGGATTCGTTCAGGCCCAGTATTTGGCTCAGCTGGCTCAGCAATGGACACTATGATGCTGTTTTTGATCACTCCTATCCCAACCCAGAGTATGACAATTGGTGCAAGCAAACCCAAATGCAGAGAAAACGCGATGAAGAACTCGCCAAATCCATGGCCATATCCCTGTCCAAAATGTATATTGAACAAAATGCATGCTCTTGAAAAGTCTGAGGACCTGACAAGCCGGGAAATGGCGAAGAACTCTAATTAGGGTAATGGCACTTTTCAACTAACTAGTAGATTGGCTTCAGGTGTAATGCCTTAATCAGTTTTGGAATGTTCTCTCAGAGCCGCAGGTTGCTGGGCACCTGAATGATGTTTCCTGATAGCTTTGGGCGAGCCTACTATAATTTGCTGTATAAAGTGAGCGCTACTTAATTTGCAAGCTGATGTCTCACGGTATGAATTTGTTCATTCCTGGTAGTCTATTTTCTATAAAAATGTATTTTTGCACATTTTTAAAAATGGGTGTACTTTCATCTATGACGTGTTCCAATTGCGAGAAACGGCTTTTTAAGCATAATCCAGAGAAGTTCTTTCTATGAAGTTTATTTCAGTTTGTGATTTAGTAGTTAGTTTACGTTGTTGAAATGGTTAACAATTCTTAATTATTATTTCAAATGGATATTGACACATTATGTTACCAGATGATTAGCCCATTCCATCTTGATGAAACAAGACGATTTGTTGTTTTGGGGAAACGTTATTTTATTTAAGAAATGGTCCGCTTTGAAGACAGTTTGCGTTTTTTAAAAAATGACAGTACCAGGCCTTACTTGAATAGAAGTCTGCTGTTCGCTGGTGGCAGAATGATGATTTTGTACTCTGATGTTTAGAGTAAAGTGCCTGGTGCTCTCGATTGTTTTCTTTTTATTCAGCAACTTAGGAAAAGCATTCATGAAATTTTGTGAGAAGTTCTCCTGTGTTACAGCTTCTTGGTTTCAACTAAGTTTTCAAAATGAGCGTTAAGAAGCTGGGCCTGCCAGAGGCCATTACTTCCAGCAGGAGGCTACTGTCTTATACTCTGTTCTTTTAAACTTCTTCCAAAAGGAAAAACAGAATCTGCTTTGTATTATGTAAAAATGTAAACAGCTTGTATGGTTTGCTGGGTCAAACAGTGTTTCCAACCCCCCCAAAAAAACAAACAAACTTATGTTGCCACTTTAACTACTTTTATTGTATTTATTAAGTAATGCAGTTTGTACTTTTTTATTTTGTAACATTTTGTGATTTTTTTGTACAATGATGTATTTGTACAATATAGCAGTTCTCAGCTGATTGAATGAATGAATAAAATGTATACTTTTACATCTTTTTATGGGTAGAGTGGTTTTTAAGTAGCCAAGTCTCTAAGAGCCTTTTAAATGTACACAATTTCTTTTCACTTAAAAAAAAGCCCCAGAATCCTGAGAGGTTTCCCAAATTCTCACATGAATGGGAAAGTAGTCATTTCAAAGGGTAACTCTCAATGAAATATGATTTAAGGGTATGGTGACTCAAGAAATAGCTCTTGTTATTTCTAATTATAATTCCTGTCAAATTATAGCTGTACCTATTGGCTAATAAACAGGGAAGTATAATTCGCCAGCCCAACTGTAATTAAATACCATACTTTGTGATCCACTCTTTTGGCATAGCCTTTCCTGTATTAAAGAGTTGCTGAAACAGTGCCCTGAATTTACCTAATCTGGTGGTTCTTAGCAGTGGGAATCTGCTTTGAAATGTGCTAACCAGACTTAATTGTACACTGCATTTTATGGTATAAATGTGCCCCTTTCAAAAATCATGAGTTGAAACTTAATTCTCACTAGGTGGGGCATTTGGAAAGAGATTAAGTCGTGAGGGCTTTGGCCTCGTGAAATGGCTGGAAAATTTAGCTTTAGGCCTTTTTTGGACCTCTGCAGCTCATGGATGCCTAGAGGCCACTATCTGTAAGGGACTGACCTACCAGATAAGAAACATTACAGTTTCTTGGACTTCTCAGTCTCTAGAAAGGTAAGAAATTTCTTTTATTCATCACCCAGTTTTGAGTGTTTGGTTAAAGCGACACAAATAGACTAAAAGCTAAACCTGCCTGCATGTGTAGTGTTGGATGTGAGGTATGTTGCAGAATGACAGTAGGCTGTTTGGATTTGTTACTTTTCAATGGATTGCTTAGGTACTACAGTTGCAGACACCTGACTATGTTAACCACATGCTTGGAAGGATTACATTGGTTACCAAGGAAAGACAAAATTGGAAATTTAAATGTTAATTGTGGATCTCTAGAGCTTTAGGTAAAGTTTTGTTCTGTGTCACCACTGGTTACATAATTTGGTCAGGAACATGCTATTAGAATTATGTGGCTATCCACTGCTTCATTTATTTTGTGATCTTGGGGAGATGCTGAGAACCTACACCAGAAAGCAGAATGATGTTCTTCAAGGCATTCTTTAAGCCTTTTACTGACCTAAATAGGTTACTTGTGTTTTCAAATCAGGATCCCTGGCAGTCAGTTTCCACTGGAAAGTGTGACGATTTTGACACAGTTTCAGATGACATGGTATTGAGAGAGATAGTGCAGTATTTATACACAAGGACAATTTTTAGCTTCAGCCAATGCACATTGTTAATTCAAGTGCATCTACTTCTACATCTTTGGGAGGTAGAGTGATTTTTTTTTTTTCCTGTGGGATGTCAGTAGCAACCTTTCTTACATGCATAAAAAATTCTTAGAGTATTTGTGTATAAAAATGGTATTGCTTTTGAGAGGTTTTTAGTTGTTTGAAAAGTTTGCTTATGTCCCTCCATTTGTCCTGCCTTGCTTAGTGCTTGTTTTACTGGTTTTGAAGAAGGAAATGCAGTGTTCACTTCTCGTGTTTAATGTTTCTTCTCTACTGCTGTGCCAGTTTATATGTGTGCCAGTTTATATGCTTTGCCAGTTTATATGCAGCAAGCCTGGATCAGTAAGCACAGGATATGAACAGCTGAAAAGGTAGGTGATAAAATGGTTATTCTTACTTACATACTTATTTTCTTAAACTGATTGTTAAACATTCATTCCTTCAGTTACTCTTTGCAGAACAGCCAAGACCCCACTGCCCTAAGGAGAGCTGATGCTAGGAGTTAGACCAAGTTTCCTTCAGGTTCATTCCCATGGTGAGGATAATGTAATGCAAGTTCTGGTTTCTTTGTGTGTTATCTTTTAATCCCTAGGGTGGGATTTTAGTTGGACTATAGTTTGTCCACACCTGTAAATTGTCACGTGCAGGTCATGATCTTTGCCAGCTGGTAACACCTTCCACACTACAGGGAGAGGGGTGTGGTCTAGGACTCGGTATAAATATGAGGCCTAGAGACTGTGGGGTGTTCAGTGGAGTTTGGTGTGTGGCAGTTCGGAGAGACCAGAGATGGTGTGGTGGAGCAGACAGTGAGAAATGCTTCAGGGTGTAGAGGCTTGACAGATGCTGGTATGGAGCCCTTAAAGAACCCCGTGACCCTAACTAGCTGGGAGAAGTAAAGGGGTCTGGGTCTCTTCTACCCAGGAACCTTTTCTCTTTCTCCTACCTAAGGTTGGGGGTTGGTGGAAGGGAGGGAGAGGCCTAAACACCCCAATAAAGCAGAGTTTTACCAAGAGCGCCACTGGTGGCTTTCGCTACAGATAAGGTCTAAAATAAACCCAGTAAGTGGTTTCAGGCAAATTAGTGAGAAAATCATACTATTAAGTTGAATTTTGTTTTTGAAGTAGCATACAGATTAAAAGCTGTGATAAAGGTATGTGATAATACACATCTGTAAATCCTACATGGGGAAACCGAGGCAAGAGGATCATGAACTGAAGGCCAGTCTGAACTCAACAGTAAGTTCCAGGCCAGTCTGGGATCTGTAGCAAGACCCTAAAAAAAACAAAAGTGACCAAAAGCCCTAAGATAAAATAATTATTAATGTGCATTTGATTGCTGCCTAGAATCCAAGATCATAGGGAACTTTAGCATTTTGGCAGAAGCCTAATATCTGAATCTTCGGTTCATTTTCTGCTGTCTCCTCTTGAGATAGAATTTGCCAGCATTAATGTGTTCAGTGAGGTGAGTGTTGAGCCACTGTAGTGCCTGAACTGCTGTCACTACGTTTTTCTCTGGACCTTGTTCCCAGGCTTCACTTTTATTGGGTATAAAGCTTTCCTCTGAAACCACTTTTATAGGGACAATGCCTGAGGATCCCATGACCCGAATTAAGATTGGTTTTCTTTGGGTTGTGTAACCAGCCCTATGATAAAAGGTTTTCTTTGTAATTTTTGTGCATGAATAAAAACAAAAAATAGGCTCTTGAGATAATCTCACTGTTTTAATGAAATGTGTATTTTTCTCTTATATCACCGTGATACTAAGGGAGATAGCAGGCAAGGCATCCAACAGGGAAAAGCGCTCTTGTACGTACACCGTTTCCTATGTAGGTGCTGTGATTTGGAGACCTCCCGGAAAGTGTGTTGGGAGCTTACTCTCTAGCCTTAGCATACATGTGGCACTTTGAGAGGGGTGATCCTTGAGAGCTAACTGGGTTAGTGAATTAATGGGATATTCAGGGGCTGGCTTTTGTTAAAAAAGCAGCTGCTTGGCATCTTGCTCTGCTTTGCAGTTGATACTATCAGCCATGTTTAGATATAGCAAGAATGCCCTCTTTAGAAACAGTTGCCTTGCTGTGCCTGGACTCTCCAGGCTTCAGAACTGGGAGATATGCCCTGCCTGTGGTGCTCACTCACAACAACAGAATGCTGCCTAAGACAGATATACCCAGTACATTCAGGAGTGGGAGTGTAGCATGTTCTCCTGTAACAGCTGTCATGTGAAGGTGTATCTAGACTACGTCAAATAGTCACTAAGAAGCCAGAATATCCGTATTTCATATATTTATTCCTGCGCATACTAGTATAGTGGGTGTAGGCTATCTTGTGTTCACTCCCTGGGTCCCAGCCCAGCACCTAGCAGAGTAGGTAGTTAGGTAATACATTAGAATGTATTTATATTGGAATATATTGGAATGAGGTAATACATTGGAAGAAAATAGGAGCTTTAAAAAATATCTAGCCACTGGATATGATACAGAAAATAATTTGACTCTAAAATTGATAAAATGATCCAGGCATGTTAAACTGAAATGGTCTTTATAAAAAGACTACATTTGAGAGTATTTCCAGGACCTTGTGTATGCTAAGCACACACTCTCCCACTGAGCTTTATCTCTAGTACCAAAGTATTAGAGTTCTGTAATAAACAAACTTAGAAATAGTTGATTTTATCTTTGTGTTGCCTTTCAAACATCTTAGGAAACTGAACCAATAGAACTTATTTAAATACAGAACTTGGATTAATCTGAGTTTTAGAAGGTGTCACCTGGTCTAAGAGTCTTGGTTTGGCTTGCAACCAAGTCCAGAATATAGCAGTTTCTAGTTTTGCTTTCCTCTCGATAGCCTGGCCTGAGATGTTGGATGCATTTCAAACATTCTTTCAGGATGACATGTTCAGTAGCACTGACAGCGTGCTTGTGCCAGTTGATCAATGGGGCCAGGGTAAGTAGCATGAATCAGTTCCAAACTGTCAGTGTGTTTCCTCTGCTGTAAATTGGGTCACTGGCAGTTGTTCTCTGAGCAAAAGATCAGAGAGAGAATTCACTGTTATTGGATCACTCTCTGTAAAACTTAATCTCCATTTTGTTTCTCAAAATAATAAACGATTAGTTTATGTATAAAAATGTAAGGGAAACAAAGTGATTGCTTTATATAGAATTTTTTAGGAATTTGTGTGCCTTTATAACTAAAAATGGCTTAATCTTCCTGCATTGCCCCCTCCCCTTCTGGGGTCAGGGTTCTGCTGGATGAGGTCTTTTGCTGTGAAGCTCAGTGGCTGCTGAGAAGTCACCTTGCTTCTGGGACCTCCCTCTACCAGCTTCCCTCTTACTTGCCTCTCCAACCATTCTGGTTTCTCACAGTTGCCCTTTTTATTCTTTGAGCCGGAACTTTTTAAGTGTAACTTTGAAATCAGGATGCTAGTAGGTTGGCAGTGTATACAGAGATAACTCCGAGATGTACTTGATGCGGGAGAGAACATGGTGGCATTTTTTAGCTTACTTGGGTACCATTTAAAGCTGTGTAGTTCATTGTGAAGGCAGCTTCTACCAGTGTGTCGTGTGACACCCTTGCAGCCAATCTGTGAAATAAACTCAAAGGAGGCGTTCAGTTCTAATAACAGACAGGAAGCATTCACACTCTTGTTTCCCCACAGTGAAATATAAGCAAGCCTGGTGATGTCATAAGGATGGAAGCTGAGGGGAAGAACACAACCAGGAAGTTCTCATGAGGCCACCACTTCACTGCCTTTGTTAGCTTGCTGACAAGGGCTCACTTGATCTAAAGGGGGAGTCATCTTTTAACAACAGTTTTTACTCTAAGCCATGCTCATTGTCTCAATAAAATACAGTGTCCCTGAAGCAGAAGCCTAGCAGCACTTTACCTTGACGACTGAGCCAAGGAAGAGCGCGATCGCAGCTTCAGGTTGAACTTTCTACAAAAGAAACTAATTCTCTGAATTTTTTTTTTAATCTGTCCATTTATTGGCTAGTGGGAACTGGCAGAAGCTGGTAGTTCTGTGAAGGACATCGACTTGCCAAGAGCTGACCCTGATTTAGAAGGTAGCTTGACTCTGTAAGAACAGACAGTTATATGTAGTAGCTAGGCCATGCTCCTGTAACAAAGCGTTGATTTCTCTGTTTCTTAAAGGAAGTAAAGTGTGATTTGGCATGGCATACTACTCCCCAGACATGCACCCCAGGCAGTGTGTAAGCCGGATCACCATCAGCTGCTGACCTCTGCCCCTTTCCTTGTTAGAAACCCACCACATAGTATAACATACCTGACGTGGGTGGTTAGAACACAGTCCAAGAAAGGCAAAAGAATTTTGGTTGACGATAGCAGTCTTTCCAAATCTGTACTTATAGAAATAGCTTAGCATTCTCATATCTTTATGGAGAAAGACATATAATGCTGAAGTGTTTCGGAAGAAAATTAACTTATTTTCTATGAAGTAGAACTATGGTGCTGTCATTTAGGATTCCTTATGAACCTCTCAACAACATAGTCGTCACGTATCAAGTGTATCCATGCAGGGCGTTTCATATTTTGAACTATTTTTTTTTATTTCCTTCTATTCTTAATTGTTCTTAAAAAATTGTGTCCAATGTAAGCCCTGCATTTCTTTGAAAAAATAACATAAATCTTTTTTTTTTCTTTTTAGGCTTTTTACAAGCTTTGTTTAGCATGTTCCTGGTTTTATTTTACTCTGATTTTATTTGTCAGTTTTTTCTGTGTGTTTTTTTCCTTTAGAATAGTTATGTGTGATACAGTTTTCTTAAAATTAATTTTTGTTTGTTTGCTAGCATTTGTGAACTTACTACTTTGTACCTTTGTAATAGTCCACTTTTCCGGAAAGGGAGACAGAGGGAGTTGCACAAATTTAGTGGGCAAGAGGCTATAAAAAGGGTCAGACTAAGGATTTAACCAGGAGAATCATCCTTCAAAATGAAATTTATTGAGAGTCATCATGAACGGGTTGTTGCAGACACAGGAAGCAGTAACACACCAAATCACCCATATTCTAGGGAGGAGAAGGGAGCCTCCAAATGGAGACTGGGCAGCATGTTTTTAGCAGAAATCACTCTAAATCAGTTGATAAAAAGGAAGTGTTAACTGTCCTAAATACAATGTTTCTTCAGCATTGTATTGTCACAGAGAAGAGTGAGGGTCTACACGAAACCTAGAGAATAGAGGCAACCACATGCTTTAGTGTGCCTTGCTGTAAAAATTATTTTTGAGAATAATATGTATACATTATTTATACAATTAAATGTGTTAATATGTAATTCCTCCCCCCCCCCCCCACACACTCAAATTTCTCTCCTCCAACCTCCATTTACCTCCCTACATTTCCCCTCCCAACTTCCCATCTCTCATTAGTTCTGGTTAGTGCTGCCCATGTGTGCATGGTTGTGAGTCCAGCCACTGGATGGAGCAGCTAAGAATTGGCTCCTCAGTAAATGGGGGGGGGGATCATCTGCCCCATCTCTGCCAGGATTTGGTGTCTTGTTTTATCTGCCTGTTCTGTTTGTATCTTAAGTGTTTCCAAAGGCTCATGTGCTAATGGGGATTGGTCGCCAGCTTCCGGGGCTTTTGGGAAGTGATGGGCCCTTGGGTAGTGGGGGCTAGTGTAGGGAAGTTAGGTCATTGGAGCACATTCTTGAAGGAGACAGCAGAACCCCCTTCCTAACTTTACTTCTGCTCCCCTGCACTCTTCCACAGATAATGTTCTACCTCTCTTTCAGGCCCAAACAATGGAGTGATCCAGCCAGAGATAGAAGCCTCAGAAACTGAGCAAAATCAACCTCTCCTCCTTTTAAGTTGACTTTCTCAGATATTCTATTACAGTGACTGAAAACTGACTCTCGTGGTAGGTCAGAAGGCACCAGGGCCAGCCACACTGATGTGCTGAGTGACTTAGAAAACAAAACCCTGTCTGGGTGTTGGAAGGAGTCAAATGCTGACTGCTGAAGATAAGCGCTGTGTGCGGTGTGCCGAGCTCCTGGCTGCACATCACTAGTTATCTAGTTAATAATTAGAGGCTGGAACCCCATCCTGCTCACAGATTTTCTCCACAGAAGCTTCTTTGGAGTAGAGCCCACTGGAGGGTGGGGGTTGTTCAGACTGTGACTGAAGAACTTAACACGTGCATGACATTTCTTGCTCTTGACCTGGCTTCATCACTTGTGTGTCTATTTCAGAAGCAGTGTTGGTATTGAATCATAAATAACCTTGTGTGTGTGGTATGCGCAGAGTGTGGAAGTAGCATCCAGTGGATCTGTATATCTACTTCTGTAATACTGTAGAGTTACAAGAGTGAACTAACACATGCAGTTTTAGGGATTAAAAAATGCTCTTCCAGTGTCAGTCTGGATTGATTGGAGCTATGTAGTAAATTGACATGGACAGATCAGCAGAAACTGAATTGTGTGTATGCTTGGGAGTCCCACAACACATGGACTCTGTGAAGGGACAAATGACTAAAGGGCACATCCTGTTCTGAGCTGGACAGAAAGGAATAGAGACTTAGAGCTCCTTGGAAGCGGTGGGGACTCAGCCGAGGGGCGGGGAGAGGAGGGCATGCTTGGTTATTAAAGGCTGCCCAGGAACACTAAGACTGGATAGCTGGGCATGGTGTCAACCTCCGGAAGTCTTTCCTGTGATCCAAGTTGGTCCTCTGTGGTTGACAAAGTCCTCAGGGGCCTCCTGCGGCTGAGCTGCTTTCAGAGGATTGCTCTTCAGACACGAGGGGAGTTCAGAGGTGCATACGGTGCACCCCTTCCCAAGTGCCCTCTGCTCGAAGCATGTTTTGAGTGCTTTACTAACTCCTTTAGTGCAAGTTCCTTCACACGGAGCATAGTTTACACCTCTCATTTTTATGCTTGTTCTGATTTACCATGTTTTAAGCTTCCTTTGCCATTCTACATTTTCATGTGTCTGTGGTGTGTTTGCATGTATGCCTATGCATGTTTTGCATATGTGGGTGCACATGAATGAAGGGGGAGCATGCATATGTGAAGGGCCACGGTTGATGTCAGGAATCATTTTTAGTTTTTCTTTCACGTCATTCAATTAGGCAGGGTTTCTCAATCAAATCCCGAGCTCACCAGCACAGCTAGGCTCACTAGTCAGCTTGCTCCGGAGGGTGGGCGGCGTGGGGGAGGGGGCCATGGTCTTTGGTCTCCACCTTTGAGGCTGGAATCTATATGGGGCAATTACATGAGTTCTGAGCGGCTAAGCTCTGATCCTCATGCTTGCTCGGCAAGTACTTAACCACTGAGCCATATCCTCAGCTCGAACCTTTTTATTTTATAATGTGTGATGTGTGGGCATGCATGTAGGAGCCAGAGGACAACCTCATACAATTGGTTATATTTCTACCTTTATGTAGGTTCTGGGGCTGGAACTCTGGTTGTCAGGCTTATGTAGCAAGCATCTTTACCCACTGAGCCATCTTCTTTAAGATTATATTGGCATTGTATAACATTGCTTATTAAGTAGGCCTTGACATTCTTTATTAATATTTCTCTTCATATTTTTACATTGGAATGCTTAATATCAGAATTTCATGTCAGAATTTGAAAGGTCTAAGTCCTTTTGAAAACGGTATTAACTAGTTTCATTTTGACATGTTTTCTTTCTTTTGGTCAGTGCTTAGCTTGATTGATTGATTTTTGAGACAGGGCCTTACTGTGTCCCACTGCCTGGCCTGGAACTCACTATGTAGGCTAGGCTGTCCTTTTGCTCACACAGATGTGTGTTCCATTGCCTCCCGAGTTCTGAAATTAAAGACATGTGCCACATGCCTGGCCTTTAACCTCAGATTTGCTAGTGAAGAAGGTTTTGCTGCATCCTTTCTGTAGCTTGCAACTCTGCTATGGACAAGGCAAACTGCAGGCTGCGCTCCTGAAATATTAGGTTTCAAAAACGGCATTTTCCAGCAAGCTTTTACCTCTTTTCCCCAAAATATTTTTCCATTAAATGATGGAAAGATGTAATCCCTTGAGGACAGAGACAATGGAGAAGAGAATAGTCAGTTGTTCTCAAAGAGGGCTAGTGAATGATTTAGCTAATCAGATAGATGAAGACTTTATCCAACTTGGTGCAGGGCTTGTGGGGAGGGTGTCTGGGCACAGCCTCATTCTGCAGAATCCTGAACAGCGGATAGAATTGGAGGCCCCTGGTGACCTCTGATGGTAACAGCACAAACAGAGTTGGGCTCTGCATTTGGAGACAGGGTTGGACACCTGAATCCTTTTCATGGATACTGATGTCTAGTTGACAATAGCTTCCCTATTCTGGGGGAACCGTAGGAATTCTAATCTTGTGGACACTGGGCAGAGAACCAAGAAAGGCCCACTATACTGAAATACGGCATCTAGCCGAAATTTTAGATCTTAAAAGGTGAGGCCTCAGCTTTGTCCCTACCTAGCTTTGAGTATTCTGACTGCCAGGCTTTTATCCTGACCAGAGGCAGGTTCCTTTTATTGGTCTGGGTTAAAAGAGACACTGAGTTGGGGTCCTCAGTAAAAGCCACTAGGCTTGAGACACTCCCCAACTACATGCAGGCTCTGCACTCCCACCTCCCCCTCCCAGGACCAGCTTTCAGGAGGCAGTTACAGCATCTCTAAAACAAACCTGCAAAACAACCAAAAAGGAAACCTCAAGTGGAAGGGAAATAGAAAGGCAACAGAAAAGAACATAGTGATTGAGAACAAAATCCCAAAGAAGAAATAAGACAGAAATCAACCCACAAATGACATCTGCAGGGAGGTCTTGGACCCTAGGGAGCAGATGCTATTTTTAAATCTATTCTCTTAAGTTAAAAATAGCATAGCTGAAGTAAAATATTCAGTAGAAATTTGAATGGTAAAAAGTAGAACAAGGAGGCATGAAATATAAAAAAGAGGGTGAAAAGATTAATCTAGGAAGTCCAATATCTGCTGTGCTCCTGAAATAGAACACGGCATTGCTTCATAGGAAAGATTAGGGAAAAGATACCCTAGAACTCTGTGACAGTTTCCAGACTGCAAGGTCCCTCAGCATCCACAGCACCATCCTGGACAGCCATTAGAATTTACATCTGTGGATTCAGATGGGAATGGTATCCCTGCAGTGAAGCACCTTGCAATCTGTGAAAGCCATAGAAATTAGCTTTGTTTTTTTCTGTGCATGTGAACACAAGTGGAAGCTGAAGGGGAATGCCAAATTCTACCACTCTCTCCAGACAGGGTCTATCATTGAGCTTTCATCTTGCTGTTTGTTCTTACTTATGCTTGCTGGCTAAAACGTCTCAGTCAAGAACTTGTCCTTGATTGGTAGAGCATCTTTTGGTATATGCCCAGGAGTGCCATAGCTGGGCCTTGAGGTAGAGCTGTTCCCAATTTTCTGAGAAAGCACCAGATTGATTTCCAATGTGGTTGTACAAGTTCACACTCCCACCAGCACTGGAGGAGGGTTCCCTTTGCTCCACAACCTTGCAAGTATGGGCTGTCTCGAGTTTTTTATCTTAACCATTCTGTTAGGTATAAGATAGAATCTCAGAGTCATTTTGATTTGCATTTCCCTGATGACTAATGATGTTGAGCATTTAAGTGCTTCTCAGCCATTTCATATTTCTCTGTTGAGAATTCTCTGTTTAGCTCTATACCCCGTTTTTTAAAATGTATTTTGGATATTAGGTCTCTGTCGAATGTATGGTTGGTAAAGATCTTTTCCCAGGCTATCATTTTGTTCTGTTAATAGTGTCCTTTATTTTACAGAAGCTTTTCAGTTTCATGAGATCCCATTTATTGATTGTTGTTCTTAGAGCCTGTGCTGTTGGTGTTCTGTTCCGGAAGTTGTCTCCTGTGCCAATGAGTTCAAGGCTCTTCCCCACTTTTTCTTCTAAGCGGTTTAGTGTGTCTGGTTTTATATTGAGATCTTTGATCCACTTGGACTTTAGTTTTGTGCAGGGTGAGAAGTATGGATCTATTTGCATTTTTCTACATGTAGACATCAGTTAGACCAGCACCATTTGTTGAAGATGCTGTCTTTTTTCCATTGTATGGTTTTGGCATCTTTGTCAAAAATCAAGTGTGTGTAGGTGTATGGGTTTATTTTGGGGCCTTCAATTCTATTCCATTGATCCACCAATCTATTTCTATGCCAGTACCATGCAGTTTTTACTACTGTTGCTCTATAGTACAGCTTGAGATAAGGGATGGAGATATCTCCAGAAGATCTTTTATTGTATAGGATTGTTTTAGGAAGTCTGAGTTTTTTTGTTTTTCAATATGAAGTTGAGGATTGTTCTTTCAAGGTCTGTGAAGAATTGTGTTGGTATTTTGATGGGAATTGCATTGAATCTGTAGATTGCTTTTGGTAGAATGGTCATTTGTACTATGTTAATCCTACCGATATTTCTGTCATCTGAAAGACTCCACCTACAAGGGGATGAAAACAGATGCTGAGGCTCACAACCAAATTTTGGCCCAAGCACCGGGAGTCTTATGGAAGAGTTGGGGGAGAGAAGGATCCAGAGGGGACAGGAGCTCCAAAAGAAGACCAACAAAGGCAAAAAATCTGGGCTCAGAGGACCTTGTAGAGACTGATGCACCAACCAAGGACCATGCTAGGAGAGAACCTTGGCCCTCTGCTCAGATGTAGCACATAGGTAGATCAGTTTTCATGTGGGATTCCTGGTAAGAGGAGCAGGGGTTGTCTCTGACATGGACTCTGTTACCTGCTCTTTGACCACTTCCCCCTGGTAGGGCAGCCTTGCCCGGCTGCAGAGGAAGAGGATACAGGCAGTCCTGATGAGAAATGATAACCTGGTGTCAGCTGATAGGGGAGGAGGACTCCCCCATTCTGAGGACTAAAGAGGAGGAGGGGGAAAAGAAAAGAGGGACCTGGATGAGAGGAGGACGGTGCAATGATCAAGATGCCCATACCTACCTAGCTTTCCCATGGGTGCTCAGGGTCTGTGTAACGAGCAGTTTACTTGTGGAGTCATTTCTCTAGCCCCCTAATTAGGAGTTTCAAAAAGAGAATATTCTCAAAGCCCCCAGAGGAAAAATAAGCTATACTCACAGTCTTAGGGCAAAACATGACATCACAGTTGCTGTTGTTTGCATTTTGAACATCCCTGGCTTGATACTGTTGAGAGATGGTGGATACTAATAAGAGATGGGCTTAGTGAGAGGTTTTCTCATCTTTTGGGAGGGGGTGCTCTTAGAATTATGGGCCATGGGCCTTGTTCATTTCCTCTTTCTCTTTCATTCCCAATCATAAGATTTGGCTTGCCACAAACAAGTCCAAAAACAACAAGGCCAATTGACTGTGAACTGAAACCTGCAAGCCTGTGTCCTCTGAAATAAAGCTTTCCTCTTTTTAAGTTGATTCTCTCAGGTGCTTTGCTACGGTAATAGAGATCTTTGCTAATACAAGACAGAAACAACTAAAAGATCGCTGAACACTGTCTTGCAAATTTTGAGGCAGAACAATTAGCTCCAACTGTTAATTCCATGTCCAGCTATCCCACTTAGTATATGCTGAGTTTCAAACTCTGAGAAATGGCTGAGGTGCCTCTGTAAAATATCCAAGTGGCTGCCAGGTTGTCCCAGCATCCCTCAGTCCCCCCCACACACCCCAAGTCTCCAGCTCAGGGGTTGGGCTGCGCGTCCCCCAGAGGCTCTTCCATTTTGGTTACCTGTGTCCCTAACCTCCAAACATTCTTTTAACCTTTTGCGCTCTTGACTGCTGCACTTGGTTTCCCTTTCTTCCTTCTCCCTTCTCCTTCCGGCTCTCCTCATGTGGTTGTGTCCACTCTGGACTCTCCCAGGTGTCTTTGCCTCTGGCTATGACCTTCCTTTTAGCTACTTTCCCCTCCAATATACCTAGAAGCAGTCATGTCTTCCTTCCTTCCCTTTTTCCTTCTTTCTTTCTTTCCTTCCTTCCTTCCTTCCTTTTTTCTTTCTCTTTCTCTCTCTCTTTCTCTTTCTCTCTTTCTCCATTCAGTATTCTTAGTCATTAACAGCAGACTCTCTGTAGTTAAAGCACGTTAAAAAAAAAGTCAGGGACTTTAGACTGCTTAAGTTAATTATGCGCTTTTCTGGTAAGGGAGAACTTGGGTGTTTATAGCACATAGCCGGGATCTCTATCCAGAGACACCTGCAGGGCATGCACTGATACAAATATCTTTGCTCCCTCACCTGGCACAGTGATCCTACATCCACACACATGTAGACACACACCAATAAATACTTAAATAAAATATCTTGTCATGTCTAAAAACAAAACTCATGTTTTAATATTTATTGTATGTTATATATCAAATAATATATTATTAAATTGTTAAATTCATTAATATATAATAAAATAATTAAATGCTGTAACATTACATGTTTTCACCAAATTGCATTTTTATTCATAACACACTAAATATCAACTCACATAAGTATAACATAACAATAGGTAAGCACGTTATTTGAAATGTGTAAACAAATACCACAGTAAAAAAATACGGGAGTGGACTTATGTCTGTGGCATGGGAAGGCTATGGTAGGAAGTGCTGTTTTTAGTTTTAAGCTGTGTTGAGCTGTTTGACACTAAAAAATGTGAACACGCACAACCTAATAATGTAACAATTACAGCGTAAAAATACATGACAGATTCTTGCAAGCTCCTTGTCCCAAATTTTAGTTCAGTGTTCTTTTTAATGCTGAGATACAATGAAAAAGACCTTAATTCTTATAAAAGTGTGCAATACTTTAAATAGCATAACTGAGACATTTGTGTTTGGTGGAGGGAGAGCAAGAGGTACTTTATGATCTGTCTGCATTTAAGCACAGTGAAATTCAGGTGTCTGCTGTACAGATCACAAGTTGGCTCAAATATGGAAGTACCTGAAGCATAAGGGGAGATGGAGGAAAAGAACTAGAGTGTAACAGTAGATTGTTCTTTTCTTGCAGAAGTCATTATGTTTTTCTAGTGACAGTTGACTCATTAATTACCTGAGGGCTAGCAGTTGGGAAATTTCAACCCTCAGGAAGCTGTTCCCTATGGAATGGGGGTCATAGCATGAAGAGGGTTATGAATTAGAAGTGCTAAAGATGATAACTTACTGTAGAGCTTGATTTCACAACAGCGGAGTGACTTTTCTGGGTGTATGTTTGGCTTGAGATATAACTTTGAGCCTTTTCTGTAGGATTAAATATACCAGTAAACAGAAGGAGAAGGACCTCTTTTTTTAATCAATTTATTTTTTATTGCTAAGGACCTCCTTTTTTGACTTGAGTGTATTACTTCTTTCACAGCTTGATGGAGTTCTTGAAAGAAGTAATGTAAAGAAGGAAGGATGTATTTTCCCTGGTGGCTTTAGTGAGCAGATCCATGGAGGTGGGGAAGGCATGATGGTGGGAAGGCTTGCAGCAGAAGGAGCTGAGATTATGAGGCAGTTAGTTACATCATGAGATAGTCCAAAACAGCTGGGGTCAGAACCAGGGCCACTAGTCAGCTACCTGTTCCACCTGCTATAAGTCCCATCTCCAAACAGTGCCTCCATCTGGGGACCACGAGCTCCCAGGGGCCTGTGGGGGACAGTGTGCATTCAGACTGTAACAGTCAAGTTGGACGTGCCAGCTCTGCTAAGAGCAAAGAGCCTGGAACTCAAGATCAGTACTGGGTGGCCACGACCTTGTTACTTGGCATCAACCAAGATCTCCTGAGCTTTGATTTCATCATCATTTAAATTGGTCTGAAGCACAGTTCTCTGACAGTGAGTCACAGTCGTTTTGACAAACTTCTAGTTCCAAAAATATTTATATTACAGTTCATAACAGTAGCAAAATTACAGTTATAAAGTAGCAATGAAAATCATTTTATGGTTGGGGCTCACAACATGAGGAACTATTTTAAAGGGTCACAGCATTAGGAAGGTTGAGAACCGCTGTTCTGGGGGTTTCTTAATTCTGACACTGTTTCTGTGGAAACTTCTCACTGCTTTTGCCCATGGGGATCCATCAAGGGGAAGTCATAAACTTGATACAGATGGCTCCATGCACCTGGGTACACATTCAACCTATGCAGGATCAGTGTTTTTCTTTTGGAATAATGGTGCGTTTGGGGCCAGCAGTGCTAACATCTAAAGTTGAAAGATCACATATGTAATTTATTCCACAAAGAGCAGAAACTGTAGCTGCTTCTCAGAATGATAAAGTAAATGTGCCAAGAGATGATAGAGGGAGAGAAAATCCTGAGAGTTTCGCTTCTTGGTGGTGGCCTCTTTCTAGGGCCCAGCTGCCTTCCTCTATTGGTTTCTATTATTTACAAATCAACAGTCCAAATTCATACTCGTCCAGAACAGTGATTAATGCAGTTCACATACTTGCCCGCGGCGGTTGGTCCTTGTTTAGTAGCGGTCCTGGCCAGATGTAGCCTGGTCTCATTCCAGTGAAGTCCTGGTTTCCTCCCTGGTGAGACTTGACACAGCAATCTCTGGGGTGGAGATGTGGAGGCTCCCGGGAGTTCACAGGCTCCTTCTGCCACATCTGGGCTCCACTTAGACTGACATCCGAGTGGCCTCGTGAGTCCAAACAGCACACTGGTAATTAGTAAGTTCTGGGTAGAGGGTCCCCAGCTCTCTGGATTCATCTACCCAGAATCTAGAAGCAAGTGAGCGTGTATTGCTGCATGAAAATGGGTTTTTGTCAAATAAAATACATTTATACATTCTTCTAATAAAAACACAATAAAATACATTCTTCTAATAAAAATATTGCAAGAGCATATTTTCCCCTTTCAGGCTGGGATTATTTTCTTTTGATTTGAAATATAGTTATGTTGGCAGGTTTCATATCTATATATTCAACTAATTATGAATTAAAAGTGCTAAAACCAGCCAACCAGCTAACAAACAAACACACAAAACTGTGGGGGCTGGAGAGGAGCTCAGTGGTTAAGAATAATCATTGCTCTCTTGGAGGACCCAGATATGAATCCTTAGCTCCCTCCTAGTGGTTCATAACATCCCTGTCTCCCAGTTCAGGGGATCCCACACGCTGTTGGCACTGGCACACGCTTGGTATACAAAAATACATTCGAAGTGTTCATACACACAAAGTAGATCTAAAAATTGTGTTTCAGACAAATTAATATCCATTTTCTTGTCACAATTCAGACTAGCAATTGGTTACGTAAAATTTATATTATGTTAGGCGTTGTAAGTGACCTAGAAATGCTTTTATATATATATTAAATATATGATATATATTTACTAGAATGACCTGAGCATCTGTGGATTTTAAAATTTTATTTTTGTTTGTTCAGGCTCATGTAGGGTTGAGCTTACATGTATGTGTGAGGCTCATTGTCACACCTTGCTTTTACATGTGCTGGGATTTGAAAGCAGTTCCTCATCCTGGAACAGCAAACCCTTAACCCACTGAGTCATCTTCCCACCCCATTTGTGGATTTTGTTAGTCCCCAGAGCCCTGAAACCCATCTCCTATGGGAACTACGGGATGACTGTACCGTATTAAAAAGTTCTTTATGCAACCAACAGCAATTTGTGCTGAAGACACTTTAAAGTGTAAGCGCTGTTTCAAAAATGAATTGATGTGCTCCCTGTGGCAGCACATACACTAAAAATTAGAGCAACACAGAGAAGATTAGCATGGCCCCCGTGCAGGGATCACACTCAAATTTGTGAAGCATAGGGCTGCCTTGTCTGGATGCACTTAGGCCTGATGTGACTGGATGTGCTGGGGTTGGTGCAGCCGGGGTGGGGTTGGGGGGAGGTTCCACTTTTCAGAAGAATAAAGGAGGGTGGCAAGAGGAGGAAAAGAGGGAGGGGGCTGCCTTTGGGACATAAAATGAGTAAATAAATACATTTAATAAAATAAAAAGAAAATGAATTGCTGTTAATTCAAAGTGAATAAGAATAAAATAGTGGTTGGGTAAAAACAATTGGAACAGAACATAATTGGGTACCCATTGTTTATTCCTGGTTTCTTTAATTCACTAAATTAGAATAAAGGAAGAAAGAAAGTGCTAATCTTTGTGTATGTAATTCAGTCATCTGTATTTATTGCTGTATTAACCTTTACATAATATTAGATATCACATAGAGTGGATGTTGGAAAAGTAATTGCAGCATAAAAATTCACTGACAGTTTCCTTTGTATATCCAAGCTGCTATATTCTTTGAGCAAAAAAAAAAAAAATAAAATAAAAATAAAATTGGAACATATTATCCCGGTATGAGAAGGGAAGAGACTTGAGCAGTCTCTTCCTTTCTCAGGAAGTGTTTGGGGTGCAGTGCAGTGAAGTGGTGCATGCTGGCTCGTGCCTGTGAGTACCTGTACTCACCTGCAACCAAACACCTGCACACAGCCACCAAACAAAGCTGCTAGAATGTACTCAAGTCTCTCGTGAACTGGGGTGCATTGTCTCTTTGCAAGTCTTTCTCTCTTGAAAAGTTAGCACTAGATTATAGACATTTTGTTTGATTTTTGTTTGTTTTCAATTTGAGATTTTTGAAAAAGACTTATTTTTATGTGTGTATATTTGCATGCAAGTGTAGTGTGTGTGTGTGTGTGTGTGTGTGTGTGTGAGAGAGAGAGAGAGAGAGAGAGAGAGAGGGATGATCTGGTATCCGGTGCTTTGGAGGCCACAGAGGGTGTTGGATTATCTGGAACTGGAGTAACAGATGGTTGTGAGCCACCTGATTTGGGGGCTGGAGTTGAACTCGGGTCATCTACAATAGCAAGACAGTCTTAACCACTGAGCCACCCCTCCAGCCCCCACGGCAGAATATTTTCAATAGAAAATAGGCCATGCTAAGTGTGCCCATGAACCAGAGTGTGACAACAGTTTTCCTTTGGATGTAGTCTTAGTACCATTGGCTCCTCTGTATTTCCTGGGCTAGTTAAAGTGTGTGAAGCCCATGCAATTCCCAGCTGATGGATCAAAGCCCACTAACGCCAATGAGTCCTGTTAGTCTGCATGTGCTTGCTCATTCTGCACACTGAATCGTTCAAGTTTATTTTGAAGGTAAGGAGTTAAATGATATTTTCTAATTACATTCAAATAGTTAAGCATTTTAAGCCCCTGGGTTTACTTTCAGGCTAAATTAAAAATGTCTGGAAAATGACTTTTTTTCCTTTGCCTTCGAGAGTGAATTGAGAATGAACTTTCAGGATACAGGGGCCAGTTTCACAAACACAATGGGAATAAAGGACACTGTGGCCCATCCCTTGTACTGGGTCATAAAACATGCCCATGGCCTACGTCAGGAAGAGCCCAGCCTAGTCTTGAAGCATGACTTGGAGAGCCTACTCCCTGCAGCAAGAACGCCTAAAGGGCCTAACTGCTGTAAATAGATACTGGGGTTATAAAAGGGGCTAGTTAAGGGAATCACAATCTTGAAAAACAGTCTTTTTCAAAGTAATTATATATTTTTACCTGGACTTATTTACTTCTCTAAATACACATTTGACTAGCAATCTGGAGTGCTTTCATTGGATGGCTCAGGTAGAATTGTGGGTTTTACCTGTAGTGTACTTTTGCTTCATTATCATTTATCCAAGTATAGCAGCATGGGCATCTCGGGGGTGAAGGCAGGGTACTAGTACACCGCCTTCCGTCCAGACCCACGAACTGTCAACTACTCAAGGAAGTACTGAAACTGCCCTTTCTGGTGACCTGAGTACTCGCTGTCTTTTGTTTGCATGGTGTCAGTAAATCTAAGGGATAGTAAGCTTAGAAAAATAATAATAATAGATGCAAATTCTTTGAAAACTTCCTTATTGTGAAACTTTAAAAGTCCTTGGTTGAGCAGTCAGCCGGCAGCTGAATCCGCCATCAGGCGACTAGCCACGGCTCATCCTCCACACAGTACAGTTTGGGTATAGACGTCTCTGCTTGATCTTTGTCTCATTAACTGTCAGACAACCAAAAGGTGAAGGAGTGCGGCTTTGACCAATTGCCTCTGAGGTGCTGTGGGGGTGAAGTTTAACTCGACATTTTTGATAAAACAGAGCCAATGACTGATAGTAGATGTGTTCCCAATGGCATTTGCCAATCAGTTGCCATCCAGATGACTACCTGGAATTCACGTTATGTTCGAGCACAATAGTTTTGTGAAGTTTCCATAAGTTATAAAATGTAAGAAAAATGTTTATTGCCTTTTATTTTAAATGATGCTTGTGTGGTGTGCCTGAATGTGGGGAGGCTCCATGTGGATGCAGTGCTCAGAGAGGCCAGCAGGGGGCTTTGGAGCCCCCGAGTCAGGCATTTACACACAGCCTGAAGTTGCCCTATGTGGGTGCTGGGAACTGAACTCACATCCTCTTTAAAAACAGTTTGTGTTTTTAACCCCTGAGCCATCTCTCCAGTCCTAGAAAAAAAAATGTTATTGATTCATTCCATAAATATTTGTGTCATGAGGAATTAGATGGGGTCAGAGATGTTGGCAGGAACCTGACCAGATTTCATATGACATCTGGAACTATTATAAGTAAAATTAGAAAGTAGCTGAAGTATTTTGAAGCAGAGAGTAAAGAAACAGAGAATTTGATTTGTTGTTAGATTATCTGTGGGCTAGAGATGCGGTCTGGAGGCAGAACACTTGTCTAGTATGCGAAATACTCTGGGTTCCATGCTAAATACAAGAAAAAGAAAGAGAAGGAGGAGAAGGAGAAGATGGAGAAAGAAGAAAACGATAAGGAAGAATTGCTTATTGTGTACAGAAGAAGCTGCAAGAATGTGAGAGTTAAGAGAAAGGGTATAAAATAAGAAAGAGGCTGAGGCAATTTGATAACGGGGGTGGAGTTGGGTCGGCTGTATTCATAAACCTTCACACTCCATCTAGGGAGCACATGGTTTTCTCACATGAAGGACAATCCTGTAACAGTTATGAAATTAGAGGACACATGCCCGTGTACCCTCTTCGTATATCTTTGTTTTAATCCAAAGTCCTGGAAACGATCTACAGCTCAATGCCACTTCACTATTATACAGTGAAGTAACCAAATGGAAGAGCACTACTGGGTACACAGACAAACAATGGAATACATGGACCCACTGAGGGTTAAACAATGCTGTTCTGACATAATTCCTAAAACTTCCAAAGGAGCAACTCTCAATAGATAGCAAAGGGGAAGTCTTTCCTGGACTGAATCATTAAAGCTCTTCATCAGTCAGAAGGGGAGTGTACTCTACTCCTTGAGTGGGCATGACCTGCAGAGTGGAGATACACCACACTAGATTTCATCCAGGGTATGACCAAGCCTGTGGCTGCCTGGGAAGCAGTATTTAAGTAATAACACAGAAATGCCTGTGCCTCTGGTATAAGTACTACAGACAGTCCATTTAGTTGATGTGCCTTCTACTTGTTGCACTCATGGGTGATATGGTGAGGTTGGCTTAGCTAGGTGGAGAGATCAACAACTGTTTTGGTGACATTTCTGCCTGGTGCACAGTGCTGAGCCAGCAGGTTGAAGCACCACAGGTCTCTGCTTCTCGTGTCCCTGTAGAAATCACACACACATACTGTGATCCGTCAATGAAGAAAATGCTGGGATCACTAAGAATTACAAGGAAGAATGTAGACTTTGAAGTCATACCCAACAACAAATCCTGCCAAGTGAATGATCTACAAATTACTTAAAAACTTATTATTTGTATGTGTATGTGTAGTTGATTCTCTGCTAAACACTGTGTGAGTTCCAGGAACTGAGCTCAGGTTGTTAAACACTGTCATAGCCCTTGATCTCTGTGGAGCTCATTAGAGAAAGCTAGTCCTCTGGCTTCACTGGAGACCTAATAACTACCCAAAACAAAGACAATGCAGCCAGATGAGACCTGATAGACTAGGATCAGAAGGAAGGAGAGGAAGACCTCCCCTTTCAGTGAACTTGGGGAGGGGCATGCGTAGAGAAGGGGGAGGAAAGGTGGAATTGGGAGGGGGGAGATATTTATGAGGGGATACAAAGTGAATAAAGTGTAATCAATAAAAATTAAAATAAAAAATATTAAAAACCAAACCAAACCAAAACAAACAAACAAAAAATCATCCCAATGGGCTAGTCAGTCTCCTGGCCAAGAGAACAACCCTTAGGAAAGAGGATTGAGCTTCGGCCATGCTGAAGGGATAGGAGGCATAATTATTCCTTTAATTAGATAATGTATTTTTCCTCCCTGGAATTTCTGTGCTCACAGAACTGGAGCCCTGGGGCCCTGGAGCCCTGGAGCCCTGTGGTGCTGCCCACTTTTCTGAATTACACAGACAATTGTAACCTTTCTTCTATTTCTTTTCCAAGCATGCTTTTCCTAACATGTTGGGTTTCACTCTTCTCAAGACCTCCTCCCCACCAGGGGGCTTCCTGTAATGTCAGACTTCTATGCCCAGATCAAACCTTTTCTGTTCTCCATCTTCCTCTTCCAGGAAGCTGCTGAGACTTACAGCTTGCTGCCCTGGACTTTTTTCTTTTAAACTTTAATAAAATGTCTTCAAGCTTCCCTTTGTGTCTACTCTTAAGTTTTGTTTTTTTTTTTTTTACTATTGAGACTTAAAATCTCAAAAGGGACCCCAAAGCTCCCAGTAATATGTGGTAACTATGGTGGACTCCCCAAAATTTCCATAACATCACATTTATCATCTGAGCCATCGCATAGACACAGGCTTTAGGAAAAAAAAATGAACTTTAAAAATCTCTCTCTTTTAATTTTATCTTCCAGGAAGAAAGAACAGTATTGGTATCCTGAGCTGTTAGGATTACGTAGAAAAACAACTGACAGCATGCGCTTAACAAGTGTTTTAACTTTCTAGAGAGATTGTGACTCAGAGAGCAAAGCAAAGCTTTCCCATGTGGAAGGCTTCAGGATTCTGCTGTTGGGCAGGTGGAGCACGTAAGCATCACTTGTTCTGATTGTCCCTGGGGTGGACATGAATGGGACACAGCTTTGGAAGTGTCTGCTTTCGTGTTATTGAATAACCACAGATCTTAAAAGTGTAAGATGTGGGAACTGTAAAGTCCAAGCAAGTGTAAGAGGAATCAGGATGGGGAAGATGAGTGTGGGCTTTTAGTACACTGGAAACTATGAGTTTCCGAAGACCGATGAGCATGTGGATAAGAATGTGGGAGGAGGGTGTGACAGGAAACTGGAAATATCCATTACCTTTTTCTTAGCAGCTGAAATTCTCCAGCCTAGCCCAAACAGATGATCTTTCTGTTTTACTTTTCCTGGTTTGGTTTCTGCAGGACTCTAATTCTCAGAGTAATTCAAAAGCTCTTTTCTCTCAATAGCAGGTTCTGCAGCCAACTTCTGTCTCAAATCTCCAAAATCAAGGTAGACTCTTCCATTGCCAAGGGCATGGGGACAAAGAGCAGAAGGAGCCATTGACTCCTTAGAAGGGCCTGGAGGCGGGTGTCTGTTTTATGCAGTGAAGTCTGGGGTGCCCTTTGTAAAAGTCAATACTTAATCTCAAGGTGAGCGAGAGCTAAAAAATCTTCAAGAGACTAGGGACATGGAGATGAGGCTACCCTGGGATTCAAATAATAAAATCCATCCTTAATTGGCTGAAGAGGGGCGGCTCTCTGTGAACTGAAGATGAGTGGTTGTTAGGAGAAAAATAAAGACATCCACATGAAAGGCCTTCAACACTACACGGAAGAGGTGTGTGCTCAGTAAACATGGGCTATTATTGACTTCAAGCCATGTTTCCTAATTTGCCTAGTGATAAAAGACACCTGGGAGGGCTTGTTAACCTTAGATTCCCAGGCCCCTCCCTGAAGAGTGGATTTTGATTAGCCTAAAGAGGGTTTGAGGAGTGCCTCAGAATTCTTCAGGTTTCTGAGTGTGGAGAACATCATCTGAGATGGTACTTGGACTCTGGGGTGCTTCAGAGTTACGCAGCTGCTCCATCCTTAGCTTCTGGAGCAGCAATGAAGATTCTGCGTGCAAGCCTGGACTCGGGTCTTGTGATGTGGAGGTCTTAGCCTACTTTTCAAAACAAGGCCCCTAAACAAAGATTTGCTGATTTCTTGTAAACTATGCCCCAATTTTTGTTATTGGTTCAATTGTCATAAAGGGAAGGTAAGGGAAGCCCATGAGCATAGTAAAATTCAAATTCCCAGTCTTCTGTTAGGACTTTTACTGAGAAGCTTTCAGGCAGGACCTGTGCACTGTTTAAGTGTCCTAGGAATTTTGCTGTTATCCAGGTTTGGACAGCATTAGACTTGACTCAGGGTAAGGCCTACCGATGTGTTCATTTTCTCCTGACAGCTGCCAACATATGGGGTCATATCTTCAGTCTACAGGGGAACCATCACTCTAAACACTCTGTTAAGGATGGGTTTTATTATTTGAATCTTGGTTGGTAATAGATACTTTGGAAAAGAATATGTTACCCCAGAAAAAGATTGGTCCCAGAGGAAACACAGTAGGGAAAAATAAAATGAGACCCAAAGCAAGTGAACAGGCCAGGGTTCCTGCCCACACTACAGCCCAGCTTGCAGACCTGTATCCCAGCTGCCAGAGCCAACGAGCCTTGAAAGCAGTAACTGCCCCCACCAGGAACCACAGCCCCCGGTTTTTCCCGTGGTTCCTCTCTCTACCAGGGTTGTGCCCAGGAGGCCTCACACCCTGTCATCCCCCGTCTTTTATTTTTACATCTTCATATGTCCCAAACTCTTCCCTCTGTGCCTCTGGCCTTGCCTGGGTCCTCCACACTCCAGTGATCAAACTATCCTATCCTGTCTCCTTTTCTTGACCCATCTGAGGCTCTCTCAAGGACTATTTATTCTATTCTTCCCCCAAAGACTTCATAGGACAGAGGGTAGCATTAGACTGGCTCCTGGTGAGATGGCTCAGAAGGTAAAGGTACTTCCTTGAGGATTTGAGTTTGATTCCCTGGGACCCACATGATAGAAGGAGAAAACAAATTTTGTGTTGTCCTCTGACCTCCACATGTATGTACACCATGGCACATGTGTGTTTGATTAAGCGTACTTACCGCTCCTTTAAAAGAGCTGGTTTTAGTTTCCAGCACCACATAGTGGCTGACAGCACACATAACTCCAGTTCTCAATGCCCACTTTTCATTTCCATGGGTACCAGACATATACATGATACATAGAACATATGCAGGCAAACAATCATACAAAAAAATAGAAATCTTTTAAAGCTGAATACAAGAAACAGGACACTATCCCTTTTGGCTGCTCTCAAGTCTTTTCAAGGTCTCGAGCCCATGGGTGTACAGAAAATACATTTTTCCTAGTCTCTACTTGCTCACCCTCTTCTAAGGCTATGTATTGCATGCTGGGTCCACAAATGGTGTAATGTTGAGATGTAGCAGGACTTGCGTGGTGAGTTCTGGTGGAAGGAAGGAATGTCCTTGGGAATATGCCCTTAAAAGGTCTCTTTCACGCTAGCTCCTCTCTTTGTGCTACTTCATTGCTTCTGTACCATCCTCTGCCTTGATGTTTGGTCTTTAACCTGAAACATCTGGGCCAAGTGACCATGGACAGAATCCTTTAAAACAACTATGGAAAATGAATCTTTCCTCTTTTAACTCCTGACTATTGGATTTGGTCTAGCTTTGAACTTGTAACTGAACCTGATTCTTCCCTATTGGACTAAGAAAGCCTATTATTTATTTTGGATTTTATGAAAGACTACAGTTAAGGCATTTTGGATATTTTAAAGAGATGTTGAAAATTTTAAAAGTATTGATATTTTTATAGACTGTGGGACTTTTAAAAGTTGAACCATGTTTCATGTTGTAATATTAATATTAACAAAAGTTCTTGGGCACAAAAAAGGAAAATTTGTGATTTCATAGTAATGTGTTTGTGTGTTAAGTTATATATGTGTATATATATATATATATATACACACACATATATATCCAGTGAAACACAGATGGGGGGGATAAGAATAGGGGTGGGATGGAAAGATCTCCCAAGCTTATGGCTTAGCAGGATTAACGTAGTAAAAATGACCATCTTACCAAAAGCAATTTACAGAAGCAATGCAATTCCTATCAAATTACCAACACAATTCTTTACAGACCTTAGAAGAAAAATCTCAGCTTCATATGGAATAACAAGAAACCCAGAATCACTAAAACAATCCTGCACAATAAAAGATATTCTGGAGGTATCTCCATCCCTGATCTCAAGCTGTACTAGAGAGCAACAGTAGTAAAAACTGCATGGTAGTGGCATAGAAACCGGACGGTGGATCAATGGAATCAAATAGAAGACTCAGAAATAAACCCACACACTTATGGACATCTGATTTTTGACAAAGATACCAAAACCATACAATGGAAATACAAATGTGCTGATCTAACTGGTTGTCTACATATAGAAAAATGCAAATAGATCCATACTTATCACCCTGCACAAAACTAAAGTCCAAGTGGATCAAAGACCTCAAAATAAAACCAGACACATTAAATTGGTTAGAAGAAAAAGTGGGGAAGAGCCTTGAACTCATTGGGAAAGGAGACAACTTCCTGAACAAAACACCAACAGCACAGGCTCAAAGATCAACAATCAATAAATGGGACCTCATGAAACTGAAAATCTTCTGTAAAGCAAAGGACACTGTCATCAAAACAAAACGACAGCCTACAGATTGGGATTCACCAACCCTACATCTGACAGAGGGCTAATATCCAGTATATATAAAGAACTCAAGAAGTTAAACAGCAACAAATGAAATAATCCAATTAAAAAATGGGGTACAGAGCTAAACAGAATTCTCAATAGAGGAATATAGAATTGCAGAGAAACACTTAAAGAAATGTTCAACATCCTTATTCATCAGGGAAAAGCAAATCAAAATGACCCTGAGATTTCACTTTACACCCATCAGAATGGCTAAGATGAATAACTCAAGTGACAACACATGCTGGAGAAGATTTGGAGAAAGGGGAACCCTCCTCTACTGCTGGTAGGAATGTAAATTTGTACAACCACTTTGGAAATCAATCTGGCACTATCTCAGACAATTAGGAAGAGCGCTTCCGCAGGATCCAGCTATACCACTCCTAGGCATATATCCAAAAGACATTCAAGTATACAATAAGGACATCTACTCAACCATGTTCATAGCAGCTTTATTTGTAATAGCCAGAAGCTGGAAACAGCTCAGATGCTCCTCAGTTGAGGAATGGATACAGAAATTGTGGTACATTTACACAATGGAATATTACTCATCGATAAAAAACAAGGAAATCATGAAATTTGCAGGTAAATGGTGGGGACTGGAAAAGATCATCCTGAGTGAGGATGACACACAGATTATATACTCACTCATAAGTGGTTATTAGACATATAATATAGGATAAACATACTAAAATCTGTACACCTAAGGAAGCTAATCAGGAAGGAGGACTCTGGCTAAGATGCTCAATCCCCATTCAGAAAGGCAAAGAGGATGGACATCGGAAGAGGGAGAAAACGGAAAACAGGACAGGATCATCTGAAAGGCTCTACCCTGCAGGGTATCAAGGCAGATGCTAAGACTCATAGCCAAACTTTGGGCAAAAATGGAAATTTTATGAAAGAAGTGGAAGATAGTAAGACCAGGAGAGGACAGGAGCTCCACAAGGACAGTAACAGATCCAAAAAGTCTAGGCACAGGGTTCTTTTCTGAAACTGATACTCCAGCCAAGGACCACTCATGGAGATGGCCTGGAACCCCTGCAAAGAGGTAGCCTATGGCAGTTCAGTATCCAAGTGTCCTCCGTAGTAATGGGAACAGGGACTGTCTCTGACATGAGCTGATTGGCCTGCTCTTTGATCACCTCCCCCTGAATGGGGAGCAGCCTTACCAGGCCACAGAAGAAGACAATGCAGCCACTCCTGATGAGACCTGATAGACTAGGATCAGAGGGAAGGGGAGGAGGACCTCCCTTCTCAGTGGACTGGGAGAGGGACATGGGTGGGGAAAAAGGAGGGTGGGATTGGGAGGGGAAGGGAGGGAGGTACAGGGGAATACAAAATGAATAAACTGTAATTAACAAAAATAAAAATAATTAAATAAAAATAGTTTTTAAAAGATATATATATATATATATATATATATATATATATATATATATAGTTTGTCCTTCCCACTCTCCCCTCAGTCCCTCCCACCCACCTCTACTTGGTCCTGCCCCCATCCACTCCTCCATTTCTCTTCAGAAAGAGGCAGGCCTCAGATGGATATCCATTAACCATGGCATATCAAGTTCGCTATGACTAGATTCCTCCCCTCATATTTAGGCCGGGTAAAGCAACACAGTAGGAGGAAAAGGGTTTCCAAAGCAGGCAAAACAGTCTCAACTTCTTCTTTTAGGACTCCCACAAGAAGACCAACCTGCACTAATATAACATATATGCAGAGGGCCTAGGTCAGAGTCATGCAGGATTCCTGGTTGTTGGTGCAGTCTCTGTGAGCCCCTATAAGCCCAGGTTAGTAACATTTATAGGAATTTGTGGTTTAGGAAAATGGAAAACAATCTATAAAAATACTAGTTTGCATTATAATGATTATTTTCACTGGGTAGTGCACTTTGTCAAGGAAACAAATTCTGGAAAGTAAGAACACGTTTTGCATCATTTGGATTACAAAACTTAGGGTCAGATGTAAGGGGAAGAGGACCTCCCCTATCAATTCTGCTGTTTTTATTTATTTAAAAAAATTTTTTTGTCAACTTGACATAAACTAGAGTCACTTGGCAAGAGGGAACTCCACCTGAGGAATTGCCTCCCTCAGAGTGGCTGGTGGTCATGTCTGTGTCAGGGCATTCTCTTGATCGATGGTTGATAGAGCAGGGTCCTGCTTACTTTAGGGGTGCCGCTTTTAGGCTACAGCCTTTACAAGGTGGGCCTAGTGGAAGGAAGTTAGGGCCCTGGAAATACACCCTTGAAGGGAAAGTGGAGAGCGGGCACCTTCCTAGGACTCTCTACTTCGCGTTGTGAATCCATGAGGAAACGATTTCCACTGCCACATGTTGCTGTCGTGGTGCATTATACCAGCACAGGCCAAAGGCAACGGCCAAGCAACCATGAAATAAAACTTTGAAACTGTGATTCAAAATAAACCTTTCTTCCTGATAACGTTAATCATCTCAAGAATGTGTTAGAGTAATGGAAAAATGATGGACACAACAGTTAACCTTTTCTCCTTTCCAAAACATTTTAGGAAAAAAATTTAATTATGATCTCTGAATGTGGGCTGGAGAGGTGGCTCCACCGCTAAAGAATAGGCTTATCACAACAACAATGAGATGTCTGAGCGGGTGTTAAGTTACCACTTGTAACTGTACTTTTTGGCTAGAGAAATGTGTATCTTGACTGGTCTTTTCAAATTTGTTTGTATCTGTTCAGTGGTAATGCAGTAACGACTTTGGTGAGTTATTTTCACACATGCACGTGTGTGTGGTGTGCGTGTGTGTGTGTGTGTGGGTAAACATGCACACATGCGTGCGGAGGCCCATGGTTGACGAGGATATCTTCCTTGATCACACTTACGGGTATTTTACATTTGTGACTTCATATAATTTTAGGAGATTTCTTACAGTTTTGAAATACTGAAGAGTTGTTTTCTTTGAGTGGTACTGTTTAGGAAGCAGCATGAGATATCTTTGCCAGGCTGCATTTGAATGACAGCCTGGGGTGTGTGAGTGTGTGTGTGAGTATGTGTGTGTGTTCTAACAGCAACACTTACACAAAGGAGTGGGAGATGAAAGTTACTTGGATTAAGTCATTTGGGGATGACCGGGTCTCTGGGGTGACAGTGGGGGTGTGACGGCAGTATTGTTTTACACCTGTTCTCACTCTGCAGGCAGCACACCTCCCTGGGCACACTCTGTGGAGATTGCCTGCAACTGCTCAACTCCTCCTCCATTCCTGCTCCTCTTTCCCCTCTCCCCCTTCTGCTTTTTCATCCTGCTCTTTCACATCATGCTCACAGTTAAATCCCCAGCCTTCAGGTCAAAAATGCATCCGTGAGTGTTGAGATGCCATGGTCTCCAAGCAAGTCCTAGAAGTTTGACTTTATCTCCCTCACATTTCCATTAAAGCAGGTGAAAGCAGTCCAGGGATGAAGACAAAGGCATGTCACAGTGTCGGGCTGGTTGTGTTCGTGTTTGCCAAGTAATATGTCATGGAGGTCATTGCTCCATGACCTTGGCAGAGTTTGGGAACAAATACATAAAATTGATTCTCTGTGTTTAGCAGTCTTCACCCTAAAGCATTGATGAAGGACTTTGATACTGTCCCCTGTTTCCCATGCCAAGCCATGTGGAACATTATCTAGGTATCTTTCATTGATTTTTATTTAAAAATGAGAGTCTTATTTATAAGACTCTCTAAACTACCACAGACTTATTCAGCAGGTCACAGAAGAATATGTGCAGGGGTTTCCTACCTCACACAGGAGAGCCCTCCGATCTTGATGGGTGTCTGCACCAGAGACTGCCCCTCACCACATTGCCTGAACTAGAAAATACAGCTGGAAAGTCATTCAGTTGTCACTGTCTCCCACTGCAAATGTGTTCACTGTGCAGATTTCCTTTAGCAAATGCCCTCACTGGCAATTTGACACTTCGATTGAAGAGAAAATTCTAATAGTATTTTTGCAAGTAACATATTCTTTTGTCATTGTTGTTGCAATGTGCATCTTATGCATTCCAGAACTTTGGAGTATACACCTTGCATCTCACTTGGGCTTGCTCTCAAATTATACTAAAATTAATTCTTATATGAGCCTCGTATGCCCCACCCAAATTCAGCAATACAAGTACTGACTAAAGCGTGAGCCACAAGATTCAGGGGCTTGCTCTGTTTTCTCCTGTTTTTAATTCAGAGAAACTATGGATTCTGAGGCTCTGTACCCAAGTTCACTGAAACGCCTCCAATGGAAAGAGGATATTATTGACCTTGCTTAAGTAAATACTGGGTACTGTGCTGGCTAAGGCTTTTGGCTTGTCAAATAAAAAAAAAAATCTTACAGCATTTTATAATGTGAAAAAAATACTTTAAAAGCCCAGTTTTAAAATGGAAGAGGGAAGCTTTTCAGGGTGACCTGGGATTGGAGGGATTATGTGGCCTAATTTTGAAGGTCAGCGATTGGTGGAATTCTGTTTCTTGGCTGTGGTCTTGGGCTTGGGGTCAAGTCAGGGTCAGGGTGTTTTCCCTTAGCCCTTTTACCCTACAGGAAACCTATGCTCAGAAAGGCGAGTCAATGGCACAGGAGACATCCTGCATCTGCCAGTCCATACAGGGCTGGGTGTGGTGGCACACTCTGAGCACAGAAGACAGAAGCAAGAGGAGGATCTTTGAAGCTCCGAGGCCAGCCTCCACTACAAGGCCCAGCCACCAGAACTGCATTCTCTCAACAAACGAACAAACACATTGGGAGTGGAGGTAAAAGGCTTGCTATATCAGGAGTCTGAAAAAAAAGCAGGGTACCGTGGTGCATGCCTGTAAACTCAGCACTCAGGGAGGCAGAGGCAGGCAGTTCTCTGAGTTTGAGGCCAGCCTGGTCTACAGAGTGAGTCCAGGACAGCAGAGCTTACACAGAGAAACCCTGTCTCAAAAAACCAAAAATACAATTTAAAAAATTGAGTATAGAGCTAAACAGAGAACTCTCTGTAGAGGATTGTAGAATGACAGAAAAAACCTCAACGTCCTTAGCCATCAGGGAAATGCAAATCAAAATGACCCTGAGAGTTCACCTTACACCCATCAGAATGGCTAAGATCAAAAACTCAAGTGACAACACATGCTGGAGAGGATGTGGAGAAAGGGGAACCCTCCTCCATTGCTGGTGGGAATGTAAATTTGTACAACCACTTTGGAAATCAATCTGGCATTATCTCAGACAATTAGGAAGTGTGCTTCCTCAAGATCCAGCTATACTACTCCTAGGAATATATCCAGAAGATGCTCAAATACACAACAAGGACATCTGCTCAACCATGTTTACAGCAGCTTTATTTGTAATAACCAGAATCTGGAAACAACCCAGATGTCCCTCAACTGAGGAATGGATACAGAAATTGTGGTATATTTACACAATGGAATACTACTCAGCAATGATTTCAGGAAATCATGAAATTTGCAGGCAAATAGTGAGAATTATAAAAGGTCATCATGAGTAAGGTATCACAGAAGCATAAAGACACACATGATATATACTCACTTATAAGTGAATATTAGACATATAATATAGGATAAACATACTAAAATCTGTACACCTAAAGAAGCTAAGCAAGAAGGAGGACCCTGGGTAAGATGATCCATCCTCATTCAGAAAAGCAAATAGGATAGACATTGGAAGAGGGAAAAAACAGGGAACAGGTAAGGAGCCTCCTGCAGAGGGACTCTGAAAGACTCTACCCAGCAGGGTATCAAAGCAGATGTTGAGACTCATAGCCAAACTTTGTGCAGAGGGCAGGGAATCTTATGAAAGAAGAAGGAGCTAAAAGACCTGGAGGGGACAAGAGCTCCACAAAGAGAACAACAGAACTAAAAAATCTGGGCCCAGGGGTCTTTTCTGAGACTGATACTCCAACCAAGGACCATGCATGGAGATAACCTAGAACCCCTGCACAGATGTAGCCTATGGCAGCTCAGTGTCCAAGTAGGTCGCCTAGTAATGGGAACAGGGACTGTCTCTGACATGACCTCAGTGGCTGGCTCTCTGATCACCTCCCCCTGATTGGGAAGCAGCCTTAACAAGCCACAGAGGAAGACAATGCAGCCAGACCTAATGAGACCTGATAGGCTAGGGTCACATAGGAAGACCTTCCCTATCAAGTGGGCATGAGGAGGGGCATGGGAGGAATAGAGGGAGGGAGGGATTGGGAGGGGAAGAGGGAGAGGGCTAAAGCTATGATACAAAGTGAATAAACTGTAATTAATAAAAATATATTAAAAAAGAAAAAAAGTAAATGAATAATTTTATAATCTATAGCGACAGTGTGGCTGCAAACAGCAGTGGGAAAGATTCTATGTAAGAGTAGCCATTGTTTTGAATTATAAAATTTTGTAAAATTTGAAGAAATTAGCACTGGGGGTGTCATTTAATGACAACATTGTAGCTAACCTTTTTGTTGTGACTTTCACATTCATACAGTGCCTTTACTCAGGTATTAATTCATCATGATCTCGTTAAATGTACTTAGTCACTCAGAGGGCTTGGTGGAAATTATTTCTACAGTTGAATATACTGCTTTAGTTGTATTTGGCTCCAAAACAACAGCACAAAAATTTCAGTGTTTACTAGTCACTAGTGTTTGTGCATTTACTCCTGTTCTTAAATTTGCAGTGTTGTAAGAGTGCTAAGCATCACTGTCTCAGTCTGTGTTCTACTGATGTGATCCGAACCATGGCCAGAAACAATAGGAAGAAGAAAGAGCTTATTGCACCTTCAAGTGACAGTCCATTGTCAGGGAAGACACTTAAGGCAGGAACAGGAAACAGAGGCCTCCTTGCTTCTCCTCCTCGCTTCTATACCTCAGCACCACCTATTCAGCATTGCCCACACACATGGGTTGGGCCCTCCCATGCCAATCATTAAAGAAAACAAACAAACAAACAAACAGCCCCAAAGTTGCCTACAGGGCAATCTGATGGGGGCATTTTCTCTACTGAGATTCCCTTTTCCCAGATGACCTTACCTTGTGTCAAGTTGACAAAAAAGTAGCCAGTTCATTTATCAAGCAGTGCTAGACCCCAGGAAGCCAATACTGAAATATAAAGAATGTCCTCTTTATGAATAGTGGGGTCTGTTTACCGTCATGTAGAGATGAATCTGTAAGTTCTGAGCCCAGTGGTGACATCCACACTTGATGAATGACTGTTCTGTTTGTCAACAAGTGGCACTCAGGAGCTTATTTTAATGCTTCAACATAACTTTTGAAAGGCAAATATTAGTAACTCCAGCCCCAGCTCATGAAGTGTGAACCCAGTGGCAACTAAAGGTAGGGCAGGCTTCGTGTACGTGGTGAGTTGAGCTTCTAAGCACAGGGGAAGGCTACAGACTAGCATGAAAGAGCAGGAAGGCCAGAGAAGGAGGAAACCTTTCACGGTGCGGGGGATGGGGGCGAGAGCCAGTGAAAGGCCAGTTCTCCAAGGCCCCTAATTATCAATGATGTCAAGACAATGGGTGTATGTATGGGGTCACCTTATATGTGACACAGAAGCTGCAGTTCTTCGTAGTGTCTGCTTATCAGTGAAACACAGGCAGTGCTCTCAGCGATGTGTTCTAGAGTGCGAAGTCTGGGTTGTGCTGTGTGTGTGTGTGTGTGTGTGTACATGTTTGTGCATATGTGTATGTGCACATCTGCACGCACTTGTGCCCGTGTAGCAGGAGGTCAATGTCAGGTGTCTTCCTTGATTGCTCTCCACCCTCATTTCTGAGAGTCTCTCACTGACACTACATCCTCTGATCTGGCTCCAGTAGCCAGCCAATGAGCCCCAGCCTGGCTCTGTCTCTCGGGGCTGAGATTACAGACATGTTTGTCTGTAATGCTGACAACGCATGCTGAGCTCTGCGTTTATGTGATGATGGAATAAGCTTGGGCCCTCATGCCGGCATGGCAAGAGCTTTACCAGCTGAGCCATCTTCTGGGTGAGCCATCGTATGGGTGTTTTGTCTGCACGAATGCCTGTGAAGCCAGAAACATCAGATCCCTTGGAATTCTAGTTACAGGTGATTGTGAGCCGCCATGTGGATGCTGGGAACTGAACCTGAGTCCTCTGGAAGGGCAGCAGTGTCCTTAACCACTCCAAAAGCTGAGCCATTTCTCCAGCTTTTGTAGCGTTTCTTTTTTTGTGACTTCATTCCTTTCATTTTGTTCAGTCTGTGGTCAGTTTTGCATTGGATGCATTTGCTAACAGCTGAACTTCAGTTCAAGTTGTGTAAATCAACTCTGTAATCCTCTTTCTTACAAAAAATGTGTCACCATTAAAGATGTATTTGTTTCATAGTGTATAAAAATTTCATTCTATTTGGTTACAGACTAAGAAATTTACTTTTATAACTATGCAATCTTTCTGGGTTTTTTTTTTTTTTTTTGAGGCAGGGTTTTTCTGTGTAGTCTTAGATGTCCTGGACTCACTTTTTAGACCAGGCTGGCCTCAAACTCACAGAGATCTGGTTGCCTTTGCCTTCCCAGTGCTGGAATTACAGGCGTGTGCCACCACTCCTGGCAGTTATAGGTTCTTTAAAAAAATTTAGATATTAGAGCCACGTGCTGCTGCTTTCTCCAAAGGCCTTCTCTGAAGCCGTTCTTAAGTTCTTTTAGCTCTGAGTGAGCCCTACCAGCGAAACAGCGACTCCTTGAGGATGTTTGGTGAAATAGCTGTGCCCGTTTATTAGGGATGAACAAAGGGTCTATGAACCTTGGAGGAGTGGGGAGGGGTTCTAGGGTGGACTCATACCATTTTTGGGGCTGGGATGTTGGTGTTGCTTTACTTACATGGAGAGGAATTCAGGTGCCAGGCTACACGACCACTCTCAGAATTGCGGAGGAAGGACTACGTTGCTGGCACAGATCAGGGAGGGAAAGACCCTTACTCCTGCCGATCTGAAGATCGGGATTTCTGGGGTTGTGCTCCATCTGCACCTAGCCCCACCCGTGTTTGTGTATCTGTATTTTCCTGGCGTGTAGACGTGCTCTTTTGCTCTCAGAAGCCAGCCAAGCCTACTTGCTCTGGTCCGCACACTTAGGGTCTAACTCTTTTTGCTTTGATGATGTTTTTAAATTTGATGAATTCCAGTGAGTACTGTCTTTTGGCTCCTGGTACTGATAGCTGTGGAATGAAAAAAAAATTCCTCCATAAATCAATAAGTAACAGCAGTATATAGACCCCGTGAGGCTTCCGTGTGGTAGGTTCTGCGGCCTCACTGCTCCCAGTCTTCACTGGCTGCAGACACACTTAAGTTTGTTTAGGGACCTGTCTCTTAGATAATTTCATGTCTGCTAAGAACTGTCCTGTCTGGCTGACATGTAATTATAAGAAAGGACTAACAGCTACAATGAAACCTGATCAACCATTTGGTCTGAGGTTCATGGTAAAATCGGTTTCTCTCTGCACAGTTCTTCTTCTTCATTATTATTATTATTATTACTATTATTATTATTATTGTTGTTGTTGTTGTTACTAACCAGAGTCACTTACACCAATCCCACTGAAGAGTACAGAAGAAAACTTGTATGTATTTGTTTAATTGTGAACTAAAACGTTGAATATACTGAAGTTTCTTTAGATTCCTTTTTAAAAATACTTTTTTATTTATTGCTTGAGAATTTTGAACACACGCATATACACATACACATAATATGTTTATATCATACTCACCTCCTTAGTCACTCCCTCCAGCTCCTCTCACCACCAACCCCCTATTCCCATCATATGCCCGTCTAATTCGTGTCTTCTTTTTTTTTCTCCAGTGACCCATTGAGTCCAGTTAGTGCCGCTCGTATGCTTGTGGTGGTGGGGACTGTCCACTGAACCCAGGAGGATCCAGACCCCTGAAACAAACGGACTCTGTGTCTCCCAGCAGCCTTCAACTGCCCGCAGCTCCCCTGCTAAGAGTGAGGCCTCATGAGCCCACCCCTCAGCCATAATGGATTCTGACTGGCTTGAGTTTCTACTTGATTTTAGTTGATAATGTTGTTTTGTTCTTATTATTGCTGTTTTTGTTTTGTTTTGTTTCTGTGTGCAGTGCTGGGGATTGAGCCTATGGCTTCATGCATGTTCAACAAGTGCTCTTCCACTGGCTACATCCTCCTAGACTGTGGTCCAATAATGTCTATTGAAGACATAGCTTTACTTTCTTACTTAAGAACTAACAATATGGCCAAATTTGATTATAAAAAAAAACATTTAAAAGACCAGAATTAATCATGCAAACAGTTAAAGGAATGCAGAGGATTCTGGCTTGTCAAATACTTCCAGAACGTTCAGTTTGGATGGACTGGAAACAAATATTTGAAGAGGCGTTAGGGAGAGAGTAGCAGCTGAGACTGGACGGTGCTGTGACGTGCATGGGGTAAGAGATTTACACACAGACACAGTAGAGAGTCCATGGAACGTAAGGAAAAGGACGGAGCGTTATACCAGAAGAAAAAGGAAGTCAAGGGGAAGATGAAGCCATAATTTATTCCTTAGGCAATCACCGAATTTGTGAGTGACAGATAACAATGCAAAAACAATCTACAGTGCTACCCTCTCTCAAGAGACAAATTTCAAGATAAAAAATTTGAACCAAACTAGGAAGTCAGATGTATTTCCTTGGTAGTTACCATATAAACTACAGCAAATAACCATTTCACTCTGTACTTATCATTTGCCATGGAAGACTCCATGACTAGGAGCCAAGAGAGCCAAAAGAGTAAGTAGCCAAGATACACACAGAGTCTACTCAGAAACTGAAAGCAGGTAGCAGAAGGACCTGGGTGGACAGCAGCTTGTTGCGTTTAGCATCAAGAGTACTCACTGAAACCTTAGAGCCGAGAGCATTACAATGACTGATCTGATATTTAAGAGGGAAGAAGTTCTCCAAGGGTTTGGTTTTTATCTTGATACTAACCCTTTGAAAGGATAAGCTTCAGAAGCTGCAGAAGGCCACCTTTAGCTGTTTTCTTGCATTGCTTGGAAGCTTTTCATTGTTGCCTGCTGCTGTGTTTTGCAGAGTGGTAGGAACCTCTGTGCTCAGTGTCCCCACCGCCTATGCCCACAGTACTAAAGATTCCAGTAGAACTCTGCTATTCTAAGTCAATTTTTTGGCTTTTTTGAAAACTTATTTTTTTATAATAAAAAAGTTTGTTTTCATTTTTCAATCCCTTTCTAAATATTGTATATTTAGAAATACAAAACACAATTTCCCTGGGCATAGTGGATATACGTATAATTCCAGCACTTATGAAAAGGCAGGAGAATTGCAAGTTTAAGGTATCATAGTAAGATTCTGTCTTTAAAAATAAAGACTTCACAAATTTTAGTTTCTAAAACACCAAAAATACATCTGAATGTTTTATAGTACAATAATGTACACCAAGATGTTTCCTGTTTGAGACATTCTTTTCTTTTCTTTTCTTTTTATTTTTTGGTTGGTTCTTTGTGAATTTCACACCATGCATCCCAATCCCACTCATCTTGCCTCCACTCATACCTCCCTTCGCCTTTGCAAACTCCACCCCCACCCCAACAGAGAAAAAAAAATCTCATTGCAGAAGTGTGTGTGTCACAGTGTGTCCCACAGTGCACACTTTTGTCCACACTTCTTTGCTTGCAAATGTTCATTTGCAATGACTTGTTGGTCTGGTTTGAGGCCTTTGGCTTCTGGAGGAGACTCACTGAGACTCCTCTCAGATATCCTGTTGTTGCCCTGTGTCATGGAGATCCTACAGTTTTGGATATGCTGGACCAGTGCATATCATGCACTCCAGCAGTTCATGGATGGGGCAGATGTTGGGATGGGCCTGAGAGGTATCTGTGCTGGTTAGCCCACAGGCTCTCTGGTTTTTCTGCCCTCGGGGCTGGCTCGCCAGCAACAACGCACTCTGCCCTGTTGTAGCTAGTGAGGGGCATGGTCAGTTTCCCCACTCTCATGATGCCGGGTCTACCTCTCCTGCCTGCCATAGGTGGAGAGGGCAAAGGAGACTCATGATCTCAGGCTGGACCCCCTGAAGCATACACCCCACATCCAGGGCCAGCCCTACAGTACTGCCCAGACAAGGTGCAGGGCCTGCTCTCCCAAATGCTGCAGCAGGTGAGGGGCAGGGCCTGCTCTCCTACTCTGATGACCTGGGGAACTGCTCTCCTGCCTGCCATTGGTGACAAGGGGCAAGAGGTGGGGTTCTTCTCTCTATTGCCCATGTTGGACATTTTTTGATTGATTGAATGAAATTACAACTGCTCTGAAAGTGCCAGATAGTGATTGTTTATACCCGTGGGCATCCAATATTAGGATGCACCTAAACTATCTAGGCAACATTAGACACTTCCATTTATGATACACCAGGTTTGGAGAAAAGCCTACCGCCTTCCTTTTTAAGACAGGCTCTTAAGTCATGCAGAAGTTTCTAGTCTGGGGTCTCAATTGGTCTCAATGTCTAGAGTGAGACACTTTTCACAGGGCCTCCTGGGTACTGGGAAGTTGCTGATAGACAGACTGAGATTCTTTACAAATATTCTGATTCTAAATCCCTAGATGTTTACCCCAAGTCAGCTGTGTGAAGAAAAGGTGTAAGAGGAGTTGAGGCAAGTTGAATAGGATGTCCAGGTGGAAGTGTGCTCAAGGCAAGTACAAACTATATACCTGCACTCACTTGGAAGAAGTACAAGATGTAGGGAGGGAGGAACAGCTGATGGACAGCCTAGTGAGTGATGATTCTCATTGGTTTCTTTTATTACCCTCTAACAGGCTCTTGGCAGTTGGTTACGACATCCTCACTTTCACAGATTCTGAGATGGAGGACACTAGTTAGTCTGCTACAAGTGTCACTGCAACAACTTGAATTGTCGGGGCCCCCCATCTTAAACCTGCATAGTTTGCAAACTCTGCTATGAAAAGACAGAGAAGAATATTGCTTAGTAAACAAACAAACAAGCAAATAAACACCCCAGCAAGGTAAGATGAAGACTCAGAAAGTGATAACTCCATTTGCCGATGGAAAGGAAGACTAGTTAGCAGTGGAAGCTCAGATCAGAGATCCTGTAACACAGGATGTCAATGCAATATGTGAACACCCACTTTTATTTTTATCTGTGGTGCTGGGATCGAACCCAAGATCTTGTTCTTGCTAGACAGGAGTTCTACCATTGAGCCACAAACTCAGGGCTCACTTTTTATGAGATTGACCATGAAAGGAAGAAGTCAAGAAAATAAAAAGCGAGGACTCAGGTCTTCCCTGGAACAGGCCCTCCTGTGATTGGTGGTTGTAGATTCAGACATGCGCTCTGGAGTTTGTCCCTCAATGTTTTTAATCTGACGAACAAGCAGCCCTGGTGCTTGCTTTTCCCTCTCTGTTTGTTGGGATACTTATAAACGATGAGGGCAATCCAGTCTTGTCAGACTTCCTGCCAAATATGCTTCATTATGTAACTGGGAAAGGTATGCATTGTCTCTTACATAAGAACAGGTTTTGTTCCCATTTCTCCAGCTGGGTTGGTGACTACTTTTTGCTTGTATGCATGTGATATGTGGGATATTGCTAAAAACATTACTTGAATGACTTCCCAGATTTTGACCCAGGCTTTAAAGATCTGGTGAGCTAAAGCTCGTTCTGAACACACTTAACAACACAAGAATAAACTCTGCTATATTTAAAGGTTGAAAGTGTTTAGACAGTTATCTAAAATAAATGAAATATAAGACATTGATTTATGTGGGTCAATCCATCCATAGAAAGGGGATTATAAATTATTTTATTTCTGCTATGAACTCACTGTTTTATCCTTTGATTTTGGGGTTATAGTGAAGATAACTTATAAGTGTCTATACTTATTTATTTCTGTAGCAGTAATAAAAATATTTTTAGTTAAATTGTTTCTGAAGTCCCAAATATTTAACAGGTATATATTCATACCAGGAGAGTGAATAGCATATTAAAATATGCCAGTATGGCTTGTATTCTTTTCAGGTTAGGGTCAAGCAGGTTGGAAAAGCAATTAACATAGTAATCCTTTGAGATCTGCAAGAGATTGGTTCTGTGTTCCTAAGAGACACTAAAATTTATGACTACATCAGTTCCTCATGTAGAGTCGTGTCAGGCTCACATGGAAGCTATGTGCATCTCCCACAGACTGTAAGTCATCTCAGGGTTATTTATAGTGCCCAAAGCAGTGTAAATGCTATGCAACTTTGTGACGTTACTGATTAGGGATTAAAACAAGAATAAGATCCAACCATGCTCAGAGGAATTGTTTTTTCAATTATTTTGATATTTAGTCACTTTAATCTACCAACAGGATTCAAAGAGGCAGAAGGGTGACTGTTGTGTTACAAAGACACCCACAGGTACCTAATAGAAAAGGACATTATTATCATTCTGTAACCTCTATGAACTGACATAGATTTGGGAAGCAGTTTATGGATGGTGGCTCCTGAGATTGGAAGCGGGGCAGGAAAGGCTAGGCCAGGAGCAGAAGAACCTCAGGTGGCTGTGGATCGTGGCAAAATCCAGACTTCTTGGGAGACATCTTCAGTGAGACAGTTTGTTTAATGGTGTGTGTGTGTGTGTGTGTGTGTGTGTGTGTGTGTGTGTGTGTGCAAAGGATACTTAAACCTTTGGGGGTTGGTAGGGACTGTGGGGTGAGTGTACCTCATTGGCAGAGGCTAGGGGGCTGGGGATGCCTCATTTGCATAAGAAGGAATTTCAGGTGTGGCCAGACATGACCTTACAAGAGGCAAGGAAGTTTAACCTGGTTACTGGGCTAGTGACCTCCTCTGGGAGGCAAAGGTGGGGGTGCAGAGCTACATACAATAGGACACATATGCCTGGGGCAGGGAGGGAGTGATCTCTGTCGATCTCAGGATGAGAGTTCTGGGGTTTGCACACAACTCAACCCCACTCTTGCTAGGGGCTAGCTCCCCCAGGCCCACAGCTCCTCAGTCCCATGTTTCCCTGGCCCCAAGTATATGTATATATACATATATATATATGTATGCATATACACACATACATACATATGAATATATGTACACACATACATATAGATGTGTAAATTATAGATAGTACCACTATACTGATATTTACGTAGTATATGTATTACTATAGCCCATTATATATACACCATAACACAAATATTCATAAATACAACCTCTCCGTATATTTTCATACCATATATGAAGAATTTCTGAGTCTCTTTCTTTTTTAAGTAATATTATTAATATATACTAGTAAAGCCCTTAGAACAATGCATGACACAACCTAAGCCCAAAGTTAAAGCAATATTATTTAATACCTAAAGGGAAAACAGAATGAGGCATTTTCAATGACATCATCAGCCAGGACAGCCAAGCGCTGGGGGTTCCGCGGGCTAAGTGGCAGGCTGCACAATTGGGCTGGCTGGTGCAGGGGAGGGAAAGTTGACACAGGGTGGGAGTCATCCCAGCCAGTTGCTGGGGTCTCCTCTGGTGCGGCCAGGTAAAGAAGAAACAATCTACACATTTCCTTCCAGCAAGCTACCCGTTCCTTGGCAGGCTGTTATGACCTTCAAGCACAAGCTCAATTTGCACAGCCTCAGAAGGGCGCTACTTTCTGCCACTCAAGACCCTGGCTTCCCTAGACAGAAACGGTGCTCTCTCTTTCTCAATTCTTATGTACATGTGGCAAAAACCACTCCATTTACCTCTCTAAATATGGGGACAGATAACGTTTATAAACAATCTCTCCAATCAAAGCGTCACAATGCCTCCTTCAGATATATATTTAGCAATGTTGCCATGGCCACTGTTTTGGGTTTGGGTGTCTGTCATTTGGCCACTGCAGCTTGGCAGCGTGTGGCTGGAACATTCCACTGGCCTCATCACACCAGCTCTGGGTCATCACAGAGGGACCCAAATCAGGTGGCCAACAGAGCTACTGTGTACTCAGCAGCGGTGCTGCCAACATTGCTGGAATCTCACTTTGACCGGCAGGTTTCTGAGCCTCCAGGGATTCCATCCTAGCCTTTGTAAAGGGAGGGTGACGAGTCATCCTGTGCAGCCATTTCAGGTTCTGATGTCATATTTGCTGGGTGTGACCTGTTATGAAGAGGTTCATGGATTTCACAGCTCCTAAGGCGTTTTTTCCCTATATCTCACAAAGGCAATTTTGTTCAAAAACACTATCAAATAGATTTGCTCTGAGACCTTGAAGCCACCATGACAGTTAACTTTCCCTGGAGTTCCATTTCCTTTAGTCTGACCTCTGTCCTTACTCTTGGCTTGAAGCGGTTTTTGCTGTTAGTGGCTTTCTGGAGTCTTCAAAAGTTCAATCTGTTCACCAGAAAATTTTCTAGAACTATAAAACTATGGGAAGAGTTTAATTCCAGCATAAGCAGAGGTAGTCTGAACAGGAAGAGACTGTACTAAGTCAGGACTGTCCAGCATGCTTTTGACATTGAGAATAACTTCCCATAACATTTTGAGCAGGGTCACTTTGCAGACAGGATTATGATAACACTTTCTTGACATCTGGCCACATTATTTCCTAAAGTTTACAGCATATTGCCTAGCAACTGTAAAGGGAGGATATGGAAAAAAATTCCCGAAGCACTTAGATTCTAAGTGTGTGCCATCACCAGGAGGCTTAGGATGCTTTTGTGTGTGTTCATGTGTGCAGGTACACATATCTACATATACATGTGAAAGCAAAAGAACAACCTGTGTTGACATTCCCCCAGGCATTATCCACTGTGTTTTTTGAGGCAGGGTCTCTCAGTGGCCTAGACCTGGCCAAGCAGGCTAGGCTGGCTGGACAGCAAGCTCCAGAATCAACCTGTTTCTCCCACCCTAGCACTGGATTTACAAAAACACATTCCACCACGCTTGGGTTTTCTTTACATGGATTATGGCTCTGAGTTAAATTTCAAGAATGTTTGCTTTGTAAGCATTTTATCTACTGAGTAATCTCCCTAACCCCATAGTGTGCTGTTATGTATAAACTGTTTTCAGAGTTCTCAGCCATCTGACTTTCAGAAAATGAAATGTATTTGCTTCCTTCTGCATGCTTAGCTATTCAAGTAAGAGTCCTGGGTTAGGAAGCAAATGATTTAGATGGTAATAGAGCCAAACAACCATCAAGTGTAAAAAAACAATAAACAAACAAAAAATAAAAAACAAGTTTACTTTTATGTTTTATTTATTTATTTATTTATTATATATACAGTGCCTGCAGATCAGAAGAGGGCACCAGATCTCACTATAGATGGTTGTGAGCCACCATGTGGGTGCTGGAAATTGAACTTGGGACCTCTGGAAGAGCAGTCAGTGCTCTTAACCACTGAGCCATCTCTCCAGCCCCACAAGTTTACTTTTTAAAATATATTATACATTTATTGAAATTGCTTTGTGCTTTTGCGTGCATTGAACTATATTCTTGTGCCCTTGAGCAAATACAGCTACTCTCCCACCAGGTAGTTACTGAATGTCTGTCGTCCACACACTGCCATGAGAGACCCTTCAGAGCTCAGGATATTGACTGCTGGTCCATTGTTATCATCAACCAAAAGATAAACTGAAAATTATAGTTAAATAATGATAGTCAAATGCCGCGTTTCTCTCTTATGAATTAATTTGTCCTTAAAACAAAATGAAAAGGAGACAAAATAGTGCTGGAGTCTTGACCAGGCTGGAAGGAACCTCTGTAGCCTGTTGTTCTTTACCAGTTCCATACACCGCTCAACACAGACCAAATGTCATTTTACCTTGTTTTTATAAAAATATGTTATATTCCCATATATTTAGTGTTTGCCTATGTGTGTGTGCACACACGTGTGTGTGTGTGTCTATGTATCTGTGTGTCTATGTGTATGCATATGTGGAGATTAGAGGACAGCTTTCAGAAGTTAGTGATGGAACTCATCAGGCTTGGCAGTGACTGCCTTTAGTCACTGAGATCTTCCTGGCTTTGTTTTACCATTTTTGTGGGTACTTAGGAATTGAGTGAAGATTCAGTAGATGTACTCACCCTTATACATATGAAATACCCATGTCCTTCTTTCGACACAGGGTCCTAGGCTGTTTGCTCAGCCTAGAAAGGTAATGTTTTCAGTTCTGCAAGCTTGATTTAACTCAAAGACATTGCATGAAGATAGTGTATCTAATCGTTTTGCAAAAAGATGAAGCAAGAACATGGTAGGTGACACCCTTTATGCAGGTACCCTTCTTCCGAAAGAGTGAGACTAATGATTTTTCAAACTTCCTGTTCCTTGAAGTATTTATTTTGTTATTGTTTTTGAGATAGGTTTTCATTGTATAGCCTTGCTGCTCTAGAATTCAGTATACAGGCCAGCTAGCCTCTGTCTCCTAAGTTCTGAGATTAAAAGCTGTGTCACTATTCCTGACCCTAGTATTTTTTAATTTAATTTTATTTATAGAGTTATTTATTATAATTTTTTCACTTTGTATCACTGTTGCAGCCCCCTCCCTCATCTCCTTCCAGTCCCACCCACCCTTCCTCTTCTCCCTCTATGCCCCTTCCCTAGTACCCTGATAGGGGAGGTCCTCCTCCCATTCTATCCGACCCTAACTTATCAGGTCTCATCAAAGCTGGCTGCATCATCTTCTTCTGTGGCCTGGCAAGGCTGCACCTCCTAGAGGGAGGTGATCAAAGGGTTGACCACTGATCTCATGTCAAACAACCCCTGTACCCCTTACTAGGGAACTGACTTGGAGACTGAGCAGCCAATGGGGATCTAGGTCCCCTCTATGCATGGTCCTTAATTGGAGTATCAGTCTCTGTACACTCCCCTGGGCCCAGGTACTTTGGCTCTGTTGTTCTCCTTGTGGAGTTCCTGTCCCCTCCACATCTTTCCATCTTCCTCTTGTTTCATAAAGATTCCAGCACTCTGCCCAAAGTTTGGCTATGAGTCTCAGTATCTCCTTCAATACCATGGTGGGTAGAGTCTTTTAGAGGTCTTCTGTGGTAGGCTCCTGTTCTGATCCTTGTCTTTTCTTCCAATGTCTATCCTGTTTGCCCTTCTGCATGAGGATTAAGCTTCTTCCCTAGGGCTCTCCTTGTTTAGCTTCTTTAGGACTATAGATTTTAGTATGTTTATCCTATATTATATGTTTAATATCCATTTATAAGTGAGTATATATCATATGTGTCTTTCTGCTTCTTGGATACCTCACTCAGGATTATCTTTTCTAGTGTCCACCATTTGTCTGCAAATTTCATGATTTCCTTGTTTTTAATTGCTGACTGGTATTCCATTGTGTAAATGTACCACACTTTCTGTATCCACTCTTCTGTTGAAGAACATTAGATTGTTTCCAGATTCTAGCTATTACAAATAAAGCTTCTATAAACATTGTTGATCAAATGTCCTTATTGAATGGTGGAGCATCTTTTGGGTATATGCCTAGTAGTGGTATAGCTGAATCTTGAGGTAGCACTATTCCTAATTTTCTGAGAAAGCCCCGGACTAATTTTCAAAGTGGTTGCATAAGGTTACATTCCCACCAGCAGTGGAGGAGGGTTCCCCTTTCTTCACATCCTCTCCAGCATGCATCATCCTTTTAGTTTTTGATCTTAGCCATTCTGATGGGTGTAAGGTGAAATCTCAGGGTCATTTTGATTTGCATTTCTTGAATGACTAAGGACATTGAACATTTCTTTGTTTCTCTGCCACTTGATATTTCTCTATAGAGAATTCTCTGTTTATCTCTGTTCCCCATTTTTAAATTGGATTACTTGGTTTGTTGGTGTTTAACTTCTCGAGTTCTTTACATATTCTGGATTTTAGCCCTCTTGCAAATGCAAGGTTGGTGAAGATCTTTTCCCATTCTGTAGGCTGTCATTTTGTTCTGATGACAGTGTTCTTTGCTTACAGAAGCTTTTCAGTTTCACGAGGTCCCATTTATTTACTGTTGCTCTTAGAGCCTGTGCTCTTGGTGTTCTGTTCAAGAAGTTGTCTCCTGTGCCAATGAGGTCAAGGCTCTTCCCCACTTTTTCTTCTTGTCTGGTTTTATGTTAAAGTCTTTGATCCACTTGGACTAAGAAAAAAAATAATCAGAGGTGACAAAATACCTGCAACTTATAGCCCTTATACAGCAGTTACATAGCTCAGGAATTTGTGACGGTTAGTGTTAACTGTCAGCTTGACAGAGTCTAGAATGACCTGGAGACGGACCTTGTCTTGGGGTTGATTACGTTAACTGAATTGGGAAGACCACTCACTATGCATTGTTGTGGTAGTTTTCCTTCTGTCCCCAAGCTCCCAGGGTAATGACTCATGAGACTCCAAAATATATTTACAAATACCTAGGCCATATAGCTGGGCTCTTTTCTGACTATCTCAAAACTTAAAATAACCCATTATACTTATCTACATTTTTGCCATGTGGCTGGTTATCTGTGCTTGGGTACCAAACATCTGTCCTCCTCACATCTTCTCCTATTTCTTATAGGCCATAGTTGTTTTTTTTTAATTGACAGGCAATGCATCCATACAACACACAAGACATTCTCTCTACAATGAGTGGCACAAGTTCCTGTACCAGGAAGCCTGAACTGGTAAGAGTGGAGAAAGTAAGCCTAACAGTAGTGTGTATTCTTTATTGTCCTCTGCTCCTAATTATGGAAACAATGTGACAAGCTCCCTCAAGTTCCCACCACTATAACTTTCCTGCTATGATGGACCAGGAACTGTGATCCAAAATAATCCTTTCCCCATTAAGTTTCATTTGTCAAGAAACTTTATCACAGAAACAGAAATGACACTCAGACATAAAGATATAAAGAACATACATCAATAATTATTTTTTGAGGCATCAGATGTCACAAGAAATTTGTTTAAAGGTCGCTTCAACCTTAAAGTAAGGGAGCAAAGCAGCCCCTACATTGTTCTGCCACTCCAACTTCTGTGAGGTGGCCCAGGAACCTTGGGAGAATGAAGACTGCTATGCCTGAATGTCTTCTCCAACACTCAGAGTGAAATGTAGTCTCTGATGGGACAGTTTGCAGGTGTGAGTCATGAGGGCTGTGACTCGACATGATCTCTCTCCAGCAGAACTCAGAGGCCTGATTTGCTGTAGCTTTGTTGGGAGGTGGGGCCTACGAAGAGGTATTTAGGCCATGGATTGAGCTTTCATGAATGGAGTAATGCCTTTCTTAAGTGACTCCTCCCACTGGAGGGGTTGATCACATACCAGAAAGGGGAGTCTGACTTCTGTACTTGCTCTTTTATTTTCTGCCACAAGTTAAGGCTGTGAGATGTGTTCCCCCAAAATGGAGTTGACATTGAAATGGCTTCTCTTTTTCCATAGCTATAGGCCAAATTATCTGTTACAGTAACAAAATTCAGACAATGACAAGTTGTCATGAAGGTAGATTAATGATGTTCTCACAAAAGTGAGCTATAAGAACAGGCAGTTATACATTGATTCCAGCCCCTTACACTCTTCTTTTCTGTGCTTGTGACAGTCAGTTTTGCTCGTCGGCGTGATTAGATCAAGAGACACTTAGAAGATTAGTAGCTATACTTTTGGGTCTACAAGGGTGATACCAAAGTACTTAACATGTGGAACAGTAACTGGGGGGATGGGGCACGTAATGTAGATAAGGCTTGCGGAATAAGAAGAGAAAGAAGGCAGAAGAGAACCCAAGCTTTCTTTTTCTCTGCTGTGCATCTACCATATGACCTTCTCCTTTATACTATGCCCTAACGAACAGCAGGTAGACCGCAAGTTCAGAAACCATGTTCTAAAGTCGAGCCTTCCTCCTTTCCACTGCTTATTCAGGTGCTTGGTCATGGTGGTGAAAGAGCTGACTGACGACAAAACCCTGTGGCCATCCCGTGCTACCCTGTGATGCAGTGGGAAGGTTCTCACAACACACTGCCCATCCTCTAGAAATACGTGGGAAAAATCTCTCCTGTATAAATTACCTAGTATAGGTGTCTTAGTTAGGGTTTCCCTTGCTAGTATAAAAGCACCATGACCAAAAGCAACTTGTAGGGAGGAAAGGTTTATTTCATCTCTACTCTTAAGTCACCTTTATCACTGAGGGAAGTCTGGACAGGAACTCAAGGCAGGACCCTGGAGGCATCACCTGAACAAAGGTCATGGAGGAGTGGTGCCTATTGGCTTGCTCCTCGTGGCTTGCTTAGCCAACTTTCTTACTTTCTTCAGCACTGCCTGCCTCAGGCAGGGAGTGGGGTTACTGTCACTAGTGGGCTGGGCCTTCCCACATAATAATCCTTAATCAAGAGAATGTCCAACAGACTCGCCTATAGGCCAGACTAATAGAGGCATTTTCTCAATTGGGAGCACTTCTTCTCAAATAACTCCAGCCTGTGTTAAGTTAATGAAAATCTAGCAAGATGCTAGGTACCTTAGTTACTTGTCTTGTTGCTGTGACCAAATACCCAGCAAGAAGCAACCTAAAGATGTGTGCATGTGTGTGTGTGTGCATGTGTGTGCATGTGTGTGTGTGTGTGTGTGTGCGTGTGTGTGCATGTGTGTGTGTGCGTGTGTGTGTGTGCGTGTGTGTGTGTGTGTGTGTGTGTGTGTGTGTGCTTATTTTGGCTCACAGTTTGAGGTGAGATAGTCCACCATGGAAAGGAAGACATGGAGCAGAAATCTGAGGGAGCTGGTCACACTGTATCTCCAATCAGACAGCAGAGCATGATGAAGGTGCTTAACTCCCCCTTTGTTTTATTAAGCCCATGACCTCAGCCCATGGATTGGTGGTACCCACAGTTAGGGTGGGTCTCTTCCTAACCAATCCAGTCTAGAAACTCTCTCAGGGACTTGCTCAGGGGGCTGCTTTTAATGGTGAATTTAAATCCCATTAAGTTGAAAATCCAGTTTAACCAGCTCACTAGGCCATGCTGCCATGGCAATGACAACAGACCAAGACAAAAACAGAAGGGCAGATATCTATCATTGTGTTCTGTAGCATCTCTGACATTTCTCACAGTACCCAGGGTGTCTACAGGGCCCACAGCCAAGTGCAATGAAAACACAATGTTTTTCCCATGGCTGAACTGACTAGCAAAGTTGAGAAATTACCATGTGTCCTAGAACTGAATTTGTAACTTCTATAACTCCATAACACATCAATGAATAATTCATTTAAAACCACATAGAGTCTACTAAGTGATTGGTTTAAAGAGACAGGTAATTAAGAAATTGTTACTGGGCCCACCACCATGGCTCAGTTAGTAAAGGCAATTTTGCTAAGCCTAATGACCTGAGTTTGATTTCTTGTGCCCACATATGGGGAGGAAAGAACCAACTAATACAAGTTGTTCTCTGACTTAGACACACACATATACACACACTGGCTAGTATGTGTGCATGTACACATGTAAAAATGAATGTTAAAAATTCTTTAATAAGTGGTTCTTGCTAGACATGGTGACACAGGCCTATAATTCCAGTATTCATGAATCCAAAGTAGGAGGATCAGTATCAAGAGGTGAAGGTCAGGTTGGCCCAAATAGCCTCTGTGTCAAAAACCTTAGGCTTGGGTATGTAGTCCAGTACCAGGATTCTTGAATTCACAATACAATGGAATAAATTCCCCCAAAAGGAAGAAAAGAGCGAGGAAGGAAAGAAGTTCAGAAGTTGGTCCCTCTCTGGAGGAAGTCACATCTGGTGTAGGAGGCAAAGGGGCCAGTGTCATTCTCTGTGATATGATGAGGACAATGCTGACCAGAGAAGGGTACACATGCAACTTAGAAGCACAAAGAAGAGATCAGGTGGGGTTCCAGGAGAGGTGACTTCTGATCTGAGGGATAAAGGATTCACATTGCTTTTAGAAAGTGAAGTCTTTCTGACACTGAAAAGAAAACTCAAGTTTCTCTTGCTTAGAAACAGGGCACACATGGCTACCTCTTGATGGGCACCATGCCATTCATTTTTCTTGTTTTCAGTATCTCAGGGACTTGGTTGTATTATACTGTGACTTAGCGTGGTAAAACCTTTGTATCTTGTACAGAGTTATTTTCACAAGCAAAGGTATTTCATTTTCTCAATTATTTAGATGTTATATATTTCAATTGAAACCTGGAGTGTGGCTGCTTGCTTACCCACTGCCGGACCAGGGATGTCTTTCCAGGAGTAAACACCACTGAGCGATGTCAAAGGATTTTCCTATTCAGTACCAAGCAAAAACCCTTCAGCCTGGGAGGACATACAGTCTCTAGCCTGGGGGCAGTGTTAACCAAAGGTACCAACCACTCTAATGATTAGCAAAAAACTCTGGCCATTCCTTTGGAGGCCTGGTGACTAGAGGAATTCAAACAGTGCCCTGAGGTGAAGAAGTATGTCTTTAGGATGGAAGCATAGCCAATAGGCTCTCAGGTGTTTCCAGAGACGGTGGCTTCTTGATCTTCATTCAGTAAATTTGTGATTACTTTTTCTTTGAAAATTCTGCTTTTTGACATCAAAGGGAATAATGCAATTTAACATGCATCCATTGAGTGTCTATTCTTAGGAGCTAGTTTGCCAAATGCTGTTTACAATAATGAAAAAGCCATGCTGGCTCAAGTGGCTCTTAGTGAACACAGACTGTTCAAAAGGTATGTGCAGTGCAGAGAGAGTGGATTTGTCTAATGTGTGCCAAGGTTATATCTCTGTGATCTTATTGCTGCCAAGTCCCTTGCCGTGCTAGGTAAATGCAAGGCCCAGTCAGCCCTTGCTTCTCTATTCTAGATCTACCCAGAGATTTTACAGTTCTGAAAGTTTTGCTTGAATTCCACACATCCAGATCCCGGTCATAATGAGGAAAGGCTGTCAATCTACCCCGTACTTTGTGGAGTTATCTAGCAGCTTGTTGTGCAAATGCAGCCTACAGTGGACAGAACACTGATCTGTCTCCAAATCCTTCTGTTCTCAGAACTCTGACCCCACCTCTGTTTGCTGTTTCCTCACTGCCAACATTCATGTGTCCCCACAGTATTCTCAGCCTTTGATCTCATCTTTCATCGGCTATGATCATTTACACAAGTACTGCTGTTATTCTTAAACTTCTGTGGGCTCCAGCAAGGTGCACCATTTCAACTCAGGAAGGCAAAACTGCACAAAGGGAGTAAGGACCCTGGAACGGCTCAAGGTGGCAGTAGAGGAACAAGCTTGATTTCTGCTCTCAGTTCTGAGGAGCTGCCAAGAGACAGTCGCTCTCACATATGTGTTCGTTTCTTATGTTTCTCTCTTCTCTCTCCCCTTCTAATTCAGCCTTTGATGTTTTCTCTCTTGGATTCTCTCATCATCTAAATTGCTCTTTAGAGTTCTGTGCAGATGTCATTCCTAGTTTGTTTTTTTCCCCTTTAAAAAATAACAACTGTGCCACCACATGCCCTTTTACCTACTTAAGCTTCTCCTAAATAAAGAGAGTCTGAGAACCTCGCTCACTCTCGGTCACTTAATATAAAATTCACAGAAGAAAAATTAGCATAGATGTGATCCTAGGCATTGCCAACAGAATTTTTAGCAAATGGCTGTATATATATTATATCTTATAAGATATTTATAATTTACATGGATTGTCCAAATAGCTGATGCTTTTCTTTTTTAAGATAAAGTTTTCTTGGAACACAGCATGGTCCCTTACACATTGGTTTGCATCTTTTTGTATTTCAGTGGCATCTTGAGCACCTAGGTGGCTGACACAGTATGGTGAGGCCAGACTGCTCTGCAGTACTGAGTAATTGAAAACCCTCCACAGCTTCCTACTAAAGGTACTGCCCAATCATGATCTTTCAGAGTCAGTTCTCAGAAGCAGGCTCTCTCTGAAATGCTGTTGATTTAGGAAAGAGGTAAAAGAAAAAATGGACCTTGTGGTAGACTCTAAAACTCCCCTTTAGAGCTGGAGAGATGGCTCTGTGTCTAAAAGTACTGGCTGCTCTTCCAGAGGACCACGGTGTAATTCCCAGCACCCACACAATAGCTTACAACTTCTACAGCTCAAGCTCCAGGGGGTCTAATGTTCTCCTCTGGCATCCGTGGGTCCTACATGCACATGAGGCACATACATGAAGGCAAAACATCCACGCGCATAAAATAGTAGATAAATAAAGTAAATTCTATTTTAATTAGAAAATGCCCCCTTTCCTCTGAAAGATTCTACCCAGCAGTGTATCAAAGCAGGTGCTGAGACTTGTAGCCAAACTTTGGGCAGAGTGCAGGGAATCTTACGAAAGAAGGGGGAGACAATAAGACCTGGGGAGGACAGGTGAGGAGAGCAACAGAACCAAAAATCTGGGCCCAGAGATCTTTTCTGAGACTGATACTCCAAACAAGGACCATGCATGGAGATAACCTAGATCCTCTGCTCAGATGTAACCCATGGCAGCTCATTCTCCAAGTGGGTTTCCTAGTAAGGGAAACAGGGACTGTCTCTGACATGAACTGATTGGCCTGCTCTTTGATCACCTCCCCCTGAATGGGGAGCAGCCTTACCAGGCCAAAAAGGAGGACATCGCAGCCAGTCCTGATGAGACCTGATAGGCTAGGGTCAGATGGAAGGGGAGGAGGACCTCCCCTATTAGTGGACTTGAGGAGGGGTATGAGAGGAGATGAAGGAGGGAAAATGGGATTGGGAGGGGCTGAGAGAGGGGGATACAGCTGGGATACAAAGTAAATAAACTGTAATTAATATAAAAAATAAAAATTTAATTAAAAAAGAAGTAAATGCCCTTCTCATTCATGTTTCATAGGGCAAGCAAGCCACAGCGACAGACCCAGGGAAGAGTCTTCCTCCTGTGGGAATTTTGGGCGTGTTGAGTCTGACTAGAATGGTATGGAAAAGCAAACTTAAAAAAAAAAAAAAAAAAAAAAGACAGAAAAAGAATTACATTGCTCTGCCTACACAGTGTTTTTCTAAAGTGTTTACTACCTGGCAGAACAAACACTTTTTTCTCTTCTCTCACCAGAGTTTGTGGAACCATATGAGCCTAATCATTAATCCAGTATGGAAGTTCTGAGGATGAAAAGGATTCCTGGGCAAATGGCACCTCTTCACCTTCCCTGTCCCACCCCACACACAGCCTCCAGCTTGCTGAGTGCTTTGAAAGTCTCAGAATCAGTCTCTCCTTTTGCTGCATCCTTGATTGGGGTCCCTGAGGGACGTTCAAGCATTGGTAGTCCTCTGGTGGGTGCTTTCAGCGTCACTAGTGGTTGAGAGAAGAGGACATGGCTGAGCAAGTGCAATTTTGGGGGTCTCCACAGATCTTGCAGTGCTCGGAGGACTCCTGAAGTTTTGATGATTCTTCAGAGTGGCTGCCAGGGAGGCTTGCTGAGGCTACAGCAATTCTGACGAACCACGGATGGGGCTGAAAATAGCAAGGGTTATGCCATTAAGCATCAAGTAAAATGGCTCCTTCAGCTGTAGGCTGAAGATGGACTCAGTTCAGAACTGTCAGTACTGTCAGTTCACAGGGTGTGTGTGCAGAAACAGGGTGGCGGGTCTGTGCTGAGCACCCTGACATTTACGGTGCCTTCTTGACTGTGCCAGACTCAGGGCACTCAGGTATTTTCATTTGAGTTCAGCTATAGACAAGTCCTTTTCCCCCAAGTCTCATACTGCTCTCTAGCCATCACGCTCTACCATTCTTACTCAGTTGTTTCAGATTTTACCTCCAGCAATTCTCTGACAGCATTGAAGCCCCAGGACTGTCTTCCCTCTGTCCTTTATGATCCACTGCACACACATCAATTGCAATGTGCTCCTCCTGCCAAATTCGCTTAGTAGAAAGGCCAACTCTTCCTCCACTGCAGCCAGACATGGTGGAGACAGCCATGCTCATTAAATCCCTGGACCTTGTGTAGGGTCTTAGAACTAATATGATAACTACTGTAGTTATTTGGTCTACTTAACTTACCAGATCAATAGAAAATTCTTCTATGCTTCCTCCTTTCTCATATAATTTCTCATCTTGCTGGTGACTACATTGCAGTCTGAGGAGATGGAGGCCCACAAAAAGTTGTCTATTTTTTTCTTGTACCAGTGTTCCTGGCACCCGTTATCCTTTATTTCCCCTTTTGTTTTTGCTTCACATGAAAAAAAAATTATTTTATTGTTCATTGCTGTTTTGCTTGCATGTATGTCTGTGTGAGAGTGTCAGTAGCTCTAGAACTGGAGTTACAGACAGGTGTGAACTGCCACATGGGTGCTGGAAATTGAACTCGTCTCCTTTGGAAGAACAGCCATTGTTTTAACCTCTGAGCCATATTTACAGCCCCTCAAATATTTATTTTAATGTATTCATTGGCAATTTCACACAGTATATAACCCATTCTAACTACACTGACTCTCCCCTACTCTCTTATCCCCTTTTCACTCCTGTCCACCAAGTCTCCATTCTTCTTCATGTCTTTTTTTCCCCCATAGTTCTTTGTGGAGCCTTGGCTGTCCTGGAACTTACTCTGTATATCAGAGCTGGCCTCAGACTCACAGAGACCCACCTGCCTCTGCCTCCCAAGTGCTGGGACTAAAAGACTAAAAGCATGTGCCACCACTGCCGGGCTTTTTTTTTTTAATGGAGCAAGATAGTCCTGGTTGGGTATGGATGCGGAGCTTTCTACTGGAACAACTGACCAAAGGCTACCTCACTAAGATAAAGACGCTTTCTCCCTAACCACCGAAGGATCTCATACCTACACCTATCTGCTTTTTCCTACACACCATTACAGTATTCTTCTCCACTCTATACAATTACCAGGAACAAACATCCTTTCCTCTTTCATGTGCTCTTAATTCCTCCGCCACCAGTTCACTTGGGCTTAATTCCCAGTCTCATCCCGAGTTGCCCTGTGTATCTTAGCCTGCTGTCTCAGCAGCACTGGACACACGTGACTGTGTGTGATTCTTCTCTCGGTTTCCAGGACTTTGTAGATTCCTGGCTTTCTTTTGCACTGGCTGGTTCCTGTTTGGTCTCCTTTGCCCTTGTTCATCCTTGGTGTTGCTGGGGTGGTGGTGTTCCTATGAATCTCCATCAGACACTTTCTCTAACTCTGCTCCCTCCTGGGGAGTATCCAGGCTTTAATTATTATCTACATTCTCACAAAGCCCCAACCTCGTACCCAAGACCTCTGTCCTCATTGCCAGTGACCACTTCACATTTCCACTTGACCCTCTCACTCGGGCTGTGCACACTCACCACAGGCAGCAGTGGGCTCCTGAGAACAGTTGTCACACAGTTGAAGCAAGAGAAAAATGAGTGGTAGCATCTTAGGCCATATATCAAGATAAACATCCAAGAAATACCAGTTATCACAATTGTATTGAGTAGATGATTTGTATTTGTAGGAAAAGTGAATATTAAATCTCTGGAGTAATATAATACTGCAAGTAGTCACAAATAATAAGCATATGTTGATGGTAAAGAGAATCGGAGGAATAGTTAATTTATTCAGTAAAGAATAAATTAGGTTCTTTGATATATCTGGCACAGCTATGAGTTTGGAGAAAACTATAGATGACTGCTTAGATCTTGAATTTTACTTTCTAGGGAGAAAGAGGTTACAGAAAAAATAAAAGACAGACACTATCAGATGATGATAAATATCATCATCTGATAGTGAACAGGCTAGTTTAGATAGCAAGGCATGCTAGCAAATTATTGCTGCATAAGGTAATATCTCTTAAACTTGTAATAACACACATATATTATCTCACATGGGCTGCATGGGTAAGAAATTAGTTATGGGTCACCTTGGCTGTGTGGGTCTGGCTCAGTCTCTTATAAGTGTATCATATTGGCTGAGGCAGCAAATAGCTCAAATCTTGATTATGTGTGAATTAAGCTTATTCACTAGGTTGGCAAGTTGGTGCTGGCTATTGGCAGGAAGCCATAGTGCTTGCTTCTCTGTGGGGACCAATGCAGAGAGGCTTTACAAGCCTCATGACATGGCAACTTACTTACCTCAGAGGAGGTGGCTCTACAGAACACATGCTGTTCATTGCCTTGGCCCTTAAATCATGCATTGCTGTGTATTTAGTATCTGTTGCCTACACAAGGTAGTTGAATTTTGTGAGGAAGAGACTGGATGAGAACAGCCCTAAGGGGCAAGGATCAATAAAGCCATTTAGGAGACTAACTTGCACCTTGCTGGACATTTTCCCATACTTCCTAGATCAAACGGGTTCTGCTTTCTCTTTTCAATCTCCTGGTTTTGGGGAATGGGATTCTATGTGTCTGCTGAGGTCAATTGATTGTAACAGAGAGGACACATGACTTGTTTCTCCAGTCTCAGAGCTCCCCTTACTGCTTCGCAGGATGCAACATTTGCTCTGCAGGCAGCAGCCAACACGCAGGAAGTCTGACCACCTGGCTACAACCCTATTGTAAGCAAGCACCAATGAGTGTCTGTTGAGATGCCAGACATCTAGAGAAGCAGACTACAGGTGATTCCTGCTTCAGCCATATCCAGAGATCAAAGCCAGTGCCTTCTAAGCCGACTTTCCAGTTTCTGGACATAGGTAAGAGTAACTTGCTGTGTAAATTACCAGTGTGGGAATGGATTGTTTTATGGAAGGGAATGCATACTCAGGAAAAAACACTTTGAAAAGATGACATTCAAGCAAGGCCCTGTATGAATTGAGACAGCAGTACACACAGCTGTCTGGAGGAGGGGGGCTGTTCAAGCAACAGAAAAATAAAAACAAAACAACATAAAACAGAGAGCAAAGACCCTGAAACAGGAGTGGGCTTAGTCAATCCAAGGAACAAAAAGAATCAGAGGGTTCAGGTCAGAGGTTCAGTTCCACTTTGACAGTCTAACTACAGGTGTGACACAATGCAGCCATTTTATATGGCACAGTCTGTTTCTTCTTAGAGAGCAGGAATGGGGAGGCAAAGTGGAAACAGTGCATAAGAGATAATTCACGTCATGAGGTAGAATCTCAGGTCACAGGAGTTGAAGAATTTTAAAATGTTTGAAAGCAGCATCAACAAGGCAAGCATGGTAGTGCTTGCCTATAATCTCAGCCTTTGGGAGGCACAGACAAGCCCTAGGTCCAATAGCTAGCATTGGAAGCATTCAAATGACAATTTTAATGATGTGAATGACTTGCATTTGGTACTGGGAAGATGGCTCACTTGGTTTTCAAGGTGCTGGTTACATTAGTGTAAGGCCCTTGCATCCACTGAGAAAGTCAGACATTGGGGCAGTGTTAGGGAAGCAGACACAAATGGATCTTTCATGCTCACTGGCCAGCCAATCTACTAGTCTAATTGACAAGCTGCTAGCCCCAGTCTCATAAAACTACTAGTCTACTAGTCTAATTGGCAAGCTGCTAGCCCTGTCTCATAAAACAAGGTAGAAAGTGCCTGCAGAAAAACACTTCTGGTTATCCTCCAATCTCCATGTCTATAAACACACACACACACACACACACACACACACACACACACACACAGAGGTAGTCTTGGCATAGTCTAAACTTACTATGTAGCCAAGCCCATCTTTGTAAATCTACTTCTTGCTTTCAGAAAAAAAACTAAGGTGCAGAGAACTTTCTTGTCTCTTCTTCTTAACTATCTTCAATTTAGTACTAAAGAAGCATATTTTGAAGGAGTTTATTCTAGTTTTTCTCAAAGCCAATAGACTGAGGCTATCAAAGAAATGATGGGTAGAGAAGAAATCTAAGAACTGAGCCCTGAGACATTGTGTTGCAAAATTGATAAGAAGAGAATCCATCAAAGAGACTGAAGCCTAGTAACAGGGCATGAAGGAGGAGAGCACCAATGTGCTCTAAGGAATCAGAGGAAATGGTTCAAGAAAGAAGGCTTGTGGTTTGCATGAGAATCATATCCCAGGGGCTCATGCATTTCAATACTTGGTCTCTACCTGGTAGTGCTATTTCGGAAGGTTGTAGGCCTATTAGGAAGTGAAGACCCACTGAGGAAGCGGATATAGCATTCAGTTTAATACTGCAGCCCCATTCTCTATCTGGTCCCTACTTTCTGACCAAACACGCAGTGTGACTGTCATCATGCCTTTACCGTAATGATGGGCCAAGACCCCTTTAACTATGAGCCACGATAAATCCTTCTCCCCCTTTTTTTTGCTTCTTGCTAAGTGTGTTGTGAGAGCAACCCCAAAAGTAACTAATACAGAATGAATAGTAAAATCATGCCAAGACACGAGAAAGAACTGAAAATTGATTGGTACCTTAATGAAAGCAGAGAGTAGGGAGGGGGAGATATGGGTCAAGAGATGGGGGCATGAGGAGATGCTGGTGAAAGTAGCCGACAGAGGTTGAAAAGGTGACAGAATGTAGGAAACAGCGGGAATAGTCACAGGACTGAAATTGTTGACTGCGTAAGGGAGGTGGAGCCTAATACACAAATTCATTGTTATAAAATGGAAAGTGGGGTATATGTCTATGGGTACACAAGTTAATACATTGATTGGTGAGGATTTTTTTTTTTTTTTGAAATACAAAAGCAATCAGCTGACATTGAAGAAGGGACAGAATTTGGGAGGTCTGACAAAAAAAGAGAACAGACATGACATGGTTCTTCAGAAGAGTGGAGTTGATAAACTTTTCTGGGGACTGACAGCAGCTCCAAGGTCTGCTTGGAGTTTGTGGTCTTGAGGGTGGCATAATGGTGTTTTACCTAACCATACTCAGTTGCACAGGTATGGCCGAGGAGTGGATGGGTAGCGAAAGTCAGCCTTGTTTGAAGTTGGAATTTGTTGGTGACTTTGACTGAAGAAAGGGTGACACTGGGGTTGAACTTAGGGAAATGTTTGTAATGTTGAGGGTGGGATTTGGGCTGCCCTGAAGACAGTGAGGCTGCTCACAGAGGTGAACCGGTGGCAGGAGAAGCTTGAGTTTGGGAATTTGAATGAAATATTCTTGTTGGAAATGGTGGGACTAGGTATGGCTCTGATGGTGAGTGACTGAGGTAACGCAGAAGATGAGAGTATTGTGGCAAAAGGTAGAGATTGGCAGACTAAAAACATGAAGATGTCACCAGCAAGGGATCAAACTTCCCTAGAATTAGGGCAGGAGTGGGGTAGAGAGGAGTTGTGTCAACAGTCCTCAGTGAATGTAACAGTCCCAGTGGTGACTACATGAAATTAGAGATACGTCTGTGTCTGAAACATAGCTTCACAGGCATGGATCTTTCAACTAACATTGGTCTTAGCTTCTCTGTCTACTAAGAGGGAAATTGTTCCAAGTTATCTCAAGCTCTCCATATGTTCTAAAGACATCATGCTTGTGTAGGGAATAGGGCTTGGCTTACAAGCACGAAGATTTGAGCTCCATTCCAGAATTTACGTAATCCAAGCACTGGGAGGTAAAAACAGGAGGGCCCCTGAGTCTTTCTGACCTGCCAGTCTAACCTGAAGCCCAGTCTGAGGGAACATCCTGTCTCAAAGGAAATGAATGATATTCTGAATGTGACAAGGTTGTCTTCCAGTCCCCGTGTGTATTTACAGTTGCAGGCCTGCATGTACACACACACACACACACACACACACACACACACACACACACACAAATACAGTCAAACTTGGAGAAAACATCTCAACTTCTTTAAAGCACTTCTGTTAACCAGAGAACAACTGGACTCTTAATAATGTCAAGAGCCCCAAACATAAGAAATTTATTTTAGGCTGTAATACATAAGCTTGCTAATTTTCGAAGGCGTATTTTTATAGCTAACAGGTAAACTAATGGCCTTTGTGGGTTAAAAGAGGTGGCAGATGAGGAAGGGATCAGCAAGAGTTTTACAAGTGTATTAAGTACCAACTAGGGACGTTCAGAGTTAATGTTGTTAGAGCTTTGAGCATCAGAGAGAAAATTGCGTGACTTAGTTTATGAAATGAGACAATAGGACATCTTTGACACTGGAACTCTAATTGAATGAATACCCCTGTGCATCAGACAAGATCTCCTTGTTCCTAAATTCACCCTTGACCTAGAAATCCTTCTTCTAGAACATTTTTCTTATTGTATCACAATAATTTGTTTTCTATTTTATCATCCTACCTAGAGTTCCATGAAAGGGCTGTTACTTGTTCACTTTTATATCCATCTCCAAAGCCAGCACTTCATCTAAGATAAGTAAATATCCCATAAGTCAGTGTAGAAGATAGTAAACATCCAACACCCAGATTATCTAATAAATGTCAACGGCTATCACCCAGTAACTATCTAAACAGGCAGGAATGAGTGCTGGCTACACACATGAGTGTAGGACCGACTTGCTAATTTGTTCTAAGCATTTACAAAACAATGACTCCTGTGTAGCTTGTAGTTGTTATACAGTTTAGGCATTTGTAGGTGTTTGATACAGACATATGAACTAACATGTAAGAAAAGCCATATGGCCAGGCAGCTTGGTAGTGTGAGTGCTATCTGCTGACTGCCTTTTGTTATTGTTCTAGCTTACTTTTCCTTTCTATAATGAATACCATGACCAAAAATAAAAAATAAAAAATAAAATAAAATAAAAATAAAAACTTGAGGAGAACAGAGTTCATTTCAACTCACACTTTGGGTCACAGTCCATCACTGAGGGCAGTCAGGGCACAAAGTAAGCAGCAACATGAAGGAATGCTGCCTACTGGCTTGCTATTTGGCTCACTGCTTCAGCATTCTTCTTTGAAATAGGGGTTAAATTTTCACTCTAATAAGACAGTTCTTAATCTGGTTACACATAGTCTTTAATTTATACTTCTTTTTATTTTTCATTTTATTTCACATCCATCCATAATGTTTTGCCTGCAAGTAAAACTATGTACTGTGTGTGTGGTGCCCACAGGGGCCAGAGAGGATGTTAGATCCCTCATAACTGGTATCACAGACAGTTTTAACCTGTCTTGTGGGTACTGGGAATTGAACCTGGGTCCTTTGGAAGTGCAGCCAGTGCTCTTAACTGCTGGTCCATCTCTCCAGCCCCTCACCTAGCTTTTTTGTACAGCCCAGACTGGCTTGCCTAGCAATGTTGCCACCCGTAATGGCTGGGTCCTTCCTCGTCAATCATCAATGGAGGCAATTATCTCAAAGACATGGCCACGAGCCAACCTTATCTGGATAATCAATCACCCAACTGAGACTTTCTCAGATGACTCTAGACCATGTGAAGTTGATGGCTGAAGCTAACTAGTACAGTTCTGATTTGGGTGTAAAGTGTCCACTCCTGGCTCACAGTTGAATGCTTCCTCCCTTAGCTGGTGAGAACATGCAGGAAATGCTGAAAACCTGGGAGACAGGGCCTAACTGCAGTAATAGGTCACCAGAAGCTTCTCCTCAGATACCGGCTCTCCTCTCCCCCTCCTCTGCTTCCTTTCCATTATGAAGTGAGTGGCTTCTGCCACATGCTTCTCTCCCATGAAGTTCTGCCTCACCGTGGATCCAGAATCAATGGAGACAACAAACACGGATGGAGAACTTTGAAATGAGGAGGTAAAACAGATCCCTCCCCCTTAAGTTGCTTATGTTGTTTTGGTCAAAGCGACAAAAACTCTAACACCATCCTGTTCTTTCTCTGTGAGTCTGTTCTGTCTTGCACGTCTACATGTGCCAACCTGGTCACTAAGACGTGGGCCTGAAAATCCCAAAAGCCCTAAAGGGAGACTTCTGGGGAAATGGAGCCACTCCAAAGCTGTTCTTTCCAGGGCTCCAGGCTTCGGCATGGCCTTTGCCTAACTACAGTGCACCGGGAGAGTGTAAGTGGGACGGCTTCCATAGTTCCTTACCTCTAGCTGAGGATGCAGTGACCCTGCCGGCTTGGCCCTGAGCTCACCCCGTAACCCACTTGTGTAATTCCTGAGGGTGGCTTTGATTTTCAAGACTCTCCTCTTCTGCCATCCCCACGCTCTTCCAGAGCTCAGACACCTGAAGAGGCCACCACCATGTGGGCAGTTGAAATTTACTCTGGGGCTGAAATTGTTCATGGTCTTCACTTGTTTTGTCTGTTTTTCTTCTTGGAAGCTAAGAGAGGGGAGTCATATTTCTTTCTTCAGAAGCTTTTTTTTTTTTTCCATCTGGGAGGCTGGGAGGGTCTGATAGGTCTCTTCCAGGCCTGCCCTGGCCGTTCACTCAGGACCTTTCCCATCAGGGCTGACGGGGGATTCCAGCACGGTTTGTTCTTTCAGCTCCAAATCTGCCCTGCCCGGCCACTCCTGTGTCTTGAAATAATGTTTTGGTTGTAATCTTCTTGGGTCCCCTTCTCTGTTTCAGTTTTTTAATCTTTCTCATTTAATCTCTCTCATTCATATCTGATCTAGGTTATTTTACAAATGTTCTGGAAAAATGGAAATCATTTTTTCAAATACTTATTTAGTTATTAATTTGCCACTGGGGACATGGGCAGAAGAGAGAGGGAGGGTAGCTTCTCCTCCCATCCCACATGCCGTCCTCTGGTCCTAGAAGGACAGAAGCCAGACAGTCTTCTGTATATGCCATCTCTCACAACCCTTCAGCTTGTAATATCCAGCATGCCGACATAGCGTAATTTGGGTTAGCATGCCCTGGACTCCGTGAATCCATTTCTTAAAGGACATCAATAGCTATAAAGAATTGGTGATGGCACTTCGAGTTTCTTTGGTGCAACAGTAATTTGTACCTTCTTGTCTACTGTAATTGGATCTTTGAGTTTTTCCGAGGAACTTACGTAGTGCTGTGATTATGTTGTTTTATCAATGGGGAAAACTTTAAGTGAAAAGAAGGAAGGGTGTGTGACATTGCTGGGGACTCAGATTTGGAAAGCAAGTAGGTCAAGAGTGTGGTGAGAGCTGGGTGTGGCAAGAATTTCAGCCACACAGAAGGTGTCATGGCTCCCTCTAGGGGTGAGAGCCCAGAACAAAATTTTAACTACTTTTGCTCCAAGAGAACAAATTTTATTGGAAACAAGGGCGTGTTTTCTCCAGGAAAGAGCTGAACCCTGGGTGTGGCCTGGGAAATGGAAATTTCTGAGGTTTCCACAGTGACATTTCTTTTGTGACCTGATAAGAGCTTTAGAACACGAGGTTCCCAGGGGCCTCACAGTGATCTCAAAGCCAGCAGGCAAGATTTTGGGGGTGGCTGGGGTACTCTGGTTTCTGTGTTTCTCTATTATGTTAAGTTTGTATACACATACCTACACAGATAACTAGATACATACACACATATATACATACAGATGTGCATACAAACATATATGAACTCTTTCTCAATAGTAGTTTTAAGTTCACAGGGAAATTGAGTGGCAGAGACTGAGATATCCCATTTACCTCATAGTCCTCTTAATTTTTAGTATCCTACATTAGACAATCACACTGTTACAACCGAGGTATGTATATTGATAAGTTACTACACCTGAAACCTAGCGTTTGCTTTTTAAAATTGTGTGTGTGTGTTTATCTGTGGGTTTATGCACATATGTGTACACAGGTCCACATTCTCATACACACACAGGGGCCAGATCTGCTATTATAGGTGTTTGCAGGATGTCTGGCTTTTATTACATGGGTGCTGGGATTCAAATGCTAGTCCTCATGATTGCACATTAACCGCTCTGGAAATTTCCTCTTCAAACTGTATTGCGTGGGTTTGAACAAGCGCTTAATGACACATATCCCTCGTTACAGAACCCTGCTTTCCTAACTTTACTTCCTTAAACACCGTCGAGCACAGCCTGTCCATTTCCTCCAGGGTCTCTAGAGAACAACGATGTTCACACTTCTCCACAGCCTTTCTCTTTCCACCTGTTAGTTAGATGTGTTCAGCCTCCCGGACTGGCTTATTTCACCTCATGAGATGCATTTACTTCTTACATTCTTAAAAAATGTTTTGACAGTTTTGTTTTTCCTTTAGAGTGCTGAATATTATCATTCCATTCCTTGGCTATAACACATACTCTCAGTTTACCCACAGTAGGACATCCAGTTACTTCCAACTTTTAATGATAATGTATAAGATGCTATGCCAGAAGATCTGTGTGCAGATTGGGTAGATGTGATTGTTCTACTCCTTTAAGTAAACGCCAAGGAAAAGGCTTGCCAAGGAAGAGGCTGGAGAACGTGGTTTAGTTTTGAAGGATTGGTCTTTGCTGTTGTTATTTGTTTTGTTTTTCCTTCCATCTATTTGTTTGTTTATTTATTTATTTATCGCTTTATAGCCTGATCCCAGCCCCCTCCCTCTTCTCCTCCCAGTCCCTCACTTTCCCCTCTCCTCCCTCCCCTTTTTCTCAGAGAAGGGGAGCCCACCGCCACGGGTACCAGCCATGGCACATCAAGTCTCAGCAGGACTAAGTGGATCTTCCCCTACTGAGGCCAGACAAGGCGACCCAGCTGGTAAAAAAGGATCCAAAGGCAGGCAACAGAGTCAGAGACAGCCTCTACTCCTTAGATCAGGCTGTAGGCAAGCCAGAAGGATGTTTTCTTAAATAGAGATTGATATGAAATGGCACAGACCATTGTGGGTGGTGCCACTCCTGGGCTGGTGGTCCTGGTGCTAAAAGGAAGCAGGCTGAGCGAGCCAATTGGGGGCGGTGAGCCATGAAGAGCACGTTATAAGTAGCACTCCTCCACGGCCTCACTGGGATCACAAAACGGACAAGCAAGATTGCAGGGATCTTTGGGACAGTCTGCATCAGCTCCTGCTTCTAACTTCCTGCCCAGTTTGAATTACAGTCCTTTCTCAATGGTCTGTGATTGCAGATACACACTGAATAGAGCCTTTCCTCCCCAAGTTGCTTTTGGTCACGGTGTTTCATCCCAGCAACAGAAACCCTAAGACAACCAGCATTTAATGCTATCTAAATTTCTGTGCATTAGGATCTCATCATATTTTACACTCTTGGTAGTTAGGATGTTGATGATTTTTTTGTAGTTGATGATGTTTTTTTCTTATTTTCTTAGGTATGCTTATTGTTCATACTGTTACTTTTGTCATTTATCATTAATGAGTAATTACCCAGAAAAAATTTTAGCAACCTCATTTGAATGTGAATGGTCTTACACAATGTGTTCGTTATTAAAGAATATCTAATTAGGTAAATCATTATTGTAGGAAGCACATCTCTTTTAAACTAATTTTTTATTCTTTGACAGTTTCATACATGTTCATAATGAATTTAGTCATTTTCGCCCTCTATTATCTTTTCTCATCCCATCTTCCTCTCACTGAAATCCTTCTTTCTAGCAAGTCCCTCTCCTAGTTCATGTTTGGGTGTGTGTGAGTCAGTGAGTTTAATCAGGGTTGCTTGTGCGAGTGCAGTGGTGAATGATTTATCCGAACCTGGGCACTTCTAAAGAAAGTGACACCTCCCAGCCACCATTGCTATCAGTTGTCCTTTGGGAAGTGTGTGGCCTTGTGGTCTCGTCCTTCTTCCAGATGCAATGTGGATGGACCTCATGTTGTGGAAACACAGCTACAAACCTCACTGCCTTAGTTAGGACTTCGCTGCAGTAACTGCAGTCACCATGACCACAGTAACTCTTAAAAAGGAAATTGGGGCTGGCGTACAGCTTCAGAGGTTTAGTCTGTTATCATCATAGCAGGAAGCATGGCTGCACGCAGGCAGACGTGGTGGTGGAGAAGGAGCTAAGTGTTCTACATCTGGATAGACAGAAATTGACTGAGACGAGCTTCCTTCACCAAGGCCACACCTACTCCAACAGAACCACACCTCCTACTAGTGTCATTCCCATGAGCCTAAAGGGGCCATTTTCTTTCAAACTACCACATCTGCCATATCTGTTTCTTACCACCAATGAGTTTTCATTTGTTCTTCTGAGTTCCCAGGGGTTTCCAAATAGGACATTATTTTGCTCCCTTCTGTGTTCCCTTCAATCATTTCCACATGGCTCATGCCAGAGAAGAGTATAATAAATGCTTGACTTATTGTCCTGGAGTTTTAGAAAAAGTCTTGTGATGGAAGCAATTAAGTAATTTGTTGACTTGATTGCTGCTTGATAAGGGGCCAAGTACCCTGCTCAAGATCATGCAGCTAATAACTGGCAAGAGCTGGATTCTTCATCAGCTGCTTTGGTTGGTTCTGAAGTTCCCCATCTAAGACAGAGGTAGGTAGAGTAGTGATGCCCACAGGCCAGCTGACATCCATTTCTTGGTAGGATCAGTCCTAGGTTCACACAACCTCTCTACCACCTACTTTCTGTCTGTAGGCCTGTTGCTGATGGGAGTGGGTGGATCCCATTTCTGTTTTCTTAGGCACCAAGGTGCTCATTTCTGGCCAGAGTTCATATACAAGGAGAGGGCAGTGAGCCTGAAATGGGTGCTTGCTGAGTAATTTTGGGAAGTGTAGTATCCTCCCCCCTCCCTCTCTGTGTGTGTCTGTCTCTGTTTCTCTCTTTAAAAAAAAACAAAACAAAATTGAGAAACCAGCTTCTATCTCTATCCTTTGATATGAATGAAAACAGAACCCAGGCTGTTGTGGGCCACCAAAATAGGAGTGCTAAGACTGCCACTGAGGTCACTATGGGCAGGGAGGCACAGAAGTAAGTCTGGTAAGGCACAGTGTTAATGAGCTGTTGGGTGAAGCCAGCCCTGAAATCACACCTAGCTCCAGAGTGAGCAATGAGCTATTTATTGTTTAAATCATTTTAAGGATTTTAAAGTTTTCTGGCTGTTAAGTGGAAACTTTCATGGCCAGCGTTTGGGATGAGCAGATCATATTACTTTCTCAAAAGATAATTGGCCAGAGCACTGGCCAAGGGTATCTGTTAGGCTTGCAGAGAAATAATTAGGTCCCAGCATTGAAGGGCCATGTGATAGCTGGTTCATGTTGTATTTACAGCTCTGTAGTCAAATAAAATCTAAATGTCACGGGTCTGAGTGTGAATGTAAAAATATCAGCAATGTAGCTACTGCAGCTCAAACCAAATCATCGCTCCCTCAGGGAGAATCAATACTTTCCTCTCAAACCAAACTCAGATTTCTAAATGTACTTCCCAACGACAAAAAGTTATAAACAAGGAAAATATTTTAAGAAATTTCAGAACAATATAGAAAAGAAAGGAACTCTGCACATGCACTTTAAACGCCCATTAAAATGGTAGGGGAAATCGCCCTTTTAGACTGTTATACTTTTCCTAGGTTGTAGCTGACCAAGTAACTGTCAACATGAAAATTGGATTGTTGGTAATGACAAAGACAGACAACAGAGGATGCGAGTGTCCAAACAACTTCCTAGTATGAGGGGTGGGTACTGACTCTTCATGCTCTGGAGTTTCTGAGACCATCGTGTGCTCTTGGTTTTCATAGAACCGAAAGGCTTAGTACTTTCCTTCACTTCTTTCAACTCTTGAACAAATTATAAGATACTTGTTCAAGTCTTTTGTTTACTCTGTGTCAGAGTGGAGGGCCCAGTCTTCTGCCGTGATTGGCACTGTACCCTGTGAGTCCTGCCTCCCATGAGGTGTCTCTAGGAGGAATGCTGGGACCCTCAAGGTTCCTGCAGCACAGGCTGGGAAACATGTGCCTCCAAGAGACAGAAAGAACTACAGTGGCCCAGCACAGTGGCCCAGCACAGTGGCCCAGCCAATGAAGCAGGTGATCTCGAGCAATGCCTGGATAAAGAACCACAGTGGCCCAGCACAGTGGCCCAGCCAGTGAAGCAGGCGGTCTCGAGCAATGCCTGGATACATTAGGATGAAACCAGCCAAAGGCGCCCACTCTTCAGACTCCATTGAGTACTGTTTGCAGTCATTGGGTAAAATTTTAATTTATTTTATTATTGCAGTTTTATGGCAAATTGGAACATAACTCATTTGTTTTATCCATTAATCTCCTTTCCTTCATAAAAATGGCACACATGATGATGACCTACATTAAAGTAATTGTCACCGTGTGCAGTATTATAGCGATAATCTATAAATAATATAAAAGTTTGTAGAAAATTAAAGTATAAAATATATGACAATGAAAAAAGATAAATCTTTCAACATTTAAGGTTTTTTTTTCTCCTTGATAATATATGGAACTGGTGTTTTAGCTATTTGAGCCACCTAGTGGTGATATACATGAACTGATATACATGAGAAATAATGATATACATTATTATTTCTCATGTTTAAAAATAATAGAAGTCTAATAGTTCCCAATTTAAAGGGAACAGAGCTGCTTTATATGTTTTTATAAATAAATATTTATTTACTAGTATCAAGCTTAGCACTAGGGAATGTTACAAAACATAGTTCTTTGTTTTGTTTGTTCGTTCTAGTAGAGAGGCCACATAACCTAGAAAATAAATACGAAAAGGAATTGTAATTGAAAGGGACACTTTCAGTGTCAACAATGAAGGAATAGCTGGAAACTATTTTTCAAGACATTTTATTTAGTTTGTGGAGATGTTTGGGGGTTGGTGCCACACAGCGAGCATGTAGAGGTCAGAGGGCAACTGGTGGGGTCCATTCTCTTCTTCTCCCAGGGCATCAAGGGACCACGTTCAAGTCCTCAGGTTTGGAGGCAGACATCACTTACCCGTGAGCCGCCACCTCACCAGCCCCAGCTATGAGAGTTTCAATGAACTGAAATGATTAACACATATCACAACAGAGTTTTCAATGCAGCCTTTGACATGTGGTCTTGACTATGGTTGTAGTTTCCAAATCTGTCTTTTATTAGTCTCAAGTCTTGTTTAAAAGACAAAAACTAACCACTAATTTGCTCAATGGTCCATTAGAAATACTCCTTAACTCTATGACAGTTTGGCTGATTTTAGATTTCATTAACAGAGACCTGTAGATCAAACTAAGCTTTATTTTGGCTCCATTCTGGTGCTTAATTATCAAAAGAGCCAAATCATGAAGCACTACTACCCTCATGTGTCAGGGTCCACATTCACCTCTGCCTTGTTAGGTTTTCTTTTTATATATAATTTTTTATATTAATTACAGTTTATTTACTTTGTGTCCCTCATCCCCTTCCACTCCCACCCTTCCTCCTTCATCTCCTCCTTGCCCCTCTCTAAGTCCACTTATAGAGGAGGTCTTCCTCCCCTTCCATCTGAACCTAGCTTATCAGGTCTCCCCAGGACTGGCTGCAATGTCCTCCTCTGTGGCCTAGCTCAAGTGCTCCTCCAACGGGGTGGGGGGGAGGTCAAGGAGCTAGCCATAGAGTTCATGCCAGAGACAGTACCTGTTCTCCTTACTAGGAAGAAGCTACTTGGATATTGAGCTGCCATGGGCTACGTCCGAGCAGAGGTTCTAGGTTATATCCATGCATGGTCCTTGGTTGGAGAATCAGTCTCAGACAAGCCCCAATGCCCAGATATACTTGGTCCTTGTGGAGTTCCTGTTCTCTTCAGGTCTTACTAACTCTCTCTTCATTCATATGATTTCCTGCACTCTGCCCAAAGTTTGGTTATGAGTCTCTGCATCTGCTTTGATACACTGCTATGTAGAGTCTTTCAGAGGTCCTCTGTGGTAGGCTCCTATCCTGCTTCTTGTTTTCTCCTAATTCCAATGTCCATACTGTTTGTCTTTCTAAGTAAGGACTGATCTTCTTACCCCAGGTCCTCCTTCTTGTTTAGCTTCTTTAGGTGTACAGATTTTATTATGTTTATGCTGCCTTATCTTATAGGTCTATTATCCACTTATATATGAGTATATACCATGTGTGTGTTTCTACTTCTGGGCTACCTCACTCAGGATGATCTTTTCTAGGTCCCACCATTTGCCTGAAAATTTCATGATTTCCTTGTTTTTAATTGCTGAGTAATATTCCATTGTGTAAATGTACCACAATTTCTGTATCTATTCCTCAACTGAGGGACATCTGGGTTGTTTCCAGTTTCTGGCTATTAGGAATAAAGGTGCTACAAACATGGTTGAACAAATATCCTTGTTGTGTACTTGAGCATCTTCTGGATATATGCCTAGGAGTGGTATAGCTGGATCTTGAGGAAGCAGTATTCCTAACTGTCTGAGATAGTGCCAGATTGATTTCCAAAGTAGTTGTATAAGTTTATATTCCCACCAGCAGTGGAGGAGGGTTCTCCTTTCTCCACAACCTCTCCAGCATGTGATGTCACTTGAGATTCTGATCTTAGTCATTCTGATGGGTGTAAGGTGAAATCTCAGGGTCGTTTTGATTTGCATCTCCCTGATGGCTAAGGACATTGAACATTTCTTTAAATGCTTTTCTGCCATTCTACAATCCTCTACAGAGAGTTCTCTGTTTAGCTCCATACCCCATTTTTTTTAATTGGGTTTTTTTAACTTCTTGAGTTCTTTATATATACTGGTATCAGCCCTCTGTCAGATGTAGGGTTGGTGAAGATCCTTTCCCAGTCTGTAGGCTGTTGTTTTGTTTTGACGACAGTGTCTTTTGCTTTACAGAAGCTTTTCAGTTTCATGAGGTTGCATTTATTTATTGTTGATCTGAGAGACTGTGCTATTGGTGTTCTGTTCAGGAAGTAGTCTGTGCCAATGAGTTCTAGGGTTTTTTCTTCTAATCAATTTAATGTGTCTGGTTTTATGTTGAGGTCTTTGATCCACTTGGAGTTTTGTGCAGGGTGATAAATATGGATCTATTTTCATTTTATGCATGGAGACATCCAGTTAGACCAGCACCATTTGTTGAAGATGCTGTCTTTTTTTCATTGAATGGTTTTGGCTTTTTTATTGAAAAACAAGTATCCATACGTGTGTGGGTTTATTTCTGGGTCTTCTATTTGGTTCCATTGATCCACTATTCTGTTTCCATGCCAGTACCATGCAGTTTTTATTATTATTGCTTTGCAGTTTGAGATCAGGGATGGAGATATCTCCACACAATCTGTTGTTGTTCAAGATCATTTTGGAAATTCTGTTTTGTTTTTTTTTTTGTTTCTCCATATGAAGTTGAGAATTTTTCTTTCAAGGTCTGTAAAGAATTGTGTTGGTATTTTGATGGGAATTGCATTGAATCTGTAGATTGCTTTTGGTAGAATGGCCATTCCCACTATGTTAATTCTACTAGTCCATCAGCACGGGGGATCTTTCCATCTTCTGATATCTTCTTCAATTTCTTTCTTCAGAGACTTGAAGTTTTTCTCAAACGGGTGTTTCACTTGCTTGGTTAGAGTCACACCAAGGTACTTTATGTTATTAGTGGCTATTGTGAAGGGTGTTGTTTCCCTAATTTCTTTCTCAGCCCTTTTGTCTTTGGTATACAGGAGGGCTTCTGATTTTTTTTTTTAGTTGATTTTGTATCCAGCCACTTTGCTGAAGGTGTTTATCAGCTGAAGGAGTTCTGTGCTTGAAATTTTGGGGTCCCTCATGTATACTATCATATCATCTGTGAATAGTGATATTTTGACTTCTTCCTTTCCAATTTGTATCCCCTTGATCTCCTTCACCTGTCTTATTGCTCTAGCTAGGATTTCAAGTACTATGTTGAAGAGATATGGAGAGAGTGGGCAGCCTTGCCTTGTCCCTGATTTCAGTGGAATTGATTTAAGTTTCTCTCCATTGAGTTTGATGTTGGCTATAGGCTTGTTGTATATCACTTTTACTATGTTTAGGTATGTGCCTTATATCCCTGATCTCTCCAAGACTTTAAACATGAATGGGTGTTGGACTTTGTCAAATGCTTTTTCCGTATCTAAGGAGATGATCATGTGGTTTTTCTCTTTCAGTTTGTTTTTATGGTGGATGACGTTGATGGATTTCTGTATATCGAGCCACCCTTGCATGCCTAGGATGAAGTCTATTTGGTCATGGTGGATGATATCTTTGATGTGTTCTTGGATTTGGTTTGCAAGTATTTTATTGGGTATTTTTTGCGTCAATGTTCATAAGAGAGACAGGTCTGAAGTTCTTTTTTTTTTGTTGGGTCTTTGTGTGGTTTAAGTATCAAGGTGACTATGGCTTCACAGAGTTTGATAATGTTCCTTCTGTTTCTTTTTTGTGGAATAGTTTGAAGAGAATTGGAGTTAGCTCTTCTCTGAAGGTATGGTAGAATTCTGCGCTGAAACCATCTGGCCCTTGGCTTTTTTTTGGAAGGGAGACTTTTGATGCCTGCTTCTGTTTCCTGGAGGATATGAGAATATTCAGTTTTTCTACCTGATCTTGACTTAATTTAGGTAGATGGAATCTACCAAGAAAATTGTCCATTTCCTTTAGATTTTCAAATTTTGTGGCATATAGGCATTAGTACGACCTAATGATTGTTTGGATTTCCTCAGTGTCTGTAGTTATGTCCTCCTTTTCAGTTCTGATTTTGCTGATTTGGATAGTTTCTCTCTGCCTTTTAGTTAGTTTGGCTAAGGGCTTGTCTATCTTGTTGATTTTCTCAAAGAACTAGCTCTTGGTTTCATTGATTCTTTGAATAGTTTTATTTGTTTCTAACTGATTGATTTCAGCCCTGAGTTTGATTATTTCCAGCCATCTGCTCCTCTTGGGTGTATCTGCTTTTTTTTTTTTTTCTTTCTAGAGCTTTCAGTTGGGCCATTAAGTTGCTTGTATGAAATGTTTCAAATTTCTTCTTGAAGGTACTTCATGCTACAAGCTTTCCTCTTAGCACTCCCTTCATTGTGTCCCATAAGTCTGGGTATGTTGTCCCTTTATTTTCATTGAATTCTAGGAAGTCTTTAATTTCTTTCTTTATTTCTTCCCTAACCAAGCTGTCACTGAGTAGTGAGTTGTTCAGTTTCCATGTATGTGCAGGCTTTTTGCTATTTCTGTTGTTGTTGAGTTCCAGCTTTAGACCATGATGGTCAGATAGGATACAAGGGATTATTTCAATCTTCTTGTATCTGCTGAGGCTTGCTTTGTGACCAACTAAATGGTCTATTTTCAAGAAGGTTCCATGAGGTCCTGAAAAGAAGGTATACTCTTTTGATTTTTGGGTGAAAAGTTCTGTAAACATCTATTAGGTCCATTTGATTTAGGGCCTCTGTAAGTGCTCTTATTTCCCTGTTTTGCTTCTGACAGATGATTTATCCCTTGGTGAGAGTGGAGTGTCAAAGTCTCCCACTTCGGTGTTGGGATCAATGTGTGATTTCCTCTTTAATAATGTTTAATAATGTTTCATTTACAAAAGTAGGTGGTCTTGTATTTGGGGCAGAGATGTTCAAAATTGTGATGTCCTCCTGTTGGAATTTTCCTTTGATGAGAAGGAAGTGCCCCTCCTCATCTTTTTTGATTAATTTTGGTTGAAAGTCTATTTTATTAGATATCAGGGTTGCTACCCCAGCTTGTTTTCTGGGTCCATTTGCTTGAAAAACATTTTTCTTTACTCTGAGGTAGCGTTTATCTTTGTTGCATAGGTGTGTTTCTTGGATGCAGCAGAATGCCGGATCCTGTTTCTGCAACCATTCTCTTAGTCTGTGTCTTTTTATTGGAGTGTTGAGTCCATTGATGTTGATAGATAATGGTGACCAATGACTGTTAGTTCCTTTTATTGTGGAGTTAGTAGTCTTACTGTGATTCATTGCTTGTTTTCTTTCAATTTTTTGTTGGGAAATTATCTGTATCTTATATTTTCTTTGGTGTAGCTGTTTTCATTGAATTGGAGTTTATCTTCTAGAATCTTCTGTAGGCTGGGTATAGGTATTGCTTAAATTTACTTTTGTCATGGAATATTTTGTTTTCTCCACCTATGTTTATTGAAAGCTTTGCTGGGTATAGTAGTCTGAGTTGTCATCTGTGTTCTCTTAAAGACTGCATGACCTATGCCCAGGCCCTTCTGGCTTTCATAGTTTCAGATGAGAAATCTGGTATGATTCTGATTGGTCTACCTTCATATGTTACTTGACCTTTTTCCTTTGCTGCCTTTAATATTTTTTTCTTTATTCTGTAGGTTTAGTGTTTTGACTATGATGTGACATGAGGTACTTCTTTTCTGGTCTAGTCTATTTGGTGTTCTGTAGGCTTCTTGTTTTATAGACATCTCTTTCATTAAGTTGGGAAATTTTTCTTCTATGATTTTCCTAAAAATATTTTTTGGTCCTTGGAGCCTGGAGTCTTCTTTTTCATCTATTCCCATTATTCTTAGGTTTTGTCTTTTCATGGCGTCCTTGATTTCTTGGATGTTTTGTGTTTGGGACTTTTCCGATTTTACTTTTTCTTTGAGGAAGGTATTAATTTCAGCAAGTATATCCAAGATTCTATCTTTCCTCTGTTGTATTCTATTGGTGATGCTTAGCTTTGTGGTTCCTGATCTTTTCTCTAAGTTCTCCAGTTCCATGGTTTTCTCTGTTTGTGTTTTCTTTATAGATTCTAATTCTGTTTTCATGCTTTACACCATTTCTTTCATCTGTTTGAATATGGATTCTTGTCTTTCTATAATGGTTCCTATTTTTTTGTTTGTTTCTTCTCCATATACCACTAATTGTTCCTCTACTTGGGCAGTTATATTTTTCTGTATTTCTTTGAGAGCTCTGTCCATTTTCTTTTTTTGTTCCTCTAATAACTGCATAAGCATAGTTTAAAGTAATTTTCCTGTGTTTCTGCTGAAATAAAATATCCATTGATTTTGGGGGTTGCTGGTGGGGCCATGATATCCTGATTTTTGTTGGGTGAGTTCTTATGCTGACCTTTGGCCATTTGCTTAGATGTAACTTTCACTGTTTGTTCCTGGAGTCTGAACTTCAGACTGGAACCGTCTTTCTCTGGTGTCTGGAGTATTCTTCAGGAAGATCAGGCAGGTCCAGTGGTTTCAGAGTATGAGTTGTTGCTTCAGCTGTACCTGAGGGAGGAAAAGCCACTGGCACAGAATCATTATTGTGGGGGAGTATGTGTGTGTGTGTAAGTATGTCTTGAAGGAGAGTGCTAGAGAGTGTAGGTGCTTGGTATATGGGGGTTGGGAGCAAGTGCAGATAGCTGGCCAAAGCACCTGTGCAGGTTTCCTGAATGCCCAGTGGTCTACAGTCTGTGGTAGGCTCTGTGGGCTGGACTCTGAGGTCTGTGGCCGATGCCACAGGGTCAGGACACGTACCCTGTTGTGGCCTCTGTTTGCCCAGCCCTGTGCTCTGTGCTAGAAGCTGTGAGCACAGCAGGCTGAGCTCTGCTCTCTGAGTTGTAAAGTGCTATGTGCCTCCTCTGCCACCTCCCCCTTAGGCAAGGATGGAGATTGGAGGTCGTGGGGGAAATGCCGGGGGTTTGGGTGTTCTCAGTCTCAAATCTCAAGAAGGGAGATCTGTGCTTGGAGCAGGCAGCACTGTGCTCCTTGAAAGTTGCTGTATGCACTGCAGGCTGCGGTACCTCCGCTGCTGCTTCCACCCATTATGGGGACGTGCCCTGGAATTGATTCCCCAGGAAATGTCCACGGTTGACCTGTGCCCTATTGGACTCAGATCAGGGTTTCTCCCCCTTCTCCCTGGACACCTTGGTATTGTTGTTTTGGGTTCCACAGCCCCTCGACTCATCAATTCTGAGTTTCAGCTCCTCTGCCCCTCAGATACAGTGCTCGTTGTTTGTAGACATCTTGGATCTTCTGCCTTGTTAGTTTTTAAGGAGCTTTTATTTATTGCTCCAAGAATGTCAGGTTCCATGGTTTCTTGCTTTCTGAAATTGCCATATGTCTCTAAATAGGTTTTCTAAAAGTCAGAATTAGTACAAAAACACAGAAAAAGTTCTTCTGTGAAGACAACTACCAACCTCTTTTTGTACTCTTGTAAACAAGCAGTGAAGATCACCATTGCTGAACTCTGTGGTTTTTCTGGGTCAGCACAAGTCAAGGAGCTTTCACTGATGTTCCTGAAGCTGCTCCGTTCTCAAGAAGCTGCAGGTGGTACCAGCCTGAGAGACATAAAACCTTTAAACAACAGCACGTGAACACAGTGGGGAGAAGGTGCAGTCTAACCTGCCAAGTGAAGCCAGCAGTGTTCGGTGACTTGATTGTGCTGGAGGCTCACCTGAGCAGAATAACAATGCAGGAAGATTTAAACCTCCAATTCCCCTCATAGCAAGCCTGCAGACTTGTGGGAACCCAAGCATCCGAAGAAAAACTCTGCTGTGGACATAGGATGACTGTCTATTATTTTGTTCTTCTTTGGAGATGCAGAGTGAGGAATGTGTGATGGTGGGAAGTCATGTTTCTTATTAGGCTAAACCTCTCTGATTATTTTCTTAAGCATTTTGAACTTGGGAGAAAACAAGTCTGATGTTAAACCTGAGAGATGTGATTGTGGACAATTCCTGCTTTGTGGAGGCAACCAATCCAAATGATGAGAGGTGAAAGCCAAGAGCAGAGAAAGGTAGAGGCTGGGGCAGAGTGAGCCTCTAAGTAAGACTTTACAGATGTTTTGAACTAAACTCAGATGGTTTGAATTGAACTCCATCCCTTGCAATCTGAAGAGTCCTGACTAATACAAGGTAGATGCTGTTTGAACATGGCCAAGGGACTTGTTTAGAACACTCTGGAAGGCCAGGGGAAAAAATTGAGTTCCAGAGTTCTGAGCATCAGGAAGATAATGCTTTGGTCAAACCAAGATAAGTGGTCTTATGGAATGTTCCTAAGCTTCCGAGAGAGCATCTCATTAACCCTAAAATGCTCATTTTAGGTGGTACATGAATTTCAAGTGTCCTTCCCAACATTAGCATTTACATGAATGTATTGTGATGTCTAAATTCCACAAGTGGGAAGAACCAGGATGCCCAGTAACATCTGTGGGGTTGAGGGCTAACCCCGTCAGTACTGGTGCCTGCTAGCCAATGGCCCATTAGAGACAATTTGTTAAAAATACTCTCTCCTGGAGCCTTTAACCCTATGCAGCCATATTTGATATCAAGGTGATCATTTCCATCCTAATTCTCTCCATATACTTAGCTTATTAGACCAGTTCAAAATAAAAATGATCAGGGCTCTTCTTATTCCATCTGGGTTATACTGTAGTGTGTTAGACATCAGCCAGACCTAGGTTGAATTTGGTTTTGATTTCCCATCCTCTTTCATTATCCCCAGGTTCTTTGAGAGTTCTTGTATATACCTGAGATTTCAGCTTCTGCTGTTGTTCTTGGGGGAAGGGTCTGTTTCTAAACTTATGTATCTAGTCTCTAATTGTCTCTTGAACGCAAGGTATGCATGCAATTGTGTATTGGATATCTTTGGAAAGCCTAAGCTCATTGTTCCAAACAGCTAACCCCTTCCTGAATTCTCCACAGTCTGTGTGTCAGGGTGACTTCACTATGCTAGGCTTGAAGCCTGTGAATCATTTGGTGGCATTCTTGAGTTCCAATCTTCCGAGTCACTCGTATCTGTCTATATTGTCTCTATTATTTCTTAAATGCATCTCTTTCTTTCTTATCCCACTTCTACACTCTTTGTCATGATCTTTATTATTTCTTTATGGGGCTTATTGTAACAGTCACTCAATTCTTTCCCAGTCTTGAGTTAGCCCCCTTTTATTGTTGTCTTTCTCCTTTGTGAAGTTAACTTTTTAAAATTATATTATTTAGGGACTGGAGAGGTGGCTCAGTAATTAGGAGTACTGGTACTCTCACAGAGGACCCAAGTTCAGTTCCCAGCCCTCATCTCATGGCTTGCAACTAACTGTAACTCCAGCTCTAGGGAATCTGACATCCTCTTCTGGCCTCTGTGGGCATGCATGTTGTTTGCAGACATGTGCAGGCAAGAGTCTCATATACCTAAATAAAAATAAATGCATCCTTAAAACTTATATTATTAAAGCATCTTTCATGACTTCTCCCTTGGAAAGGACCTGTGAGATTTTTAGACACATGCTTCTTTCTGTCACTCCCTTCCACTACCCAACAGACTCTTTAGCCATTTTCTTTCTACCATGCTGCACTCTAGACAAGATAGCTGCCTTCCACCCTCAGTGGGCAGGTTTCTTCTGTAAACACTGTCATCTCTTGGTTGGCCTCATCTCTTAGTCCCGAAGCTCTGTTTTTAACCTTCTGCACAGAGGGCCTCACACTATCTTGCCACCATGTATTTATTCCTGTTTCTTCCCCAATGCTGTAGACTCCTTGAAGCTCAAAGCAGGTACCAGAATAGTGAACAATCAAATGCAGCCTGTTGCTCAAGTGCTAAGGTTAAGGATGAATGAAACCACAGGAAGTGTACCCTGATCACACTGCTCAGGGTTCCCAGTCTGGGCAGCATCAATTCTGAAACAAATAAGAATAGATCAGTGTTAGTGTGGAGGAAAGGTGCTGCACATGCAAAGCTTCCCACCACTCTCAGCCCATTCTGGCTCAAAACATGGCTAGGTAAGATAAATGAATATGGCAGACACCAGGCACAAATGAGAGGGAGGCTGGCAACTGCTTCATGCTGACAGCATCGAAGCTGCGTGGAGACTTCTTTCAGTTGTTAGCCTTTAAGCAGCTGTGACAAAGTTGGCATGTGTCTGAACCAATAACCTTGAAAGCCCTTCATGGTCAAAAGAGCTGGAAAAGGTCTCTCTAGGAGAAAAAGACGAGGGTGTGGGCATCTGCGAGGATCAACCAGACAGTTGTTGCACTTTGGATGTTTATATTTCCACCTGAAACTCTGCAGCTTTCAGGTGTTCCTGGGCTTTGTCTATTTATTCTCTTTAGCCTTCAACACATGGCAGTCAGCTAACGAAATAGTCTGATTTTTTGTAGGTCAAGTAAATTAGTCTTGAGGACTATTCTGCTCCTATTCCCTGGGGCTTCCTGTCTAACTGATCTATCCACTGGAGAAACCCTGGCTTTAATCCTCCACAGAGGTCGGGGGAGGGCCAAAAATATACCTGTCATTCTCTCCTTATCAGAAGTTTTAAGCAACGTGTATTTGGCACCAAGTCAGTTGTTGCTAAAAGAATTCTAATAAAGGACGTTAAAGCACAGAGCTTTATTTGAAAGGGGAATGAGGGAGGAGCTGATGGAGGTGTGGAGGTCATGTAGCATACAAAACTAAATCTTTTCTGATAGAATCCCCTCCTTGTATTGCCATGGCATCTGTATCTCTTCCTCTCTTGGACACATGGTTTATTCCTGGCTGACCTGGAACTCACTATGTAGAACTGGCTAGTTTTAAATTCACTGAGATCCACCTGCCTCTGCCTCCTGAGTGCTAGGATTAAAGGCACAGGACACCATGCTCTTCAGCCCTTCTTCTATTTCTTACTACGTTGTATTAAGTATAGTGGAAAATGTTTTTCTTCAGCCTGATAAAAATAAGCCCTGATGTTGTTCAGCTATTTCCTCTAAATCAAAATATTCCTTCCAGAAGGCAAGATGGGGATGTTCGTAACATTCAGGAAGAATACGAGATGTCAAGCTATCCAAGCACCCCTACCCCACCCACATCCCCCTATTGTTTCAGCGGTAATATCTGCTGGGAGAGGAGGCTCTGGCCAGCTCACCTACCTGCACTTGGGCTGCAGCTGTCTCTGAATCACCCATGCTCCTGTAAGCACCACCCCTCCCCTCACTGGCTCACTAAAACAGGCTCCGGTGGAAGTATGTGTCTGTTGTTGTGTTGGGTAAACAGATATTTGTTCATGTCTTTCCAGGAAAAGTCATACAACACCTGCCCTCAAGGAAATTAGAATCCAGCTGGAGGGGAGAGGGGAAAAAAAAACCCAACAGCAACACAGGTTTAAGAGGTTGCTAATCAACTTAGAAACATTTTCTGAGGACAGTTGAAGTACAGGGAAATCCTATTCCAACTTGATAAATGAGGGTCTAAAGTTTTTCAACAGTGTGAATATAGTCAGTATTATTACAGGATAAATAAAACCACACTGAGCTGGCTGACCCGTGTTGTAGATCTGGCCCAAGCTATAATTCGGTACCTGCTGTAGTTTGGAGTTTGAATGTTTGTCAAAGGACCATGTGTTCTTTGGCCTCTCCGGTCATCCTATTGAGAAGTGTGGGACTCTGAAGAGTTATCCACACCCCACCACAGGTGAGCCACACAGGACCCTTTTTCTTGTCTTTTTGTACCCAGCCATGAGGTAAATGAGTTTGCTCTGGTGTGCTGTGCTGCCCTCCCCACAAACCCAAAGTAATAAGGCCAACTGCTCATAAATGGAGCCCTTTGATACAGAGGGCCAAATCGATCTTTTCTCTGTTGGTTCATTATCTTAAATATTTCATTATAGTGAGGGAAAATAGGCTAACACAATACCTTTTTATGTTCTTTGGCTAAAGACAGACTTCCAAGGCAGGGTGAGAGGGATGGGGGGGTTTCTTCAAGGATCCTTGGCTTTCCTAGCCCTGTGCAACTTTCTTTGCTTCACTGCTTTCTGACAGGACTGTTGATAAAACATTCTTTTGGAATGTATACAATTTACCCTTGTTCATTCAAATGCTGATTTCTTTCCCCCACTATCTGGTTTCAATCTGGACATTGCCCTGTGATGCTTATTGTAAGCATCACCTGTCTCAAGTTTGTGTAAACATGCCACCATTTGTTCTCTAAATTGTCAATTAAAACCACCAGCCACAATGTTGAGCAATGGAGAGGATAGGGTGGGACATCTTGGTCCGGAGGGGGAGGAAGAGGAAGGAAGCAGAAGAGAAGAGGAGAGGTCTTAGAACCTCATGGAGAGACGGGACCGGACCTAAGATATGACTAAAAGCAAGTATAACGGGTGAAATCTGAATAGTAGGAAACTATGCAGGCTTGGAGATTTAGGATGGAGTAACTATTGCCCAGCATTGTGCTCTAGGTTAATTAAATAAATCCTAGTCTCTGTGTGGTGATTTGGTTATACAGCTGTTTAGGAATAACCACTGTTTAACTAAAGGATGTAACAATAGTAAATATTAATGACCTAATATAACACAGGACTTTCTTGCTGTTCCTTCTCCCCACCTCATCCCCTCACTCCACACATCTCCCCTATAGTCAGTCTGAGCATTGCCTGCCCTGCCCCATCGGAGAAGTACAGTTGGCTCTAAGAGAAGATGTGGGCTGTGTTGAAGCCGAATTTCATGGCAGGCTGAGAGTCTTTGGGATTTGCCTCTAATTGTAGAGTTCTTCTCAGAGGAGAGAGAATGAAGATTGAATTGTAAAAGGTAGATTTGTGTTATTAAGGTTTATGGAATGGAATCTTTACTGTAACCACACACTTCTGGAAGCAATTCATGTGTGTGACCTCTTTTAATTCTCACTGTGGTCCAATGGCACTTTATTATTCATATCTCCTCTTCAAAGATATGAAACTTTAGTTATTGAAAGATAATTATTCCAAGAGCTGTAGCTGCTAAGCAGTGAAGTTAGGGGCATGAACTGAGCCAAGGTGCTTCTAGAGTCTCTGATTTTAGCCATGTGGCATGTGGAAACAAATGAGCCCGGGTTACCTATTCTTTCTAAAATACTGTTTATAAATTGGCTCAAATTCACAGCTGGACTATAATAATAAAATCTTAATGATGCGCTTAGTTTTATAATAAAAGAATACAATTAGAGGAGAAAGACTTGGCAGGCATTTGGAATTTTGTTACTTACAAGGAATTTTGGATTTGATTTTAAATCCTTGCTGTCTCTCTTTTCTTGCTTGTCTTGTCTTCTTTTTCTTCCCACGAATTCTCATGGTTTTGTTGTTGCTGTTCATTTTTGGGTTGGTTTTTTTTTTTGTCTTTTAGTTTTATTTTACAATTTTATTTTCATCTCATGTTTTTAATTAGCTACTTAAAAAGTAGCAGGTCTCCTGAAGGCATTTCCTGACTTGCTTAGTTTGATTGACCCCACTGACCCTCTGCCCTCCCCCACTTCTCTGTTCCCCACCTTCACTTAGAAATTTTCATCCTCTATTGTAGTTTCTTTCCTTTTTCTATCTCCATTTTGAGAAAGCTAGAAAATGAAGTACTCCTGGAAGCACACGCTCCTTCTATTTTTTTTAAAAGAACTGGTTTCTCCTTCCATTTCTATCACTTTTCTACTCTCCTGAAGGCTCAAGTCACATCTTTGTGGCATTCAAACTCATTTGCATTTCTATTACTTCATATTCCTTTATCCCGAAATTTAGTTTAGTTTTTTTTTTTTTATTCTTTCTTCTTTTTTTGTTTTCAAACCTGTCGTCTTCCCTCTAACGACTCACTGGGTGTCTCATCTCCAGTGCTTACGTCTTAGAGCTTTGCTGTTCCTCTGATGCCATCATTCTTTTGAAAGACTCACCCTCTTTCAAAGATCTCCCCCTTCCTTTGTAGAGGCTACATACATCTATCTATACATGAGTTCTAGTCGTATCACAAGCCAACATTTATTTAAACCCCAGTACTTTACAGAAATTCCCACTTAGGTATTTTAATGCCATCATTAGACTCAAAGTGAGTTAATATTTCCCACATGGATTATGATGATGATGATAGAAAATATTTAGACAACCTGTTACAGTTCTAAGTAACTTTTATAGATTAATTTTCTTTTCCTTAAAAGAATTTTTTAAATAGAACCGTACTCTCTAATAAAGAAGCTCTAGCCTAGATACATCAACTAGTATCTCTGCAATCGATGCCACATGTCTACACTGTGAAGGGGTAACAGTCTGTGTGGACAGTGGAGTCTTTGCACATTTCTACATGTTGTTTTCTGATTTCCTCATGCTCAAAGGTGTTATACTTCAATTCTCTTACTTCCTTTTGTTCAATTAGTAACTTCCTTTCCTTAAAAATGTTCCTGATAAACACACAGGCACAGGTGGCCCATTCATGAAGAAATTAGAGGCAGGGACAAGGAAGCAGGAGAGGGCAGCTCAGTTGCCTGCAGCACTAGGGTATAGAGACCAACCTCTATTTCATCAGTCGTTTGGATGATTTCTCTGCTCTTGTGTCTTTCTCATCTTTATACACTTTTGTAGCCTGCCTTTTAGAACAAATCTACTTCAAAATGGTAAATTCCCTAACAGTTCAGTTGGAACTAGAGGAATTGGAAACAGAAAGGCCAGGAGATTATAGAAAGAAGAGGAACTTACATCTGAACTACATTAAAATGAATGCCACGAAAGCTTCCAAATTACACAAGTGGAAAATTATCCTTGATGCTTATAAATTTTGGAGCAAAGAGATGTCATCTCACTTTTATTTTTTATTAAAAACTCTGTGTCTGTGCATGTGTGTGTGCATGTGAGTGCAGTTGCACATGGAGGCCAGAAGATGGCAGTGTAGACCCTGGAGTTGACATGGGTGCTGACACCTGAACCTGGGTCATCTGGAAAAGCAGTTCGAACTTTTAACCACTCAGTCATCTCTCTAGCCCTAATTTTCACTTTAAAATCTTAGTGTCCTTTGTGATTAGTGATGAGATGTATGTACTCTACCAGGGACAAAGAACCACCCGAAAAAGTTCTTGAGTCCCTGTGGACATCTTCTGTGTAGATTTTGATATCATGAAGAAACTTATTTATTTGTCTGCCTCATCTACTGGAAAACCATATGATACAGACAGGGAAACCACAGGGCTAGGTAGCTTCCTCTTGGAAACACAAACTTTTCTTGAAATGCAAAGGAAAGAAAAAAGGCAGAAGTTGAACTTGGTAGGTTGAAAGACCTGCAAGAGCAAGCCAGTTGAAACTTTGTAAACATTTAGCATAAAACTCATTTTTAATCTCATAAACTTAATTTTTCCCCCTAGCATATGGGATGCATAAAAAGGAAATAAAACTTTAGTAAATTGAGCCTTACTTGTGCTTTATAAAAAAGAAATTGAATTGCTTTAATGGCAGCTGCAGCTGGCTTTCAGCTTCAAACGACCAGTGTAAATCTCATTTTTAGTGCTTGATTTAGCAAACACTCAGCTGCAAACAGGCTTCGGAAGCAGCTCTGAGTGCAGGGTTTTCCATGAAGGCAGTTACGTAACCTTTGTGTGGCGTGCCTTTAAAATATGTGGAATAGCAGAAAGCCTGATTGAGATATCTTACAATTATCTTTTATTCTATATTTAAATCTGCAGAGTTCAATATTCATTATACACAGAGCTGGCACAAGTGGCTTTGAACAGGCCATGAATATAAATGTATGTGTAATATCCATTAAAAGGGAAACAGGAGAATACTAATAATGAGTCAAAAAGCCACGGCGGCAATGGGCACACTGTTGGTTACCTCAAAGGGATCATCACAGCTTGCTGTTGATCATGCCCTTCTTGAAGGCCTTATGCCACACTCCCACACACTGAGGATCCCCAAGAAAGCTCCTCCAGATTCTGTTTGGTAAAGGCTGAGCATGCCCAGCTTGCAACTTTGATTAAAAATAGGGAGAAAACTCCAGTGTACATGTTGGAATACCAAACTGCTCTCAAAGAGATTCATAAGTGACAGGACATCGTGGGGTTTGTCTGAAATAGTCCTCAGCGAACTTGGTGGCAATTTTATGTTTTGGTGGCAGCCATTTTTCTTGTCAGTAGATATACACCAGTGGACAAAAATGAGAGCTGAATATTTATGTTATTCTTACAAAAAAGATCTCCTTAAAACAATTCTGACCAAGAGGCACAGGGTACTGACTGCTCCACAGTCTGTAACTCCAATTACAGGGTTTCCCATACTGTCTCACGCCATCTGTGGCTACTGTATGCACATGGTGCACTTATATATGTGCAGAAAAAAAAAAACAGCTACACATCAAAAGCATTCTGACCATGATTTTCAAGGCAATTCAGGGAAAATATTCAAATGAGGATAAATCATAGCCATTTTCCTCCTTCCTTAAACATCTTCTGGTATTTCAGGTTATTTTTAGCCGGCCATCAACTGCACTCCCTTATGGTATTAATTGATAACTGTTCATATGCTCTATTTCACATTGTAAAAGAGATTCTCAAAAGTGAAAAGGTCCCAGGATTCCTGATTTTGACTGTTTGCCTGACCACTTCTGTGGTTGATCTGGACAGAGGGCATGTTGCTCCCAGGCTGGTTCTGGGCACAGTGGCTGGAATTTGCAGAAGTTCATTCCCACATACCCTCTCTCTTTCTCTGCCATCTGTTTGTTCGGCTGCCAACAATTGGAGCTATTCAGCAAATGGAGACTACGTGAAATCTGAAAACAAGCCTGCTGTGCGGCCTGGTGGGAGAGTCCTGGGTCTGCTCTTCTGCTGAGGGAAGGTGCCTCTGCTCTCTGGGCTTCTGCCAGCCGCATATCTCTTACTGTTGCAGGACCAAGTAAAATCCCAAGAAAACATCTTGAAAATGGTAAAGTATGTACTTGCCATTCTCTTAAATTATTCATGACACTAATGACTCTCTATATCATTCACGTATACATGAGGTCTCACACAGGAGACCTCACCAAACCTAGAGCAGTGGTTCCTAACTCAGCCTTCCCAATGCTGCAACCCCTAATACCCTCCTGTTGTAGTGACTTCAACCATAAAATTATCTTGTTGCTACTCCATCAGTGTAGTTTTGCTACTGTCATGAGTTGTAATGCAAACATCTGATATGCAGGAGATCTGATATGCAGCCCCCCAAGGGGTCAGGACTTTAGATTGAGACCTGCTAAAGTAGAGCCAAACTGACAGTGAGAGAAAAAAACTGTAGGGATGTGCATGACCCCACATGGGTGCTGGAGAGCTCAACTCAGGTCTTCATGCTTGCACACCAAGAGCTCTTATCCACTGAGCAGTCTAACTTCTTATTTTTCAGGGCATAGTAGATGCTGTGAACCAGAGAAATAATGGCAGTAAGTTACAGTCTTGCTGTTTAAAATTCTAGAGCTTAGAGATTAGATCATTAACTAGTAAGACTATAGAAGTTAAAGTCAAAATGTTTAAGGAAAAAAGACCCAGCTATTATAGCCATAATCCATGTCATACTTCTCCCCAGCCAGCAATTCATATATCAGGTCTTTTTAAAAACACTGAAAATCATCACTACGGGCCTTATCTGCTTATATTTGGAAGTCCAACATTTCTTTTTGTTTTTATATTATAGGTGTATGTGTATTCACAAAGCTGTGCATGTAACCAAGAGCTGTGTGCACATGGGCATGAGCTTCTCCACAGAGGAGATTTACATCCCTAAAGCACATTTAAAATTTAAAAATTGCCATGCATGTAGTTTACAGGGTGAAAATTTTAGTAAAAAAAAAATATATATATATATATTACAACATTTTAGCAGTCTCCTGATTTGTCTTTTGTTCTCATCCCTTCCTCTAACACTCACGGCAAGCACTTCCAACACTTGATTTCTTTTGGCATTTACAGGTCTTCAGTATTCTAAAGCTATGCATCTGTTCTCTTGATCCTCCCATCCTAGAAAATGAATACTGGACTCTCACCATGGAATATTCCAGCCAGCTTTCACATTGCTTCCACTTCATCTTCTTTCTTGTTTTTTCCAATGTTGTTATATTGCAATTTTTATCTATTTATCTAATATCTCCTGTATGTGTTGGAGGGACACTTACCAGTGCCTGCATATGTAGATGCCAGAAGTCAGCTTAGGCAGTTTTTCTCTATGACTGTCCACTCTACCTTTTGAGACAGGGTTTCTCACTAAACCCCCACCTACATTGTCTGGCTAGCAAGGTCTCAGGGTCTGCCTTCCTCACCCTCATGCTGTAGCACTGAGGTAACAGGCACAAGCTGATGTGCCTGGCTTCCACATGGGTGCTGGGGATCTGTTTCTCATGCTCACACAGCAAGCCCTTTACCCACTGAGACATCTCTCCAGTTCCCATGATGATTTTGGTTAAATAGATATGAGAGTATGAAAATGTCTTTAAGGCATGATATGCATGGCACTTGCTGTCTTGATATCAGAGGAGCTGTGATTCCTGTTGTGAGACCCTCATAAGGTTGGGTCTCTTGGGGGGCTCTTGAGGCCTATGCACTCCCTTTCCTCCCTGAGGTTATGGAAGCTGTTAAGTTAGCTAGTCTTTGCTACTTTGTGGGTTCTTCTTTTTCCCCCATTATCCCCTTGCCTCTCCCCTTTCCACCACCTATCACTAGATATGAAAGAAATAAGGATAGAGGGGGAGAGAAAGGAGAGCTCTGAATCTAATGCCTTTCTTCTTGTTTCCTCTTTGCATATAGCTGGCCTTTGCTACTTGGTGGAGTCTTCTTTTTCCCACCCATTATTTCTGTGCTTTCTCCCTCTAGCACTACATTGGCGAGAAAGAAGGGTAGAGGGGGAGGGAGGAAGTGATCCTTGAATCTAGTTTCTTGTTTCTTCTTTGAGCACAACTACTAATGAGCTGCAAGCTATCTTACTGAGTGGCCAGCAACCACCCACACCCTCTTAGGGCCCTACCATTCATTCACCCTCTGAAAAATTCCCAGAATTCTAAAGGTCACACAATTTCAGAAACTATCTACAGCTGGCAAAACCACGCCTCTGCTAGAGCATGAGGCAAATCATAGTCAGCTGCTGTGGATGATCTGAAACAGTCCATATTCCCATACCTGGAATTAAAACAAAAGCATGTTCTTATAGTATTTCTGTGTCTTTAAAGAAACCAAAATTCCATAATTGTCATTATAGTTAAGAATTGCCACATTAACTCTTCCTTGGTGTAGCTGCCCATAAGTTAGTCTTTCACTCATGGTCCTGTGGTTACCACAATTGAACTCACTGCTTCATCAAGCTAAACTTGGGTGGAAATATTTTGCTTTGAGTTTGTCATCTATGTAAGATGAATAGAAACATTATCTCAGAGAAAGTCATGCAGCAGGTGGTCACTCTGATGGTTTGTATAACTATGATGTTGAATTTCCTGGATTGATGCTCTAATTTCCTTATTGTTTCCGTTGTCCTGTTTAGCTTTGCCCTAGACTCATTTTGGAAGAGGGAATCTTCCAAAGAGGGGAATAGAAATGAAAGGAAGGTGGATGTGTGTATACCTAATATTGTGCTATTAATTTTGTTGACATTTTTGGGTGGCAATAGAAAAGTAGATGGTTCACAGTGTCTTTTAAAGTATGCAACATTTTCAGATCTGAAAACAGCAGAGCCTCTAGAAAGGTACTTTTTCTTTTTTTAACTTAAGGGAAGAAAATCCACAAGGAACTGTTTAATTGTCTCACATTATGTTGAAAGGGTAATGGGATAAACAAGACTGGACTTCATAGTTCAGTGAGCTGCCTTCATCCTCCCTCTTTCCTGGAGGTCTTCATGTAGTAGAATCTTCCCATTGTCTCAGGTTTTAGCACAGCAGGCTGTAACCTGGGTTTCCTAGGCAACCTCAGTGGTTAAAATCAAAGCGATGACAACAGTACCCAGTGATATTTCTCTCCTATGCTCAGACAAGCTCCTCTAGGATTCCTAATTTCTCTCTTTGACATGCTCCTTAAATATCTCAGGAGTCCTCGGTGGAAGCATGGTGGTTTTCTATTCTAGTATACTCCTCTCAGGTTCCTCACAGGAACATCTCCTTGTGTGTTGAGCCTCCCACTTGGTGGCATTGTTCTCTGATGTCGAGAAGGTGACCTGTGGCCATGTCCCACTTTATTCTAGCCCAGAGGCATGCCACTTTTCAGTCAAGACACACAGGCACTCTGCTAGAGTGTTCACACATCAAAGATGCTAGGGCAGATATGTAAAAATCCTGTTGTGTTCTCTGGGAAGGTGGGGACCATCTTTCTCCTGTGTCCCTGCATCCTGCATCACTCTCGTCTGAGCAGAGCACCACTGCCAAGGGTTCTCAATAGACATACCTATAGGACAGCAGGACGAAAGACAGATAGGATAATATTCTCAAAACCATCTTTCCCTTCCAGATGTAAAAGCAGTCAATAGTCTTAATATTAAGAGGAGTTAGTGGACTTGAATCATGGTCTCCAGTTCTGATCCCATGCATAAGAGAGCCCTAGAACGCAATTCTTGGGGCCTTCTAGATCTCATGAGAGTATCTGGATCCTAAGCTGACTAGCTGTAACCCCTTCTGCTTGTCTTAGGAAATGACTCAGAATCATGTACTCAATCTGAATCATCTTAGTAGGCCTGTGGCCATCTGCTCAGACTTTGTGAGGAAAGACACAAATTGTGGTTTCAGACATATGGCTTTTGCTATTAAGCCTTATTGTCTTTTCTTAATGATGAAAATGGTACATTGTTTAAGATTAAGGAGTTATGGATGCTGTGTAATTGAACATACAGCAAAATATTTTTTAAAGTTGTATTTCTCCCTGACACCCAGCTAATGAGATACAAGATGAAGAATGGAAGGTGCAGGCAGAAAATTGTAGCCATGGACAAAACCAAATTATTTTTGGGTTCATCCATTTTCTCTTCCTTCCTTCCTTCCTTCCTTCCTTTCTTTCTTTCTTTCTTTCTTTCTTTCTTTCTTTCTTTCTTTCTTTCTTTCTTTCTTTCTTTCTTTTTTTCTTCCTTCTTTCTCTCTCTCTCCTTCCTTCCTTCCTTCCTTCCTTCCTTCATTCCTTTCTTCCTTGTTTCTTTCTTTCTTTCTTTCTTCCTTCAGTTTCTTCTCTTCTCTTCTCTTCTCTTCTCTTCTCTTCTCTTCTCTTCTCTTCTCTTCTCTTCTCTTCTCTTCTCTGGATTGAGAGTAGCAAGAACTTGTAAAAAAATTATGCCTAGTTGATTGTTCTTCTCCCACCAAGCAGAGGGCTGTTAACAGTTTTCTGTGTTTGTATTTGCACAGAAGAAATGATGAAGAATTTGTTGTCCTCAGTCAGCCCAGATCTATGGGTGTGCTGCTTTTGATGCTCATTATAGTTCTTGTTGTTGATTGATGCGAGCTGCTGGAACAATGAGAAGTGGCTCTTCCCATGTGACTGATTCTCAGGAGTTATAATAGCAGGAGGAAGTAGAAATGGACCTTAGAAATGTGGTGCTCTCCACCCAAATCAACAAAATCAGAAATGAAAAGGGGGACATAACTACAGACCCTGAGGAAATCCAAGCAATCATTAGGACTTACTTCAAGTCTATATGCCACAAAATTTGAAAATCTAAATGAAATGGACAATTTTCTGGATCGATTTGACTTACCAAAGCTGAATCAGGACCAGGTAAATCAATTAAATAATCCTATATCCCCCAAAGAAATAGAAGCGGTCATCAAAAGTCTTCCATCCAAAAAAAGCCCAGGACCAGATGGCTTCAGCGCAGAATTCTACCAGACCTTCAAAGAAGAGCTAACTCCAATTCTTTTCAAACTATTCCACAAAATAGAAACAGAAGGAACATTACCAAACTCATTCTATGAAGCCACAGTTACCTTGGTACCTAAACCTCACAAAGACTCAACAAAGAAAGAGAATTTCAGGCCAATCTCCCTTATGAACATTGATGCAAAAATACTTAACAAAATACTCGCAAACCGAATCCAAGAACACATCAAAGATATTATCCACTATGACCAAGTAGGCTTCATCCCAGGTATGCAGGGGTGGTTCAATATACGGAAATCCATCAATGTGATCCACCATATTAACAAACTGAAAGAAAAAAACCACATGGTAATCTCCCTAGATGCTGAAAAAGCCTTTGACAAAATCCAACATCCATTCATGTTCAAAGTATTGGAGAGAGCAGGGATACAAGGCACATATCTAAACATAGTAAAGGCGATATACAGCAAGCCTATAGCCAACATCAAACTGAACGGAGAGAAACAAAGCAATCCCACTGAAATCAGGGACAAGACAAGGCTGCCCACTCTCTCCACATCTCTTCAACATGGTTCTGGAAGTCCTTGCTAGAGCAATAAGACAGGTGAAGGAGATCAAGGGGATACAAATTGGAAAGGAAGAAGTCAAATTATCACTATTTGCAGATGATATGATAGTATATATGAGTGACCCCAAAAACTCTACCAGGGAACTCCTACAGCTGATAAAAACCTTCAGCAAAGTGGCCAGATACAAAATTAACTCAACAAAAAAAAAATCAGTAGCCTTCCTGTATACAAAAGACAAAAGGGCTGAGAAAGAAATTAGAGAAACAACACCCTTCACAATAGCCACAATTGACATAAAGTACCTTGGTGTAACCCTAACCAAGCAAGTCAAAGACTTGTATGAAAAAAATTTCAAGTCTCTGAAGAAAGAATTAGAAGAAGATATGAGAAGATGGAAAGATCTCCCATGCTCATGGCTTGGCAGGATTAACATAGTAAAAATGGCCATCTTACCAAAAGCAATCTACAGATTTAATGCAATTCCCATCAAATTGCCAACACAATTCTTTACAGACCTGGAAAAAAAATTCTGAACTTCATATGGAATAACAAGAAACCCAGAATTGCTAAAACAATCCTCTACAATAAAAGATCTTCTGGAGGTATCTCCATCCCTGATCTCAAGCTGTACTATAGAGCAACAGTTATAAAAACTGCATGGTACTGGCATAGAAACAGAATGGTGGATCAATGGAACCGAACAGAAGACCCAGAAATAAACCCACACACTTATGGACACCTGATTTTTGACAAAGATGCCAAAACCATACAATGGAAAAAAGATAGCATTTTCAACTAGTGGTGCTGGTCCAACTGGATGCCTACATGTAGAAAAATGAAAATAGATCCATACTTATCACCCTGCACAAAACTGAAGTCCAAGTGGATCAAAGACCTCAACATAAAACCAGACACATTAAATTGGCTAGAAAAAAAAGTGGGTAATACCCTAGAACTCATTGGTACAGGAGAAAACTTCCTGAACAGAACACCAACAGCACAGGCTCTAAGAGCAACAATCAATAAATGGGACCTCATGAAATTGAAAAGCTTCTGTAAAGCAAAGGACACCGTCATCAAAACAAAGCAACTGCCTACAGATTGGGAAAGAATCATCACCAACACTTTGTCTGACAAAGGACTCATATCCAGTATATATAAAGAAATAAAGAAGCTGAAAAGCAGCAAACCAAATAATCCACTTAAAAAATGGGGAACAGAGCTAAACAGAGAATTCTCTGTAGAGGAATATTGAATGGCAGAGAAGCACTTAAAGAAATGCTCAACCTCATTAGCCATTAGGGAAATGCAAATCAAAACAACCCTGAGATTTCACCTTACACCCATCAGAATGGCCAAGATGAAAAACTCAAGTGACAACACATGCTGGAGAGGTTGTGGAGAAAGGGGAACCCTTCTCCACTGCTGGTGGGAGTGTAAACTTGTACAACCACTCTGGAAATCAATCTGGTGCTTTCTCAGACAACTAGGAATAGTGCTTCCTCAAGATCCAGCCATACCACTCCTAGGCATATATCCAAAAGAGGCTCAAGTACACAAAAAGGACATTTGCTCAACCATATTTGTAGCTGCTTTATTTGTAATAGCCAGAAGCTGGAAACAGCCCAGATTCCCCTCAACTGAAGAATGGATGCAGAAACTATGGTACATCTATACAATGGAATATTACTCAGCAATGAAAAATAAGGAAATCATGAAATTTGCAGGTAAATGGTGGGACCTGGAAAGGATCATCCTGAGTCAGTTGTCCCAGAAGCAGAAAGACACACACGGTATATATTCACTCATATAAACATACAACATAGAATAAAGCCACTAAAATCTGTACATCTAAACATTCTAAGCAAAAGAGAGGACTCTAACTAAAATGTTCAATACCCATCCTGAAAGGATGGACATCCGAAGAAGAAAACAGGAAACAACCTAGGAACCTACTACAGAGGGCCTCTGAAAGCCTCTGCCATGCAGACTGTGAAAGCAGATACTGAGCCTGATGGCCAACTGATGGGCAGAGTGAATGGAATTGTATGTAAGAAGTGGGAAATAGTAAGAGCTGGAGAGGACAGGAACTCCACAAGGAGAGCAACAGAACAAGAAAATTTGAACACAGGGAACTTCCCAGAGACTCATACTCCAACCAAGGACTATTCATGGAGATAATCTAGAACCCTGACAATGCAGCCACTTCTGATGAGAACTGATAGACTAAGATCAGAAAGAAGGAGAGGAGGACCTCCCCTATCAGTGGACTTGGGGAGGGGCATGCATGCAGAAAGGGGGTGGGAGGGTGGGACCGGCAGGGGAGGAGGGAGGGGCTTATGGGGGGATACAAAATGAATAAAGTGTAATTAATAAAAGTTAAAAAAAAAGAAAGAAAAAAGAAATGTGGTGCTCTAATCCATCCTCCATTTGCATTCTTCTAGCCTCCATTTGCATGTGGAATGGGATGTAAAGGAAAGTTAATGGGCTCTGATGACAGAAGACATGAAAGTAAATCCTGGTTCTGCTACTTAGCAGGTTTGGCCTTCACCAAGCCATATAATCCAAACCTGAATTCGTTTTCCTTCAGTTTTGAAGGAGAGCTGTAAAAGTCATCCCTACCCCAGGATTTTATGCATTAAATGAAGTAATACATACACACCTCTGTATTCAACAAATGCTCTTTTGCTCGATGTATTATTTTCACACTTTTCTCAAATCTGACTAATTATTTATTGATCCTGCTGCTTATGTAGCAGGTGATAATGACATCAGCTGAGAAAGAATTCATTATGCTGGATACATTTTGCAGAACCCGAGTTCCAGTCCAGATGAACGAAGATTCAGGAGGTGGAATTATTTGCAACCTAATCTGACTTCAGTGAAAGAGATGGATGAGTCACATTATACAAATGGCTGGAGATAATGACAAATGAAAATGTTCTGGTTTTAAGCGCAAGCTGATTTAATAATATTTGTACAATAACAACATTAAATTCAAAGTATCTTCCAGCGAATTGGTCTTTAGCCAGATATTCCCTCTCAGAGGAAAGGTCACCCTCTGTAGAGTCAAACTCTGAGTGACTGCTCTGTGAGCAGCCACCTCTGAGCTGTGGCTTCAGGGCAGCTCAAGTGTTCCACCTCCCAGTCCCCACACACTGCTTCTTCTCCCTTTTCTGCTGAAGCTTTCATTGGTCTTTTTGATGCATTAAGGTGTAATGGAGAATCATAGATAAAGCCAGAGTAAGGGATTAATACTTTAGCTGGTATTAGTTTATCAGGTTGCCTAGGAAGCATGGGCTCCTGGCATGAATGGTCCCAGGGATGAATCAAGTGGAGTCTTTTAAATATTCTATGTAATTCATACACATACATAATGTGTTTGAATAAAATTCACCTCCTTAATGCCTCCCCAAATCCCTTTCACTTTCTCTTCTTCTTCCCTCTTTCTCATTCCTTCACTCTCTCCCTCCTTTCTTACCTCTCATCCACTCTTCATCCATCCATCCACCCATCCACTCACCCATGCATGCCTGCATCCATCCATCCCAGTATCCACTGAGTCTGCTTACTGCTGCTGCCTGCATGTGCACTGGCATGGGACCATTTACCTGGGCTTGAGTAGACTCCTAGGGCCTCTACATCCCTGAAGGAAACTGGATGTCCCTCTAGCAGCATCAGTTGCCAGTAGCTCCTCGGATCCTGATGGGACTTTGTGACCCCTTCCCGATCCAGCTGGGATTTTGACTTGATTTATCGCGTGCAGGTTGTATGCATGCAGTCCCCGCCGCAGTGAGATCCTGCACGATACTATCATTCAAGTACTCTTTGGCTACACATCCACTCCCTTGGGTCTTACAGTAGTTCTGACTCTCCTGATGGTCCTCAAACCCTTAGGATTTTTCAGAGAAAAGACAGGTAATGCAGATGCCAGAAACAGCTGCTAGTAAGGGACAATCACTGCATGAACTGCCAGGACTCAGTGCCCATGTCGCCATCAGTCCAGGTGAGAAAGTCTCTCATTTCTTTGTTTTTTTATTTAATCTGAGAATGTCTGGATTGTTAGGAGACCAGTGTCTCATTGAACTCTCTCATTTTAGACAGCAGTTTTTGACAGTGTGCTAGTAGAGAGGGAGAGCTTGCTGGACTGAACTGCAGGAGGAGTGGGACTCACTCTTTGGCTTGTGTAGAAGCCTGCAGGGAGCAGTCCTTGTCCTCACAGGGCAGGGGAGAGAGTTTCAGCTGTGAAAGGCCAGCCTCTTTCCTACCAGTCCCGCTGAATTTCTTGTTTTCTCTATGTATTTTATTTTTATATTAATTATAGTTTATAGTTTATTTGTATCCCAGCTGTAGCTCTCTCCCTCCCAATCATACCCTCCCTCCCTCATCTCCTTCCCTTCCCTCTGACCCTAGACCCTAGGTCTCATCAGGACTGGATGCATTGTCTTCCTCTGTGGCCTGGTAAGTTTGCTCCCCCGCTCAGGGGGAGGTGATCAAAGAACCAGCCACTGAGTTCATGTCAGAGATAGCCTCTGTTCCCCTTACTAGGAAACCCACTTGGAGAATGACTTGCCATGGGCTACATCTGTGCAGGGGTTCTTGGTTATCTTCATGCATGGTCTTTGGTTGGAGTATCAGTCTCAGAAAAGACTCCTGAGCCCAGATTTTTTGGTTCTGTTGTTCTCCTTGTGGAGCTCCTGTCCCCTCCAGATGTTTCTATCTCCTCCTTCTATCATAAGATTCCTAACATTCTGCCCAAAGTTTGGCTTTGATTCTCAACATCTGCTTTGATACCTTGCTAGGTAGAGTCTTTCAGAGGCCCTTTCTGGTAGGCTCCTGTCTTGTTCCTTGTTTTCACCTTCTTCTGATGTCTATCCCATTTGCCTTTCTGAATGAAGATTGAGCATCTTATCCAGGGTCCTCCTACTTGCTTATCTTCTTTAAGTTTACAGATTTTAGTATGAAAAAACTTCAAGTCTCTGAAGAAAGAAATTGAAGAAGATATCAGAAAATGGAAAGATCTTCCATGCTCGTGGATTGGTAGGATAAATGTAGCAAAAATGGCCATCCTGCCAAAAATGATCTACAGATTCAATGCAATTTCCATCAAAATACCAGCACAATTCTTTATAGATCTTGAAAGAACAATTCTTAACTTCATATGGAAAAACAAAAATCCCAAGCAAAATGATCCTGATCATCTGGAGGTGTCTCCATCCCTGATCTCAAGCTGTACAATAGTGCAATAGTAATAAAAACTGCATGGTATTGGCATAGAAACAAAATGGTGGATCAATGGAACCAAGTAGAAGATCCAGAAATAAACCCACACACCTATAGATACTTGATTTTTGACAAAGAAGCCAACACCATACAGTGGAAAAAAGATAGCATCTTCAACAAATGGTGCTGGCCTAACTAGATGTCTACATGCAGAAAAATGAAAATAGATCCATATTTATAACCCTGCACAAAAGTCCAAGTGGAACAAAGACCTCAACATAAAACCAGACACACTAAACCTGTTAGTAGAAAAAGTGGGGAAGAGCCTTGACCTCATTGGCACAGAAGACAACTTCCCACTGAATTTCTAACTCTTGGTATCTAGCTCTAACTCCGTGGTATGTTCTGATGTTACTGTGATCTCACCACGGTTATTCAGAGTTTTTTTAATTGTTGTTTTGTTTTGAGACAGAGTCTTGTTGTGCAGTCTCAAGATCTGGGTCCTCCTGACCCAGCCACATTTACACGGAAATAAATCCTTAGCCTTCCTAGGTAAGCCTCTTGGTTTTCCACTTGTAACATCTTCCCCAGGGTTAACTGTTTTCCCCTGGGAGATTGCCCTGTGCTCTTTCTCCCACGACAGAATTTCACAGCTGCTGCTATATTTTCTCCCAGGTTTCATCTACTTTCTTCTGTTCCTTCTCCTTTTACTGTGACTCACCTACTGTGTGCCTCAGTTTTCATTCTTTGCTCTTGGAATATGCACTTGTATTTGGTTTATTTTCCTCATAGCATTTTACTTTTCAAAAATAGTCTAAACAGGGGTAAGTTACAGTGCAGAAACAGAAATCTGTGCCCTTGAGCTATAGTTTCTTCCTGTGCATCCACAGCAGTGTGTGTGTGTGTGTGTGTGTGTGTGTGTGTGTGTGTGCTGTGTGTGTTTGGGTCTCAAGTTTACTGGAAGGGGTCAATAAAGAACTAGCTGAAGAGCTGACTTTTAATGCTAAAATCATTTCCTTCAAGGAAAGGAAATAGTGCAAAAGCATTTGAGATCCTATTTCTCTGTCTCAGCACTTGGTTGGTGTGATGACAAGCAGAGCTCTAAGTAGGTCGACTTTGTTGGGATCCTCTTAGAGGAACACCAGGAGACAGCTGCTTTGTTTATGGTGTTTAGAGATTAGCATGCCAGCAACACAGTCCATCCCTAATTTCTCAGCAGCAAATATTCTGCCCTGGAAATTGTCACCCCTTTATGTCTCTGGGATTCTCAGAGGCATCCTTTTAAGTAATGCCCTCTCCCTTGCTCCATATACTCTTATACTTTCTGGATGGCAAAATGGAACTTAAGTGATTGATTAACAAGTTCTACTAATGGTTTTGATTAGTTCTATTTCTTTTGCATGTAATTATCTTCTCTTGGTAATTAGAATTTAGTCACAGTATTCATACTTGATATAATTTTGGATAAAGATTTTCATAATTAAATTCAGATGTATTTATAATTTCCAAGCAATTATACAACAATTTATCAAAACCTATAGCAATTCTGTCTTCTGATGAGGAAAAAATTATTTGTTTTAAAATAAGAAGTAGCTGTGGCTCATATAAGATAACCGGTATCTCGAATAATTATGCTTTTAAGAATCATGTTTCCTGACAAATGTTTTGCAGGAAAAAATGAATATTAACATGGGAACAGTAACCTTTTCTTCAGAGAGACTTGAACGGGCTGTCCTTTTGAATCACTGTAATAGAGTCATCTCCTTTTTGAATCTTAATTACACCATATCTGGTGTGTGGAAAAGAGCCTGGAACTCCTCATCTTCCTTGGCTCATGGTCCTCAAGAAAACATTTCTGGGCGACAGCGTCCAGAGACCGTCTGGGAAAGTGTGTCATTATCCCCTGAGGGGAAATGAAGTTGTTATCTGGATTTATCCAGGTCAGCTGCAGAGCCGGGGCTGAACATTAGCTGGTCCATCCTTGCGTCCCTGAGCAGCTTCTGAGCTCCTGGGCCCTGGTGGAAAAGACAGAAGCACCGGGTACCCAGCCTAGGCTGGTTTGTGAGAAGTCATGGTTCTTTCCTTGCAGGGCCAGTAAGGCCAACGGATAGAAACAACTTTTGGCATTCTGTCAGCAGTGTTCTTTGGTGCATTTGCTAAAAACTGTTTTCTCCAGCTTCTTCAATATCATTCTAACTGGCTATGCCTTTCTTTTGGCTATAAAGCCTTTAAAAGAATTGAACTACACATTTTTTTACTCATATTTGTGTCTCAATGGTATTCTTTTTGGAGTTTGATTAGAGCAGCCATATTAAAATTTTACATGATTTAATAGTGGATCTGGAATGATCCAAACTAAAATTCACCGGGAGATGATTCCATTAGGGGCCCCGGAAGCACCTCCACATTAGCCCTACAGGACCGTTTGTTTTTCCTGCCTCCTGGCTCTGGTAAGGGGTACCTTATAACTAGGGGAGGCGGCCACCAGGGGGCTCGTCAAGCGGGTCCTCAAAGTGCTGTCTCAACAGTTCCGCTCCTTTCCACGGCTTTCCCACAGTCTAGGCAGACCGTGGCTGCTGAGAAGCGGTGTCGGGATGGAGGTCAACCCGAGAAGGTGTTAATTCTTGTGTTAATTCTTTGAGGATCAGCATGGCTTACCATGCACATCCTGTGAGTGGGTGTGGGTGTGGGGTGGGGGGAGGTTGCGTCAAACGTTTGGGTCTCAGTGGCTGGAGCAGGGAATATTCCCTGTCTCTAACACTTAGCCAAAACAAACAAAAAGCAGAGTGATTGCTGCGGGAAGCTGAGGAACTTTCCTTATATCCTATTTCAAAAATTTGAACTTCAAAACTGAACGAGGAAGTCAGCTCGCTCTCGCCCTGCGAGGTTCTGGCCCGCACAGTCTCTGCGGTCTCTTCACAGCCTGGTAAGCCTTCCAGCTGCGCCGCCCCACGCAGCTCGGAGAGCCAGCCGTGGAGCGCGGCTCTGCGGTCTGTGTATGCGGCCTCTCTTATCCTAAGCCAAGCTTCTCAGCGTGGGATTATTTACCCCATACCCCGAAGGAGGGAGAATGGCTGACCCCCCAGTACAAAAACAAGCTGCCCTCCTGCTGTCTGCTCTGTCACCATCATACAAACAAACTCTTGCTCAGCACTTCCTTCTTGGGGCTTGGTGCCATACAGTTTTTAACTTTATCGATCCTGTCAAGGTTAACCTGAGGAAATGTTTATTGCCTATTTCTTTTTTTTTTTTTCCATCTTTCCCTCCCTCCCTCCCTCCTTCTCTTCCTCTCTCTTTCCACAAATTGGTTAGAATATTTATTACTTTTTCTGATCACTGTAACAAAATGCTTGACAGACAAAAAGGAGAGACGTTTATTTTGTTTTGCTTCTGGCTCTGGTTTCATGCAGAACAATCCACACGGCAGAGAACGTGGTGGCCAAGCAGTTCTTCAGTCCTGGTTTTTGGGGATCCCTTGATTCTCGTCTTCTTGAAGGCAAGAATTCAGTTCAGAGACGTTGTTTGAGTGAAGTTTATTCAATAAAACCAAGCAAAGCAAGTGTTACAAAGGAGGACTGCAGTAGGAATCCCAAGCAGAGACCAGCCCGCTGCATTCTATGTTGTAGATCTTAAAGAGGATTTAATGAATGTTTATGAGGTCTGTGGGTAATCATGGTGGGCCAGATTTCCCTTTTTGGATATTTCTCCCATGATCCTCTAGAAGAGTTCACAGCTGGGGAGGAGCTTGTCAAGACTGTAGTGCCTGTGCTATGAGGAGGTCAAGTCTGTTGAGGATGCAGACTTTGCTGTGTGCGCGGATAGGAAGATGGCCTGCTAACTCGGCCGCTGGGGACAACCTGACTGCGGTGTGAGGCCTGGCTCACAGCAGAGGAGCTCTCCGACCACCAGAATGCACAGTTACGGAGATGCTCCGGCAGTTTTTCTCATACCTAACTCCTCTTCTACCTGCTGCCATTGGCAGTTGTGTGAGGTGGAAGCCCCATACAGGGGCAGATCAGCAACCAGAGAACTGGACCAGGAGCACTTAGATCCCTCAAAGCCCCGCCCAGTGATCTCCCTCTACTGAAGACTTGGTTGGTCAAACGCTCTCATTTGTTGTTTTCTTTCTGGAGATGGAGGTTGCAAACCATTTCGTTTCCATAAGATTACTATTTTCAGATGAAAATGCAGATCATATTAGTAACCACCTCCCAGGGTTTTTAAGAGGATTAAATGAAATAATGATCCTAAAATGTTGAACATATTAGCTGTCTTACAACAAATGTCCTGCTGTTAACATTGAGATAATTGTTATTAGAAGCTAGAATCTTCATCTCTGTTGGGGAGTATAAACTGGTAATCTCATTCAAAGTTAACAGTTGACATGCTAAGGTCTTACTTATGTTTGTGAATTTTATTTAATCATTCTACTTCTAGGAATTTCTTCTGTGGAAACAGGACACAAAAATATATTTGCAAATAGTGGAAATTTTTTAAATAGTTTCAAAACCAGGAACAATTTACTATCTCACAGTGAGGGAATGGTTAAAGTGATGGGTTGTGTAGTGTGTGCTGCAGTAAAGAGTGCTAAATGCACTATTGGTCAAAAGGCCAAGTAGAAGCAACTGTGAGTGCTCGGCTGTGGATGAGGCATCTACATGACCCTCCCCGCTCTGCGGCTCAGGGCACATTGTGGATGAGTTGGTGGGGAAAAGATGTAAGAGCTGACAGATGGGGAGGAGGGCTGTGAAATGCTGACTTCTGGACATGCTGTGGCTGCTGCGCACAGCAACTCAGGTGACTATAGTTCCTGAACAACGTTAAGGCAGTCAAAATTCCAGTATGAACGGGGACCCTTGGCAGAGCACATCTCCTGGAGGCAGAGTCCTTCCCTCTGGGGAAATATGGTCACCTGTGCGTTGCTTGACCCAAGAAGATAGTCTCACACCCCTATGTAAACGGGCAGCACTAACTCGACTCAGAGAATTATCAATAACAAAAGAAGAGGAGGGAGGTGAGGCACACCAAGGAGCCTTGGAGGGAGCTAACAGTGGATGGGTATGATCAAAAGAAATGGTGTAAATGTATACATTTTCAGTTAATAAATAGACATTAGTTTTATAATTATGGGTTAGCCATCTCTAGAGTTCCATTCAGGACTTACAAAGCATGTTTAGTGATTAATAAAAATGATGTCATGAAATCTAGTAGTCATTGGTGATCAGTGGGATTTCTTGCACTATGTGTTTTTGTTAATTATTGTGTTTTAAATTTTTCTATAGTTAACAATTTAACCCATATTGAAAACTTCTTGACATTTCTTTCTGACTTTTTTTTTGAGGGGGGTCAAGACAGGGTTTCTCTGTGTGTAGCTCTTGCTGTCCGGGAATCACTTTGTAGAACAGACTTGTCTTGAACTCACAAAGATCAGCATGCCTCTGCCTCCCGAGTGCTGGGATTAAAGGCATGTACCACCACCTTTTGTTTTGAGCTGTGTCATATGACTCTTCTTTATCTCCTCCATGAAATAAACTCAACCCCCTAGGAAACCTCAGCAGAAGGAATGAGCACAGGGGCTCCCTGGAAAGCCTTATCAGTGGCCAGGACATGAGCAACCGAGTATTCATTTTACATGAAGACAAGTTTAAGTAGCAAGTTCTGAATCATCTCTGGAAAACAGTGACAGTCAATGTTTTCTTGGCATTCAAGTCTGCCCCAGGTCTCCACCTCAGGCCGGGTCCCGCCTTTCTGGAAGGGCATCTGGGAAGACTTGCCAGAGTAATGCTGGGCTCACTAAGCTCAGAGTTAAAAATGAGTCTTCTTCAGCCTATGGGAGGGTCCAGCCAAGGAGCAGCAGTGGCTGGTGAATAGCAGTGGTGGAAATGATTATGTCACTCAGCAAACCAGAAGCTTCTTCCATTATATAAACTCAATTTAAATTTCATTAAGGGGAAGATAAAGTTAGGAGGAAATAGATGCTGCTTCTCAGCTGGAAGAATAGCCATCATTTCAGATTAATTTAGATGTGGAAGTGAACCTAAAGAACTAAGTTCAACCTTATTTTAGAGGTTGAAAATTAGCTGGCCAAGGCCATCTGGCTTTGCTTGTAATCATACATCCAATGATCAGAAAGGTTGTCAAGGAATGGAGACTTTGATCCAGTATCATTTCCACACTACCATGATCGTGGGGGGAGCTCACGTGCTGGAGGATCAACTGGACGTGGGAATTTGGAACATCAGTGTCACACACCTTCTAAGCTCCTGTGTAATGGGAGGCACTCTTCATCTCCCTTCTGGTTTCCTGTGTTTTCACCTGAAAGATGAAAGTGGTATAACACAGTCCTTTCATCTTTAACAACTTCAGGTTTTGTTAGGTTTTTTTTTTTTTTTGTGAGAATAACTAGTTCTATGATCAAGCAGGGCAGAGCTGATAGGTAATCACAGATGTGTTTAGCAGACATCTAGCATTCTAAAGAGATGACCAGTGATGCCATTGCTTGTACAAAGAATGAGGATGAGCGTTGGTTCAGGTGGCACCATAGTTTGAATATCTGAGTCTTCTCTGAAATTCACATGCTGAAACTTCTAATTATCTGTGTCTGTTACTTTCTTGTTGCTGTGACAAAATGCCTGAATTTAATGGCAGAAGGTCTTATTTTGCCTTGCAGTTCAAGGAAGTATAATCTGTCATGTGGGAAAGGCCTGGCAGCAGTAGGCAAGGTCATACTGCATCTATAGTCATAACTTTAGTCACCATCCTACTACTGTGCAAGGACACCACACCCATGGCAACTTTCAAAAGAAAGCATTTAATCTGTGGATTATGGTTCTAGGTTCCAGAGAGTTGTAAAGTACATGACCATCACGACAGGCAGGCATGGTGCTAGACAGTATTGGACAGTTTATACCTTAATCCACAAATACGTGGCAGAGAAAGCTAACTGGTAATGGTGTTGGATTTTGAAACCCACCCTCAGTGACACACCTCCTCCTCCAACAAGGCCACACCTCCTAATCCTGTCAGACAGTCCCACCAACTGCAAGCAAACATTCCAACAGCAGAGCCTAAGGGGGACATTCTCATTCAAAGCACCACAGGCAGGAATCAGAGGTTGAACAGGAAATGAGGTTAAGATATAAAACCTCAAGGCCCACCCCCAATATTCTACTTCCACCAGTGAGGCATGACCTCCTGAAGTTCTTGCAACCTTCCTAAAGAAGACCACAAGGCCAACTGTGAACTAAGTGTTCAAGCACATGAGTGTATGGAGGACATTTCATATCCAAACTACCAGAGTTTATTAGTAGGAGTTTAGAGGATGGAGAGAAGGCCTAGTAGTTATGAACACTTCCTGTTCTTTTAGAGGACCTCGATTTGATTCCCAGCTCCCACATGGTGTTTCACAGCTGCCTAAAACTCTCTTTCCAAGAGATCCAGCATCATCTTCTGGCCACTGAAGGCTGCTGCACACATATATAGACTCACTCAAACACATATATGTGCAAATAGTTAAAAACAAAACAATTTAAAGAGATTGTGGTGATTTGACCAAATAATGTCCCCTGTAGGCTTAGGCATTTGAACCAGTTGTTGGTGCTCTTTGAAGAAGTTATGGGATATGCAGCCTTGCTGGGGGACATATGTCACCGGGAGTGGGCAAGAGTGTAAAATCTTGCACCACTTCCAGCTGGCCTTCTCTACATTGTGCTTGTGTTGGAGATGTGCTCCCTCAGCTTCCTGTGGCCATCACTGTAGCTGGCTGTTATGTCTCCCCATGTCCACCATGACGGACTCTTATCCCTCTGGATCTGTAAAGCAAAAAAACCTTCCACTTTCTTACATTGCCTTTGGTCATAGTGCCTTAATTCAACAATAGAAAACAGTAACAGAAACAGAGGTGACTGTGTCAGGAGTGGTGGAATTCTCACAACTGGGATTTGCAGCCTTACCAGAGCACTAGAGATACCCAGCCTTTGGCCATTTGACCCTTCTACCATGTGAGGCTATACATTCAAAGTATCATCTTCCAAGTAGAAACCAGGGCTTTACCAGACACTGAACCTGCCAGCACCTAGATTGTGGACCTTGTAGCCTCTAGACCCATGAGGAATATATTTATGTTATTTATGAGATAACTATTTAAGACATTTGATTTTAGCAGCAGCACAAGTGAACAAAGACAGAAAGCACTGGAAAGTAGCCATTGGGAGGGACACTTAGAGGGGGAGAGTGAAACAGGTAAAAATGAAAGCAGGGAATGGGAACACTGAGGGTGGAATTGTTTAAGAAGGAATGAAAGTTTAAGAAGGGATGGATGAGGAGAGGGGCTGGATCAGGAGGGCTAATAAAAATAAAAAGTGATGAAAAAGCCATACAGAATTATCTTGTATAATAAGAATCCTAAAAATTATCTTCTAACCAGATTAAAAACATAAAGAAAAAGAATTAAGATATATTCTACATGGCTAGAAAATGCTGCCCCCAGAATCTATGGCTAGCTAAATAAAATCCACTGCCAAATGTGAGATAGGTCCATATGAGTTGCTGATCAAGAAGGACTCAGAAGATCCCCACTCTTACCTCTCTTTTTGATTGTGCAGCAGAACTAGAAAAATAATATATCCTGTTACTGAAAACATATAACAGTTTGATTTTAATACATAGAGAAACCAAGTTTGAGCTGAGGTAGAAGCTTCTTCCTTGCTGACCAGCTTTCACGGTACTGGAACACGCTGTGCCAGCTGCTGGGGTACCAATAATCTCAGTCAGGTCTTTAGCTCTCTGAACTACAACACCAACTTGCCAAGTATGATGTGCCTGCCTGTGTGATAGTATGACTGTTGGGGAATACAATCACTTTCTGATTGGAAAGTCCAATCTGCAGAAGGGAGTCTGTGCCTCAGACTGTAAGCCACATGACTGAGGAGGTCTTAAGACCCTTGGAGTAAACTGAGGACTGCCTATATTGGCCTATCAATAACTAATTGTAGGTAGAGGAAGGGTCCATGGGGTCTTAATCTTCCTGCTGAACTAATGGCTATTTGTAGATTCATGGAGGAGAGTCAATGTTTTTAGTTGCATGTCCAACAGGCTTCAGTGGATAACTCCAAACCTGTGGTTACCCAGATAACCCTGGTTCAAGTCGGTGAATCATAAAACAAAAGAAAAATTCAGAATGTATGTGTCTTAGTTACTTTTCTATTGCTGTGGTAGAACACCATGACCAAGGCAACTGAAAACATTTAATTGGAGGCTTGTTTGCCATTCAGAGGGTTAGTCCTGACCATCGTGGTGGAACTAAGGCAGCAGGCACTGCAGCAGTAGGTGAGAGCTCACGTTTTACCCATGAGTTATAGAAAGCAGAGAAAGACTGGGCCTGGCATTGGCTTTCGAAACCTCAAAGTCTATCCCTAGTGTTTGCCTTCATCAACAAGGCCACACCCTCTCTGACTCAGCCACATCTAATCCTTCCCAAACAGTTCAGCTAACTGGGGACAAAGCATTCAAATAAGCAGATGGAGGCCATTATCACTCAAATCACTATTGTAGAAAAGGGTTTTTAGAAGGAAGAGGAGAGAATGGAAGGGAGATAGGAAAGAATGTGGGGTAGGCACAGCTCATTTCATACATACATACATGTATGAAATTGCCAAAGAACAAATTTAGTTAATAAAAATGTAATAAAAATAGCACAAAGGAAAATGAAAAGGAGTTGCAACCTTGTGTTGGATTCAAGTGAGAATCTTCTCACATTCAATTAAAAGTTGAATTAATGCCTAAGTATGGTGGTGCATGCCTTTCATCCCCGCACTCAAGAGGCAGAGTCAAGTAGATCTCTGTGAGCTTGAGGCCAGCCTAGTCTACAGAGTAAGTCCTAGGCCAGTCAGAACTACATAGTCAGATCTTAAAAGCAAAACAAACAAACCAAGTAACAAAAAGGGTGAATTGTTTTGCTTGCTTTCTCAGATTTTTAAATTCTGTTTTTATTAACAGATGTATTAAAATGTAAACCATCTTCATCCCACTGTGTCCTCTCAAAAAGCTGAGCTACTGTTTTTAGTTACTAAATAAATGTCACAAAATTGACAAAATCACCAACTTTTCTTTTCATGCTTAGACATTTTGTTCTTTTTTCTTAATTAAAAAAATCTATTTATTTCATGAGTGTGAGTGTTTGGCCTGCTTGTATGTGTGTGGTGCAAGAGTTCAAAAAGAGAGCATCCAATCCCATGTGGTTGTGAGACACTTTCTTGGTGCTGGAAACCAACCCCAGGCCCTGTGCAAAAGCAACAAGTACTCGATCACTGAGTATCTCCAGCCTCTTCTCTTCCCCTCCTCTTCTGTCTTCTTCAGAGTGCAATTAGTTTTTTTATGAAAAGGTTATAATCGTGACATGTTTTTCATTATCATCCCCCCTGCATATTTTAATTAAAGAAAACTCATATTTTGCTTGAGTCACTGGAGAAATGGAAGGTGTCATCTAAAGCTGAATGTGCTTATATTTTGCATAAATTTAAAGTGGACCCTCATCTCTGATAAAAGACAGAAACAAGGCCACAGAATAAAACCCAGTCTCAGAAAAATTCATCAGTATCCCTGTTCCAAGACTGCTTCCAATTATCTTGTGTCCTTTCTGGTTTTAAAGGACAAAGCTCTAATTTAGGAATGGTATCTTCCTGTACGAATCAGAACATTAATTACTGCCATTTTTACATGCTGCAGAAGTGTCTATGTGAAGTATGATATGCACTGCTACAAGATGCCTGCAAGAATTGTATCATTTTTACTTTGCATCAGTACATTTATTTATTTTATAAAATTTATTTATTTATTTTATAAAAATACTGTGAAATAATGAGCATTTTCTTGAATATGTAGAAATGTATTAAGCTGTATTTTACTTATAACTATATATTATGAGACACTGTGAGGATGGTAATGAAGGGCCCTTGGAGTTTACTGTTTCCTTTTAGTTCCACTCATGAGGGAAGATTAATGATCTTATTTAAATAAATTATCTTATTTAAATATATAAATTTCTGTTACTGAGAATTTATATGTAGCCAAAACCTTTCTCATAGCATTAGGTCCAAGAGTTTATCTTCTTAGTGATATTTATTTGATTTCTTAAAAAATATTATATTGCATGATCTTTTTTGGTCAGTGTGGCTTAGAAATTACCACAGTTGGTAAGTTTGCTAAGTTATTATAACTTTTACCAAGAGTGGGAACAAAATTCTACCAAAACAAAACAGATAAAAGAGCCCTGTGGGTGCTATGAAGTAGCCAGGAACCCATAGGGGTAAAAGAACTAAGAGTTATGAAGCTTATGAAGCATGGTTCTCCTATTGTTCAGAACTCCTTTCAGTTTCTGCTATGGGTTTCAGGCTTAACATTAGCACATGGATCTTGGAAGTAAAGTAAGAACAGACAATGAAAAATTAGTATAAGCCAGTTTTTCAGGCTTATACCAGGTGAGGTGGTGTACACCTAGAGTCTCAGAACTCAGAATGCTTGGGCAGGACTACTGCAAGCTCAAAGGCAGCTAGGCTAAGTAGCAAAACCTTGTTTCAAAACAAACTAAAAATAAAACAAAATGCAACAAAAGAAAGGAAAGAAGAATGTAAGAAAGGAGGCAGGGTAAGGAAAAAATGAGAAAAAGAAAGAAAGAAAGAAAGAAAGAAAGAAAGAAAGAAAGAAAGAAAGAAAGAAAGAGAAAGAAAGAAAAAAAGAAAGAAAGGAGGAGGGAGGAAGGAAGGAAAGAAAAAAGAGAAAGAGAGGAAGAAAAAAGAGAGAGAGAAACACAAATACAGGAAGGAAGAAAGATAGGAAAGAAGGAAGAAGGGAAAGAAGGAAGGTGAAAGAGAAAATGTATATGTACGAAAAATAATACTATACAGATTTGAAGGAAACTTACAACAACACAGAATTGGAGGAAATGATGCTAAGCAGGTCAGGTGTCTAAAGGTAAACACTATGTGCTCACAGATTTGTAAATCTAAAAATGTCAATCCCATGGAGGGAGAACCAGTCATTACCAGAGGCTGGGGCAGGGAGAAACGGTTAAGGTGAAGAAGCTCATTATCAAAAGGGTACAAGGTTTCTTCTACACTGTAGGAACTCAGTTTAGTAATCTATTGTACCACAGTAAATTTTTACATTTTTACAATTGCTAACAGATTTTAAAGTTTTCACCATATATACAAAAGATAAGATGGATATGTCCATTAGCTTGATTGAATTTTTAGATAATGTACACAGAGATTAGAACTTCACATTGTACCCCACAAGCATATACAATTACTGCTTATCAATTAAAAATCTTTTTTTAAAAAGAGGGGCTGAATCTTTGGGCAGAGTGCAGGGAATTATATGAAAGAAGAGAGAATTAGTGAGACCTGGAGAGAACAGGAGCTCCACAAGGGCCAAATATATCTGGGCACAGGGGCTTGTCTGAAACTGATTCTCCAACCAGGGACCATGCATGGATATAATCTAGAACCCCTGCTCAGACATAGCCCATGGCAGCTCAGTATCCAAGTGGCTTCCCTAGTAAGGGGAACAGGTACTGTCTCTGGCATGAACTCTATGGCTAGCTCCTTGACCTCCCCACTACCCCCAAGGGAGGAGCAGCCTAGCTAGGCCACAGAGAAGGACATTTCAGCCAGTCCTGGTGTGACCTGATAAGCTAGGTTCAGATGGAAAGGGAAGAGGACCTCCCTATAAGTGGACTTAGAGAGGGGCAAGGAGGAGATGAGGGTAGGCTTGGAAGGGAATGAGGGAGGGGGCTACAGCTGGGACACAAAGTAAATAAACTATAATTAGTATAAAAAAATAAAAAAATTATATCAAAAAAAAAAGAGAGAGGCTGGCAAGATGACTCAGAGGCTAAGAGCACTTGCTGCTTTTACAAAAGACCTAGGTTTAGTTTCTAACCCCCATGTGGTGGTTCACAAACACTTGTACTTCCAGTTCCAATGTGACACCCTCCTCTGGTCTTCTGGGGCACTGCATACATGTTCAGACGTATATGCAGGCAAATACCCACACACATTAAATAAATAAATTCTTGTACTCTCAATTAAAAAGATGTGGTTGAATTGCTTAAACCACTGTGGACGGTGCCTCAGCCATGTCAGTTCAGTTGCTGCCTTCCTTTGCTTCCATGCAAGCAATCCATTAACTGGCTGTAATGAATCACTGCCAATGAAGCTGGAATCACTGGGTCTGCATGCCTTTCTCCCTGTACATACATGTTCATGATGAGCTGAATGAGAGTTATACAGCTCATATGGGATTAAAAATGGGAATTCATGGCATCTAGCTGAAAGAGTTGGATGGATTGGTTCCATTCCACAAAGGCATGTTCTCACTAATGGGACCACATCATTTGAAAATGCTTAGATAGGTACTCAGCTTTACTTCAGTGACTCGGTTTGCTCTGAATTTCCAAAATGGCCAACTTCCTTAATGACTAATATATTCCTTTTTTAGACATGCCAATATATTTAATCATTTCATGGTGAAATGGCCTAGGAGCCATTCTGTCTCTTTAAAATGATGGTCACCATTCATCAAAAATTTATGATGTTTGATAGACCCTGAACTCAGCATGCAGCACACAGCAGTAAGACAAAGAAGTTATAAAAGGTCTGAGGGGTGAAATCACAGTTAAGCCAGCAATGGAAGCAATAGGTACAAGTGTTCTAGAGTGAAAAGAGGAAGTAGCACTAGCCACATCGTCCCTTGTCTTGAGAGCCCAAGAGATCTTCTGAATGAAGGAGATATAAATTAAAGATATGAAAGAGGGAGCTTGAAAGGGTAGACAGTCCAAAGGCCAACACCAAGCAGCAACATGAATCAACATGATCTAGAAGATCGGGACAAGTCAGCCAGAGCCATGAGCTCAGACTGATTGCTCCTAGGGACTTTGTAGCCAATCACCTTGCCATTACTTTGTAAAGGGCAGCAATAAGTGAATTACTCAAAGAAGTCTCCCTAGGGCTTTCCCTGTATGGGCTGGAAGAAGCATCAGATCCTGTACCAGTCTACAGAAAGAAGGAAAGTGGAGGTATTCATTGTTTTTCTCTTTTCCATTTTCCATCTTCCATCTAATGAAGATGGTCCCATATCAGTTGTAGCTTAATGGCATACAGCTCTCTAATCTGGATTAAGAAATTGGCTAATGCAATGTGGACTCTGGTTAACTGCCTCTGAAGGATGGTCCTAGGATATGATGGAGGAGCTTTAAGACCATCAGAAGGTTTGATGACAGCGTCATGGAGAGGCTAGAGGCCACAAGGATGGTTCTACCTTGAATATGTTCTTGTTGCCTATGGTGTCCACAGATACAGTGGTCCCACAGAAGCCAAAGGTAGCCTCACGGTGGTAAGCCATTGAGACAGACGTTGCTTCCTGTCAGAGTTCTCAATCAACAATGTGTACTATCATGTGGCAGATCCATTTTTTTCACCATCCAAACCTCACAGACATCTCTACACATGCTCTGGGTTTTTAGAACTCAGCTGCTATGCTGTTAGCTTCTCCATTGGCCCTTTTTCCAGGGCTGGGTGGTGAGTTAACTCTCCATGTCTGCTTTCCATGATCTAGCCTCTATAGTGAATGCTTCAGACAAATGGATGGAGACAACAGAAAACCAGCTGCCTGGAACAATTGTCTGGATAGCCTTTAGCAGCATCAGGGGGAAGCAAGCATATCAGAGAATCTGAACAAACCAATGTAGCATAGCTCTATGTTATAAAATTTATTGCATAATGGCACTTTTGGATTTGGAAAGAAGATATTTCAGAATTTGTCTAAAGGACTTTAAGAGGATTGTTTTTTGTTGCTCAAGGACAGTTAATACTCTAGGACCTTTCTCTTAAAAGTTACTGATCTTCTACATGATGATATCAGAAGCCTTAAGATCATGTCCAGCCGATATGATCATGCTCTCTGCTGCTTCTGTGGAAACTATCAAGTGTTAAGTGATTATAGTAATATGTTAGATTTTTTTCCTCCTTTTAAATTTAAGGGGAAACACATTACCAGATAGAAATGCTCTGTTGTAAAATAACTTCAAAGATGGCTAAGTGACAATAATAGTGCTTGGCTCAGAGTTAATGAAGTGCCTGGGATAATTTGATTATTGAGAATATGAGTTTATAACAACTTCTTCTTGTTTTGCAGTCTGCGTATACACATATCCCTAACATGGGCATTGCAAAACCACACTAGAAGTAAACAGACAGGAAGGTAGTCTCTGCTGCATGGCATTTCGGAAGTAAAGATTTAATGTCAAGGCTGTAGGTCTTCACAGATCCATTTCTGTCATTTTTATTCTGAGTTCCTACCTGATACAGATGACAACTAATAAATACGCTGTGGGCTGGGACACTGCTAAACTGGACTGTGGATTGTGCTCAACTTCACCTGTCCTTCTTATTAAAAAAGTATTATCAGAAAAATAAAACAAACCTAAAAAGACAAAAAACACCAAACCATAACAAAGGCATATTGTATAAATATTTTAATAGTAATAACCCCCACCCCACGGTTAGAGTGAGCTGTGATATGGGTGATATGAAATGCTGACAGTTTATTTAAAATTCAATGATCTACTTTATCAATCATATTTATATACCCATATATCATTATTTATCACACTTGCTTATAATATGGGGTCATATTTACTAATGTTTAGAACTACACATTCTAAATGGTTTTGAAGCACAAATTATGGTGATGGTATGGGTTCAGTTAGTTCCTAGCAAGGCTCTGTGTGTCTAAGGATTACAAGTTGCTTACTAGTGTTCTATCAGGATTTATATAAGAAATATACATTTCTTTTGTAAGTAGAGGGGATTGAAGCACCCACTGGGTAAGCTCTCACCCACTGAACTCCATCCTAGTCTCTTTTTGTGATTTTGTGTGTGTTTGGGGGGCGGGGGAGATGATAAAAATTGATCTTTAGTTTTTTTTTTTTTAATTTTTCTTGATTCTTTGGGAATTTCACATCATGCACCACAATCATACTCATTTCCCAGTTCTTGCATGTCCACTTCATACCTTTGTTAGTTTCCCTGCCCCAAATTAAAAAAAAAAATCAAAACAACAGCAAAACAAGTTTAATTTAAGATTTGAGACAGGCTTCATCAGGTTTCCCAGTTTGGCCTTGAACTCAATCTGTAACCCAGGCTGTTCTTGTAATCCTCCTCCCACAGGCCTTTCCATAGCTGGAGTTATAGATGCCTTGCACTGGCTTGTATGGGGCTGAGGGTAGCTGCTCATCTTGTTTGTGAGGCCTGAGGACAGATAAAGCCTTTGACACATAGTAGGTACTCAGTGGGTTGTTATTTCTATTGGGGAAGCATTGGTGGAGGGTGGAGCTACTGCAGACAACCAATAGGATGTTCCATTAGCACTAATGTTGCCGAATGTTGGAGCAGAGGGTGCCAAAGTTGCTGTATTCCAACAGTGCATCAGCCAGCCAGTTAGCCATGTCTCCAGGAGTTTGAACACTGTAGACAGAAGAATGGTGAGATGTGGTGAAGGGGTGATAAATGGCTATCAAAAGAAGGAAAAATAAAAGAGAAATAAACAAATGATTCTGAGACTCTTGGGAGGGGCCTTTCCCGCTTTCTGCGGGACACTTTACAGCTTCATGCTCTTGTCAGAAGAAAGTAGACGAGGCTCTTTGTACCTTCTGCCATTTGGCCTTTGAGCTCATTCACATTGGCACGGCCACAGTATGCTGTGTTTGCCTTGGTCAGCTGAAGACATATCCTCCCATCTGCCTCTGGTTTAAGGAGAGGCCTTAGCATGCTGCTCCCCCATCTGTCCTGCCCAAGTCGGCGAAACCCACAGGCTCACGCTCCAATGTGAGGAAGCCACAGTGTTCTTTGTTAACCCTGAATGTTGACATTAAGCAGACAGTATATCTAAGCAAGGAAAAGCTTTTAAATTTTAAATGCTTGTTGAAACTACGCTTTTTTTTTTTTTTTTTTTTTTTTTTTTTTTTTTTTTTACAAATTATTGCCAGGAGGTTAAGTGTTTGTAGCCAGATGAACCGTATAGTAGGCTGCATTATTTTCCTCTAGTGAAAGTTTTTTGTTTTTTGTTTTTTTAAAACAAAGGTTGTATTCAAATGTCTTAAAGAAGTTTCTTGAGATTCCAAGTTATTTAAAACTTACCCATTAAACATCCTGAAGAAAAGGTTTATTATAATTTTTTAAAGCTGATTAAAAACCCATTTTCAAAGGATGGGAGAAATTATCTTACAATAATTTCATTGCATTATATTTATGCAAGTGTCCAGTTTTATAAACAATTGAGTCACAATTTGCTCCACAAATAGACAGGCTGACAAACATTCATCTCTGTGTATAAGCATGAGTCTATTTTAGATCACATCTTATTTTCAGTAGCAAAAAATATGGAGTTGAGAAGCATTATTGCTTTCCAGTACACAAAAACAATTATGCTGCGGAGTCAGTCATGTGAAGACTGTCAATAGCCAACAGCTACGACAGGAAAAGGAAATAGATACAGCTACTTTCCAGCACACAGTGAAATGGTGAACACTTTGTGAAATATCCCCAGGGTCAATTAAACAGGCATATCATCTGATTGGTGCCTACCATGCCTCAGTGGGAGCCAATTAGAATTCACCAAAAATGGAAAAGGATGAATCCAGGAAAACAGCATTAGATTTATGGAGGAAAGCAAACACATCATTGAGCCAAGAATAATCTTGGTGGGCATCCTTTAAGAGAGATTGCTAAACGGAGGGTTGGGGGGTTCCTCCATAGTCATGGCAATTTGATTACTTCTCCTGCAGTACTTCAAGCCATCAGTACAAGGGAATTAAATTAGTCAGATTTAGCTTGTACTGTATGCGAGCACAGCTCTGAAAATTGTAGCTATTATTAATTTTGTTCTAGAATCAGCCTTGCATGAAGCATCCGAGTGATTTTTCTTTTCTTCTTGCATTTAAAGTATAGATAAACACCATAAATTGCCACAGATAAATTCTAGTGAAATACAGAAGATGGTTCAGCCATTTCTTTTAAAGTCAGATATTCAATTGTGAAAGATGTTTGAACAATTTAATGACATATACTCATTAAGTTGATGCAGTCAAGACAAGTTACCATTGCACATATTTATACTAACCTTGTTTTTGAAGTCATGATTGGCTTGCTGAGGAAAATCTGCATGCCATGAAGCTCTGGCTCTGTGCAACAGAACACCACCTTGAATTACCACTGGCTTACTCAGCAGCATCCAAACCCACAAAACAAATAGGCCAGATCAATCTCAGGATGTGCCCTCTTTAAAGCATGGGGCACCGCTCCAACACAGTTATTCCTAATGGAACAGACAGAAATTTCCTTCAAATGAGAGTGTTGGTCAATTCGTGGAATCTGTGTCAGAATAAATATTCAGCTACTCTTCGGAGACAGAATTTCCCACACAACATTAGTGACCTGTGGACAGTGTGTAGCTAGCTCTGGTTAGACAAAGGGAATAATTATCTCATCCTAGCACAAAACTTGTGTGTGGCCTGGGAAGGCTGTGTTTTCACCTCTCCCCAGAGCTTTGTGAAGGCATTGATTGCATATGCCAGATGTCCTGCAGCAATAGCATTGTTTTAGTGTTCCCAATAAATTTTATTTAGGGAAAAGTTCCAAGTGACAGATGTCACCAATGAATGTTCTTACCAGTGCAATGAAGACAGCTCTGAAATACACCCTTGTGGGGTAACTGTAAAGGAAAGGCAAGTTCTGTTAAAAATTGACAAGACTTGATACTTTTGCTACTTAGGAAGAGACTGAATTTCTGAAACAGAAGAACATATCCTCCATCCCAGTCCGTATCCTAACCTTCTGAACATAAGATAGTGCTTGAACCTAATAAATGCTTAAGTGGTGCTCAGAATGACTGCAGTGAGACTTTTCCCAGGGAGACGTGAACAAATATCCAGTTAGCATAGACAGTGCTCTGATGATAGACCAAAGTAATGATTTCACCAAGGTCCAACTTGGTAAACCAGTAAATTTATTGTGTTATTTACTCTATTGGGAGTATAGGTGAGAAGTTACAGCTGCATCACCAGAAAATCCTCTTGGTATGGGTAATGATTCATGATAACTGCATATTGAAAGCTCCTTGCATGACCCACAGATAGTCCAACAAGTTGAAGAGTCTCCTCTAGGCATTCCAGACATTGAAAAACAAATCTCTATTCTTCCCAACAATCACTACTGCTTATACAACCTTGTGGTGGAAGATACCTTATGTAAGGTTTAGGAACTTCCTAAGACTTGTGAGTTGCTTACTGTATGAGCCTTTAATGAGCTTCCCTCTGGCATGAAATGCTTCAATTCTGAGGGAATGCTAGATAGCCATGACCATGACCCACTGTTCTTATGAGGTTGCTTTAGTTGACAGAAGGCAAAATTGGGGGCATTTGACATTTCTTGAGAAACAGTAACAAATTTTAGATATGCTTCCAAGAATATACAAATTTTTAGTAAAAAAAAATGGAAATTAACTCTTTCTCCCTAAAAATAATTATGTCCCTTGTAGGCATAAAATATTAGAGTAGATGCTCTAAGTCACTCTGTGACAGCTTCTGTATCACATGATGTGGCTTAGGCTATGGGTGATGGCATTTCTTGTCTATCAACTATGAATGCCTAGGTAACAGGAGGTCTCACATCCTCAGAATGCTCTAGAAATCCAGTCATTATACCTTCCTAAACACAGAGCCTTTGATTAGATTGAGTTAGAGAAGAGAATCTCTATGGACATGAAGAATATCCTTGGAAATATTTGCTTAAGTTTTCTCTAACACCCTCCACACAATTTGTGTTTAAAAACACCTTTGAGGCACTTAAGGCGTTTGTGCTCCTCTTAGCCCCCACCCATTGCTTTTGTTTGGAAATGTCAGTTTATCATTCCATTTTTGTCTCAGTAGCCACTATGTGTCTGATCCAAATGTCTCCCTGTTGATGCCATGTCATTTCCTCTTAGTGCTTTTTACTGAAGATGTGTCCCCAGTTCTCTGGTTTGGGTAAAGAATGAGTTTGTTGAGGATTCGTATGTTAGAAGCTTAATGCTCACGTGGCAATATTAAGATAGGAGAATGGATCTAGAGAGAGCCCTGGGTCCCTGGGGGCATAGTTGTCAGGGTAAGTGTAGTTTTTGCTGGGTTATCAGTTAGTGACTATGATAGAGCTATCCCAGCTTCTCACTGCTCACTGCTTCTTCTCTCAGCACGTTATCTCCCCATCTCCCATACACTCCTGACAGGATATCAACGGCTATGACTAGACACTGCCAAAGGAAGTACTCGTTAACACCCGCATCTTATTGTTTAGACTTTCAGCTTTCAAACTGTGAGCTAAATAGATCCATTGTTTTACAAGTTATCTAGCATCTGTTATTTCATTTCAATATCAGGAAATAGAATAATAAACTTAAAATCCTAGACATGGTCAATTCCCTATCCTCACTATAGTCATTTCCAAATTTCCATCCGTTTTCCTATTCAGGTACCCATATAGATGGTGCAAGTGTTTTTCTATTTTTGTAGAGGTAACTTTTTCTTAGTGTTTCATATGCTTTTTTCGTATTGAATACATTGAACTGAACACAGCCACCAAGTCTGATTATTCACTGCTATTCAGGGATAATACGGAGATGAAACAGTATTGGAAATACCTCCTTTCTGAAGACACACCTTTCCAGATGGCACTTGATAAAATGCTCCCAATTTATCACACAGTGTTAGCAACAAACCAGTTCACTTTCTAAGAGCCTCTTCATCTTGTCATAAAGTCACTAGGACACACTAAGGACATTCATCACAGAGCGATTATAAAGGTTCACTCTGACATCTCGAGAGAGGGTGGTTACATGCATTCTTCCTAAGAGATGCAGAATATCTGGGAATGGATCAGCGAAGTCCAAGGAGCGGCTTGAACGTGCTTTATCCTGCCTCCAAAGTTAGACTATTGGATCACATGTTTACAGACCACTTATCTACATTTTAGCTACAATGTGTTTATAATATTTTATAAACAAACAGAATTTAAAAGCTTTATGATCAATTGTTCTATATCAGTTATTTTTGTTATTGTTTTATTTTAAAGGGAATCTTTCAAATAGCTAAGCATAAATGGCATAATATAAGGCACTTAACTATTAATAATTTGCTAATCACTCTCAATTTCTCTGACACTTTTCTACAGTATTTTAAAGTACTTATTGTTTTGTACCTAGTACTTCAGGATGTACTTCTAATAGTTCTTTCTTCCACTATTTTAATTTTTTTCTTTATTTTGAGAATTTTATATATGTATACAATAAAATATGATCATATCTAGTCCCAACTTTCCCCATATCTCCCCAAGCATATTCCTTCCTAATTTCATGTTTGGTTTTGTTTAGTAGTTCGCTGGCTCCAGTTAGTGCAGCTGATGTGTGACTAGATGTGTGGTCACCTACAGGGCATGGGTGTCCATAAGTAGTTCCATTCATAAACAAAGAAACAAGCAGCGAGTATGTTCTCAATAGCTCCTTGGTAGGGGGTGGGGCTTGAAGAACACCATCTAAGCCAGGATTTTGGCTGTTTTGATCTCATACAGGTCTTGTGTAGGTAATCTCAGTTAGTATGAGTTTATAATTAAGCTGATTTCAAAAATACAACTTAAAAATAGTTTGAGCAGAACTATTCTGCATGGATAAATAACATTGCTCCCAGAAGACATGGTTATTAAGTAAAAATCACATGCAAGGTTTGGGATACACACCTCCCCAGGCATTGTTGGTCATGAAGGCCCTGGACGTCTACACATACAAGACAGAGTTGTTAAAGTCTTCTAGAGTCTGATCGGCAAAGTCTCTCTCTCTGCTTTGTCAAGGTTCCAGGGTCCAGGGCAGGATCTGGGACAGGATATGGAATCCCCCATTCCCATTTTCTCTTGGGTCACCAAGCTGATGGCTCAGGCAACCAACCTCGAAAGATGATTGGAAGGATCATGGGGAAGGAGCCCAGGATTCCTTCTCTAGGTATAGAGACTGGCTATGCTGCTACTAAGGAGGGAAACTTTAAACTTTAACTGGCCACCTTTTTTCCCCCCCTGCAGCCTGGACTGTAAAAGGCTGTGGCTTATAGCCAAAACAGCAAGGGGTTGTTAAACGGGGCTTTTTGATCTGAGATTAGCCCCTGTGCAAGAGCAGGCTTCTGTGGAGGCCCCACAAGCTAAAGTAAACACTTTCCTGATTATCTTAAGCTGATAGTTAGATCCTGAATTGCTGTTAACTTGTTTGTAAATCAGTAAGGAAAAAAAAAGAGGTTTATCCTATATTATATGTCTATATTAGTGAGTATATACCATGTGTGTCTTTCTGCTTCAAGGATAACTCACTCAGGATGATCTTTTCCAGTTCCCACCATTTACCTGCAAATTTTGTTATTTCCTTTTTTTTTTTTTATTGCTGAGAAGTATTCCATTGTGTAGATGTACCATACTTTCTGTATCCATTCCTCAGTTGAGGGACATCTTGGTTGTTTCCAGCTTCTGGCTATTACAAATAAAGCTGCTACAAACATGGTTGAGCAAATATCCTTATTATGTACTTGAGCATCTTTTGGATATATGCCTAGGAGTGGTATAGCTGGATCTTGAGGATGCACTATTCCTACTTGTCTGAGAAAGCACCAGATTGCTTTCCAGAGTGGTTATACAAGTTTACATTCCCACCAGCAACAAAGGAGGAGGGTTCCCCTTTCTCCACAACCTCTCCAGCATGTGTTGTCATTTGAGTTTTTCATCTTGGCCATTCTGATGGGTGTAAGGTGAAATCTCAGGGTAATTTTGATTTACATTTCCCTGATGGCTAATGACATTGAGCATTTCTTTAAGTGTTTCTCTGGATTCGATATTCTTCTACAGAGAATTCTCTGTTTAGCTCTGTTCCCCATTTTTTAATTGGATTACTTGATTTGTTGATTTCTAACTTCTTTAGTTCTTTATATATACTGGATATTAGCCCTCTCTCAGATAGAGGGTTGGTGAAGATTCTTTCCCAATCTGTAGGCATTTGTTTTGTTTTGATGACAGTGTCCTTTGCTTTACAGAAGCTTTTCAGTTAAAATCTGTACACCTAAAGAAACTAATCAAGAGGGATGACTCTGGCTAAAATGCTCAATCACCATCCTGAAAGGCAAAGAGGATAGACATCAGAAGAAGAAGAAAACAAGAAACAAGTTAGGAGCCTGCTACAGAGGGCCTCTGAAAGGCTCTGCCCTGCAGACTATCAAAGCAGATGCTGAGACTTATGGCCAACTGTTGGGCAGAATGCATGGAATCTTATGAAAGAAGTGGGAAATAGTAAGATCTGGAGAGGATAGGAGCTCCACAAGGAGAGTAACAGAACCAAAAAATCTGATACAGGGGTCTTTCCTGAGACCCATACTCCAACCAAGTACCATGCATAGAGATAACCTAGAACTCCTGCACAAGATGTAGCCCATAGCAGTGCAGTGTCCAAATGGGTTCCATAGTAACGGGAACAGGGACTGCCTCTGACATGAACTGATTGTCCTGCTCTTTGATCACCTCACCCTGATGGTGGAGCAGCCTTACCAGGCCACAGAGGAAGACAATGCAGCCACTCCTCACGAGAGCTGATAGACTAGGATCAGAAGGAAGGAGAGGAAGACCTCCCCTATCAGTGGACTTTGGGAAGGGCATGCATGGAGAAGGGGGAGGGAAGGTGGAATTGGGAGGGGAGAAGGGAGGGATTTATGGGGGGATACAAAGTGAATAAAGTGTAATTAATAAAAATTAAAATAAGAAATATTAAATTTAAAAAACAAGAAAAAAGGAAAGAGGAAAGCAAGCAAAGACAATTCATGCACATATGCTCAAGGGAAAAAGTGGATGAAGTTAAGAAATTTAACTTCAACAAATTCCCCCAAGCTTACATGTGACGATGATGTTGATTTTTGCTAGAGTTCCCTCTGCAGAAATTGCGGCAACTTTAGGCTGCCAGTTCTATAGCATCAGCCCATAAGTACACATAGACATAGACATAGACCTGTACATATTCATATACACATTCAATAAATGATACAAAATGAACTCCTTACATTCAGACAGACAATTGACATACATATGTAACATATGTACAAAAAAAGACAGATGGACATATTTAAATGTAAACACACACACACACACACACACACACACACATATATATATATCATGGATGAAGCAAATTCCACCAGGTTTTCATTTAATGGGCCTCCACCACTGGACTTCTACTAATAGTGTCTGTGTTGCCACTGTTTATAGTATAGCCTTTATACCTCTGAGACAAATGTCCCAGAAAAGGAATTACCTCATAGTTAAAAAAGCAATTAATCACATAAACAGATGAATTCTAAAATACAAAAGGTTACATGTTTTAAAACTAACCATTTCTTATCTATGTATTCATTACATAAGTTCATAATGAGTTCAGAGTGACAAAGATTGACAAGACCTAAAGCTTAACAGGGTCTAAAAGTTACAAGAATATATGTCTTTTCAATTAGGACTGATGTGGCTACACATTTTTCAGCTATCTTTGGGGTGGTAACTTTATCTGTCTTTCATTACAAGAAATAAAGCAATTTTAAAATGATAGTATATAATGCCGTTAGATCACAAGATATAAGGTGTTACAACAGAACAGTTTGCATATATTTTGACATTAAGGTTTGTACTTAATTAGGCATTTCTTGGTTGTCTCATTATAATTTGGGTTCATAGGCAGTTTCAACCAATTTGCCTATATTTTTGGTATATACCAGGATTCATGAATTAAGGCTTATCTTGAAGAAACAAATCTGCCATAAGCCTGTCTCCCAGTGAGGCATCTGGAGGGCCCTAAAGGTATTTATTGCAGTAAAAAACTTTTAGAAACTGTTTTAGAAGTCCTAAAACAATTTAACTTTTAAAATTGTTTGAATCAAATCAAGAATTCCATAATCAGGAATTAATTCATTTGAATAGCAGTACATCTTTAATAATATTCCATAAGAAGATGGTTCAAGCAGAGTGAGAAAATACTCAGAAAGTGATGGTTCACACCACCCCAGTGTATAGAGGGATGCAGTGCTGTACAAGGAGTGAGGGTCAGAGACTGGAGGCAATTCTGTGTGTATCATGGTATAGACCTTGCCAAACACCAGATCCCACCTGCCTAGTGAGCTCCTTTAACAGAATGACTCCTGACACAGACAATTGCCCTTGCTCTTGGTTTCCAAGCATAACAACATGGTAAGATCCGATTGCTGAAGAAACCCCATATTTTGGCTGCATTACATAGAGAAACTGACCAGAAGGTGCTATGCTGGCCGAGAGGGGAGTAAAGACATTGATGGTCTTACCAATGCGGAACCTGCATACTGTAGGCAAGATACATGCACTGGTGCAATAGTGGTCCTGGTGTTATTGGGTAACTCGATGCTTTCTAACTGCATGTGAGCCCTTCTCCACAGGAGGGAATCTCAAGCCTAATACTGTAATCCTGGTCAAAGGCCACAGTTCAGGAGGTCATAGGCTCTAATGTAGAGCTTGCTATTATCATTTTGCTAAGTGGTCATGCTGTCAAGTTTCCTTCTAAATATTTATGTTTATATCCACAGATTTTTCTCTCAACCTTGGTCTAAGAAGCTTCTATTTGCAGTGGGTAGCAGTAAATAGAAAGGTGTAACTGACACAATGTTGAGTGTAAGAGTCTGAGTGTTAGGTCAGATATGGTGGCACAAGCCTTTAATCATAGCATTTGGGAGGTAGAAGTAGCTGGATATCTGAGTTCAAGGTCAGTCTGGTCTACAGAGTAAGTTCCATGACAGCCAGGGCTACACAGAGAAATTCTGTCCTGAAAAACAACAACAGCAATAAAGAGAGTCTGGGTGCTCAGTTCTAAACAAGATGTCTCTATTAAACCTCCTACCACTAAGGTTCAGGGGTCATCACAAAGAGAAACCAGGAGGAGTGTAAAAACCAGAGGATGGGGTGGAATGTGTTGAAATGCAGACTTCTGGACATGACATGGCATGGCTATCTCCCACTATTTTTAATTTTATCTTTTTATAAAGCAAAAATAAAGGTTTTGAAGAAATTGTCTTAATACAGATTTAAACATGTATATTATTGGAGCTAAAAGAGTTTTTAGGAGAAGGGCAGCACAACCCAAGTGTAAGTGTGGGCTTTTAAAAAAAACTGTTATCACAAATAGTTCAACTAACAATAATGTTTTTTTTTTAGCATTTGCAATATATTTTTTTATTTATTTTATTTTATTTTATTTTTCTTTATTAATTACACTTTACTCACTTGGTTCCCTCTCTCCTCCCATCCCAGTCCCGCCCTCCCTCCACCCTCTGCATGCATGCCTCTCCCCAAGTCCCCTTTTCCTTCCTTCTGATCCTAGTCAATTAGGTCTCATCAGGAGTGGCTGCTTTTTCTTCTGTGGCCTGGTAATGCTGCTTCCCCCTCAGGGGGAGGTAATTAAAGAGCAGGCCAATCAGTTCATGTCAGAGACAGTCCCTGTTCCTATCACAATGAAACCCACTTGGATACTGAATTGCCATGGGCTACATCTGTGCAGGGGTCTTAGGTTATCTCCGTGCATAGTCCTTCGTTGGAGTATCAGTCTCAGGAAAGACCCCTGTGCTCAGATTTTTGGTTCTGTTGCTCTTCTTGTGGGGTTCCTGTCCTCTCCAGATCTTACTGTTTCCCACTTCTTTCCTAAGATTCCCTGCACTCTGCCCAAAGGTTGCCCATAAGTCTCAGTATCTACATTGATAGTCTGCAGGGCAGAGCTTTTCAGAGGTCCTCTGTGTCAGGCTCCTGACTTGTTTAGAAGTCCAATGCACTATCCATTGTTCTACAGAGCCTACCTAATAATGTTTTATTTAAGCCTAGACAATATTCAAGTCTCCCAAGATCTCTTCTGAAGAAAGACAGTGTATATGTGTGTTAAATTAACTTCACAAAGTTTACATGTTATGTTCAACTAATAAGCTAGGTCTTTTTACTACTGAAAACACACATTCCTTCTCTACACCGGTGTTGCAGGATATTTAATCACATTATGAATCCTGAGATTGTGAACTGGAAAAAATCTGTTTCTAATTGTGGTGTGGCTTGGTCTTTGATCCTAGAGTTTTCTATTTATTGTAAACAACTACTTCTATGTGGCTTAGCCCTAGCACACACCTTTAACCCAAGAGCTTTCTGTAGACAAGATCTAAATAGAGCCAACCATGGGTCAAAAGGCAGAGCAAGCAAGCAGTTGACACACACACACACACACACACACAAACACAAACACACACACACACACACAGGAAAAAGGGACATTGAGTTGAAGGGTATTTTAGACAGTGTGGAGAGGGAGAAGGGGTTTTCTCCTGGGACATTGGCTGAGTATGAAAGTTAGCTGGGGAACTTTCTCTGTCTCTCTGAGCTAGCAGGTTTTCACCTTAGCATCTGGCTCTTGAGTCTTTATTGATAAAATAGAATGTTTGGGATTTTCTTTCCTTAAAACAACACCCCCCACTTGTTGCCATTCATGCCATTAGTATATTAGAGAAATTACATCATTAATCTATAGGTTGTCATTTTCTAGTCTTGGCCAATATGGTGTTGATTGGCTTGTTATCCATATTTCCTGTAGCTGTAATTTTGTCCACAAAAATCATTGTATTAGCTTGAACTGTTTCAGACAAGCACAGTTCACAGGTGGTGTGTCCAATTGCAGGTGCACAATGACTGATTGTGCCAGGTACTGAAATTTTAGGTCTGGGCAGTGTGCCCAGGGTGGATTAGTTTACACCCCATATAAAGTTTGCCATCCATCTTCCTCAAGTGAACTCCTTTTTTATGCTTACTTGCAAAAGATTTATTTTTAAAATAACAGACTTGAGCCTTCATGGCTCATGCATGTCACAAGGGCATCCCTGGTCCCTAGGTGTGTGCACATTTCATGCTTTATTAACCCTTTATTTAAATGTCCCTTACTCTATTTATCTGTTATCACAAAACCTACTAGGTTTTTTGGACAGCCATATTCTTTTATTACCTTGTTTACTAAGCAGACTTGTCAATGTCTTAGATGCAGAGCTTCATAGTAAAGTCCGGAGCACATTTCAACTTACTCCCTGCTGTAACATTGTGTAATTGTAATCAGCAGCACTCATTTACTTGGTTCTGGTGTCTTTCTCTATAAAGTCCTGAGGACCTAACTAGGCTACATGGATGAACCTTAGTAAATGATCAGTGACCTAGCAACATGCCTATAACCTTGTGGGTAATAAATCCTTAATATTAGCTACATGGCTGTATTTTTAGTTTTAAAATCCTATCTTTATGAAACAAATACCTTGTGTGCTTATGTAACTCATTGACTTTTTGGTGTGTGCGAATGAATTCCTTTGCTCAGAAGCTATTTTGGTTGGAGATAGAAAACTATTTAGAAAAAGTATTTGAGGTAATAGATAATTCTTTAGGCAGAAATTCAACTGGGCAATTTTTATTTTCCAACAAAGTCTATAAACTTGTAAGTTCTGTTTCTCAGAGAGAGGACATTGTACAGAGATAATAACAGACACCATTCCACGAGTGCTTATTGGATGGGACCACAGCCACAGACTGGCAGTTCCAGGCTTCCACATAGAATATAAAGATTTCCAAAGATCACAAAGGTAGTCAGAGTATCTGTGAAGCAATGGTTTCTTAAACATGATGTCTGTGACTTTCTCCCTGACATGCCCGAAAGAAAGCTGCCACCTTTGCAATTTCTACATTGCAGATATTTGCCCAATAACCTACCAGCGAGAGCAAAATTTCTCAAACTAAATGCTTTTACTCCAGTATAGAAACTTGAGGCAATTTCTTATAATGAGACTGAGCTCATTATATGTCTCATACTATGAGACACATTAGTGACATCACCAGAAAGCCAAGAAATCAGCATTCACCATAATTGAAAAATGCAAAATGAATATGTATAAACAGGAGTAGGAAACATTATGGGTGCCTTGGAAACATGATTTTCTTGGCCAAGATAATGAGAGAGAGGAGAGAGAGAGAGAGAGAGAGAGAGAGAGAGAGAGAGAGAGAGAGAGCACTTGGGGTGAATAATCTCATACTCACAATGGACTTTCACCCGTAGCAATGTGTAGTCATTGACTGATTATAAATTTCTGACTGTATTTGTAAAGTAATTAGGACTAATTGATCTCAACCAAATTTATTTATATGTATTTTCTTTTAAAAATATTTTAAACAACTTGTTTTCACTTCTAATTATGTTTATAAGCTGGAGTGGGTTGTGTATGTGAGTACAGACCTATAAATCCAGAGGAGGGAGTCAGCCCCCGTGGAGATGGAATTATGGGTCATTGTGAGCTGCCTCAGTGTGGGTGCTGGGAACTGAACTCTGGTCTTCTACAAGAGCATTTTGTGCTCTTAGCTACTGAACTGTTTCTCTTGTCCCTGTTTGTATACATGTTTAAATCTGAAGGTCAGCTTCTGAATGAAGCACAGGCTTAGACTTTCTGGGTGTCACCATGCAACAGAGACAATGCTAATGTTTCTTGCGTAGTGCCTCCGGGTAGGGAGAACATGTTTGCAAGAACCAGCTGCTCTGCTGTAATAGACTGACACCCACATCAGAGTGGCTGTGAAGACTTCACAACTGAGCAGCAAAGACATAGTAAACTGTGTGATTTACATACATCTCCCTTAACTGACCCCTGCAAACAGGACCATAACTATAGAACCTTTCTTACCTTCAAAGCAGTGTTTCACTGTGTTATGTGATTTTTGTCTTTCTGCAAACAAACAAAAAACACCACCACCCCCAAACCCAGAAACCTCACCAATGTGTACAGCAAATAATTAAAGTAAGTTTTTTTCTCTGCCCCCCCCCCCATTATGGAGGAGCAGCCTGGGGGCATGGGCATCAGAGGCAAGCACCTCCCTGCTTAGCTACTCCAGTGACAAGTGAGCTTTCTTTGTGCAGCTATTAAAGCAGGGGGGATTTAGGCTGAAAAGGTTAAGCAAAAGCTTTTGAAACTTACCCACTTTTCTGCTCGCATCACTGTAGGGGCTAAGCTGCGTGTGGAGTTAACAGCTCATGCCTGTGCCTCCCTGAAAGGAACTTCAGGGATCATGTAGTTTATGCCCTGTCTGGAGCAAAACCAGCAGAAATTCCATTTCCCAGGCATTGACAATGGAGCATCTTTAAAAAGAGACTAAAGAGCTACTTACATTTTTATTTTTGCTCTGGTTACTTCTCTCTCTACATGTTCTATAGGCATGTTACTTTAGTCATCTATTCTGTCATTTATAAACCATAAATTTTTTTTTGTGATGCTGAAGATGATTTTTAGATTTGTTTCTGTTGTCTTTTCCTGCAGGGCTTCCTTTAAAGTATGACCATGAGAAGAACAAAAATTAGGAGCTGTGAGAAATGAGAAGCACATGTGCATTTGTGCATATGTGTGCATGTGTGTGTGTGTGTGTGTGTGTGTGTGTGTTGGAGAAAATCAAGAGTTTGTGGTTGCTTCCTTTACTGCTTTTGGGAAATCACCAGTAGCTTTTCTTTGCCCTTCTTTCTTCCTTTTCTTTTGGACTAGTTCAGTCATTTTATACAATTTGTTGAGATAAATCTTTGAAATGCAGGAGAATCTGGGTAATGTTATGAACAGGTTTTCCTGGGGACTTGGAAGAGGGTATTAGAATTACCAGGGTTATTGCTTTTTCCCCAAGTTGTCATCCTAAAAGAGCAAGGCAGGGTTTGCGGTGGGGTCTGCCCTGTAGAAAACAGTTCATGTTGCATTTTTGCCACATGTGGTAAACATTTCCCCCAGAACCTTCCCTTCTCTTTAGATTTTGGTAGGACGAGATAAAGTCTATCTAGAGTAAATGGCTGAGAATCTGAATTCACCTGCCTCCCCAGGGAAGCTGAAAAATGCCAGTGAAGAGTGAGATGGATTTGGTTTGATCAGTAACGTGTCCTCAGTGTAGAGAGTGACAGACAGTAGCCCAGCAGTTCAGCTCCCCCAGGCAAAGGCCCCAGTGGCAGTGCTCTGTACAGGGTTGGGCAGAGCATGACAGCAGCATAGGAATCTCACATGGGCTGGTGGAAATCCCGCCAAACTGCTTTCCCCTTGCTGCTCTCCTGCTTCCACCATTCTGGGTGGTTCAGTCCTGCAGATTGGAGCCCTGGGCTCACAAGGCTGTCTCTGAGATTTAGTTGCAGGGCTCTAAAGCATGTGTATGTGCATGGGGGGGGGGTCTGTGTTTGGGAGGTGCCTGTGTACACTAGCCCTTCCTCATCCCACTACTCTCATTTTACTTCCTTTGTCCCAATCAAACCAAAGAAAGTATTAGGATGATTAATAGCTCAGAGAATGGGGTGAAATAAACAATGTTCTTTTGCTGTGGCACACTTTCCAGTGCTTCCAATGTTGGCTGACTTCCTGTTCTTTGTAAAAAGAGCTCCATGTGTTCTGGGGTCTTCATACCCAAGCCAGGTTGAAGACAGGCCTGTCAGCAGCCCTCAGTCACCTTCTCTGATCTTCCTCACTGGCCCGCAGAGTCCTTATTTATTGGTAGTGAGAACTAGCATTCCAGGGCTGGGGACAGATATTACCTGCCCAGGCACTCAGAGAAACAGCCTCTGAAAATGAGAATATAATTTATCAAACAGAGTGTGTTCAATGATTCAGAAAGATCCATATGTGCTTTTGTTTCAGCCCCTCTAATGAGAATGTGTCAACTTCAGTTAAATTCTTCTATTACTGTGCTCTCTCCTGACTGAGCCCAAGTGGCTCAGAGATGGGCTTTGACTTCAGGGACACACATCCTTTGCAGAAACACTCAGAGTCCTCTTCTATGGTCAGAAACCAGTGTATCATTTCTAGAAGGAATATGACAGCATTCTAGCATCATTATCCACCACTGGTTTTGGTGTGTGACCAGGGTGTGTGATTTAAGGGTGTGCAGGACAGGCTGGAGCCAGAGGCCAACGTAGAACAAGATGCCTTATTGTCTAACAACTCCCAAAGAAAATGACATTCCTCTGTGAAATGAAGGTCAAGACTTCTGATTTGGAGACAGTTCATGTCCCAAAGGGGGTGAAGGGCTGAATATTATACATCCACAGAACTGTGCTGCCTGAGTAGATGGTGACATACGTGAACAGGCAAAGACCCGTGTTAATGTTCCATGGAGGAAAATGATTTCCATCTGAAACCAGCAACGGCTGTGCTTTTGTATGAACGAGGGAGCCTAAGGATATGAGTGGGGATTTAGTTAGATGCAAACAGTTCTTTATTTTTCTTTCTAATGACACCCCAGTTGCCTTAAGGGTGGCAATACATATGGAGCTCCACATAGCTGGAACAGAGTGGAACCTTCTGTTTAGGTAACTGAATATGCCCTCTACGGTGACCGAGTTTATATCTCATTGTGGAAGTGGTGACAAATGCAGGAGTTCAGAGAAAATAAGGTCAAGTGGCCACTTAGTGCTCTGAGAATTTCTTTTCATGTCATTATACTTCAAATGTCTAAAACCAACATCTTTTGCCTAGTGCCTTGGGCTGAGATTTTCATGTAGATTTCTTTGTGGGTAATTTGCATTTTACAGTTTGCATTTCAAACACACACACACACACACACCACTTTATTTTCCTACTTGTTGAATTCCTGCATTGTCAGTCTCCTATGAAGATTAGCAGTCATTTTCTGCCTTTATGGTGATAGCGAAAACCTTTGAGTCTGCTTCAGAAAATGAGGTGACCCTGCGGCTTGTTGACTCGAAGCTCTTGTCTGCAGTTTCCTTCCCACTTGTTCCTTTGAAGGGTGCAGGATTTTGACCATTAGTTCTAGGTATTTGCTATTTAAAAACGACCCAAGAAAGTCTGGAGATAGTTGACAATGTTTGTAAATTTTTTTTTTTTTTTTTGAGAAAAGGTTTTCCTGTATATCCCTGGCTGTCCCGGAATTTGTAGACCAAGCTGGCCTCAAACTCAGAGATCCACCTGCTTCTGCCTCCCTTCGAGTGCTGGGAGTAAAGGTATGTGCTACTATGACCCACAAATCACTAGTATTTTCATAGCATACCAGCTACCTACCTTTTTATGTTCCAACACAATGACAAATTATTTATAGAAAACCCCCTATGTGCCAAACAGATGCTAGGAATTTAAATACGTTATCTTTAATTTTTAGTTTTTTTTTTTTTTTTTTTTTCTGGTGAGCCATCTTCCTTCTAGCACTATTGTCCTCAGTTTAAGGACTGTGATGAGGGCATTAACTATACAAGCTCTGGACCACAGCTTCTTCTTGCTGTAAAGCTCTATTTCTGTTTTATATCAGGAATTCGGGGAGCATCCTGCTGGCTTTATGAGTTGATTAATGCATGCTCCTGACACCGCTTCTGCATGAGTTCCTGCCTTGGCAGCAACATCTTACCCTGATTTGGAATTATTCCTAGTACTTCAGTGTCAGCTCCTTAGCTCTGTCCTCAGCAGAACACCAGAGGGACTGCTGGAGGCTGGCAGGCGTCATCAGGGCCTTTGTGTCACAGGCTGCTTCATGGAATGGGTCCTTCCCTAGCTTCAGAGGAGTGAGGCTTTCTTTTCAGCACAGTGAAGAAATGATAGAAACAATTAACTAATCCATGACCTGAAGAGTTGTTTAGCTCAAAGCCTGAGAAGTGTGCTGATATAGTCTGACATCGATTCGAATCCATTTACCGAAATTTCCAGACCCCCCCCCCCGCCAAGTGTGTTAGCTTTCAGCATGTAGAATTGTATTCTTCTAATGTGGCGTTAGTCAACAGTCATTTGAGTTTTGAAAATGTTTGCCACAATACTGTCAAATAAAAGAACATGTGTACAAAATGTACAAAACAAGAATTTCAAAACATGTAAAGAGCACTCACAATTTAGGAAGCGATTACAGCTTTTAAAACACTAGATTTCCAAAAAAGTGATCTTAAACTTTCCTAAGATACAGTTTTAGGGACTAACCCTCCAAATTCTCTCCTGTGGAAGAGATGCCTCCTTCTTGGATTCTGAAAAGCACTGCCAGTTGGCCTAAACTTCTAAAAAGGAGAGCTCAAGATCACTGCTCTTTTAACCACCCAGAGGTGGTCTGCAGGATGCTGGGAGACATTTTAACAAGTGTCAGCAAGTCTCTGGTCAAGCTGAAAACTTGAGACATTTCAGTTTTCTTGCAGGTCTGTTTCTCACTCTCATCCTATTTAATAGTAGCCTCAAAGTGCAGCAGTAGTGATCTCAGCAGGTTCAGTGATGCAAAACAGAAGTCATAAAGTGCTTCCTTGAAACTGAAAAGTGAGAATTCTTGACTCAAGGAAACTACCATGAGGTAAGGTTTTTTTCGCTATGTCAGGACGAGCCATCTGTCTGTGAAACGGCATAGAGGAAAAAGAAAGACAGCCAGCTTTGCCCTCACACCTTAGACTGTTAAAGTTCCAGCCACGGCACATGGTTAGGTACTCATGAGAAAGGTGCTGAGCTGCGTTTACTGGTGTCCTTTCAAGCATCGGCAGTGGAGTGAAGCTTCTAATGGATCGAGTAGGAGCAGGGATAATAGGGTTAGCTCCTCACCCTACACTCTTCAAGAAGTTCAAGAGTGGGATTCTTGGTCAACCATCTTTTCTCTTATCAAACACTAGAGCCCTGTGTGTGTGTGTATGTGTGTGTGTGTGTGTGTGTGTGTGTGTGTAGATAGACTGTGTAAGTAACCCAAACTGACCTATGTAGTCTAGGCTCAGCCTCTTGAGTGTTGAGATTAGAAGCATACATTTCTGGCTTTCTATTTACTTTTATAAGAAATTTAGTGCATTTTTTTTTAACAAAGCAAGTCACATGTACACTTTGTTCTTAAATAGAATCTTTTATAGCACAGTCAATTTTTTTGCCTTGATTTTTTTAAGTCTATTGAATAAGAAATAAATTTGTATATACTGCAGCCTATCATATTACTCTGTGTGTGTGGTCCTAGGTGTGTGCAGGGACATGTCTGTACAGGTGTGTCTAAAGCAGAAGTCAACCTTGGGTGTCAATCCACAGGTGCCATCCTCCTTGATTTTTGAGATAGGGTCTTACACCTGGCTTAAGAATTGTTGACTATGCTAGGCTACCTGGCCAAAAGGCTCAGGTTTCTTCCTGTCTCCATCTTCCCAGTGCTGGGATTACAAGTGTATACCACTACACAAGGCTTTTTTTTCTGTGAGTTCTGAAGATAGGACTTGGGTCTTCATGTTTGCCAGGTAAGTACTCAACTAACTGAGCCATCTCCACAGCACATATTACTTAAAAAAAATGACAATCACATTTTCATGTCCTTATAGCTTCCCCAGTACTTTGCTATATCAATCTTTGAACCATCACAATTAGCCCATGGACCTTTATCACTGGCCAAGCCTACTGTAAGAGGTGCCTATGTCAGTTTTCATTGGGACTTTGTCTTTGTAACAAGCTTCTACATGGAAAGGGTAACAAGGGAGGATCTGCTAGTGCACAGGTAGAATTTTAAGAGACTGGATACCTTTCCAGTGTCCTTAGAGGTTCCAAGTGGGTCTGGATTGCATATGCTGAGGTTCTTTTCTTGGCTTCTTACCAGATTTCTTTCAGAGCTTTGTCTAGTGTTCAGTAGTGTGGCCAGGTCTGTGTTGTGCTACCTTTGCAGAGCATTCTCCAGGCTGTGCTTCATGGACTCCCTGAGAAGCTTGTGAAGGGACAAGATTATCATGGGGCCTCTTGGAATCCCATTCAGCTTAATGTGCTTGAGAACAAAATTGCTTGTCAGGAACAATTGACAATAGAAAGAAAAGTCCTCATTAAAAAGTCCTCATTAAAAGTCCTCATTTGGGGTCTAAAAATAGTTGCTTTTGATCACTTCTTAAAATATCAGTATTCCATTCATCACCGAACCTGTGCGCAAGGGTGAGCTGACATTTGGCCAGCCTTCTTTTGATATGCTTGTAGTCTATGGTAGTCACAATAGAACAAATCAAGCATGAAAAAAATCAAATTAACTAGAAAAAATGTATTTCTTTACAAGCTCCTTCCTAGAGTCCCTCCTATTATTTTTGTTACAGTGAAAACATTTTAGTTTTCAGGTGTGTCTTGACCTAGACATGGTCATGACCATGCTGTCTAATCTTGTCAGTCAGTGGCATATCTTATGAAATAGCCATTAATACTTTTTTCATATTTTATTTTTTATGTATTACAATTTATTCACTTTGTATCACAGCTGTAGCCCCCTCCCTTGTCCTCTCCCAATCCCACCTGCCCTCTCTCTTCTCCTCCCATGACCCTCCCCCACCACACGGATAGGGGAGGTCCACCTCCCCTTCCATCTGACCCTAGCCTATAAGGTCTCATCAGGACTGGCTGCATTGTCTTCATCTGTGGCCTGGTAAGGCTGCTCCTCCCTCAGTGGGGAGATGATGAAAGAGTCAACCACTGAGTTCATGTCAGAGACAGCCCCTGCTCCCATTACTATGGAACCCACTTGGACACTGAACTGCTATGGGCTACATCTGTGCAGGGGTTCTAGGTTATCTCCATGAATGGTCCTTGGATGAGGTATCAGTCTCATAAAAGACCGCTGTGCCCAGATTTTTTGGTTCTGTTGCTCTTCTTGTGGAGCTCCTTTCTTCTCCAGGTCTTAATATCTCCCCCTTCTTTCATAAGATTTCCTGCACTCTGACCAACATTTGGCAATGTGTCTCAGCATCTGCTTCAGTACCCTGCTGGGTAGAGTCTTTCAGATATCCTCTATGGTAGGCTCCTGTCCTGTTCCCTGTTTTCTTTCTCTTCCAAAGTCTATCCCATTTGCCTTTTTGATTGAGGATTGATCATCTTTTCCCAGAGTCCTCCTTTTTGCTTAGCTTCTTAAGGTGTACAGATTTTAGTGTGTTTATCCTATGTTATATGTCTAATATCCACTTATAAGTGAGTATATACTATGTGTGTCTTTCTGCTTCTGGGATACCTCACCCCATTAATACTTTTTATCAAAATTTTATCCACACCTGAACCTGCCTGATGCCATTTCTACATAGCCCAAGCTTACCCAGCCTGTGTAACTGGGAAAGAATATTCATTTGCCAATGTTAAGATTACTGGAACTCGGAATCTCAGGCAAATCAATATATATGTACTACATGGCACTGTAGGAGAGGTGCTTGTTACCACCAGCTTTCATGTATGTGTTGCTTCAGTTTGAATTTTGATTGTCATCTTGATGTCAGGATAAGTAACACACACCTGTAGGTCTGTCTGTAAAGATGTTTCTAGAGATATTTAGATCACGAGAGCTCTTGCTGAATGAGTGAGTATATGAGTCCCTTGATGGATTCATAGTTCAGTGGCATTCTTGGGGTGGCAAAAGGTAGCAGATAAGCCTATGAGGGGAAAATATGCCACTGAGGGCATGTCCTTGGGGGCTATATTTTACCCTGCCTCTTTTCTGTACCCCTATTTTCTTCTATTCCCATCTTCTAAAAGTTAAGAACCTGCCTTGTCACATACTCATGCCACTGTGGTGTTCTGCATAAGCCAAGTAACTACAGACCTGCTGCTCTGGAACCATTGATCTTAAATAAATTGTTTCCTTACTTAGTTGTCCCAACAGGTCAGAGTGTCAAAAAACAGTTAATACACTGGTTCATGAACTCAGAGATTAACAACTACGGAAGGGGGAAAAGTTTCTGTTGGCATATGGAGACATTGGGCAAGAAAGAGTTTGAGCAGTTGATCCAGGAGAAGCTCTGATACTGGTGGCCCTGTAGCAGTAGGCTCTCTTTAGACTGCAGTATTGTCTGGCCATCAGATTGATCAGTCCTGGAAAATGCAGGACCTTGAAGTGAGGGTCATCAATTGAGGCAGTTCTAAAGGTCCTGAGAGCTGAATGCTTTCTGGCGGCAGAGCACCACACAGTAGAAGACAAGAACATGGGACTGAGTGCCCACTGTAGATCTCTTCAGTGGCAATCCAGTGACTGAGTGTGTGGAGGCATGGCTGTGTCAGAGCAGAATGTCCCGCTGTGGAAGAACTGTGGCAATACTGTGGTTCTCCACAACACGGGGACAGGCATGGCTATAACTGCATTAACTGGAGTGTTGGAAAGCGAAGCTTTGCTCATGAAGAATTTCCTCATTGATGTCTCAACTTGGCCTTTTCATTTTGCTGCCCAAAGACTGGACACCTCCCTCAGTAGGATTCTCCCTCTTCCTGTCTTGTGACATGGTCCGCTTCCGTGAGCACAACACCACACTTCATCCTCATGTATCAATGTATCATCACACTTGGTCCCATCACTCTTTTAGAAAAATTTAACATTATTTTATTTTAAATAATACTTTAGTATGTTAACATAAATTTAATATTTACTATAATACATTTCATCTTTGACAATGAAGTTCTGAGGACGGAATGCTGGTGATGTTTTCCTTCATTCCTACGAAAGCCCCCAAGTGCTAAACTTAAGCACAAACCTAATGCCTGGAGTTTGAGCTTGAGTTAGTGGTTAACTTTCTGTGCTTCAGTTTTTTCACCTGTAAAGATGAATAAAAACAATAATTTTCAGGTGGTTATGAGAATCAAAAGAGTTATTTATGAAGTATTTAGAACTATACTTGTTAAATGGCAAATATCTCATAAACATTGTTTGTTTTGAGACAGGGTCTCACTACTTAGCCCTCACTATCCTAGAACTCACTATGTAGACCAGGCTGGCCCCAGTCTCTCAGAGATCCACCTGCTTTTGCCTCCCAAGTTCTGGGATTAAAGACCTACACCACTATGCCTGGCTTTTTAAACATTTTTCTTCCTCCAAACTAATTAAACTCATCATTTGATGCGCGGTTATGGCAGTGGGAGAAGGAACTCACACTGTTACTCAGAACCTGTACTAAGACAGGTGTTTCATTTATTTAATCTTCACAAAACCTCATGATGCACTCCTCCTGCTTTTCCTACAGATATATATGTAGAGTTGAAACCACCTCTTTTCATAGGCTAGGCTCCAAGCCCAAGTCAGCACAATGTTGGTGTCTTCATTCCATTGCTGTTTGTCCCCAGACTCATTCCTACTGTTGTGATCTCCGCTTGGACTTGCATGCTGATTTTCTGTTTTCCACCTAGGGAAAAAACAAAAAAACAAAAAACTGATGTTCTCAGAAGTGAGACTCATCAGAATTCTTACACCCCATGAGAACTTCCCTTTGAAAATGTTTTTTTTTTTCATTTTGTTTTTGCTATTACATAAAATAGAGTAACAGCATGAAAAATGACCTATCATTTACATGATAATTTTCCCATGCTATGAACTTTGTCCCTAAAATAATACCTTTTATGGAAACCAAATCAGTGTGCTTTTGTTATATTCTTAACTGTAAAAATTTCTCTTTATAGATGTTATCTGTGTTTCAATTAATCATGAGCAAAAGCAAGTACCAAACAGAGAAAGTTAATTCATAATAAGTGAGACTTTGATGGTAAAAGAGTTGGATCAAAGATTACCATTAACCATTAATTGTCATCTGTGCTTGCTTGTTTGCCAGGTGTAATTAATACAATGGACCCACTATTTGACAATCTTCATTAATGGGACATACAGAATAAACACGTGTATGTAGGTTTTTAAATTAAACCTGCTCCATAATGGTAGCCTTTGTGAAAATAGCTGCTTCCTTCATTTGTCCAAATCTCAAAAAGCCTGTTAGGAGAAAGAGACATGACCATTTAACACACATTCGCTTGATTCATGCTTAGCATATTTCCATATGGGGATGGTAATTTGTTCCTTTAGAAAAGATCCAGGAAGTTTCTGTGTGAGACACTATGAGATATAAGAAAAAAGAACCATTTCTTTGACATTTAGTGTGCAAGACTGTCAATGTACATGTGCAGACCATATCTTCCTGTATATGTTCTGGTGTGTGCAGAGGGAATGGGGAGAAAGAATTCAAATAGAGATAATAGAATGAACTCACCACCGGCCCTTTCCCCATTAGCACCGGTGGTCAGACTTTTCTCCAAATAAGGATATACTGAAGTAAATGCAGAGATTGTAAGAAATGGGCAGGAGTGTTGCATCACTCTGAAATAAATTATATCTTAAAATTTGAACTTACTGCAGCCTTTCTTATTCCTTGGTATAAATTAACAAGCATTTCCCGTGATGTACAATGCATATCAAATATGCGTGTGCATTTGCTAGTTTGTATTTACGCTTTCTTGTGTTGGCACTATACATATGCATACAACATCTATTAAATTTCTCTGTTACAGAAATTTGTATGATGATACGTATAAGTCATAGTTTTTGTGTTAAGCAGTAGAGAACCCAACTTTTTATATCTTTCCATTATACTTAATCTTCTTTCTATATTATGGGGACCTATGCTAAGTGACATTTTCTTCCACATTTAATTTTTTTATATCTCAAGCCTTTAATTTATGTGTAGTCATAAACTAAAACGAGAAATACTTGCTTACTTTCTGGGAAGGGGAAGGTAGCCTAGGAAGTGCTTGCTGATTTTTAATATTTTTCTATATAATTGGATCTATTTTAGCAGTATGAGCTGTTGAAGCTATTATGAACTGAACAATGGAGGGCAGCCAATTATTACAAAGCTGTATTTAGCGACTGCTCACCTTACACAGATATCTCTTCAAAATCAACTACAATGCAGGATGCGTCCTCAGAAGCACTTGAGAGAGAGGTAGATGGACATAGTCACATGCATCTCTCCGAAGTTTAGCGTCAGACAGTGAAAGCCTTGGACCATCTATCTTGTTATTGAGGTTCTTGGAGACCTTGGTCAGTTGGATTCTCAGCGATGGGGTTTTAAATGAAGAATTATGGCCAGGAACTCTCTCAAAGCACTTTTGTTAGTAATTTCTGCTTAGAAGTCATTTCTGACACAACCTGAATATTCAGTGTTGATGAGTCGCAGCAGCCTCTAAAGTGGACAAGCAAATACTTGTGAGTGTGAGGGGAGTGTGCCAGGGTGAGCATCTGCATGGAAGGCGGGAGTGGAAGAGGACTGGATAACTTTATATTCAAACTCAGTTTTAAAATAGCAAGTGAGAAGCTGTGTGTACTCTGTCTGAAAAGGCTGCCGCAGCCCCCTGTGGCCTCCCAGGCTTGTTACTGATATGTCTTTGTATTAAGAAACATAGTAACTTGAGAGACATTTGTGGTTTTCACCTTCTACATCATGATTCCCATTTAATTAAACATCTTGCTTGGGGTCCCTCCCTTCCTCATAGTCTAGTTGCCCATGACCCAATTGCTGACACTTCCTGTTTTCTCCCTGTGGGTTGAGATGGACTTTCACTTTCTTACTGGCATGCCTATTGTGAAATTTCAGCCCCTGGTGAAATTCTGATGCCGCTGCTTATGTTATAAACTGTGAGATTTTGGGTGGGTTTTTAACCTCTGTAAGCATCAGTATGTGCATGTCTAAAGTGGGTGTCGTACCAGAAACAGTAAGTTAGGTTGTTATAGGGCTCAGAAGCTCAACATGTTTCAAGTGCCACTGTGACATCTAAAAAGTACAGGGGATTCATCCATAGATTTCATTATAATTGATCTAAATGAACACACTTTTTATATTAGTAAAAATCCAGCAGAAATGTTTAAGTACTATACAAGGAAATTTTAAATTTTATTGGGAGAAATGAAGATAGGTGAATGGAGTGATATCTTATGTACATATATTTAAAAAGTGGACACACTGAAGATTTAAAAACTTCAACATTCCATTCAAGTTAATCCTAATAGGCTAATTATCATATTGACCAGTTGATATCAAAATGCATAATTATAAATCTCCTAGGAGTATTCAGTACTTTCACAGAAAGGACAGAAGGAGGTTTGTTTTATAAAATAGATCTGAAGGAACTATATTAACTGTGATGTTGCATCTGCTACCTAGACCCAGGAAAAGGGAGAGTAACTTCCCAAACAGACTCATGTATATATTGACCTAATTTATGACAGAGATGTTCTAGGAAGAATAGTCATGGAAATTACAATCTCTTTATTAAATGCTTCGCACACGAAAATGAACCCTTCCTCTTTCTAGAAGCAAAATAAATTTCAGGGTAGTTATAGGCTAAAACAGAAAAAGAAAAAAGCACGTATATTATTATAACTATAATGACTTTGGGGAGGGGTTTAAAATATGGGAAATGGTCTTGTGGGGAAAGGGTTTTCCAAACAAACCTGAGTGTGAGACTGGAGTCAGCAGCCAGCCAAGCCTTCCGGGTTCAGTGAGAGGCCCTGCCTCAAAGGATAATGTGGAGTGTGCTTGATAAAGATTCCCAGTGTTAACTTCAGGCTTACACACATGTGTGAGTGTGTGTGTGTGTGTATGTGTGTGTATGAACACATATATATATAACATACACACAGAAAGAGAGAAAGAGACAGAAATGCTGTAACTACATTCAATCCAAGTCAGTTTATGGAAAGACTTCATAAAGAATGAGTATGAAGATACAGGATACACAATAAGATATTTGCAACATTAATAAAAAAACTTCTACCCACAATCAATTTTAGAAAGATAACCTAACATAAAAATTTTACAAAATGGAAGTTCAAACAACCAATAATAATATGTGAAGATGCTCATTGTCATTAAGAATCAGGAAATTCACGTGCATGTCATACCAGTATCCCAATATGGATTGGTGAAAACAAAACAAAAAGAAAACAAAAACAAAACCTTCATAGTGAGCATTGGCAGAGATATGAAGTATGAGCCCTCCATTCCGGGTTGGAGGGGATAGAAATTAGTACACTCGTTTTGGAAAACAACTAATTGTATCCAGTAAGACTGGAGCCTCACACAGCTCAAGACACAGAAAATTCCAGCCCCAGCACACTGACAACACTGTAAAGCATTTGTGTGTTGGGAGACACATAAAAGAAAGTTCTAAGTGGAATTTTGACAACAGTCTAAATTTGGAAGTGAATCACTCACTTTAAACAGTGAAATAGCCAAAGCATTAAGTGGATGGATAAATTGTGGCAGGTGAGCATAGTGATATTCTTACAGCAATACAAGGATGTACTCTTCAAGATCCTCAGAAAAAGACATGAGTCAACTGAAATATGGCACTAAAGAACACATATAATATATTTTTAAATATACTTAAACTGAAAAACAGGAGAACCCATAATCCATATTCCACAGGTGACAACACCTCAAAGAGAAACCAAGCAAGCTAGATGAGGGCCACAGTGAAAATCTGGGCAGTGGCTCCTGTAGAGAGAAAGGGAAATTCCATTAGAAGAGACCCATTGGGGGATTTCAGGCAGTTGCCAGTATTCCATTTATAACTTCAATATTGGTTACAAGCATATTTTCTTATAATCATACATTTCTCTGTATATTTAAGTGCTTTTGCATTTTCCTGTTTGTATTGCCCAATTTTTTATGTAAAAAAATACACCCACCACAAGAATCATGTTGGTATGATTTCAGATTCCAAAATAAAGCAGAGAATTACTATTCAGCCTCTATGCTTTGAACATAAAGCCAATGTCATGCTGACATCTTGAACAGCCTTCCAGATGTTATTGACAAGCGCTATTTAATGGTAAATAATAAAGGAACATATCCAAACGAAGAGCTTACTATGTTCTAGGCAGTGCACTCAAGGTCTAGCTCACATCATTTAATCTGTCCTAGTGTAGCCCTATAGGGGAAGCAGCATTCTGATCAATCTGTAAGTGAGGGCAATGTTCGTTCCTGAGTGGTCCCAAGTAAAATCTCACTCTGATTGTGTAAGTGGCAGAGACAGAGTCCAGCATGATTCAGATGAACTGTCCACTTGCCTTACTGCTTCACTATCCAATTTTACTCTTTAGTTACGGCTTAGACATGTCCACTAACAGCAAGATGTTGAGCATTCATGATGACTACTATGCAGAAAATTTTCATAGCATGGAATTCATTCATCCTTAAGACATTATGGGCCAAGCCCTATGATGGACTTTCTAGCTATAAAAAGGGAAAGAAAAAATCCCTTCCCTCATGTAGCATCTGACCAGAAAGAGGTAAATAGAAAAACACAACCAATAGCTTAGGAAAGAAGACAGGTTTGACACTTTGTGCTAGAACTCTAGCGTGTCATTCACTTTTCCCTACCAAGATCCCAGTTTTTCCACTGCTTTCTCGGATGGTGCAGTTCTTCCTGGCATCCCTCTTCTTGTCTTTCCTCTTTTCTCCTCTGTCCCCTCTCTGTTTACTTCCTCCAGGCTCTCTACCTAGAACACACGTGCTTGGATGGAGTGATCTTTCTCTGTAAGTCTCCAGCTGCTTCCACAAGGAAATGAGCACTTTTAAAGTTCTGACATGCGTCCAAACTTTAATAATTCTTCTGGAGCCTGTAGCAGAATCTATGTGCTTGCTTTGTCTGCTATAGTGCAAACTCCTTCAGCCCAGAGACCATGATTAATTTTGCTTTGTGCTCATCACAAAGGGTGAGGAGTGAGCTCAGAGTCCACAGCCCTGCTGAATGCTGCTCCACAATGAGCTGAACTGAGAGGTGTTTAGCAGCAGGTGAGTACTTTCTCTCTGTGTTGGTATCTGAGTCCCAAATGATAGCATCTATGTTTTGTTTTTGACTTTTAAAAGGACACTGCAAGGGCACGCACACACACACACACCTCCAGAGCCAACAAACCTGGACTCATCAGGGTTCAGAGAGAATGAACCACCAATCAGGAGCCTGCGTGGGTCTGACCTAGGTCTTCTGCGTACATGTTATAGTTGTGTAGCTTGGTGTTTTTATGATATTCCTAACAGAGTGAGCAAGGTGCGGGGCTGTTTCTGATGCTTTTGCCTGCTTTGGGGGCTCTTGTCCTCCTGCTGGCTTGCATCATCCGGCCTTGATATGACAGTAGGCACCAAATCTTACAGCAACTTGATGTGCCATGTTTGGTGGCTGTCTTTGACCCTTTTCTAAAGAGAAATGGAAGAGGAGTTGATGGGGAGAAAGAAGAGAGAGGGGGAGGAGGAACTGGGAGGAGAAGAGGAAGTCTGCAGTCAGACTGTAATATATAAAAGAGTAAATTAATTTCAGAAAGGCAGAACACGGCTTTATGTACCTGTACCTCGAGCATCAGGTGCCTGAGATGAGTGGATCCCAAGAGTTCAGGAACCAGCCAGTCAATTCAAAATAACTAACTTTTGAGTCAGCAAGAGACCCAGTCACAAGACAATATGGTGGAAAGCACTGCTCTGGCCTCTGCACACTAGCATATACACTCACATGCATGTAATATACACACACATGCACACACTTACAATTCATAACATTTAACATCTCTGGAGTTGTTACAATAGGGATAAAAACTTTTATATGGAAATAAATGCTCCTTTGCCTCTTGATTTAGTCTAACACGTTCATGAAATCTGCCATCGGCAGTATTATGCCAGTTAGAACACAGGAGATAGAAAATACAGTTTGCTTCTTAATAATAACCATTTTTTCATGTTTGCTTAGTGATCTTGAAAAACCCCACTAAAATTCTTCCAATATCTTTATTTGGCAATTTCTTCTATTTGCCATTTCCTAACAGAGTGAGCAAGGTGCGGGGCTGTTTCTGATGCTTTTGCCTGCTTTGATAGACTTCTTGGTATTTCTTTATGACAGCCTTTTCTCTGTTGGAAAATTTTCTAGCCACTAGAAATTTTTCCCTCTTGGTGGGAAATTGAAGGAAAAATCTATGAAAGTTTGGTGACCTTTAGAAATCTCTCTCCTTGAAAGTTTTTATGTTTCTTTTTTAATGTCTAATGATAAATTATCCCCAGGGAGCTCAACTGTGTGGCAAGTCAGAAGCTTAGTTTAAAACTCTCAAGTTAAGCAGATCAGAGGTGTACGTCCACATGAGTAGAAAACAGAAAAGGTGTGGTTTTAATGCAGATCAACGACTGGCTAGTTCCACTCCGAATTCGTTCCTTCCTCCATGGTACCCAGGACAGCTAACATTCTCCCTTTGGCCATTGGAGTTTCTTCTGAGGGCTGTCTTTGATTTTCTCACGTGCCCTGCATCCTGATCTACAGAGAGAGCTGTTGCTGAAGCTGTTTCTGGAGACAGCTGGTTTTTCCTTGTTTATGGGAAGGAACATAGCTTATTGCAGTCCCAGCAGTCCCAGCAGTCCCAGACTCTGGGCCTCCAATGGATGAAGGGAGGCCCAGAGCCACCATCACTCTGGTGACTGTCCTCACAGAAGCAATTTCTGATCCTTTGTACACATTCCCACTAACAGCTCCAGCTGTCTTGATTCAACAATGAAAACATTTTAAATGTGTTCATTTTAATACATCTATTTTTAAATGTCTACAAGTAATAACAGAAAAGCAACAATTTAAGGAAATCACACAGTTGGCTCTCACTTTTTCCTGACACTACAAAGGATCATCTTGCAAACCCCACTGTGATAGCTAATCTTGCCTGTCAATCTGACTGCTTGTCAAGCCCCTGCATGAGTGAAACACACTGCAGGGCATGTGTGTAAGACACTCAGATCCTAAGTCTGCTGATTAATCCCTGGATGAACTCGTCTTGTGGCAGAGTTATTGGGAAATGGCAAAAGGAAGGTCTGGGACTTAGCTGCAGGAATCAGGCCACTGAAATAGTATTTGTGAGGCTTGTGTCTTTTCCTGGCCTCGTCCTCGATGTGGGCTCAGTACAGAATGGCGTATGTCCTCTTCCAGTGCCCCTCCACTGAGCTCATCTGCTCATATGATGGGGACAAGCAGCCCTAGACTGGACCTTGTGGAGTAAATCCTCCTTTAAGTACTTTTCTTAGCATTCCAGGATTGCTGCTAGGAAAGCAATTAATCTAACCACCTAGGTCATTATCTCGGTTGGCTCAGCCAAGGCGTACTTGTTCTTTATTCCTCTGCATCTGAATCTAATACTATTTTCTCTGTGTATTCTGATTTCTCTTTGCATTGCTGTACTTAAAGCTTTGTCTTGGCCAGTGCTGGTTCCCTGTGTAGGTGTCATAACAAGGTCTCTAAGGAAGGGCCGCCAATCCCTGTTCCATGTGGTGCTTTTGGACCCCTCCCCCCAGGAGAACTGATGACCAGCCAGGAAAGCTTTGGAGAGGTGAGTGCTCTTGACTCTGGTTTAGCCACCTATGGCCAGCATTGCAGTTCAGGGCAGAGAGTTCAGTATGGAAGTAGCCAGAGCAAAACAGCCATAGTTGGCGAATCGTATGCCAGCCGAGTGGCCCTCTCCTCACAGCTTCTCATCTTTGGGCTATTGCTAGGCTTTAGTTGAAAATCTTGTTTTTTTCTTTTCTTATATTGCTCTCTACTTCAAGCCTTCTCCATCCTCTCAGCTACAGGGAGATGATTTATGCACCAAACACTGAGGAGTCCATGCTGCCTCTTTAATGGTTACAAGTAAAACAGCATGCCTTTCTCTCCCTCTTTGTAAAGAAAGGCAATGTGAACATGGAGGACAAATTGTCACTTCTGAATGAGTCCTCTTTTCTTGCTAAATACTTCCAGAAGGCATAGGGATCACCACTTTGTCCTCCTCTCCTGGTTGGGAGACTTTAGTTCTAGAATTGACTCAACTGGAAGTAGAAAATAGTTGTTTCGGTCTGCATCATTATACACAGAGCCTTCAGGGATTCCGTCCAAACTGCATTCAAAGTGTCCAGCATGACAAGCCCTGGTAGGCTTTGCAAGATGAATTGTGATTTGGCCTTTCTACACCCATATGGAGCAAGAAGAAAAAGCTCCACCAGAGGGCTGTTAGAATTTACACTGGGTTCTAGCCTATCATGGCAGGGAGGGCAGAGAGGAGCAACCCGTCCATAGCCAGAATGCACACGGTGGGCATTGAACAATATGAGCACATCACAGCAGGTTACTAAATGGAGAGCAAGGTTAGAACCTGGAGGCAGGCTATCATTTTTGAAGGCCTGTCCCTAATAATACATTTCATCAGACAGTCCTTACTTCCTAAGAATCCACAGCCACCAGCTGAGGCACATAACTTGTTTGAGACATTTCAGAAACAAATGATAACACATCATCAGTAGGTAGTAGATCCAGACTTGGCTTCTGAAAGGAGCTGCCATTTGTAATTTTTGGACTTGTAGGAGCTACTGTTCTTTTTGTAAAAAAAAAAAAAAATACAAAGGCCAGAATTAGAAATATTTGGGGGAGGAGAAGATAAGATTTACAAGAATTGTGACTGACCTGCATGGAGGTCAAAGTGCAGTAGTTAACTAAGAAGGTGGTTTACACGAAGGCTTCATCTGCCTTTTCTGTAGACTTATTGTCAAGATAGTGAAGATAGCACAGTGGGAAAGATACAGCTGTCCTTCCAGGAACCTATGACCTTATATGCCAAGAGACACATGGGCTTTCTAAATATGTCACATGAGTCACCTAGATATGTCACGTATTTCATAATGTCCTACATGGCATGCCTCGGTAGGTTTTAGCAGATGAATTACTGCTATTCACCTATTGTTGCTCAGTTGTAGAATTGACATTTGTCCAATAAGAAGAGGCAAGTTACTAAAGTGTTTTATAAAAAATTTATCATATAATTATCTTATTTGGTAGCTCTTCTTTTAAAAGAGCAGGATCTTAGAAGCTGGGATATTAACACAGTGATAGTCTTTGCTTAGCATGCATGAAATCCAGGTTTTGTCCTCAGCAAAGCAAGAGAAAATTAATTCTTTTCAAAAGGCAGGATAGAGCTGATGAATTTCATAGAAGGATCCGGATCTCAATGATGTATAGTGAAGAGCCAGCAAAAAGTTGCAGAGCATGAAATAGAGGCAGATAATTTTGAAGTTTTGTTATCATCTGCAAAACCAGAGAGGTGTTTACAGGAAGTATTGCTTAGTGTGTAAAAATAAGTTTTTAAATAATTAAGATAAATGCTAAAAACAGCTAGGCAATAAACCCGTTTTAATATTTTACTGTAGTAGTTTCCTAACATGACTTATGTGTAGACTGTGTTCTAATTTGAATCCTCGGAATCTCTGAGCTCACCTTGCAGATCACTTATCAAAATTAAATGGTGACTGCTCCTCAGCACACTAAGTTTTCAGAGGCAGCAAAAGGAATGATAATCGGAGAAATCAACGGTTTGCTCTGAATGGATTCTCTCTGGAACAAGCTGTCGCTTGCATACTTGTTGTGATAGTTATAAGATACAAGATTAGGAGTAAGGGGATGAGATAAAGTAGTGAAAAACTGGGGATGAATATCAAGAAAACAAGGTTTCTGGTTTTTTACAGTGGGATGTGGTCCTCTTGGAAGAAGAGGTACAAATCCCATGTAGTTAAAATATTGATTAGGTTGCAGCAGGACTCTGAGGATGGCGATTCAGCAGGAAGCAATGTGCTTCCTAAAGCTGTTTAAGCAGTTGTCAAGCCTGCTTCTAATATCATCTCTGAGGCCATGTAGGTGAAATGCTAGTGTCTACCAGTAATCACTGAATTTTAATTCCATCACCACTAATTATGTCCCAGGTAATTTCTTTTAAAATATACATTATCTGAATGTCTACTCAGAAGAAATGGGGGTTCTTCCCTTAATGTACCATGATCTTATTTTTGTGGAGCTGCAACACTGAATGCAGAAAAGGAACTTGTGGTTGGGTTCTCTTCATGAGAAGCTTAAGCCATTTAGACACAGATATCAACACAGGCACTTAAATCAGTTTACTTGAACATGTTCTGGGTTAATGTTTTTATGTGTTTCCACTTGGTCCTAAAGCCCAGCTTACATCAGAATTGCTGATTCCACACCCTTCCCTGCCCGGCAGCCCAGTGAGTGGTATTGACACAGGGTTCCCTTCGCGTGCATGAAGCCTGCGACTTCACTGGCATGTCTGCATCTATGAGGAAATGCCCATTATATTTCTAGAAATGGTATCTAGACTTATTTTCAAGTACATTTTGATTGTTTCTCCATTGTGGAAAGGTTTAATTTTCTGTCTAAAATTCAAGGACCCTTGTGGGGAACTCAAATTGTGTGACTGGGGGGACTGGCCTGGAGCAAGAATGAGTGAGGTTGAGCTGTATACAAAGCCTGAAAATCTCATCTTGAGACCACCAGGAGTAAGGATCACTTCCTCCCTCTTCTGTGTGTCTGTGTGTCCCAATGCATGTAGTCTCAGGGCCCCCACCTCCACCATCCTTGAAGTAGTCACATAGCCTGGTGGCCAGGTTTCACATTTCCTCATAAGGACATGTCTAGCTAGCACCTGGAATTCCTCTCCATGTAAATGAAGCATTCCCAGCAGCTCAGCCCCAGCCAATGCTGTACACCGCCCGGAAAACCCCTACCCACTCTCCCAAGGTTTATATAAGCCCCTATTCCTCCCAATAATGAGAACTACATCACCGGAAGATTGTGTCGCTGAAAAGGCTGTATCCCTGAAAGAGCTCTGAATGAATTCTCCCTGGAACAAGCTGTCGCTTGCATACTTTTTGTGATAATCATAAGATACAAGATTAGGAGTAAGGAGATGAGATGAAGTAGTGAAAAACTGGGGCTGAATATCAAGAAGGATCTCTCCTTCTGGGCATTCACTGCCGAATTGGATCTTGCTAACATACCCATTTGGCTAAGCTTCATTCCTTTGGGCCCAGCACTGATATACTTCTGTGCCTGAGTACGGAGGGGAAAGAAGCAGGCCCCGGGCTCTGGACCAACAGACCCTGATGATTATTATACATAGTCTTATGTAATGATAATTTGAATACAAATTAGTCCTGAAGAAGGCACATCTGAGAATGGAGTTTTGTTGTGAAAGGTTTTTAATAGAGAAGCTGACTGAAGTCATAGTTCCTGCTGCAGTTTGTAAGTGTTTCTAAAGTCCATGTGTTAATGGTTGTTGTTCTTCTGTTTCAGACGCCTTTGAGAGGTGGGACCTTGTGGGAGGTCTTAGGTTACTGGTGTGTCTACAGAGGGGCTTGTGGGAGTCTGTTTTCTTCCTCCTTCTCTGCGTTCACATCTCGGCTGCCATGAAGGGGAGTAGCTTGGCTGGCTCTTGTATTCCTACCGTGCTGTGCCGCCTCCCCATTGCCAAGGTAACATAGCAAACATGGACTGAACCCTCCACGAGCTGGCCCAGCCCTCCACGAGCTGACCCAGCCCTCCATGAGCTCACGAGCTGGCCCATCCCTCCACGGGCTGACCCATCCCTCCACGGGCTGACCCAGCCCTCCACGAGCTGGCCCAGCCCTCCACGAGCTGGCCCATCCCTCCACGAGCTGGCCCATCCCTCCACGAGCTGGCCCATCCCTCCACGAGCTGGCCCATCCCTCCACAAGCTGACCCAGCCCTCCACGAGCTGGCCCAGCCCTCCATGGGCTGACCCATCCCTCCATGGGCTGACCCATCCCTCCATGGGCTTATCCATCCCTCCATGGGCTTATCCATCCCTCCATGGGCTGACCCATCCCTCCATGAGCTGGCCCATCCCTCCTTGAGCTTATCCATCCCTCCATGAGCTGTCACATCCTTCCATGAGCTTATCCATCCCTCCATGAGCTGTCACATCCCTCCACAAGCTGACCTATTCCTCCATGAACTGATCCATCCCTCCATGAGCTGACCCATCCCTCCATGGGCTACCCCATCCCTCCATGAGCTGATCCATCTCTCCATGAGCTGACCCATCCCTCCATGAGCTTATCCATCCATCCATGAGCTGGCCCACCTCTCCATGAGCTGACCCATCTCTCTATGCACTTATCCATCCCTCCATGAGTTTATATATCCCTCCATGAGCTG